>NC_133538.1:68985528-69650048 GCF_048544455.1 Silene latifolia
ATATGGGCACAAAAGAGTTCTCCTTCTCTTTTGTTCTTGAGCTATCCCTTAAATGGAAGAACAAAGAACCCAAGACCCAAGTATAGGATCTCTCCCAAGGCTTTATACCCAAAGCTTTCTCTTAATCAAAATTAATATTATGAATACTAGACAATATTAATTCTTTGCATGAAAATTGAACCAAAAATCTTTATCTTTGGAGCTCTCAAAACTCACGTATGAAAATGGAAGAGGAAGTAGATGTGTTATGCTCACTAAACACTTAAAGTTTCAGCATATGATTGAATGAAATAATTCTAGTAATTATAGGCATAATAAAATAAGAAAAGCAACCTCTTGGGATTCCATTTGGGCCGTGCAAATGGAGAGGGAAGAGGAAAAGTTTATGCTCTTCTATGTTTGGTACTATTGATAATATGGATTCCATATTACATTTGTCAATTTGTCAATATGTTACATGTCATATGTCACATAAATTTGTTATGTATTTTTAACATTTTAAAAATCAACGTATTAATAAAAATACGTCACATACAAAAATCGACTTAGTAATTCACAATTACTTGTACCAAAATGTTTTACCAATTATAAATCACAACAACTTGTATTTATAATAATTCATTCAATTTCAATTGTTTCCTTAAACAATAATTTCATCTGAGTAAAGATACAATTCGATTACTCAGACCGTATCTCATTTAAATGAGACACGTAAATTTTACTTCCAAAATCGTCCGTCAATTTTCAAGTAATTTAATTAACTCGTAACATTATACGATTAATTAAATAATCAATTAAGAGTGTTGCCCTATAGGTATGACCTAGGGGATCAACTGATCACCACCGTCGCACGACAGTAATGTCAAACTCTAGTCAGCCAATCATTACCGATATGTGTGGACCAGTTGACAGTAAAAATACTCCCCAAATGTATTCTTTAAAATGAGATTTAATAATGATATTTAAATCATATGATCGCACTGTTGTTGAGGACACATTTCCCAACACATTATTCACCTCATGCACAATTAATACAAGTTTGAATGTAACTTATGGATTAAATTAATCTAATTAATTATAGCTTTATACTATAAATAGCATCACATTTGCAGTATTAATAAGAATCACTTTATTATTACTAAACTATCTACTTCACTTTTTAAATAATATACATATACATACATATCATAATTAAAATGTCATCGTCTTTATCATCCGCAGTCGCACCTCCTCAGCAATCGGTAACCCGCTACATTAATTCGATTACGTGAATAATTCACAATCTCCCAGTCACACGCGATGCTGCTGGGAAGCCAGCTTTTAAGAGCCTTACCCCGTTGAGGGACATCCTTATTGATAATGGGTTTTCAAATGTTAGGGCAATACACCCGACTTGGATTTCGAGTCGTGGGTTTCTTGGATATGCTTTGATCCAGTTTCGAGGGGATGGTCTTGACAATTTTCGCCAAGCAAAATAACTCGCTGCAAGGTATGCATCATGTGACCATCAAAGGGACAAATGTGACTTTTATGCCGACGACCCTAAGGATCATTATGTACACGCTGGGCCTTACTTATAGGTTGCCACTGCGGAGGACACTCATCTGATGAGAAGGTTTTTTGGGTCTAGTTTTATTACTGTACCGAAATCATGGGAAGACGAAGAAGTGCCTCATTTTGATCACCGTCTTGATGCCGATGTAGTAAGCTTGATTTATAATCAAGTTTATCCTGATTGCCCACCCCTTAGTCAAACTCCTATTAGGGTGTTTAATTAATTTAGTTAGCAAGCTGTTTGTTATTGTGGTTTTTTATTTTTTATTTTTTATTGTGTTTCTTTTTTTTTTCCTTTTTGTACTGTTTTTTTTTTTTTTGCCATTGTATGATATACTCGTTTTAATATATAGTTCTACTCTTAATTACAATGAAATACTTATTAACATAGATTTTATATAACTTGCGAACAGACAAATGAATGAAACAATAATAATGATTTAGGTTACATTAATTACAATAACATATAAATATTCAATCAAAAATTAAACAATCAAAATAAACATTTTCATACTTTAGTAATGAGTTTATTATATAATGACAACGGTTCTCATAAAAACCATGTTAAAATATAAACACCTCTAAAAATAAATGGAAATTGGAAGATATTAATAATATAATTACGACGGTTCTTATAAGAACAGTGTTAGATTATGCAATTGCTGAAGAACATAGATTTTAAATAACCTTCTTTCTTTTTTTCTTTTTTTCTTTTTTTCTTTCATTCTCTCTCTTATTACTCAAGTTATGTCAAGTGGTAGCTCTTCTTCTTCCTCTATTTCAACAGGGACATGTAATTTCTCAGTTTCGGCAGCATTGCGGACTTCTTGGACTTTGCGAAATCCGGGAAGAAAGTTTCTTACTTACAAATTCTATAATCCTGAGACTAAACTGCGTGGATGCAATTACTTCAAGTGGGCTGATGAATCAATGACTGAGTGGCAGAGGAAGGTTATAACAGCTCAGTGAATGAGAAAAAAAGCATGGATATCGAGATTACATAAGTGAGAAGTATACTACATCAACTTGAAGAAGCGAAGCGGGGAAATGACAGTGAAATATTGAAGGCAAAAGTAGAATGCAAGAAGTTAATAATGGATATCGTAGAACTCAAAAATAATGAGGCATGGCTTAAGTTAATTGTCAAATTTCTTCTTCTAGTTGTTATTTACCTAGTTTAATATGTATGGTGGTAGTTTGTACTCTTTATGTGTAAACTTGTAATCCTTTAAATTAATGGAAATAAGCAAGATTTTCTAAGAAACATATTGTAATTAGCTGGCATATACCAAATGATGCTTTACTTCTTGGCGGTAAAATAAACAAAATGAAATATAAAATACAACGGTTATACCTAAATCGTTGTTTAGGACGTATAACAGTTCAGGCCGTGGTTATCTATATAAAAATGATGCTTTATTTCTTTGCGGTAAAATCAAACAAAATGAAAACTTTTAAGATAATGGTTATTTCTAACCCGTTGTAGATAATACTAATCAATTACGGTTTCAAACAAAACCGTTGTCTGTTTGGAAACAAAATACAGAGGTTTTTCTTATACCGTGTTTACTGTTTATTACTTTTCATTAAACAAGGTCTTGCAAGTGTTGTATTATTCACACATATATACTCTGAGCTTTCCCTCTCCCATATAATATATTCAAACATTGAGCTTCCCCTCAACCACCAGCCTAACCCCATCGTCATCGCGGTCATCATCGTCATCGCCATTGCTGCCGCCAAATCAACCCTGGTTCTCCTCTTTAAAAAAGTAATAAACCCACCTCTCTAGAGATTTGTTTGTTATTATAAGTATGCATTGTTATTATTTGTTTATTAACTTCTGCTTTAGATATGGTCGAAAAGCGGAAAAGAAACGATGGAAATGCGCCAGGCGATGACTCAGGTGATGAGAATAATTTGCAACACACTACGGGTCGAATGCGCCACAGGGTTTCCCTAGAAGCAATAAATTCAAAGATACCTAATCCTTTGCAATGGGATAAAGATACGAGGCTGCCATATGGTGAGAATGTCGGGTATTTTGCGAGTTGGATTGGTTGTTGTGTAAGATAGTATGTGCCTCTCGGTACGCCGCGTATCAGTGAGCTGAGTAAAATGCGGAATAGCATGCTAATAAACAGAACAAAGGTATGTATAACAATAACAAACCAACTATGCTCATCATATATGCAGTTAGCTTACGTTGTCCCCAAAAAGTATGATAAGTACCTTAAAAAAAGACAGGGGAAACCCTCAGTTCTTGGAAGTTAAATATTTCTGAGAACCACTTGTTCAAGAAGGAAACCGGGGTGATGAACAAGAATCCACCAACAAAGAAGTATCCGTATGTCAGTCAGGACAAATGGGATAGCTATATCGCTTATAGGCAGTCTGACAAGTTTAAGGTAACTTAATAAGTAAAGAAGTATACTTAGTTTAGTGTTTGGTCATGCTTATGTTTCTCAATATAATTTATTTGATGAAAGCAATGAGTGAGAGGAACAAGGCGAACATTTCAAAGAAAAAGACCGTCTTTTACGACTCCCGAGGTGGTTATAGATTGATTAAGACGAAACTTGTAAGTACATAATTCTTATAGTATTAGACTATTAGGTGTTTTAGTCGGATGTTATATATGTTCATAGTAATCATACATATTTTGAGAGGATATCAATGTGATGAATGAATTGAAGGCAAAGCTTGGAAAATTCAATCGTCACGACGCTTGGGTGGAAGGTCACACTCCTAAGAATGAAAAGACGAAAACTGAATATGATAAGGACATCAAAGAGAAAATTTTAAGTTTGACATAATATGTCACTCCTACCATTGGCAGTCGGAGTTATATAATTGTAAGTTTAAATAAAATTTAGTTGCATAATGGTTTTTTGTGTATGTAGAGGATCTGTGAGAAGGAGGTAGAGGAAGGAAAATGGAAGCCTCAAGGACGTGATGACATTCTTGCTAGGGCAATCGGCAAAGCAGAGCTTCCAGGTCATGTGAGAGGGGTATCAACACATGTTGGTATCACTAAGTATTTTAGGAAAACTCCTCGAAGGATGATGAGTGGTGATGATTCCAAGAAGGTAATCATATAAATACTGTATTTGATTCAACATAATTTATAACTATATATGCTAACATTAACTTCTACTACACAGTTACAGAAAATGTCCAGGTTGATCTTGAGAATGGTGGAAAGTGGGGAAAAGCCATCAGAAGAAGAGTTGGATATGGTTCAAGAAGTCATAAAGGAAGCAGAGGATGAGGAGGATGGAAAAGAGGTAATAATATTTATGTCTTATATACAATGTGTTATATGATTTGGAAAATCAGTATGTGTTATATAGACAAGTGTTAATGTAAAGAAGGAAGCCGAGGAGGACATGACTAGGGAGAAGGAAATGGCAAAGGAGACTAAGGTGGGAGCTGAGGATCGATATCAGACAGTTGAAGAGGTTATCCTTTTAACCATAGGTATTCTTTCAGGAGCAGTATGGGCAAATGAGGCGTGGGGCTCATATTGGAATTGGGACCCAAAGGAAACTTGGGCATTTATTACTTGGATTGTATTTGCAATTTATTTAAATATTAGAACAAATAAAAATTTTCAGGGCGAAAATTCTGCAATTGTAGCTTTTATAGGCTTTCTTATAATTTGGATATGCTATTTTGGAGTCAATCTCTTAGGAATAGAGCTACATTTAGCGGTTGTTCAAACTCATAGTTAGCAAACGGAATTTAAAGGACAAGTGAGAGTGACCTCATTGAGTATGGCTCGGGTGTTTTGGGATAGCATATGGTTGAGTTCAGACTTGTGGAATGATGAGGAAAAAGTCGGGGGGCAAGAGTAAAAATAGTGTGATAGCATGAGTCGATAAAAGTTTTGAGGGTGTGAGATTTGACTTAAGGAATGGTATGAATTAAATAAATGGTGACAAAGGTTTATGAAACCGGAATATGAGAGTGAACACTAGAACGAGAGATGAGTTGGAGTATTTGTGTAATACCCTACAATTTTGGAATATAATATTCATTTTTAATATAAACCTTCCAAAAATAGTTTTTAGTTTAATTGTCTTTGACATGGTTTCCTACTTGTTCGGGTTATTTATATGCTCGTTTCTAACCCATAGCCTTATTTCTAAAACCCTTGTTTTAGTACCAATGAAACTCATATTCCTTTCTTTAGCCGACAAACACGTCAACCCAAATTTCTAATAATTTGCTATAATATTGATGATGATCACAATGTGATTATTAAACCCCGCTTAATTCTTTAATTATATATCTATCATATGTAAACTTGCTATTTGTCTATAAACTCCTCCTGGTTGGACAAAATTATGGGTGTTCTTAATCAAACTTGCAAGGTTACACCTTTTTGTTCCCTTCTTAATTTCATTCTCGCCTTTCTCGAGTCAGCCATATAAGTGACTTTGCGTTAAAGGTAACACGATTTTACTGATCCTAATACTCTTATTATTATTCGGGGTTATATGAATTGTTATTAACATGGTGTAATTTATATGCTAAATCAATTGGGTGATAAATTATGTGGCTTATTGTATATTAGTAGTAATTGTATATATACTATTAATTATTTTGGTAAATTGTTGGTATATGTGAGATGGGTTGTGTCGTAGAGTGCTATGAGTGTAGCATTGTGAATTTGTGACCACTTCTAATGAATTATTATTAGTAGATTGTAAGGATAACGATAGTCAGTGAGCAATGGCAAAGGATTAGTTTCAATGTTGAAATTACGAGATATGGTAATTTGGAGTATAGCTAATGGTTAGTATAATTAGTTAATCATATTGTCTGACCTTGATAATGATTTTTAACAAATTGGCTTCCTAAGTATTGAGTTGTGAATGGTGCTAGTATTGTATTTTAATTGTCTTTCTCTTTGACCTCGACTCGTGGGTAAGTAGCTTAGAATTTTACTCTAAGTGTTGAACACGGCTCTTTGAACCTTTGACAATATCGATTTTGAAATTGAGATTGGTTACTGGTATTGAGTTATGAGTTATGGGGCCTATGTGCCGAGTTATCTTTACGGTCCAGCGTGACCATGGTTTTTGAGTTATTGACTTATTTGAGTTTGAAATCGATATTGAGATGGAAATATTGTTTAGTGGTTTTATCCGCCAGTTCACTCACCCCTTGTCCTTGGCTTAGGTTCGACGATGAGAATATGATACAAGGCTACTTGGAGTATTATTTTATGAGATGGAGTAATGAGTTAGACGGAGTAATGAGTTGAGATTGAGTTAAGTATTGGGACGAGTGTGTCTATTATATTGTGGAGTAGCTTTGAGCTTGAGATTAGTCTATGTGGAGTGTTTTTATTATTCTCTATGTTTATTTTTATTTTTACGGGTATATGTTTCCATGCCATGACCAAAATTAATTTGCTTATATTGAGGTATTATCTGTTACTCAGTTTTCCGGCTGACGTGTTTTCTTCCTTCGGGGCTACTCGTTATGGGGGTAGTTCCTTTCTGTCTTCTGGTTTTATTTCAGGTTACTTCCGCTGCAGTTTAAAAGGATTTTATTTTGAGTGAAGAATTTATTTAGAGTTTTGTAAAGTTTTCGATTTCGATTTGTATTATTTATTTTTAAAGGATTTGTAATAAGAGACTTTGTATACTAATTATAATATCCTTGTATTTCGGTCAGTTTTATATCTAAAGTTTGTTTTTAATTTAGCCGAAAATCAGGGGTGTTACAATTTGCAAGTTTTGTAATCCGACATTCAATAAGGAATTTGAATTAAGTTTCGGGTGAACCCTTGTGAGGAGGTCGTGTTGTTGGACGTGATGTAAGAGGGATGGATTTGAGTTTTAATAATTGGGATATATAATGGTGGAGTTGTGATTTTCGCGGTTATGAGAGTAAGAGTGTGATACGTAATGCGTGTGAGTTTGATCATGTTGTTGAGGTATTTGACCATTTGTGTTATATAGTATGACCGTTTAATTTATTTTTGTATGCATGGAGTGTGAAAGTAGTAGGGTGAAACTTTGGCCTATGAGTGATAGTGTAGATTTTGTTTGTGAAGTTGCCTCCCAATCATTAAGTGAAGCGCCCCCGGTGTATATCGTGACCATGTGGTAGTGCTTAATTGAGTGATTATGTTGTTATTATTCCTTGAGAATAATGAGTGGTTAGGACGAGCCCATAAGATAGTGTAAGTGTCGTGGATACCGATGTGGCTATGGTGTCGCACTGCGGTTCGGTTGTTGGTGACGGTATAATGATACCGTCGCCGGTTGTGGGAGAGGAGATTGAACGGTTGTGAAAAGAATTACGAAATAGTATGTTTGTGTCGGTAGTATGTCTCGGATATTTTACCTTAATTGTGTAGTAATGATGGCCATAAGGCAAAGAGTTTGTTTTAATTTTGTCATTTGATGGTGTATTAGTCACCATCGGAGTTTATTAGCATTTGTGTGAGGAAATAGGGAAGCTTGGAAACGAGTTTCAGAACGAAAACATTCTGCCCAGGTGACACTCGATTGAGTGCACCATGCACTCGTCCGAGTGGCCTCCTACACTCGACCGAGTGGAATGCTTTGACCTTTGTTTTGTCAATACTCGACCAAACATTGGGTGTATACCCTTATTTTCACGATTTATAATGGTTGGTTTGTGTCGGACGAACATGTTGACCCCATATGGATGAGACCTTGTGAATTGTTTAGCTTATGTGGCTTTTGCTATTTAAGAGTTAAATTTAAGGGAAAGTTGTTAATTGACATGTGTAATTGGATGACAAATATGTTTGAAAAATATGTGTGGTGCGCGTTAATTGCCGTGAATTCATTTTTGGTATGATAACAATGTCCGTATTATGTGAGTTTTCGTCGTGATGTGTCTGTCGCATAGTAATCTTGAATGCATAATCAAAGTCTATTGATGCTAGTAACGGAAATGATGATGATTGATGGAAACGAATGTGGAAACACATGTGTGATCATGTGGTGGATTTGACATGGTGTATTCGTCGCATGGTGTCTGGAAATGGGAATGTTGAACATGGTTGAGTCACATAACGAGAAATTTTGGATTATTAGATTGTTTCATGGAGTCCGCATATTCGTGATTGATGTGCATTCATGTGAATGTATGAGATTTGACTTAATATAGATACGTAATAATAATCGAGACATACCGTGTGATAGATATTTATACATATAACCAACATGAGTTGGAAGTTATTTATGGGATTATAGATTGGAACCGTGGGGTTGACCTTGTGCTTGACCTTTTGGGAGGCTCGTTGAGTGGGATTAGATCGATGACGATAATACTATATGTGATTTAGTTACGGATTTGCAATAAGTAAGAGAGAGTGTTGAACCTGGAACATAGTCATTTGTGGAATTTAGTAATGAGCTTATAAGACCGCATTATGAGGTTTGATAGTTGAAGTTCTGGTCGAAGTTCTCTTTTAGGGGGGGTGGATGTAATAATTCTGAAATTTGGGAAAGAGAAAGTACGGAATGAGAGGAAGTAATGAGAATTGAGCAAAGAACTTTGGTATGAGTATGATATACATGTGTAGTTAATAAGAGTGATGATGACAATAAGAATCTTGATGGAATTTATGATGGAGTAAGGGACAACGATAATGGCGAAAGAGTACTCGAGAACTGGTAATGAGACTTAAGGGAAGCTTGAGGAATAGTTGTGAAAAGAGAGAGTGAGATGAACTTCGGGGACGAAATTCTTTTTAAGGGGGGAAGATTGTAATACCCCATAGCTTATACGACCTATACTCGGTCGAGTAAACCGAGTACTCGACCGAGTGAGACCTGTAGCTCTATGAAACATCCTGATGTCGAGTCACTCGATCGAGTGGCGGTTCAAACGACCGAGTGGAGCTCCAATCGACCGAGTGAACCGAGCACTCGACCGAGTGCCCTGTCGTTGTCTATGTTAATGCGTGTAAGCTTATGGTGTACCTTATCTCTTTAAACCACTCTTTTCAAATCACCTCCCTTATTTCACTCCTACCTTATCCTCAAATACCCACAATTCTCTAGAAACTTCCCACGAACACTAACTAGAAGACCAAGCCTACATTTGAAAGGATTATTCACCAAGCTTGATTCTTTCTCTTTCCCTTCCACTAGTAAGTTGATACTCATCCTTTCCCATTCTTTTTATGTTGATCCAAACCCTAGAATTTGGGGGGTTTTCATGGGTAATTTAATTAGTGTTTTAATTAGTATTAGGAGTAATTAATGAGTAATAATTAAGGTTTAATTAGTAGTATTAGTTGTTGTAGAATGTTTTGTGATATTTATTATGGAATTATGTAGGATGAGACGGTTTTATGATATGGATGCTTAGTTGTTTCGGATGGCTTATGGAGTATGCTAAAAGATAGGTTAATTCTACTCGGTTTCAATAATGTGATCAATACATATGTTGTTGTTAATGTTGTAATTAGTCTCACATATATATAGAATAATTACATTATACATATTTAGTGGGTAATATCATCATTAAGGAGATAAGTATGTTGGTTGAATTGCATTATAACACGATATTGGGTAAGGCGATTGTTCAATTGCTATTTGGCATATAAAGTGGTATTTGGCATTTATTGTATTTATCATGTGTACTAGAAGATATGACGGCTTGTTATTGATTGGTTATTGTTGAGCAAACGGAAGGTGGTTGGGAGACCGTCTTCCGCTTAGGTCGCCTCTTGGAGCTTCCCACTCAAGAGAGGGATGTACACATTAATGACTTGAGTACGGAGGGACTCGTGTGGTTGAGGCACGACGTCTGGCAGGGGATCTGGTTGGCTTCCAGACTCGGTACATCTGGGCGTGTCCCAATACCTTGTTGTGAGGTGTGGTGTCATGGGCGTGTCCCTGGCACTGGTGGTTGTGGGTACATCTGAGCGTGTCCTGGTACCGGCATGGTGATTGTATAATTGTATCTCATTCATATCATTGGCATGTTGCATAATTATTTATCATGTTGTGTCTTATAATTATTTATTGAAACTGACGTGTTGTGTGTCTGTGTAATTGTCACCTATTTTCGGGGTGGCTTGTGTCGATCCATATGATATTTCCGATCATATGGGGAGCAGGTTAAGTATAGGTTGTTTTGATGTCACCTGGGAGATGGGACAAGCCTTGGACTTGGAGCCGAGTGTCATTTCATTAGTAGAGTATAGTTGTCACGAGTTGTATCATTTCTTTCATTTATTCATTAAGGGTTGTGTAATCCACTAAATACTTTATTTATATAAATTATTTCTTAATTGCAACTCCAATTTCACCGCCTCGGGAAACCGATAACATCTCCCAATTACCTTGGTTGGGTAATAAGGGGGTGTTACAAAGTGGTATCAGAGCGACGATTTTGGAACCTAAACCAAGAACCAAAATGAATCTAGGAGTGTCAAATAAAATGAACCCGATATGAGTACAATAGGAGGTCGGTTTTGGAGAAGTAGGCGCTCTCATATCAAAACTAGTACTTATTGTCTCGGTTTGTCACTACGTGGGTGGTTATGAGTATGGGTAACGCTATGTGAATCCAGGTATGATTGCATGTATGGTTTGATAAATGATGCATGTATGTTATGGTATAGTGTGTTTGTATATGATATGGAGTATGATAATTGTGGAAGTTAGATGAAAGAAATGTTGTGTAATCACAAGTGTGGCGAAACTGATAATGAGCTTCTTGGATAATATAGAGGTTTGTGTGGTAAATCATAATATGTGAAAGATGGATATGTAGGCTAATGAGTATAATATGTTTTAGAAGCGATTACTGTGTGTTGGTATGAGGGACGTTAGTCCCGAATCATGGCATATAGATATCATTTACGTGTTTGACCTTGTTAGTGTTATCGTTAAGGCATAAGTGTTGTTGATTGTTAGTAGAGTAGTTATGAGTATGAAGGCAATGTGTTAAAAACGGTGAGTATGATACCGTATAAGCTAACTCGGGATGGGTCACCGATGGTCGGTGGACTCCCGAACATTTCTTTGTGATGTAGGGAATACCATGTGTGGACAAGGCCCTCGGGAACTGCGTCCGCGGGATCCACACTAGGCATAATCGACTCGAGGTTCTTTCGAATCGAATTAAGACAAATTAGAGTCGCCACCAAGTTTTTTGGGAACTTGGAACCGTTCAAGTCAACTTTACACCTTTCATCGAAAAGCATAAAGCCAATCGACTACGAGTGATTAAAGATAAAGACTTGTACCCTATATCACTCGATTTGAATGACTCTCGTAATCCAATGGTATTTAGACGGATCCACAAACCATAGATCTTGAGTAAGGGGTGAGGGTACGTGTTGGGAAGCCCATAAGGACACCCAACCCCGCCCGTCAATATCGGCCTCTACTAAGTCAAGTATGGATTTCAAACAAGGTCATAGCTACTACGATGTATGATATGCAAACGTTTTTTTAACCCTATCATGTGACAACAATTTCTATGTCGTTTTAGATGCAACTAAACTAACTTTGTCAAAGTTGTAATTTAACATGTGGGTTGATTGATCTAGCAACATTCAAACGAAACAAACAAGGCTTGATGGGGAATGGGGGAGCCGTTGGGATCTACCTATTACAAACCAGGCATTTCATGCCGACACAACAACAAATTAAAGATACAACTCGATCTAAATACAATTGCTACATACAACGCAATACACGACAACACACACGGCCATTTGGCCTAGAAAACCGTGCACAAGAGGGGTGGCCCACGGTTCACATGACCCACGGCCTTGGGTCACTCCTTGTGATGTGTGCTTCCACTTAATCTCATCGGATTAGACATAGGGCTACGCACCAAAGCATGCATTAGCATAAACCGGGCCATGTTGCTTTAAACAACATGCGGTTTACTACGCTCCTACAAGAATTGGGGAACAACCGTCTAACCAAACAAGACTAAGGTTTTTAAAAGAGGTTTTGACTCGATAAAAGAAAACTAACTCGAAAATTACAACTCGATAAACAAACTATAAATTACAAGCTACAAAGAAACAAAGAACAAATGATAAACAAGGAAAGAAAAACGAAATGAGAAAGACGGGAGACACGACCCACTCACGGCCCAAACCAACGGCCACCCTCACGGCCAAGACAAGGTCAACCTAGTTCCTAAGTTAGGTTCATTGGTTAGATCGAATGATTGCGAAACGGATTAGAAAACGAGTTAGAAAACAAGTTATAAAACAGGTTGATCGATTGAGAAGAAACGCGCGAGTGTGTTATTCTACACGGCCTAAAGGGTCCAATTAGGTCAGATATCATAAGATTAATGCTTACTCGTCGAGTGTTAATAGGAAGGTGCTAATCACGCACTCCTATGCTAGCGAGAAATCAAGTGATAAGAAAGATGTATTCAATTAGGTTATAGAATTGTTAATCGATTTTTAAAGCTACGTCGATGCCACATAACATGTCTAATTAGGTTATTAAATTAATCTAATGTCATCTAAATACGTCATATGTTAACAATCAGAGGTTAAACTAACATACAACGGGTCCTAGGGTATGTCGAATTGGCCGAAATAACAAAGGGGTCAAAAGCGAAGAGCGAAGTTAGAAATTCGTTTTATTTATGCCCTACCTTGAACACGAGGATATGTAAATGAGACGGGGGTGTACGACCGACTGAAGTAGCGTTTTATTTTCCCATCTCAAGTCAACGCGGGTGTTCATGGCGGTACTTTAACTCATACTCAGACTAAACTAGTTTCATAGTTAATAAGAACAACGATAAACAAAAACGATAAACGAAATAAAACGAGACAATAAAAAACAAACATAAAACAAACGAAATAAAAGGGAAAAGAGGAGGATTTGATGCACCCTCAACCTACATGTATCGTTGACACCGTCTTGGGTCGTAATCGATGGTAGATTTTATCTCGAGAGGCCGTCGTCGACGAAGAAATAAAGCAACACGCGTTTTTTGACAAATCCGGACAGCAACTTTCAAACGATGATATCTCCCTCGTTTCACGACGAAAATTCGATTTAAAAGATGTTTTAAAAACTAGAAAGAGAGGAGAACAGGGATCTTAAAGCAACCCCTGCTCGTTTTGGGTTATTTGGCATGAAAAACGAGCACAAACAGAACTGGACAGACAAGAATAAAATAAACCGCGAAAGAGTGTATAACACTCTTTTTCGAGGGATTTCGTGTACTCTCAAGGGCAATTTGGCTCGTAAATCTTTGTCTAATGTGTAGATGGATGTTATGTGGTTAATTAGGAACAAGAAACTCGAGTTTTGATGGAGGTTTGAAGGAGGAACGAACTGCTTTTCGAGGAGGAGACACAAACAGTTCAGTTTGTGTGTCGGTTTTGTTTAGGGTTTTTGGGAGGCAATTAGGGTTTGTTTCTGAGGTTTAAAGCTTGTGGGTGATGGTAGGATGTATGGAGAACTTAGAGGAATGAATGTATGGTGAAGGGGTGGTATTTATAAGGAGTTAAAGTAGGTTAAAAGAGAGGGAGAGGCAGTCGGGCTTCATCACGCATGGCTGCTGTCCAGCAGCTTTTGTGAGGGTTTGAGAGGGGTTTTCTTGGTGATTTAGCTAGGATAATATGGGTAGGATACTAGGGTATGGGTTAGGGTTAATGGGTATGGGTCTTGGTAGTGTTTGGAGCGGGTTTTGGGCTCGGGATTGAGCTGCCAAAACAGGGGGCTGCTCGGTTTAGTGCGGGCTGTTGGGGACGATTTGGGGATGGAATTTGGGCCATGGATAGGGGGTTCGAACTAGGGTGGATGGGTATTGGTCTAGGTTGGTTAATGTACTCGAGATTCGTGCCAACTCGTAAAGAAAACGGGCCCAAAAACCGAGCTAAAATCGAGCTCAAAAACATGCTTTTAAAACGAGTATTCTTCGCTTTTAAAATCGATTTTTCAAATCAATTAACCCATTAAAATAAATGACTTTTCAAATCAAATATACTCATAAAATGATTTATCAAATCAATTATTTATTTTATTTTCAATAAAATAAACTTGGGAAAATAAATTCAAAATAAAATAAAATAAATTGAATTCACTTAAAAAACCATAATTTAAATATCATTTAAATTAATAAAATGAACTCGCTAAAAAAACATTAATTTAAATATCATTTAAATTAATAAAATGAACTCACTAAAAAAAACATTAATTTAAATATCATTTAAATTAATAAAATACTTCATCGACGACGCCCATTCTACCTCGTAAAACGAGCTCCAAATAATGACAATGACAACTAAAGAATACATGTGTCCTATCATCATCGGGTGTTTGTCGGGTTCTCTATAAATTCCAATATCGACGGATACGGGTATCTCTGAGCCCCCACTTTGACCGAGGCTTGGACAAGGCGAAAGTCAAAGTATACCCCAGGTCCCTTTCGACCGAGGATTCTTCGGTCGTTTATAGTCCATTAGACTTGCGTATATAAGCTCGCTTGACCATAAGAAGAGATCATACCTGAAACTTCGTTGGGGATTGACTCTTGCTTCTGTTGTATCAAATTATCGTCGTTGGTCGTCGACCCATAAATTGCATATATGGTGGGTTGAGCCTTATCCTTAGGCGCCTACGTATCCGTTTCTGACGGAATCAAACCCGCGTCGTAGTTCGGCAACTGCTGACACATGCCCAAAGTTTATCATCTGCTGGCGTTTGTCCAAGACTCATCATCTGCTGACATTTGCCAAAAATTTATCATCTGCTGGCATTTGTCCAAGACTCATCATCTGCTGACATTTGCCCAAAATTTATCATCTGCTGGCAGGTGTCAAAATGGGACGGGACTTTCCGAGGAGGTTGCCGCCACTTTCATCATTTGCTTTCAGCTATGGAATTCTTCCATTTCATACTCTTGTATTGAATTGAATTCTTGGTGGATGTCATCCTTTTCATCTTGATAATGGTCTCTGAAGCCAACGGCAGAGAGATTTGCTTAATGGCTCTAAAGTCGAAGACTTTAGAGCCCCCAGTTGAAGCATATCCTGCTAAAATTGGAACACAAAAACGTACTAGCAATAATCATCACATAAGCACATTTGGATCATCGATCTTGAAATTGGATTATTTTGAAAGATTGGGTCATCGACCCGAAAATTGAATTTGAAAATTTTGAATGATTGGGCCATCGACCCGAAAATTGAATTTGAAAGTTTTGTGTGATTGGGCCATCGACCCGAAGTTTGAATTTGAAATTTTGGATAATTGGGCCGTCGACCCGAAAATATTCTACTACTTGGATCATCTATCCACAAATCGCAAAAAGTTTTTGAGATTTTGAAGTTTTGAAATCGGACCTTGATAGGTGAGCATGAAATGCGACTCAGACATTCTATATGACTCGTAAACAACGTGGGCGTAGCCCGCTACCGTAAACAAAAAAAGAAAATAAAACCGTAAGTGTGCACGAGCTTTAATTCAATATGGACTCGTCGAGGGTAGAAATGTAAATCGGCCGTTCCGGCACTCCCCAAAACGCGATAGATGTGCGAAAACCCGATGCATCGTGCCAAAGACTGGTGTGAGCTGGGGCGGGCCTAAGAGGCACGCGACCCAAGGCCCACACGGCTCAGAAAAAAACGGCACCCTAGGGGTGTCATCCTAGATGCTTCCTTCCCTTATACTTTCTATATATAAGGAAGAGTCAGATGTGCCAAATTTATTCTCGCTTTCCCCGAATCTGGTGCGAATAACATAAATCATTATGAATAATCTAGCGAGTGCTATGCGAGCGTGGGAGACAGACTTCACTGGCGCAGAGAGACAAGAATTAAAGACCGCTCAACTGGCGCAATTACTTCCCTTACGCCAGATCCCCTTTCAACCTGCGCTGTTGGAACACTGCCTTAGCTATTGGGATCCTTATAACCATGTCTTTGCTTTTCCTGAGGGGGAGATCTGCCCTCTACCCGAAGAGTTTTCTGCCCTGGGAGGGTGGGATGTTGAGGCCATACCGGCTATACCAAAATTTCATTCGGGGTGGCGCGGAACATATCTAGACTGCCTTGGCCTTTCCAGGACGGAGTCTGAGGGGATAGTTACTGGTGACGAAGTCAATCTTCTTGCTATTCATCGGAAATTTTGTATCTTGCGAAACAAGATTTTTTATCACAAACAGATCGTCTTTGCAGGGGCCTTTGGGTTGATCATGCTACACCTTTATGTCTTCGAAGGTAGGATGAACAAGACAACTTGTGTAGGACAAGCGAAGCTTTTGTCTATTGTGTCTCAGATGGAGACGGGACATAACCCTTCATGGATTATTCTTGCTGAAACCCTCCGGGGTTTAGATGCTAAGAAAATGAACCCTGGTGCCGACTGGTCGGGATGCTCCCGTCTATTGCAGGTGACAAAGTCTATTCTCCTGATTTTGCATCCTTGATCAATTTTCCTTTTACCACAATTCTTGTGTTGTTGCCACGTTTTTGTTGCATTCTGCCACGATTTTGTCACGATTTTCTTTGCATTTCGCCACGATTTTGCTGTATTCTGCCACGATTTTGCTGTATTCTGCCACGATTCCTGCCACAATTCCGTTTTTTCCTTCTTTTTCTTTTTTTCTTTCGTTTTTTTTTGTCACGTTTTTTTTTCTTTTTTTCTTTTTCCTTTTTTTTCTCCTCCTTTTTTTCGTCTTTTTCTTCTTTTTTTTTCGTCTTTTTCATGTTTTTTCTTTTTTTTTCTTTCTTTTCTTCAGGTGTGGCTTTGCGAGAGATTTTGGCTCTTCGCCCCGCCGCGTGAGCCCAGCTCGTATCTCGCTCGTATGCTGACTATGCGTGCCAAGCGGTATGAAGACGAGCATCAAAATGACCTTGCCTATTGGCGAAACAAACTGACAGAAGGGGAAGGTCGCCCTCTTTCTTTGGTTCATGCCTTGGCTTCGCCTCAAATCCTTTACTATCCTTAGGAAGATGACAAGACCAGGACGTTTGCAACTCACTCGGGTTTAGAGAGGTCTATTCACATTTACCCCGACCGCGTCATGCGTCGGATGGGCCGTGAGACAAATAATTCCCAAGTGTGAGGCTGTTTCGGGACGAGCAAGAGAGCCGAATTCCTCTATATGTGACGATTGGCTCAAGAGGTGGCACCAAAGGCGTCTTTGGTACGTATCTGCGCGCCCTCGACTACAGGTATCCCCGTCTTATACTAAATGGCTTAAAGAGAAGACCGAATCGGGTAAGGACTTGTGTCGGAAGGATGAGCTTGTCGACATCAAATATTATGACAAAAGCGAAAGCGATCGCGACTTTTTGTTAACGATCTTTCGTCCGCATCTGGACTGAAACTAAGACCGAGAAGACTCCTAAGACCGACTCACAGCGGCGACAGTGTGTGGAAACGGTTGGGTTCAAAGGCACACTCGGGCTCGGCCTTAGAAGGGAGGCTTGGTCCTCGCTTGAGTGTAAAAGATAGGCTGGGCCCTCGGGAGGAAATGACGATTCCTCCTAAGAAGCGCGCTAGACAGAACGCAACTATCCCTCCTCTGCAGGAGCCTCGGTCACGTGACCTAAAAGGCAAAGGGAAAAAGAAGATGTAGGAGCCTTCGACTCCAAATATATTATTTAATACTACTACTTATTATTTGTTGCTACAATGTTTTTTTTTTTTTCTTTTGAAGGATGTAATGGGCATCGCCCGATCTTTAATAAGACTTACTATCTATTAAAATTCCCAGCCGCATAAAATTTCATTTTATTCAAGGAAGGGTCGGTTGTACTCTTTTAAAGAGCTGCCTACGTATCTGTTATCAACAGAATCAAACCGAGCTCGTAGTTCCACAAAACAAACGCGCTACAATCATCGATTTATAACGCACAAAAAGCAGCGAAGCAAAAGTGCCGCGGCCTAGACTCGCTCACGAGCACTGCAATTCAAAATTTTATTTTACGACATTGAGAATGAGTTCTACGGATAGTATTTCTTCAGTTGATCCAAATTCGTCGGATTTGCGAAGTCGTTTCCATCTAGGTCCGTTAGTCTGACTGCGCCTCCCGATAATATCTTCTTTACCAGGTAAGGACCGGCCCAGTTCGGCTTGAATTTTCCCCTCGGGTCAATTAGTAGTAAAGCGCGAACGGACTTTAGGACTAAATCCCCATCTTTTATTCCTCGAGGTTTCACCTTCTTGTTAAATGCCCTTTGTATCCTTTTCTGATAGATTTGAACATGGTGTAGTGCATTTAACCGTCGCTCGTCGAGCATGACCAAGGAATCATACGGCTTGCGACGATCGCCTTCAGGGACGACTTTCTAACAGGATCCTTAAAGAAGGTACCTCTAATTCGATAGGGTCAACCGCTTCCATCCCATATGTTAAATAGAACGGAGTTGCTCCAGTGGCTGTGCGAATAGACGTTCTGTATCCCCATAGTGCGAACGGTATCTTCTCTGGCCATTCGCGATAATTGTCGGTCATCTTTATGAGAATCACAGTGATTGTCTTGTTAGCGGCTTCCACCGCCCCATTTGTTTGAGGTCGATAAGGTGACGACTTGTGGTGTTTGATTTTATACTTTTCAAGTATTACTAGCGATTTCACTGGAAGTGAGTGCCATGGTCGCTAATGAGCTCATGCGGCACACCATATCTGCAAATGATTTCATTCTGAATGAACTTTGCTACTGCCGCTTTGTAGAACCTTGTATGATTTCACTTCTACCCACTTCGTGAAGTAATCGATGGCGACTAGCATGAAACAATGCCCACCTGTTCCAGATGGGTTGACCTTTCCAATAATGTCGATTCCCCATGTTGAGAAAGGCCATGGTGATGTCAAAGTATATAATAGTGATGGCGGCACGTGCTTTGTATGTTTGCGAAGATTTGGCAATTATGGTAGTGTTTGACATATTGGCGACAATCTGTCTCCATCGTGGTCCAATAATACCCTAATCTCATGATTTTACGAACCAAAGATATGGGCATTCATGTGTGGGCCACACTCTCCGTCATGGACTTCTTCCATGACTCTTTTATGATTGGTGAGTCTATGCATCGCAGAAGGATATTTTTTGCGCGGTCTTTTTGTACAATTGTCCGTCATTGGTTCTAACGAATCGAGCTGGCTAGCATTCGAATAGCGCTTTCCGCGAGTTATCCATGTCGGGTGGATACTCTCGATTCTTTAAATTTCGAGAATAGCATGATACCAAGGTTCGGCCTCGGTTTTTACGTGTCTCCGATTACATTAACATAAGCGGTGATGATCTTCGTTCGACACATATCGGCATAGTATCCATATGATCAGGTATGTTGATCGGAGCGACTAGTTTTGATAGTGCATCGAATCAAACGGTTTTCGTCTCGGGGAGGTGCACGTACTTGACCTCGGCGAACAACTTTTCTAGTTCTTCGATTTTTGCTTGGTACGGAGCCAAGCTCTCACTTCGGGTTTTCCACGTCCCGGCCACTTGATTGATCACTAATGACGAGTCCCCATGTACTACAAGCTTTTTGATGCCTAACTCGAGAGCACTGTGCAAACCGAGTAGGCATGCTTCATATTCGGCCGCGTTATTAGTGACGTTAAAGTCCAATTTGATCGAGATGGGAACATGTTCACCTTCTGGTGAAATGAGTAGAACTCCTATCCCGTATCCCCTATAGTTCGATGCTCCATCGAAATAGAGGTCCCACGTATCATTGTCTATGTGAACGATATCTTCGTCGGGGAACGACCATGTATCCACAACCTCAGTTTCTTCTATCGGGTTATCCGCCAGGAAGTCTGCAACCGCCCTTCCCTTTATCACTTTTAGCGGTACATATTTCAGGTCGAACTCGGAAAGCATTAAAGTCCATCTTGATACCCTGCCGTTTAGAACTGGTTTTTCAAACAAGTATTTGATAGGGTCCATCTTCGAGTGGATGCGAGACACTATGATCGAGCATGTAGTGCCGTAACTTCTTTGTCGCCCATACTAAAGCCAAACATGTCTTTTCGAGCTGAGTATCTTTGGATTGCATACTCCAAGAACTTTTTACTAATGTAGTAAAATGCTCTTTCCTCTTTATCGACTATCTCTTGCCAAAGATTGCCCCCATTGCAGATCCAGAATCGTAAGATACAACAAAAGTGGTAACCTTGACCATTGGTGGGGTGAGAATGGGAGGGGAAGATAATATTTCTTTGATTTTATCGAACGCAGACTTGAGCGGTGATCATCCCATACGACGTGTTCCCGACCTTCAATTTCTTGAAAATTGGCTCGCATATCATCGTTAGCCTTGCCACGAACCGACTTATATATTGGATTCTTCCCGTGAAACCTCGAATTTCCTTCTCGGTTTTCGGGTGAGGCATTTCCATTATGGCCTTTATTTTCGATGGGTCCACCTCGATGCCACGGTGGCTAACGATGTGACCCAACAGTTTCGGATGTGACTCGAATGCGCATTTTTGTGGATTCAACCTCATGTTATACTTGTGCAATCGTTCGAAGAATTTGCGTAGTGTACCAAGGTGGCCATCACGCTCCTTTGACTTGACAATTATGTCGTCGACATAAACCTCGACCTCCTTGTGCATCAAATCATGTAACAATGTTGTCGCGGTCCTCTGGTATGTAGCCCCTGCGTTTATCAACCCAAAAGGCATTCTTTGTGTAACAATAGGTTCCCCATTGCTCGAACGCAGTCTTATGCATATCTTCTTTCGCCATCTTGATCTGATTATAACCGGCGTATCCATCCATAAAGGATAGTAACGCGTGTTTTGCCGTGTTGTCAACCAGGATGTCGATGTGAGGTAATGGGAAATCGTCCTTCGGACTTGCCTTGTTTAAATCCCGGAAGTCGACACAAACCCGAACTTTACCATCTTTCTTGGGCATCGGTACGACGTTAGCCACCCGGTCCGAGTATTCGACACCTTGATGAACCCGACTTTGAGTTGCTTGTCGATTTCTTCTTTGACTTTCAGAGACCAATCTGTATGCATTTTGCGTAGTTTCTGCTTGACCGGCTTATATCCCGGCTTGATTGGGATCCTGTGCTCCGCAATTTCCCTATCAATGCCTGGCATGTCTTTGTAGGACCATGCGAAAACATCTTTGAACTCATGCAACAAATCAATGAACCCTTGTCTTTCGGTGGGACTTAAAGTAGTTCCTATTTTAAGCTCCTGTGGTTCTAAGGTTGTACCTACATTTATAGTTTCGGTATCTTCGATGATGGAAGTTTTCTGTTCGTACTCTTCCAACCCTTTTATCAACTGTAGAGGTGGTTCCATTTCTTCTTCTTCTTCTTCTTCGACCAACTGTTCATCCTCGACCTCAGTCTCAATGTCATTATTAAAACAATCATTTTCAAAGTTTGAATTGCAATGTAAGTAAGACAAGTCGTAAGCAAACTGGTTCATATTATTATTGATTTGAAATTGCGCGAAATGCGCTAACATTTGAGCCAACTGATCAGAGCTCAGTGGCGAGATAGTGGTATTCGGGACAGGCCCCGGAATACCACCATTAGGAAAAGGTGCATAGGAAGGAAAAGCTAGGGGAGGGGTATTTTCAACACCTGACTCCTTAGACTCAATCTTAGGACCTAACTCAGACTCAGACTCAGACTCCGACTCAGACTCAGAATCGGTAACATCATCCGGCTTGAACATCTCTCCTTCTCCCGTTGTCAACTTGAAAAGAAGTCCTTTGTTGTCAGTCCACTTGATTGTTTTCCGCCATCCCATGTTGGTCCTAAGAGGATCCACATCGGTGATGAGGGTAGATGGGTCGAACCGCTCGCTTCTCAGGATCATGCTTACCAAATCTTCGTTTGGTATTGGTGATTTCTCCTCTTCACCGAAAAGAAGACCCATAGCTTTCTCGTCATTTATTGGATCCGGTTGGGTTTCTACTGGCATCACGGTCAGAATATCTTCAGGGATGTAGTAGCAATCTTGGAATACTTCGATTCCTGGGACCATAAGGTTCTTCTTTGGGTCAAAGATAGGTTCGGGAAGTCCATGCAAGGAGTTCTTCCCGGCTTTCACGAAGTGACCGTTTAGAGTTAGGTGATACGGTCCCATTTTAATATCTCGATCTTCGATCGCTCTTCCCCTCTTTTCCCGTAGATCTTTCTCAGTGGGCTCATATCCAAGCCCGAAAGTTACTCCTTTGGCTACGGGTGGTTTCAACTTGAAAGCCTCCTCCTTTCTAGGATATAAAGAGAAACCGAAGTACTTCCCAGTTTTGAGAATCACCTCGCAGACATGACTTCCCGTATATAGATCCATATTTTCTGCTTCGGAGTTCAGCTCGATCATGTTGACAATCTCGAAACCACATGCGTCATTGGCAGTTTCGACCCTTACTTCGGAAGTAATGTCTCCTCCTGCTACAGTAATTGGCGTGGCGTCAATGGTGACGGTTTTGCCATTGAGTGGGACCTTGATTTTTCGATGCAGCGTTGATGTTACGGCCCTTGTAGCGTGGATCCAAGGTCTCCCCAACAATAAGTTGAAGGATGAGCAAATGTCAATTACTTGGCAACTCACTTTCTTTTCCACTTGCCCAGTCTGTACTACTAGATCGACAAGTCCACTCACTCGACGCACAGTGCCATCGAATGCCCGGACTGTCTGTGTAGTGGGGATGAAGTCATTCTTCTCCAAGCCCAGAATATGCGCCGTTTTCAGAGGGAGTACGTTGACAGCCGATCCGTCGTCAACCAAAGTCATAGGGATATGCTTGTTGAGACATACGGTAGCAATATAGAGGGCCAGGTTATGTCGAGGCCCGAACGGTGGCAGATCTTCGTCGGAGAATGTTACAACATTGGTGATCTGAGGCCGGTTCTGGGCGATGTGAGTGACCATGTCCGCAGGAGTAGTATTCGACGACACGGTCAAGTTCATCAAAGCTTGTAACAAAGCTTGACGATGTTCGAAAGAGCTTAGGATAAGTTGCCAGATAGACACGTCGGCCTTAATCTTTTGGAGTTGCTTGATGAGGGCAGCCTCGGAGGTCGACCCTTCACCAAGAACTTCGACCACTACCGGCTCTTTGAGAGGTGTCTTGTTCGGGGTATCTTTATCTTTCTCCACACGATACGGGCGTCCGGATCTAGTCAAATGGTTTGACTCTAGGGCATCTTGCCTCACCTTTAAGATTTCTTCTTGGGTGTGAGGGATTGTCGCACCTTTGACGAGGTAAACATCATCCTCGTCATCGGCCCAAACGCCATTGATTTCATTGCCGCTTCGGAGTATGTAGGGAGTACAATCAACAACAAAATCCCCGAATGTAATCTCGTTTCTCGAGCTTGGTAGGAATTCGGAGCAATCTACGAATATTCTTCCGACGAAAACCCCTTTTAGACGACATGGGCGGATCAAGTGAGAGTAATCGACACTATCTTCGGTAGAGACAAAGTTAGTGTGGTCGCCAAACGGATTGGTGACGTTGTTGGGCTTTATGGCCGGGATTGGGAGCGTTCCGTTCTCAATCATATCTTGAATTTCGTGCTTTAGTCTAAAGCACCTTTCGGTATCGTGTCCTTTCCCTTGATGAAAGGCACAGTAGGCATTCGGTTTGTACCATTTGCCTTGTTGTTTAGCAGGTGGATCCGGAGTCGGACCAATGGGCTTCAACTTTCCTTGGGCCATGAGCCTTTGGAGAGCATAGGCGTGAGTGCACCCGATATCGGTGAATACCCTCGGAGCTTGGCGCGGAGGCCTTTTTTACTGTCCATCTAAGAGATTGACAGTTTCAACAAAGTGGGCCGCTGCGGGCGCTTTTGCTTTAGATGACGAAGCCCCTTGGTATCCCTTTGGCTTCTCGGCTTGACAGCATTCGGACATCGTCCTCTACCTTTATCCCGATCCTTATCAGTTATTTGAAAGAACCAAAATTTTGGTATTTCAGAGCATTACGGTAAACAGGTCGTAAATTCTTCACGAACTTATCTACCATTTCGACTTCATCAGGCTTCTTAGCTAGTTTTACGCTTTCAGCGCGCCATCTTGCGAGGAATTCAGTAAAGCCCTCTTTTTCCTTCTGTGTCATCACTTCCAAAGTCCTTATGTTGGTTTGAATCTCAACATTGTCAGCATAGTGCTTACAGAACTCCACCGTAATATCTTCGAAAGTGGGGAAGTTCTTGAGGTCAAGATTATAGAACCACGCCTTTGGGTGTTCACCCAGAGATTGGGCGAAAATTTCAGAGAGCATATCAGCAGGTACTCCCTTCAGTGCTAAGTACCCTTTATAGGCCTTAACATGGTGGACTGGATCTTCGGTGCCCTTGAACTTTGGGATGTCAGTGAGTACCATGTTCGTGGGCAACTTATCCTGAACTGGGGCATAGGCCCTAGTACTCTCATAGTGAATGTTCTTCCCCTGGGAGAGCTTAAAACGGTCTTCGATGAACTTGAACCATTTTTCCAGATCAGTCAGTGGTGGAGGGGAATCTTCACCCAGCTTAGATTCGATTGCATCCATTCGGGTCATCATGAGGTTCACGGCCTCAGTAAGCTTGTTAACAGCATCTTCCATTGCTTGACGTCGGGTTTTTGGCGGCCTTTCTACAAGAAAACCCCGTACTGAGTCAATATTTAAAGTAAGAGCCCCTGCACACTTAAGGACACGACCCCAACTTGACTCAAACAAAGACTCGACTTGAGATTGATTAACCAAAGGTTCGACTCACGGTTGGATCTAGACCTTGGTTCATTTTAGACTCGACAAAACGACATGACTCAAACTGTCATAAATCGGTTATAAACCGGACTCGGTGTGGCCAAACCCGTGATTGGACTAACATAGCCCATAGGTTCGGGTGAAACGCCCTAAATGGCCTAGCTTGGGCGTTTTTGTGGACTATCCTAGACCAAAAGGTCGACCAACATGACTCAAGGCCCAAGAGGTGAGCTTGGGTGACCCAACAAGGTCGTGTTCTAGACTCTTAGAACGAAACACACCCGGCCTAACACGGCCATGACCCGGACACGACTTGACGCATTTCATGCTTGGTTGAGGTTCGAGAAACATTTTGGATTGAATTTTGAAAAAACGAAGGATTGATTTGAAAATGAGATTTGAAATGGGCAAAGACATCGGCTATAAAAGCTCATTTTGGCCGAAAATTCTAGTCCTATTTGGGCAGCATTCCGCGTTTTGAAAATCATGCTATTTGAAAGTAAGTTGTTCAAAAGTTCGGTTTCGAAAACGACATGGGAAATTTCGAAAAAGACTCGGGAAAACAAATTGCACATTGTCATTCTCATGTTGTAAGGATGTATGCTCCTAGACATCTCTAAGTCTCGGCAAGTCTTCTACAAGAAGGTCTATGCTCTCCATCCTTTTGCGGTCTTATAGAGCAAGGTGTCTTAAGGTAAAGTACCTAGAAGATCGTCCCCACCATCAAGAACCACGCGAGGCGAAGTGGAAGCGAGCAATGTGCAGCTTCCTAGCATAGCGGGACGTCGCCCCCCACGCATCACGAAGAAACGCTGGGACGGCCCGGGCAAGTCCTTAAGGGTTTATGCATGAATCGTAGCACTATGAGTAATGTTTTACTTTCCAACACTTTCTTTTCAAGTTTCACCTCGGAGTAAAAGACCCTAGAAACAAAGTGTAACTAGTCCTCTTTTCCCCAATGAGTCGCCAAATCGTGGACAAGGCCCTCGGAAGGCTGCCCCGCGAGATCCACACTAGGCATAATCGACTCGAGGTTCTTTCGAATCGAATTAAGACAAATTAGAGTCGCCACCAAGTTTTTTGGGAACTTGGCACCGTTCAAGTCAACTTTACACCTTTCATCGAAAAGCATAAAGCCAATCGACTACGAGTGATTAAAGATAAAGACTTGTACCCTATATCACTCGATTTGAATGACTCTCGTAATCCAATGGTATTTAGACGGATCCACAAACCATAGATCTTGAGTAAGGAGTGAGGGTACGTGTTGGGAAGCCCATAAGGACACCCAACCCCGCCCGTCAATAACGGCCTCTACTAAGTCAAGTATGGATTTCAAACAAGGTCATAGCTACTACGATGTATGATATGCAAACGTTGTTTTAACCCTATCATGTGACAATAATTTCTATGTCGTTTTAGATGCAACTAAACTAACTTTGTCAAAGTTGTAATTTAACATGTGGGTTAATTGATCTAGCAACATTCAAACAAAACAAACAAGGCTTGATGGGGAATGGGGGAGCCGTTGGGATCTACCTATTACAAACCAGGCATTTCATGCCGACACAACAACAAATTAAAGATACAACTCGATCTAAATACAATTGCTACATACAACGCAATACACGACAACACACACGGCCATTTGGCCTAGAAAACCGTGCACAAGAGGGGTGGCCCACGGTTCACATGACCCACGGCCTTGGGTCACTCCTCGTGATGTGTGCTTCCACTTAATCTCATCGGATTAGACATAGGGCTACGCACCAAAGCATGCATTAGCATAAACCGGGCCATGTTGCTTTAAACAACATGCGGTTTACTACGCTCCTACAAGCATTGGGGAACAACCGTCTAACCAAACAAGACTAAGGTTTTTAAAAGAGGTTTTGACTCGATAAAAGAAAACTAACTCGAAAATTACAACTCGATAAACAAACTATAAATTACAAGCTACAAAACAACAAAGAACAAATGATAAACAAGGAAAGAAAAACGAAATGAGAAAGACGGGAGACACGACCCACTCACGGCCCAAACCAATGGCCACCCTCACGGCCAAGACAAGGCCAACCTAGTTCCTAAGTTAGGTTCATTGTTTAGATCGAATGATTGCGAAACGGATTAGAAAACGAGTTAGAAAACAAGTTATAAAACAGGTTGATCGATTGAGAAGAAACGCGCGAGTGTGTTATTCTACACGGCCTAAAGGGTCCAATTAGGTCAGATATCATAAGATTAATGCTTACTCGTCGAGTGTTAATAGGAAGGTGCTAATCACGCACTCCTATGCTAGCGAGAAATCAAGTGATAAGAAAGATGTATTCAATTAGGTTATAGAATTGTTAATCGATTTTTAAAGCTACGTCGATGCCACCTAACATGTCTAATTAGGTTATTAAATTAATCTAATGTCATCTAAATACGTCATATGTTAACAATCAGAGGTTAAACTAACATACAACGGGTCCTAGGGTATGTCGAATTGGCCGAAATAACAAAGGGGTCAAAAGCGAAGAGCGAAGTTAGAAATTCGTTTTATTTATGCCCTACCTTGAACACGAGGATATGTAAATGAGACGGGGGTGTACGACCGACTGAAGTAGCGGTTTATTTTCCCATCTCAAGTCAACGCGGGTGTTCATGGCGGTACTTTAACTCATACTCGGACTAAACTAGTTTCATAGTTAATTAAACGATAAACAAAACGATAAACGAAATAAAACGAGACAATAAAAAACAAACATAAAACAAACGAAATAAAAGGGAAAAGAGGAGGATTTGATGCACCCTCAACCTACATGTATCGTTGACACCGTCTTGGGTCGTAATCGATGGTAGATTTTATCTCGAGAGGCCGTCGTCGACGAAGAAATAAAGCAACACGCGTTTTTTGACAAATCCGGACAGCAACTTTCAAACGATGATATCTCCCTCGTTTCACGACGAAAATTCGATTTAAAAGATGTTTTGAAAACTATAAAGAGAGGAGAACAGGGATCTTAAAGCAACCCCTGCTCGTTTTGGGTTATTGGGCACGAAAAACGAGCACAAACAGAACTGGACAGACAAGAATAAACCGCGAAAACAGAGTGTATCACACTCTGTTTTTCGAGGGATTTCGTGTACTCTCAAGGGCAATTTGGCTCGTAAATCTTTGTCTAATGTGTAGATGGATGTTATGTGGTTAATTAGGAACAAGAAACTCGAGTTTTGATGGAGGTTTGAAGGAGGAACGAACTGCTTTTCGAGGAGGACACACAAACAGTTCAGTTTGTGTGTCGGTTTTGTTTAGGGTTTTTGGGAGGCAATTAGGGTTTGTTTCTGAGGTTTAAAGCTTGTGGGTGATGGTAGGATGTATGGAGAACTTAGAGGAATGAATGTATGGTGAAGGGGTGGTATTTATAAGGAGTTAAAGTAGGTTAAAAGAGAGGGAGAGGCAGTCGGGCTTCATCACGCATGGCTGCTGTCCAGCAGCTTTTGTGAGGGTTTGAGAGGGGTTTTCTTGGTGATTAAGCTAGGATAATATGGGTAGGATACTAGGGTATGGGTTATGGTTAATGGGTACGGGTCTTGGTAGTGTTTGGAGCGGGTTTTGGGCTCGGGATTGAGCTGCCAAAACAGGGGGGCTGCTCGGTTTAGTGCGGGCTGTTGGGGACGATTTGGGGATGGAATTTGGGCCATGGATAGGGGGTTCGAACTAGGGTGGATGGGTATTGGTCTAGGTTGGTTAATGTACTCGAGATTCGTGCCAACTCGTAAAGAAAACGGGCCCAAAAACCGAGCTAAAATCGAGCTCAAAAACATGCTTTTAAAACGAGTATTCTTCGCTTTTAAAATCGATTTTTCAAATCAATTAACCCATTAAAATAAATGACTTTTCAAATCAAATATACTCATAAAATGATTTATCAAATCAATTATTTATTTTATTTTCAATAAAATAAACTTGGGAAAATAAATTCAAAATAAAATAAAATAAATTGAATTCACTTAAAAAACCATAATTTAAATATCATTTAAATTAATAAAATGAACTCGCTAAAAAAACATTAATTTAAATATCATTTAAATTAATAAAATGAACTCACTAAAAAAAACATTAATTTAAATATCATTTAAATTAATAAAATACTTCATCGACGACGCCCATTCTACCTCGTAAAACGAGCTCCAAATAATGACAATGACAACTAAAGAATACATGTGTCCTATCATCATCGGGTGTTTGTCGGGTTCTCTATAAATTCCAATATCGACGGATACGGGTATCTACACCATGGTTCCATTTAATCGAAAATTGAAAGCCGTAGAGGATCACTCGAGCGAGTATGAGACCACACTCGACCGAGTAAGGAAGCACTCGACTGAGTGGATCAGTCACTCGACCGAGTGGGAAAATTCCAGAAAAAGGAAAACTTTTGGAAAATTGCCACTCGACCGAGTAACCTGTCACTTGGCCGAGTGGAGCTGTACTCGACCGAGTACCCTCAGTACTCGACCGAGTGAGTCTGATGGGTTGAGAAACTCGTGAAAAATTTGCTTCTCCCCACTTTATCGTCTTCATTTCTACCTTAATCCTCATAACTTCGACATCGATTTATCTTAAAATAATTTCGAATCTGCAGTTTGTGATTTCTTGCCTGGATTACACTTTGCTACTCCACTTTTCTTCATCCGTCTTCTCAAATTTGACCGCGTAAGAGTGTTGACCTTCTTCATTTTTCCGCAACTTGATTTGGGTAGATCTACACATATTTGTTCGAGTTTTAGCAAGATTTTTATGTTGAAATTTTTCCACCATGGACGAGCTTAAAAACTTGTGTTCTTGAGTCAATCATTGGATTTTTATGTTTGTTGTTGGGTCTTATTTAACAACAAAAGGCTTAACATTTTTTTTTGTGTTGGATCTTATATTGTATGTGAAAACTTTATCTTAAAAGTTTATCGTAATTTCTGGATTTTGGGGTGTTCATGCCCAAGATTTTAATTTTTCATAAGTGGAACTAGGTTTAATCGTTTTATAAGACTACTATCTTCACTAGTAGTGTGCTACATTTTCTTAAAACGAAGATTTCATCATTGATTTGGCCCAATTTTTGAACAAAGTGAGAATATGAACAATTTTGATTTCATCATAAACATGGTTTAATGGTATGGTAAGACTATAATTTTATTTGGAATTGCTTTAAAATGGTTTGAGTCATAATTTTTCCGTCTTAAAGGTTGACAAATTTACCGAAAAGGTTGTGACAAGTATACATAAGCTTTGATTTTACGCTTGTGGCGTACCTCACTGAGTCCTTATTGTCCTAATCTTTGATTATAATGTCTTGTGAAGTTGTTCATGGGAAATTTATCCATCTTAAATTTTTCGAATATGGGTAGTATACCTACCCGGATTTTGATTTTCACAAAGTTAGGTTCTTATCCTATTGATCCTTAGTACTTTGAACTTGGCTTATAGTGACATGTGCCATCTTATATCGGCTTATTCCGTATTAAAGTTTTCAAGAAATTTGAGATAAATCATCGTTATGTTAGAGTTTTAACATAATAATTCACATTTGAGTTAAGTTTGAGTAAAATTGCATAATAACGAAGGGCATTTTACAAAGTTGGTAAAGTTGTTAGAGTTGATTTTTGAATTTGCATCATTTTACAAAGTTCATCATATTTCAAGTGTGATATTAAAACAAGTTTGTGGTTTGGTTAAAATACAAAGGACGTCATGCTGTAATTTCTTAAATTCCATTCTTCGAGTTAAGTAAACTTCATCTTAATGACAAGCTCGTGTAAAGGATTTATTTTAAATTGTTGGTCATTGATCTAAAGCGTTGGGAAAATTTTCTATCCATTCCAAGTTATTTGATTTCCTACCTCTTCCGAATCCGTTCCGGATTGTTTTAATTCTCGTCGCTCCTATCTGGAATTTGACATGTGAAACTGTTCCGCAGTGTGCCGAAGCCATCGAGGAACGCGAGGAGTAACCAAGCAAAGGAAGTTCGCCAAGAGCCGGTGGTATCTTTGGTGATTAAACCCCCGGGATTTCCGGGCATATAATTTGTGTATGAGCCCAATAGATTGATTTACTCACCTTAGCCTTAAGTCTATGACCCCGATAAGGTATATTGTAATGGGTATAGTCATCTAGTTTAAGAATTCGGGAAACCTAGGAAGGTATGCTAGCCTATGCAAATTTTTGAGTTGGGTGAGTTGATCATGAGAGACAACCTATAAATAATGAGTGGCGTATGACCAAGGTTGGATATTTAGCTGTTGTTCGGACTCAAAGTTAGCAAACATAATTTAAAGGACAACTGAGAGTGACCTCATTGAGTATGACTCGGGGGTTGTTTATGAAGTTGCCTCCCAATCGTTAAGTGAAGTAGGGTGAAAATTTGGCCTATGAGTGATAGTGTAGATGTTGTTTATGAAGTTACCTCCCAATCGTTAAGTGAAGCACCCCCGATGTACATCGTGACCTTGTGGTAGTGCTTAATTAAGTGATGATGTTGTTATTATTCCTTGAGAATAATGAGTGGTTAGGCCATGCCTATGAGATAGTGTAAGTGTGGTGAATACCGATGTGACTATGGTGTCGCACTACGGTACGGTTGTTGGTGACGTTATGGTGATATCTCCGACGGTTGTGGGGAAGGAGATAGAACGGTTGCGAAAAGAATTACGAAATAGTATGTTTATGTAGGTAGTATGTCTCGGATATTTTACGTTAATTATGTAGTAATGATGGCCATAAGGCTAAGAGTTTGTTTAAATTTTGTTAATTGGTGGTGTATTAGTCACCATCGGAGTTTATTAGCATTTTTGTGAGGAAATAGGAAAGCTTGGAAACAAGTTTGAGAACGAAAACATTCTGCTCAGGTGACACTCGATCGAGTGCACCATGCACTCGACCGAGTGGCCGACTAATCAGCCGAGTGGCCTCCTACACTCGACCGAGTGGTCTGCTTTGACCTTTGTTTTGTCAATACTCGACAAAACATTGGGTGTATACCCTTATTTTCACGATTTATAATGGTTGGTTTGTGTCGAATGAACATGTTAACCTCTTATCCCTTTTAAACCACTCTTTTCAGATTTTCCCTCCCTTTTTTCGACACTACCTTATCCTCAAACTCCCTCAAACACCCACAATTCTCTAGAAACTTCCCATGAACACTAACTAGAAAACCAAGCCTAGATTTGGAAGGATTATTCACCAAGCTTGGTTCTTTCTCTTTCCCTTCCACTAGTATGTTGATACTCATCCTTTCCCTTTTTTTTTTATTGATCCAAGACCTAGAATTTGGGGGTTTTCATGGGTAACTTAATAAGTGTTTTAATTAGTATTAGGAGTAATTAATGAGTAATAATTAAGGGTTAATTAGTAGTATTAGTTGTTGTAGAATGTTTTGTGATAGTTAATATGGAATTATGTAGGATGATACGGTTTTATGATATGTTTGCTTAGTAGTTTCGGATGGCTTATGGAGTATGCTAAAAGGTAGGTTAATCCTACTCAGTTTCAATAATGTGGTCATTACATATGTTGTTTTTAAAGTTGTAATTAGTCTCACATAATTAGAGTAATTTCATTATAACATGTTTTGTGGGTAATAGCATCATTAAGGAGATAAGTATGTTGGTTGAATTCCGCTTGGGTCACCCCTTGGTGCTTCCCACTCAGAGAGGGATGTGCATATTAATGACTTGAGTACGGAGGGGCTCGTGTAGTTGAGGCACGACGTCTAGCAGGGGATCCGGTTGGATTCCGGACCCGGTACGTCTGGGCATGTCCTGGTACCTCTTTGTGAGGTGTGCTGTGGTGGGCGTGTCCCTGGCACCGGTGGTTGCGGGTACGTCTATGCGTATCCCGGTACCTGCGTGGCGATTGTATAATTGTATCTCATTCATATCATTGACATGTTGCATAATTATTTATCATGTTGTGTCTTATACTTATTTATTAAAACTGACGTGTTGTGTATCTGTGTAATTGTCACCTATTTTCGGGGTGGTCTGTGTTGATCCATATGATATTTTCGATCATATGGGGAGCAGGTTAAGTACATGTTGTTTTGATGTCATGTGGGAGACGGGATATGTGAACCCCCGCAAAAACGGTAAGAAAAATACAATAATAAAATGCGGAATTTTAGGGAATTTTGAAACTTTTAAGGTTTAAAGCGCGGGTTCATTAAAATCTAAAACATAAATAAAGAATGTTGAAATAAAGATAAGTTTATACCAACGTGATAGTCAAATGTGAGGCAAAATATATCCCTCGAATGACAAAATGATAAATGGTGAGTCTAAGCAATCCTAATAAACCGACTACTAGTCCAAGGTTTAGTTCTTGCTAGCCCACACGTCTTCCCACGTAAGCATCTTCATAACCTCTCATTCATGTAAACATGAACGCCACAGTCAGTAGGGAGTAACTCAAGATTCTCCAAGCCACAAAATGTCGAAACACAGATAAACAGGAACATATTAGAACATCATAAATATAACCATTTGATGCAAGCATTGAGACATGAGACTAACATTCAAAACATGCATAGTCAATCATAGATAAGGCATATGATACATACTTATGAGACAATCCAACCAAAACGTCATAAATGCTAATACAACTATAAACACGATAGTATATCATATGTCACGGATAAACAAGATTAACATCAGAATACATGTGAATGGAAACTTTAGCCATGAACTTTGAAAGCTAAATAACATACAATACACGAAATGGGACAACTAACTTCACACATAAATCAAAGCATCCGGCTCAGAGGCTACCTTTAAAGCATGTCCGAGACACAAATCCTTAAGTACCTTGGCTCAGCGGTTACCTTTAAAACTTGTCCAAGGCACGACCTCTAAAGTATCTGGCTCAGCGGTTACCTTTAAAACATGTCCAAATACTACAAACAAGTGCCCGACTCCGAGTTTACCTTTAAAACATGTCCGAGCACAACATATAAAGTATCTGGCTCAGCGGTTACGTTTAAAACATGTCCAAATACTACAAACAAGTGCCCGACTCAGTGGTTACCTTTAAAACATGTCCGAGGCACAACATATAAAGTATCTGGCTCAACGGTTACCTTTAATACATGTCCAAATACTACAAACAAGTGCCCAACTCAGAGGTTACCTTTAAAACAAGTCCGAGGCACAACATATAAAGTATCTGGCTCAACGGTTACCTTGAAAACATGTCTAAATACTACAAACAAGTGCCCGTGATGTAGAATTCGTAGGTTTTGAACGAACGAATTAGGGTTTGTAAAGCTAGGAGCGGAAAAATATTAAAAACGGATTGAAAATCTTGAAAACTAATGAATAACAGGCTGTTTATGTGAGGATTTTTGTGTGAATGATTGAAAACAAGAAATAGACTGAATGATGTGCGTGAATTGGAACAAGGTAACCGGATAGGATAGTGGATCTCGATCTAACCTCGCAAGGTTATAGCTCAACCTACTATAACTTCAACCTCTCAAGGAAGAAATAAAAACTAACCTCGCAAGATTAATTTGACAGCTCACAATATGTAAACTTTTATTAAAAACTCATAATCTGAATAATCTGAAAAATAAGGCCACAATCAATCCTTATTTATAGTCCTACTCGATGTCACAATCTGACTCGAGATCTAATTCCTTAACTTGTCTAAAAAGTTATCTAACTCTTTCCTAAACTAACTAGGAATAGGAATATTAAACTGAAATTAAACTAATAATAATCTAACTAGAATTTGGAAATAACAAGTTTCCTAACTCGACTAGGATAAATTAGTTTTCCTAATCTTATTCGAAAATAAAATAGAGTTGATTTAGGAAAACTAAAACAGACTCGACCTAGGAAATTAGTGTTGGAGCTTGTGTCCTCCACAAATTAGTATGATAACATTTGTAAATCTCTTACAGGTTCACAAGGGTATACTTCGTATTTAATCAGTTGATTAACGATTACCTAATAACGGTTGGCTTGCTAGAAAGTTTGACGTTATTATCATACAGATGGCGGTGATCAACTGGTCTCTAAAGGTCACACCTAAAGGATGTGTTTGGGAGATGTGGTTATGGAAATGTAATCACATTGATGCTTTATATGACTAAACAGTTAGTCAATGTGTTGATGAGACGATTATTTAATGCCGATTAAATAATATTAGTTGAGACGAATTAACTGTCAATTCGTAAATTGAATATAATAAATTATATTTAATTAATGTATCTAATGTTAAGCTTGGACGAATTAATATGTTAATTCGTAATTAAATGTAATCGGTTATATTTAATCAACAAGATGAATGTGTCATAGTGGTAATAGTAAGGGTACTCAAGCCAAGAGGTTTTGGGATCGATCCTCACTAGATGACAATTTATATTTAAAACATTTTATACATTTTTGGAATAACCGAAAATAAGGAAATTATACTCCTTATTATTTCGGTATGTGGGCCAAAAATAAGAAGAAAAAAAAAACCCTATTCCTCTTCCCTCATACACGGTTTAAGAGGAAGAGAGAGGGGTTAATTTTCTAACCTAATTTTTCAACTCATTCTTGCCTCTCATCTCAACAAAACACAAAACCCTAATTTTACAGAAAATTGGAGGGATCGATTCTAGCAAAAGAATAAGGGCATATCTCATATCGTCTTGGGTGCGACTGATAGGCGAATATCAACTTTGATATAGTTCTTAGGCCGTTTTTGCTAGGACCGAAGCTTATTTCTTAATCCTTTATGCTTTTGTTTATACAATTTAGTTTTATGACTCGTAATCATCACTTTATAATTCGTTATAATCCTTAAATTAAAGGGATGCATACAGTTAAATCCCACAAGTGGTATCAGAGCCAAGGCCACGAATTTTAATTTTGATGATTTTCATAAAATTGTTTGTAAACAATATTGGGGTTTTGAAAAAAAAAATTAGGGTTTCGGTTTAAATTTTTTTTTTGCCGATTTGTTTTTTTTTTCTGCCGAGTTTATGCTCTTGTTTTTGATGATTATTTCCATTTCGATTTTTCATATTTTTCTTTAATCAGTTAATATAAACATATGATAAATTGGTAGTTTTTTGATTTAATGAAGATTAAGTTAAAATATTAAATGGAATTGTGATGTCGATGATATAGAAATTTGTTTTTGCTATATAGTTTTTGGCATATATACGATTAATCATGTTTTATTAATTCATATGCTAATCATGTTCTAATAGCAACTATAAACGATTTCCTTCATCGAATTTTTTGTTTTAGGGCATTTTTGCCGCAAAAGAGACATAAAAGAGGCATTAGGGTTCTTGTTTAATTTGAGCCGTGAAAAAATAAAAAAAATTGTGTTTCGGTTACTGTTCACAGTGGCCAGATTATAAATTTTTTTTTTTGTTTTGTTTTGGTTTTTACAGAAAAGCCGCAAAAAGAAAAAAAAAACCGGGCTGTTTTTGTTTTTTCTTGGTTTTGCCGAGAGCATTGTTTATTAAAAAAAAAAAAAATTTCCTGTTTTTTTCTTTTTTGCCGAGCCTGAAAAAGAAAAAAAAGGTGTTTTTATTTTGTTTTTATGGCCGATTATGATTATACATTAAATTTGCAATGTATGATAAATAATTGTGAAGCGGTTCATAATTCATATATACCTAATTATTTTAAATCAGTTTAAAATATTGATGGATTAAATTCATATTACAAGTTTAATATGAATTAAGATTAAAATTAATGTGATTAATTGAGGAATTGTCACTTAATTTGATCAATTAAATAGGTGGTTTGGATAAAATTAACCTTCATAATTAAAGAATTATGTCTTGTATGTTTAATTTTTTTAGTTGATGCATTTTATTTTTGTTGAATGAATCGTTAAATGGTTTAATTTACGTATATTTGCAATCGGTTGTAATTTGTAATACCTAGTGTGGCCTTAGTCAAATTATGTTTTCGTAATGATGGGAACATAATTTTTAATGTAATTTGAGATCTCGAATCTCCTTTATTTTTCGTTAGTTTTTGGGTTTTGAAATTAGAATGTAATAAATAGGTTTATTATGTAAATTTATTTATTGTAATTTTCAAAAGAAGACTAAAGATGGAGATTGGAGCTCACTCCCGCTACATGGATCAAGATGGAACATCGAGACAAGCTTCTCGGGTCCAAGGATGGATTCCAAATTTGTATCTAATGTTCATTTTGATAGGATAGGCCAGACTAGGACTTTATTTTGTTTTACGTTTTACCGTTCTTATTGCTTTTCATTCACATGCTAGTTAATGCATCATATTCCGCCTAAAACCAAACCACCTACTACTAAAATGCATGAAAATTGACACATATAGGTTGTATGTTAGTTTTCATAGACATACAGATGTCACATGTTTATTAAGCCATCATCTTAGTTTATTCATTCACGCATGCTAGATATTAGTTCACTTAAAATGAATTAAAATAAAGTTGATGGGATCTTCCTCTAAAACGGAAATTGAGATTAGTCTTTATAAGGGCAAACAACTATGAATCCCTTCTTCATCGGTAGGCATAATATGACCCCTTCTACGTTGGGTAAGTAGTTTGTGTTGACTTAGTTTATCTCAACATTATAGTCCGAAGAGTTTCTCGTGATTAAGATGGACTAAAGATAGAATTTACAGAAATTTATCGACCAAGAATTCTAACAGTAGAATTAGCCAAAAGGTTGGCTTATCAATTTACAGATTATTGAGTCTTGGGATCATTTATATAATTCTTGAGGAAGGTCAATTGTATAAATGTTTTGAGTCTTCACGTTATGACACTAGTTCATTAGACTTAAATTAAAATCGTTGCACATGCTTATTATTTATTCTTCTTTTCGCAGTGTAGAACACGTTTATTTTACTGTTACAACAAATGGCTGGAAATAACGAAATCCCAATGCCTAGTGCCACACTTGGACGCGAGTCCTGGCTGAAAGTTTTTATGGACAACATGAATCAGTACACGCGACTGAAAAATGATGGGTCCAACTTTGCGGACTGGGAGGCAGCACTACGGAATGATGCCATTGCTGACGGTAAGCTCAAGTACTTAATTGAGCCAATACCGGTCAAACCAGCCCCCAATGCGGGAGTTAACGAGTCACTTGCTTATAGTGATTTCGTTATGGAAGCGGGTGCGATAAAGAACGTACTCATCTTTGCAATGGAAAACAATTTGTAGAGACACTTCATTGCCCAAGGTGCGAACAAGATTTTCACCACGCTCACTAACGAGTTCTCAAAAGCACCGAGGATCGTTACTTATGAGCATACCAGTCGTTTCTTTGATGCGAAACTCCAAAAAGGCCAACCGGTTAGCCCACACATTCTTAACATGATTAAGAATGTCGAGAAGTTGGAGGCACTTGATTGCAAAATCGGTGAGAGCATTGTCATTGACCGAATGCTTCATTCTCTTCACGATGGTTTTGCCCTTTTCAGGGCGAACTACTACATGAATGACTTGAAAAAGAGTCCTCATGAGCTACACTCCCTTCTCTTACAGACCGAGAAGGATATGAAATTGAGTGGGAGCATGATGCAGGATGTTCTCACGATTTCCAATAAGGGTAAAGGTAAGGGGAAAGCTCCAGGCGACCTAACTGTAGGTAAGCCGAAATTCAAGAAGCCAAAAAACGGTAAGAGTGGGCCCGGTGAGACTAGTGGCTCACATGGCAAGGCAAAGAGCAAGGGCGATGACATTGAGTGCCACCATTATCACAAGACTGGACATTGGAGGAGGAACTGTCCGTCTACCGTGAGGACATCAAAGCAGGCCACGTCGTTCCTGTTGCTATGTCATCTTATATTCATATGATTGAGGTTAACCATACAAGTTTCGGAACTTGGGTACTTGATACTGGTTGTGGTTCTCATCTGTGTAATCATTTGCAGGGCCTAAGAAACATCACACCTCCCGGAAAGGGTGATGTGGACCTGCAAGTCGGGAATGGAGCCAGAGTTGCTGCTGTCTCGAAGGGAACATATGTAATCCAAGTCCCTAGTGGCTTTGAGTTATTTTTAAATAACTGTTACTATGTACCCACTTTGTCTAAGAACATTATTTCAGTTTCCGTACTTGATAAAGACGGATTTTCATTTTTTTTTTTTGGGAAAGGTAAGTATATATATATCAAATCTCAAAAATGGGGTGTACAAAATTCAGTTATAAGACTCAAAAAAGCAAGAAAAGTATAACTGCTATTACAAAGAAGTGAACCACACTCTATCTCTATCTTTCAGAGGATTAACATTCAGGGCCAGGAACCGAGCTCTAACATCTGATAATATCTGCTTCACCACACTTCCAGGGCATCTTACTTTGTTGTTAGTCCAAGCATCATTCCTACATCTCCAAATCCAGTAGACTAATGCAGTATAACAAGAACCAATGTATCTCTTTTGAAGTTTAGAAACACGTCTGGCAGTTGAAAACCAGACAGTCAGATCAGACATTCTGAACTGCACCTTCAGAGTAGTTTGCAGCCTCTGATGGCAAAGCACAGCAAAAGGGCAATCATAGAAAAGATGTTGATGACTCTCTGCATGATTCAGACAGATGGGGCAGGCAAGATCAATGGACATTCCTCTTCTACTGAGTCTGTCTCTAGTAGGAAGTCTCTGCTTGAGGAATTCCTAGAACACAAAAGCACATCTAGGAATATTCAATGTGTTCCAACACAGGAATCTCCACTCCACTTTAGGATTAGGAATTCTTAACCAATTATAACCAGCTTTAACTGTATAGGGCAGAGGAGAGTTAAGCCAGAGATTGTTGTGATAGGCTTGCGTAAAGAGGGACATAATCGAACTAATTTTTTTCCATGGCCAGCTGCAATCAGAAGGGGCCACATAAGCATTCCAAGGAATATCTTTCATATAAACATGGCTCACCCACCTAACCCATAAATGGTCCTTCTTATTAGCAAGCCACCACACATATTTGCCAAGTAATGCCTTGTTCCACTTTTTAACATCCTTAATGCCAAGCCCTCCCTCTTCCTTAGGAAGGCAACACTGATCCCAGTTAACATTAGGGGCACCCTTGTATTCTGAAGACCCTTTCCAAAGGAAATTTCTACAAAGGTTGTTGATCTTATTTAAGATGCCATTTGGAATCAGAAAGATGGACGCCCAATACGAGTGCAAAGTATTCAGAACTGAATTCACAAGAGTAAGCCTACCCGCATAAGTTAAATGCTGAGTTCCCCATCCCCTAATTCTCGCCACAATTCTGTCAGTCAGTTTTTGACCCTCAGCTTTGGTTAATTTCTTAGAGGAAATAGGGACCCCCAAGTATTTGAAAGGAAGACTACCCCTATGAAACCCAGAAATCTGCAAGATATCAGTGATAGTACCAGAATTAACACCATTGAAATAAATCTCAGATTTTGCCCTATTCAAGTGAAGACCAGAAGCAGAAGAGAAAGTAGAAAATGCTCTGAGGATCCACATTATAGAGGGAGCATTCCCTTTGCAGAAGAGAAGTAGATCATCAGCAAATAATAAATGGTTCAGCTTAAGATGCCCACACAAGGGATGAAACCTGAACCCATCTTGAGAAGCAACAACCTTAAGAACTCTAGACAAATATTCCATACAAATGGTGAAGAGAAGAGGGGAGAGAGGGTCCCCTTGTCTTAAGCCTCTCTCTCCTTTGAAGAAACCAAACTTATTACCATTCACATTCAAAGAGTAAGTAGGGCTAGTAACACAGGTGATGACCAAATCTATGAATTTCAGAGGAAATTTAAGAGCTATCATCATTTGAGATAGAAACTCCCACTCAACTGAGTCATAGGCCTTTTTGAGGTCAATTTTAATCAAACATCTAGGCCTTTTTGAGGTCAATTTTAATCAAACATCTAGGAGTCATAGGCCTCCCCTGAACAAACCCTCCCTGACTTTCACTTACAATGTCAGGGAGAATCTTACTCAACCTCTTGCACAAGACTTTGGCCAGAACTTTATAAAGAGTGTTGCAGCAGGCAATAAGACGAAAGTCAAGCACACTGGTAGGATTAGATGACTTGGGAATTAAGGTAATATTAGTGGTATTCACCTGCTTAAGAAGTTTTCCAGTGTGGAAAAATTTTTTGATGGCAGCAATAGTATCATCTCCAACTATATCCCAACTGTCCTTAAAAAATTGGCTAGAGAAGCCATCAGGACCAGGAGCCTTGATAGAGGAGATGGAGAACAGACAGTCTTTTATCTCACCATCAGTGACTTCAGCTAACAAAATGGAACAATGCTCCTGAGTGACCAACTTCCCCTGCCTAACAGTAGGAATGTGAACTGGAGTGGTAGGCATTGAGGAACCAAGAAGGGATTTGTAGTAAACCAGAAAGGCATCTTCAATCTTATCAAGGTCAGTATACTGAACACCATCAACACCTTTAATACTCAGGACCCTATTATGCACTTGCTTAGCTCTTACGTGACTATGAAAAAATCTCGTGTTATCATCCCCATAATGAAGCCAATCCACCTTAGCTTTCGGCTCAAAAAGCTATGCTGGATCTTACAAAGGTGTCTATAAGAATCAGCAGCCTCACATTCAGCATTAATCAAGTCAGAGTCAAAAGGATTAGACTGCAATTTAAGTTGAACATCCTCCAAAAGAGCTCTGGCTACTCCCACTGATTTTTCAACATCAGAAAACCCATTTCTATTCAAGACTTTCAGAGGACCCTTCAGATTTTTCAGCTTAGTTACCACTGAAAACATAGGAGTCGTAGTTATAGAAGCATTCCAAGATTGTTGAACCACATTCTTGAAATCAGGGTCCAAGCCCCACATGTTGTAGTATCTGAACTGCCTCTTCCTGGTAATGCCACTGTTCCTTCTATAGCACACACACGAATTATGGTCAAAAAACCCTCAGGAAGAAAATGTGCATAGGCACCTGGATACAGATCCATCCAGTCATCGTTCACAAGGAATCTGTCAATTCTAGAATAACCCCTAGTAGAAGGAGCTTTCTTGTTGGTCCAAGTAAAAAAAGCTCATTGCCCCTTGATATCCATAAGCCCACAGAAATCAACACAATCTCTAAAGTCAGCAATTTCAGCCCCAGTGACTTCTCTCCCAATCCTCTCATTGAAGTTAAGGACTGAGTTGAAGTCCCCACAGACACTCCATGGTCCCTGATATCTGATGTTCATATCTTTCAGATGATCCCATAAAGCAACTCTCTCCCCTTCATCATTAGAACCACACACTACAGACATATTAAAAGAATCCCCAGAGGTAAGCTCATCAACTTTCATAGTAATAACTTGACTATTCTTGCAAAGTAAAGTCACACCAAAACATTGAGGATCCCAAACAACCCAAACTCTTCCCCCATGGTGATAATCATTATTATTAATGCCATGCCAATTATTACCTAAATTTCCTAAAACAGTATTAAAATCATGAGCTTTAATCTTAGTTTCTACTAGACCATAGAGACCAACATTATTTTGATATAAAAATTTCCTAACATCTAGTTGTTTGTTGGCCCCATTTATTCCCCTAACATTCCAAAAAGCCACTTTATCCATTTGAAAATGTTTCTGGTGGATCTCCCAATCTCCCATTCAACTCTGTTCCAACATTAGGCACCTCCCTTCTAGGACTAAGAGCTTCCACATAAGATTTAGTAGGAGAAACATGCGGATCAGTGGCATGCTCCTGCCTAGAAATTCTTTGAACAACAGAAATAGACTTGATCATAGATGACCTGTGGTAAGTAGGCCCTCCAAAAGGTAATTCAGGTGCCTGAGGAACTGCCAGAGACTGAGGAGGGGGTCCCCGAGTCTCTTGAGCTCTCTGGATAGGCCTCCAAACTTTCTTAGGTGGACCAGGGGCAGGCTTAGTCATAGTGGTCGTAGGTTTTTTACACATATCAACAGTGTGCCCAATGCCTTTACATCCAGTACAGACAGAAGGCTTCTACTCAAACTCCACAAGGATACTCACTTCTTTCCCTTTTTCATCCAAAAAAAGTAACTGTCCTGGAAAATTTTGCCCAACTTCCACCTCTACTAACATACGAGCAAATCCCAGTCTGGTTTTGTCTTCTGTGGCTCCATCACGCTTCAGAAACTTACCCAGCAAGCCAGCAAGTTTACTGAGACAGTTCTTACTCCAGAACTTAAGAGGAAGACCACATAGCCTAACCCAGATAGGAACGAATTTAACTTTCTCCTTGTGCAGACTACACGACTCAGACCACTGCTTGACAACTACAGGTTTGTTATCAAACATGGGAAATCCCTGTTGAAGCACTAAAGTCTGACATTCTTTAGTCAAAAACCTGACCAAAAACACTCCATTTGGCAGAAAGGAAATTTTATCAATTTTGTAAGCGGCCCATAATTTCCTCACAAAACCCTCCAATAATTCCCATGGTGGATTTCCACCCAAAACATAACAGACAACGGCAGTGTCCCAATAAGCTAACTCAGAGTTAACATCTTCCACAGTGAATTGCAATAAGGGTTTAGGAACAGCATTACCAGACTCTTTCTGAGGAGATTTGGATTTCTTACCTTGAACCTCAGTCCATCCTTCAGAATCTTCTACAGACGGTTGAGGAGTTTCATCAGTAACAGTCGCTTCCTCCTCAGTGGGCCTTGCCTGATCCTCCTGGACTGCCTCCGGAACAAGTGCACTTAGATTAAGCACAGGAATACCGACTATTTCATTAACCTCACGCGTCTTTAGAGAATCGCTAGAACATGTAATAACAGGAGAATGACCAGATGACGATAGTTGATCCATATCTAAACGAAGATCAGAACAATTTGTAAAGGAAAGTCGAAGTTTTGCACGAATTTTATTTTTAGAATTTAATTGGGATTTTTTTTTGTTGATTTTCCTTGCCATTGTGCAAGTTAAAACCCTAGAAAAACAAGAGAGAAGTCAGAGCTTTCTCTCTCTAAATCTATCTTTAATGTGCAATTTAATGATAAATCATTTTCTTCCTGAGGGTCTTTTTGACCATAATCCGTGTGTGTGCTATAGAAGGAACAGTGGCATTACCAGGAAGAGGCAGTTCAGATACTATAACATGTGGGGCTTGGACCCTGATTTCAAGAATATGGTTCAACAATCTTGGAATGCTTCTATAACTGGGACTCCTATGTTTTCAGTGGTAACTAAGCTGAAAAATCTGAAGGGTCCTCTGAAAGTCTTGAATAGAAATGGGTTTTCTGATGTTGAAAAATCAGTGGGAGTAGCCAGAGCTCTTTTGGAGGATGTTCAACTTAAATTGCAGTCTAATCCTTTTTACTCTGACTTGATTAATGCTGAATGTGAGGCTGCTGATTCTTATAGACACCTTTGTAAGATCCAGCATAGCTTTTTGAGCCGAAAGCTAAGGTGGATTGGCTTCATTATGGGGATGATAACACGAGATTTTTTCATAGTCACGTAAGAGCTAAGCAAGTGCATAATAGGGTCCTGAGTATTAAAGGTGTTGATGGTGTTCAGTATACTGACCTTGATAAGATTGAAGATGCCTTTCTGGTTTACTACAAATCCCTTCTTGGTTCCTCAATGCCTACCACTCCAGTTCACATTCCTACTGTTAGGCAGGGGAAGTTGGTCACTCAGGAGCATTGTTCCATTTTTTGTTAGCTGAAGTCACTGATGGTGAGATAAAAGATGTCTGTTCTCCATCTCCTCTATCAAGGCTCCTGGTCCCGATGGCTTCGTAGCCAATTTTTTAAGGACAGTTGGGAGATAGTTGGAGATGATACTATTCTTTGCCATCAAAAATTTTTTCCACACTGGAAAACTTCTTAAGCAGGTGAATACCACTAATATTACCTTAATTCCCAAGTCATCTAATCCTACCAGTGTGCTTGACTTTCGTCCTATTACTGCTTTGCAACACTCTTTATAAAGTTCGGCCAAAGTCTTGTGCAAGAGGTTGAGTAAGATTCTCCCTGACATTGTAAGTGAAAGTCAGGGAGGGTTTGTTCAGGGGAGGAATATAGTGGAGAATGTTCTTATTTGCCAAGATTTGGTAAGACTCTACAATAGGAAAGCAGCTTCTCCTAGATGTTTGATTAAAATTGACCTCAAAAAGGCCTATGACTCAGTTGAGTGGGAGTTTCTATCTCAAATGATGATAGCTCTTAAATTTCCTCAGAAATTCATAGATTTGGTCATGACCTGTGTTACTAGCCCTACTTACTCTTTGAATGTGAATGGTAATAAGTTTGGTTTCTTCAAAGGAGAGAGAGGCTTAAGACAAGGAGACCCTCTCTCCCCTCTTCTCTTCACCATTTATATGGAATATTTGTCTAGAGTTCTTAAGGTTGTTGCTTCTCAAGATGGGTTCAGGTTTCATCCCTTGTGTGGGCATCTTAAGCTGAACCATTTATTATTTGCTGATGATCTACTGCTCTTCTGCAAAGGGAATGCTCCCTCTATAATGTGGATCCTCAGAGCATTTTCTACTTTCTCTTCTGCTTCTAGTCTTCACTTGAATAGGGCAAAATCTGAGATTTATTTCAATGGTGTTAATTCTGGTACTATCACTGATATCTTGCAGATTTCTGGGTTTCATAGGGGTAGTCTTCCTTTCAAATACTTGGGGGTCCCTATTTCCTCTAAGAAATTAACCAAAGCTGAGGGTCAAAAACTGACTGACAGAATTGTGGCGAGAATTAGGGGATGGGGAACTCAGCATTTAACTTATGCGGGTAGGCTTACTCTTGTGAATTCAGTTCTGAATACTTTGCACTCGTATTGGGCGTCCATCTTTCTGATTCCAAATGGCATCTTAAATAAGATCAACAACCTCTGTAGAAATTTCCTTTGGAAAGGGTCTTCAGAATACAAGGGTGCCCCTAATGTTAATTGGGATCAGTGTTGCCTTCCTAAGGAAGAGGGAGGGCTTGGCATTAAGGATGTTAAAAAGTGGAACAAGGCATTACTTGGCAAATATGTGTGGTGGCTTGCTAATAAGAAGGACCATTTATGGGTTAGGTGGGTGAGCCATGTTTATATGAAAGATATTCCTTGGAATGCTTATGTGGCCCCTTCTGATTGCAGCTGGCCATGGAAAAAAATTAGTTCGATTATGTCCCTCTTTACGCAAGCCTATCACAACAATCTCTGGCTTAACTCTCCTCTGCCCTATACAGTTAAAGCTGGTTATAATTGGTTAAGAATTCCTAATCCTAGAGTGGAGTGGAGATTCCTGTGTTGGAACACATTGAATATTCCTAGATGTGCTTTTGTGTTCTGGGAATTCCTCAAGCAGAGACTTCCTACTAGAGACAGACTCAGTAGAAGAGGAATGTCCATTGATCTTGCCTGCCCCATCTGTCTGAATCATGCAGAGAGTCATCAACATCTTTTCTATGATTGCCCTTTTGCCGTGCTTTGCCATCAGAGGCTGCAAACTGCTCTGAAGGTGCAGTTCAGAATGTCTGATCTGACTGTCTGGTTTTCAACTGCCAGACGTGTTTCTAAACTTCAAAAGAGATACATTGGTTCCTGTTATACTGCATTAGTTTACTGGATTTGGAGATGTAGGAATGATGCTTGGACTAACAACAAAGTAAGATGCCCTGGAAGTGTGGTGAAGCAGATATTATCAGATGTTAGAGCTCGGTTCCTGGCCCTGAATGTTAATCCTCTAAAAGATAGAGATAGAGTGTGGTTCACTTCTTTGTAATAGCAGTTATACTTTTCTTGCTTTTTTGAGTCTTATAACTGAATTTTGTACACCCCATTTTTGAGATTTGATATATATATACTTACCTTTCCCAAAAAAAAAAAAAAAAAACAAAAGTTAAATTACCTGTATATTTATATATATGATGATGGTGTTATGGAGTTGAAATAGTCCAATAGCAAGACGAAAGGAAACCAAGAAAGTAGCGGGTTAAGGACGGCGTGCTCGACCAAGAACGTCTGCTCTTTCTTTCTCTCTCTCGCTCCTCTTCCTTTTGTTTTTTGTTTAGGTTAATTGAAAAACACGGAGATGAGATATGTAGGGCACGCAGGACTTCTTCCTAATATAGGTCTTAACTCCTTATTATAATAATATTATTGTATGTTATGTATTATTGTATAAAGATACTATACTTATTAATAATTACTCCTTTTATTATTAGTATAGTATAGAATAGAATTGCTAGATGAGTTTCTTTTTATTAATATATAGCATAAAAATATAATGTAACATATTATTATATTGTACAATATACTACCGAGTATTTCTATTAATAACGTTATTAACAAAATATTTATTTTAAAGTATGTGGTATTACAGTCTTCCTCCCTTAAAAAGAACTTCGTCCTCGAAGTTCTAGTTCACATTAAACACACACCAACTCCAAACACGCGATGTACAATTATTCATCCATTTTAAGAACAAGTTAATCGTAATTGAAAGATGTGTGATATTCTACCCTCCTTAAGATAAATGTTACGTCCTCATAATCTTATATGTATACTACATCACTAACCAATTTTATTAAACCGTTATTAATATCGTACTCCCCCCCATCCCCCGCACCCCCCACTATAGTCTATAAGAATATTACATCACATCGTCCAAGTCCATAACACTCTTACTTCCTAATAACTTCAATGACGTAAAATAAAACGCAATTCATTAAGCTTATCCCTCGTCCGGCCAATATAAACTCTAATGTGGTCCTTCCTCACCTTTTTTTTGGAACAAAGGAGCAATAATATAAATAAAACAAAGAGTTACGAGTACATCACGGGGGCGGGTCAGGGGAAAGAGGCGCACATGCCACAACAAAGTCCAAAGTACAAAGATCTACAACAAAAGGAGGGGGCAAATCCCACTCAAAACAACCCGACAAATCACTAGAATCTCTAATGGAGTGATGGACAATGGCATCCGCAACACGGTTCGCCGATCTCTTCTAAAAAACAAGCTTCAAATGCGGGGAGTCCTGCAAGAGGGTCCTACACTCAAGAATGATGTTAGTAAACGGTCCACATGGGGCAGAGGGGCATAAAATAGAGGTAACCGCATCAAGACAATCAGAGACAATCAAGACATTGTTCACAAGGACTCTAGAGCGTAAAATCCCATCCCGAATGGCAAGGACCTCACAAAAGAAGGGGTTAGGACCAAGGAAGCGGGTGGACCAACCTAAAACCCAAGAACCAAAACCGTCTCTGATGACACACCCCAGGGTAGCTAAGGAAGAAGAGGGAGAAAAGGCCGCGTCAACGTTGGTTTTAAACCAACCAAGCGGCGGAGGAGCCCAGCTCAAAGGGTAGCTAAAGGCATCAAGGTGGGTGGAACTCGTGACAGGGGCAGTGAGGTGGCAGTCAGAGGCGCGGGACCAGGCAAAAGATTGGGAAGCGACCGAGGCACAGAAAGAGGAAGGGGAGGTAGAGGTAGAAGCGGAAAGAGAAGGGGAAGGGGAAAAGGTTAAGTCACATCGGCGCAGCCAAAGGCGCCAGAGGACGAAGGTAAAGAGGGTAGTCCAACTAGGGGGGTGAGAAGTGCAATTATCATAAATCCAGTGGTGGAGGTCAGCATCAAAAAAGGAACTAGTGACATTAAGGATGGACCAAGAATGGGAGGCGAAGCTACAGTCACGGAGGGCATGGAGAGAGGTCTCAGGAATAGAGGGGTTGGGACACAGGGAGCAGGACGAAGAGGGTAGGATTTTTCTACCAAAGAGAGAAGCCTTGTGCGGTAACTTGTTCGACCACACAAGCCAGAGAAAGACTTTGATACGAGGTTGGGTAGGGATATTCCAAAGCCAGTTAAAGTCGGTAGGGAAGGAGGAGAGGGTAAGGGTAGGATTAGGATGGCACAGAGAGGAGTAGGCGTCACTGACGGAGAATTTGCCTTTGGGGGCAAGGGAGGTGGAAAGGACATCAGGTCTGGGGGTGGTCGGGATGGGGATGGAGAGAATGTTGCTGATGATGTAATCGGGGAGGAAAAAGTCAAGAGAGTCAAGGGCCCAAACTCCATTGGAAATAATAGAGCATAATTTAGCAGAGGAGGAGGAGGGACTTAGGGGGCCAAGAACGAGGGTTCTGAGGGGCCAAGGTCAAGCCAAGGGTCATCCCAGAGGCTGATGGTGGAGCCATCACCAATAGACCAGAGGAGGTGATCTTTCAGGATGTTCCACCCTCTTCCAATGTTCTTCCAGATATGGGAACCCCGAGAGAAGGAGCGTCGGGAGGGGGTACAATATTTGCTGTGGATGGTCTTAGCAGCGGTGGAGGAGTTGTCGAGGAGGACTTTAGAACAGAGTTTGGTTGAGAGAGCATCATTAAGGGGTTCAGCGGCTTTAATTCCAAGGCCGCCAAGGGAAATGGGAAGGGTGACAAGGTCCCAGTTAGCAAGATGGAGTTTATTAGCGGACTGACTAGACCAAAGGAAGCTCCTAGTGGTCTTGTCAATGTCGCGGAGGATGGAGGAGGGAAGACGAATGCATGGTTGGGAATGGCGTTGATGGTAGATTTGATAAGACAGATCCTACCGGCTCTAAAAAGGAACTTAGATTTCTAAGTGGCAAGTTTGGACTTAATGTTGTCCAAAATGTAATGTAAATCAGAACGCTTTGGTTTCATACTGAGGAGAGGGAAACCAAGATAGGTACCCAGGTTGTTGGTTTTCTTGATGCCGAGGGCGTCTTCGAAGAGGGTGGCCTCGCTAGGGGGGGTATGTTTCGAGAAGGTGATTTTGCTTTTGGAGCAGTTGATCATTTGACCCGAGTCGGAACAGAAGGAGAGGATGGTATCTTGGAGGGCACACAAATTCCTCTCAGAGGTTCTACCAAAGACTAGGATGTCATCAGCAAAGAGAAGATGAGAGAAGGAGACTCCACCTTTTCCAAGGGGAAAAGGGGTCCAATCACTGCTACTGCAGGCCTGGTGAATGAGGCGGGAGAGGGCCTCCATGCAGATGCTGAAAAGGTAGGGGGAGAGGGGGTCACCTTGTCTGATTCCATGTGAGGGGGTGAAAGTATCGAGAGGTGTGTCGTTGAAGGTTACAAAGGCAGAAGTCGTTGAGATGCAACTCATAATGAGAGAGATGGTTTCAGGATCAATGTTAACCGAGATAAGGCAGGACCGGACAAAGTCCCACTCAAGTCAGTCGAAAGCCTTCTCAAGGTCAAGTTTAAGGGCAAACCAGCCAAGTTTGCTCTTGGAGGTGTGCATGGAGTGGAGCATCTCAGAGACAATGATGAATTTGGTATCCGTTCCTCGACCAGGGATGGAGCTCCCTTGGTTAGGGGAGATCAGAGAGTGCATAAGGGGCTTAAGACGGCTAACAAGGATCTTCGTGACGGTCTTGTAGGTGGTGTTACAAAGGCTGATGGGTCTGAAGTTAGTGATGGATTGAGGATAGGGGATTTTGGGGATGAGAGAGATGGAAGTCAAATTGATGGCCGCCGGGATGGTTTTTGAGTGGAAGATGTTTTGGATTAAGGGGATAAAATCGGTTTTGATGATCTACCAGCATTTCTTGAAGAAACCAGCGTGGAACCCATCGGGCCCAGGAGCCTTGCTGGAGCCGAGGGAGAAAATAGCGGTGCGAATTTCTTCGGCAGAATGGATCTGGAAGACGGTGGTGAATGGGGGGTCCAGGGGGAGGAAGGTTAACAGGAGGGACAAGATAGGCAATCTCTTTGCTAGAAGTGAAAAGGTCAGTAAAATAGTTGGTGATGTGTTTATTTAAGTCGTCGTGACCAGAGATGACAAGACCAGCATTGTTGGTAAGAGGGAGAATGCGGTTGAAACTTCTCCTAATAGTAACAGATTTTTGAAAGAAAGAGGTGTTACGGTCGCCATCAGCAAGCCAACTGATGCGGGACCGGTCTTTCCAATAAAAGTGCTCGAGGTCAAGAACACAATTAAGTTCCTGGGTAAGGGAATCATTAAGGGTCAAGAGGGAATCAGAGTTTGGGTGGGTACACAGGTTGCGCTGGACCCCAAGAAAACGAGCGGAAAGTCTACGTTTTCTAATGGGAAGGTTGCCAAAGATCACTTTGGCCCAGTCGGTAATAGTCAGACTAAGGTTAGTGAGCTTGGAGGGGATACTGTCCGAGAGGGAAGGCCACATGTGGGCAACTAGCGGGTAGAAGGACGGTGCACAAGTCCAAAAAGTCTCAAATTTAAAGGACTTTATAGTAGGGTGGTGAGGAAGGGAAGTCTTGAGCATGATGGGGCAGTGGTCAGAGGAGAGACGGGTCAGATGGTAGTTGTGTGAGTTTGGATATTGATGCTTCCTCACCTTTACCCAAGAGCTTCTGACATACTCGGTTACACTATAAGAAAAAGCTTACCAAAACTACCCGTTGTGTTTATCACCGAACCAAATTTTACTTAAGTAACGTTCCACTATACCAATTCGCAACCAATAATAAAATTTCGAATGACTCGTTCATCCCATAATAAAAGTAACTTTAAATGAACAAAATCTCCAAAGTTTACTCCCTTTTAACTACTCGACTAGAACCTCTGATCACGATTGTAACACCCCCATACTCCAAGTGCCTTACCAGGACCACTCAGGTATAACGATACTACCATCTCGGTTGCCCGAGGTACTGAATATCATAAGACAATAAAGAAACGTACTTTTAAAGTAATTATAGATTAAGTGATTACATGTTCAAACCAAAACTAATAAAAGGAATTACAAGGTTCTCATACGGTCTACAGCTAAAACTATCAAAGCTACTAGACTTCGTCGACACGGCGGAAGACTTCTAACTGCCACGTGATGACTCATCCCAGCTATCCCATACGCGTCATATCACACCTGCTCAATAACTGCTCACCACCCCCGAATGGATCACCACAGTTTTTAAAACATTTAAACGGGGTCAGTACTAATCACACAATTCAATACATATATCAACAATAAGATAAACAGGCAAATTACCAACGTCACACACACACACACACACACCACCAACTCCCATCGTCTCAATCCGACCGTCCTTTGGACCACCACTGCCCGATGGGGGACCGCAGCCGTTCCCACCTAAGCCCCGCTCATCGTACGAGCGATAACCCTGTCCCATTAATGTGCACATCCCCTTCCGTGGCGGGTTCCACGAAGGGCGAAACTAGGGCGTGAAGTCATTCCCATAAGTGACCCCACTACGATCACAATCACAATCACAATCAATCACAATCACAATCACAATCACAATCATCATATCAAACAACTAACTACAGCACATCACCAATATCCCATTATGGGACTAATACTGAGTAGGAAATCCTACCTGGAAAGCACAACACGCAGACGGTATCTACAGCTGTATCAAAACGGCTCCTCTACGAATTCTCCTCCTATCATACAGCACATAAAGACTACACATCACAAACTACACACCAAAACCCCCAATTCCTAAATTAGGGTTTAACCAATCTTAACAAAACATTATAAAAACTATATTAAAAGCTTACCCTCGACGCAAGGAATCCAACGACACGAAAAACGACAAGAACCGACCGTCTGAACTCCGGGAATTGCTAAGAATGCGATTAGGAAGATGAAGTGGCTGCTTTCTCTCTTAAACAGGGTTTTAGGTTTTGTAAAAGTGATTTAAAACAATGACGGAAGTGTTTTATACTTTAATCGCATTATTAACAAAACCCGACAAAACAGCCCCCGTAAACCGGCTACTCGATCGAGTGCCCCCTTACTCGATCGAGTACCCTAGTTACTCGATCGAGTACCCAATAGGTCAGAAACTATTCTAAAACGCAACTTACCCTTACTCGACAGAGTAAGGCCTACTCGATAGAGTACCCAAAGACTCATAAATACGGAGTATTACAGTCTTCCCTCCTTAAAAAGAACTTCGTCCCCGAAGTTCAACCCATACATAAAAAAAAACAACCATACTGACTCGACCAAGACACAACAACTTAGCTAAGGACTCAAGAACTCGACCGAACATAGAACATGAACTCTTAACACCCACTCCACCAACTATGTTTACTTCCACAACATGACTCACTATACCGTATCTACCACATATATATCTCTCACGATACCAACTCCATACATAACCAACCACCATCCACTAACACTGCTAGCTCCATAATATCATCCACTATCAAATCCAAAATCAAGACACTCCTAGACATCAAACGGAATGTTACATTCTACCACCCTTAAAAGGAACTTCGTCCTCGAAGTTTACTCACACTCGTAACCTCATCATCCAACTGTCAACACTAGCGAAATATTCTCACACTCCTAAACATCACGCTACTACAAGCACGGTCATGACCTTTAATAAAATCACCCACAACACGAATCGATCTTTTATTCTACATCAAGACTCAACTTCCGAATATATTACCATATGTATAGCCATCAAAATCTGTTTTATCGCATCCTACTCCTCTTAAGACAAATGTTACGTCCTCGTAACTCACTAATACCAAACCATATCTATATCTCATTACCCTCTGTACCACCACATGTCAAAGATAACCGTCTATAACCCAAACACTCACCATTCTTATATCCAAGGCTCCCATACATAAACATTTCCCATTCCTCAACTCATTCGGCAAACAAGACCTAACCTATACTATAAACTCGTAGCAAATCACCATACCCACTCTTCATTATTACTGCCAAACAACATACCTCTCTATGTAAGGCACTTATCTCCCAGAAGCATAACTCACGATCCGCACTCGTTACGTACACGCACACTAGATCCTCAAGTTCTTTCTTTCATTACCGCAAAATTCATACACAACTTAACATGACACTAATTTCCCCAACACCCTACACTCACTGTCTCAACAAAAGATTATGAACTACCTGCCGCTTTCACATCATTACAACACATGTTCCACGAATCCTTTCCCATTATCATGTCTACCGATGTCTCATCTGCAAACAAGATCAAAATTACCGTAACAACCTCTCACAACCGTGTCCCATCAACAGATTATCACTATCCCATGACAACAACGAAACATATACAACTCTATTTCACATCATACTCTACCTCATTCCCAACTTAACCTGGTAAAGAAAACATGAATAAGCAAGACAATGTCTATCAAAGACAAACCGACACTCAGAGAGCAACATCAAACAAAACAACAATCTATGTATAATTGGTATGTACTTTCAAAACTCGTATCATAATCATCCCGCCTACTCCACCACAACCGGTGACGGCATCGCAACACCGCCACCAACAGACCACACCGTAGTGCGAAAATACCCGCATCACAACACTAAATATCGTGCCGGGATCACCACCCGAGGCACCACAACCACATCGATAGACATCACAACCGCATACAATTCCCATAAATCGACTCAAGATAACTTCTCGACAAGAAAAACTTACTTAAATCCACCTTATTAAATCACCACGCAACATATTATATGGATAAACAGATAAGCATCTCATGAACATCATCTCTACCATTTCACGGAATACACATGTGTTATCAATACACATAAAATTATAACTAGCCATGTCAAATCAATTAAATTATTACCTTTTTGGATATCATTAAATTAAATTACCGTGTCCAACATATATATTACCGAACATTCATAAAACAACTTTATAATTATCTCACCATACCACTTCTTGTGAGGTCAGAACCTCACACAAACATTTACACATATCATAGACCCGTAATCACAACCAACTAGTCAATCCTGACCACGTAAGTTACCACTCGAAAAAGGTTACCTGCTGCCCGAGTTTAACTCATATGCCCCTCATAACATATTCCCCCATTCGCACAACCATCACTTCCTGCCAAATATAACCGTACCTTTACTATTCAACTAATAGCGTCCGCCTCATCTAACCACATCTTATACCCTCTCACAATCATACACAACAATCAGGTCCCTACCAAATCAACCTCTTTAGAATTGCTACCTTTCTAATATACCATCACTCTTATCTACTAGTGATAACACCACAATGCCGCCGCTGCTCGTATATCAAATCTCTTAAACTCATACCAAAATAACATGGTTTTTCTCCTATTTTTGGTTAACATTGCAAATAACGAACATCAAACCCATCCACAAAATTACCTCAACATTATTCCCAATGCTATCTTATTTGTGTTGTCATCCAGCTCTCCACCAAATACCTCGTATCGTGCCAATACTCCACCAACTTCTTACTCCCTTAATTCCTCGAAACTCATTACCAATCATGTTGCCCTGAGACTCCTATATAACCTTTAGCTAACATCCTCGTGATACCATCACATATTTCGATGATTTCTCATCTTTATATCACATAGCTCCGGTGAACATTTTCCTCAGCTTACTTTTATCCTTCTTTTCTCTTTACACTCAATAATACCAATTAATAGTTCAACTCCTTATTCCTTCTAGCTAACTCTTTAGAAATCTGGTCACCCCTTCGTTGCTCCAAAACTTAGTTCCATTATTTTCTACCGACATCATCTCACTCTTTCTTCCCATGGATCTCCTCTTATTATGCTATCACTCATACTTGCCACTAATCTATCCATAGAACCAACGTTTAATGTTCAAACAATTGCATCCCCCTTTTTACATCTCTAGAAATCAGAATTCATTTAATACCGTTAATTACCCAAGGAAATCACACAGTAGTTTCATCTTTTAATAAACCAAACCTCCCAAACTCACTCACTGTCTATAAATACACCTCGCGACATGTCTCCACAAAATTCACTATATATTACTCTTCTCAACCCCTTTAAACGAACTTTCACTACATAAATCCATAACCCACACGACTCCTAACCATTCCCTCCTTAACTCTTTACACATCTCAAGCTGCCACTATCCACATTCTTACTTTCAATCTTTTCATTGTCACGTTCATTATACTCACATCATCCCTTGTCTATATTCACTTATTTTTACATTACTCAACACACAATCATATCACTCATCCCGTCTCGCAAAACGTGCGCCATGCCTCAATAAACTATACCAATCTTCCTTTTCTTTTTCCACCATCTATCATAATCACATATAACTCATGTCATCCCCACCGAACTCATACTCATCATAGTGCCACTCTTTACATCATAAGATTGGGTAACTTACGCTTCAGGACCAACACATACGTAAAACAATGCATAAAGAAGTAATACAACACCTTTGAATTAAACATCATATGCAACGAATGTCAAAAGACAAACATATGACCCGAAATACGCATATGACCTGCACAGACCCCACTCGATCGAGTACCAGAACCTACTCGATCGAGTTGAGGCTACTCGATCGAGTGCCCAATCATGCTCGATCGAGTGCCCCGACTCTTAACCCAAACGGACCTTCCGATCTCGACTTACTCGACCGAGTAGCCCGGCTACTCGATCGAGTGACCCCATACTCGATCGAGTGCCCGAGGTACTCGATCGAGTGCCCAAAAACACGATTCTGGTCAAAATAACGACAAATACCCACTCGATCGAATCAAACCCACTCGATCGCGTCATGCAGACTTGTGAATACTACCCGAATGTTATCTCACATACCCTAACGTACTATGCATTCATTATTATTTCAACATTATGATTACAACTACGCATTCAAATCTGCGCGACTCCTCATACAATTAACAAAATAATCTACTTCGTGTTATCAAGTGCCACGTTATAAACAACCATCATGCTTTTCATCCAATTCGTTATATAAAACACATATCATTGAACCTCTATTCTTCATGTTACTACTTACCAAAAGTCAAACATTACCATCTATCATGCTCATATAACATTCAACTTTCAATCATGTATTACCCGCATGTTTTAAATTTTCATAACTTTTCATAACACAACCACACCCATACACTACAAATCCTATTTCCATGTTGCTAATACAACAACATTACAAATCCACTTCTTCACACATCATCATATATGAACTACTTTCTTTTTCTACCATATCATTCATTATTCTCATATACTTTTCCAACGATTCCAACCAACATGCCAACCAACTATCATGCAACATGCTTTCAACAAACCATATACAGCACAATTAACATACACGTCGCACATATACACACGGACTCCACGTTCCCATGCCATGTGATCGGCTTAAGTATCATGGGGCCAAGATTTTGAAGTGAGGGCGCCTACTCACCCAAAACCTAGCATCGGTCGGGGCTCCCATTACACATACACCAGGTTCATTTTATTAGACTCCCTATGTTCATTATGTTCATTAGTTACAGGTTCCAAAATCGTCGCTCTGATACCATTTGTAACACCCCCATACTCCAAGTGCCTTACCAGGACCACTCAGGTATAAGGATACTACCATCTCGGTTGTCCGAGGTCTCGAATATCATAAGACAATAAAGAAACGTACTTTTAAAGTAATTATAGATTAAGTGATTACATGTTCAAACCAAAACTAATAAAAGGAATTACAAGGTTCTCATACGGTCTCTGACTAAAACTATGAAAGCTACTAGACTTCGTCGACACGCGGAAGACTTCTAAGCGCCACGTGATGACTCATCCCGGCTATCCCATACGCGTCATATCACACCGCTCAATAATCGCTCACCACCCCGAATGGATCACCACGAGTTTTTAAAACATTTTAACGGAAGTCGATACTAATCACACAATTCAATACATATATCAACAATAAGATAAACAGAGCAATTTGAATCACACACACACACACACACACCACCAACTCCCATCGTCTCATCGACGCATCCCCTTTGGACCCTACCGCCGATGGGGGACGCGCTGCCGTTCCCACCTAAGCCCCGCTCATCGTACGAGCGATAACCCCGTCCCATTAATGTGCACATCCCCTTCCGTGGCGGGTTCCACGAAGGGCGAAACTAGGGCGTGAAGTCACTCCCGCAAGTGACCCCACTCACCCGAGAACGCATCTCGAGAACCATCAACAACCAATCACAATCACAATCACAATCACAATCATCATATCAAACAACTAACTACAAAGACATCACCAATATCCCATTATGGGACTAATACGAGTAGGAAATCCCTACCTGGAAAGCACAACACGCAGACGGTATCTACAATTTGTATCAAAACGGCTCCTCTACGAATTCTCCTCCTATCATACAAACACATAAAGACTACACATCACAAACTACACACCAAAACCCCAATTCCTAAATTAGGGTTTAACCAATCTTAACAAAACATTATAAAAACTATATTAAAAGCTTACCCTCGACGCAAGGAATCCAACGACACGAAAAACGACAAGAACCGACGGTCGAACTCCGGAATTGCTAAGAATGCGATTAGGAAGATGAACTGGTCGCTTTCTCTCTTAAACAGGGTTTTAGGTTTTGTAAAAGTGATTTAAAACAATGACGGAAGTGTTTTATACTTTAATCGCATTATTAACAAAACCCGACAAAAAACCCCGAATGGGGCTACTCGATCGAGTAGCTAAGGTACTCGATCGAGTGCCCCCTTACTCGATCGAGTACCCTAGTTACTCGATCGAGTACCCAACAGGTCAGAAACTATTCTAAAACGCAACTTACCCATACTCGACAGAGTAAGGCCTACTCGATAGAGTACCCAAAGACTCATAAATACGGAGTATTACAACGATTTACATAGATGTATTCCCTATAATATAATTAGACCCTCATATCCTTTTTCCACGATCTACTTAACGGTCAACTAAATGCTTCGACTAAGCTCAAATCCATAAATCGTTAACTTGCATTTTCCCCCAGTTAGCACAACTTACCTAGGATGTTAGAGAACTCTTCAGTCGAATATAGAAATTCATATTCAAATACATTCCCACAAGATTTTAAACGTTGCCTGATAACAGTATGCTCTCCATATAATGTAACGAGTCTCTGAACTCGATATTATTTAGAATGATATCCTAACATTGACATTAATTATAACTTGTCTTTTCACAATGGAAATTAAATGATCACCCTTAGAGCATCCGCAAAGGTGAGGCTCCCCATATCTTCTCTTTCTTTTTCTTATTCGTCCACCTCATTTTCCACTAACTTTTCCATTTACCCTCCCCATTTCATAATTACATTTATGCAACAATGGGGTTCCCCAATTCACACACAAAAATTTAGGAACCTCCCCAAAAGTAACACAAATTGCCTTACTTTTTTTTGGGGAGCTCCTCTAAAAATAGTGGAACCTCAAATGTTGGGGAGCTTTATGCAACAATGAGGAGCCCCATATAAGGAGAGAGAGGACATATGGGGAGGCACCTCCCCACCTTTGCGGATGCTCTAAGTCCACTGTTTCCATGCCTCAATGTTACTAGATACGTGTTCAAAGAATCTCTAATTCCTTTTGTTTCTTTTTATGCTTATTCCATCCATGATCCATTTGTTTCACATTAATCCTTACATTCACATTACACATATTATCAACTACTAACAATTTCAATTTTAATAGTCTCCATAACATACAATCCAAATCACATTCACTTCCAACAAATTCAACAATCATTAGGCACTCAACCTAAATAAATTAATCCTTTATCACGTGTGACACCACATGTAAGCTATAAATTTACTTCTTACCGTTAACTTACTCAAGTACTTACACAAACATAAATCACTTACAGTAAAATAATTATTAAATTCAACGATCAATATAAACACATTCATATTCATCTTTTAAACATTATGAACGAAACAACTTACTTTCCCATTAAAACTTTCATTAACTATAATCATTTATCTATCATGATTTTTCTCAGCCAAGGGGATATAAGTATTCATCTCAATTTCTCATGTTTCCAATCTAGATAATCAACATATGTTCCGGCATCTCATTCATAGTTCTTTTATAAAACTTACATCACAATGGTGCCAATGTCATAACAACTTTGCGGTTTCCAATTATTCAATTACATTGTCAACAACTTTTAAGAAGTTCTAGTACAACTAATCACAAAGCATTACACTCTATCTACCCACACTCTTTATCCTTGTCATGGTAATCGGTTCAAAACTGAAAGGGTCATGGTTTGTATTAAGGACGTCTCCCTAACCAAACTAAAAGGGACTCCTAACAGTTTCTACCCGGTGTTCAATTTAATAGACACTCACTAAGTTCATTAAATTTATTGGTTTAGGCCCGATGATCGTTTTGCTCTGATACCACTTTGTAACACCCCCATTTGTTCAGGAGCCTTTAGCAAGACCTTCCTAAATAAATAAGACTATTATCATCTCGGTTGTCCGAGGTAGTGAATAACAAAGTACAACAAACCAAAGTACTTTAAATATAAACTTCAGCGAATAAGAGTTTTATTACAATTTAGCCCAAACTAAATAGACTTAATATAAAACTAATTACGACTCGCAGCGGAAATTATATAAACTGAAATATTGAATCAATGTGATCTAGACTTCTAGGTAGAATGACCGAAATCCTCACGCATCCCCATGAGCTCCCAAGTCAGCTAACTCAAGTACATGTCAAATCTGCTCCCCAGTTACGGTTCATCACAAGTGTTCACGAATACACTGTCAACCACGAGGTTGAGTTGGGACTAAACAAACAACAGTGTTAACGACATAAATAAAGACAGTAATGTTATCACAACGGTAATAAAACCAGCCCAGTTATAAAAATCACATGTTATGGTAGCACCCATAACATTTGTCCATCCACAACATACCCAATCAGATCCACTCCTCCAAACTCCATCTTAACGCTTCCTCAGCCCCGAATGTGCACATCTCTTTAGTATTGAGCCTACTGGAGAAGAGACTCTGAGGGGCGGCCAGTGATCAACTGACGCCACAAGGACTAGCGGTTGCTCAGATCGATCCCTTCAAATAATAACCAAGGACTAGCGGTATATCGGTCCCTTTAAATAATAACCAAGGACTAGCGGTATATCGGTCACTTTAATAAATAATCCACAAGGACTAGCAGTTCGGTCCCTTCAATCACAGTGCGACAATCACCACTACTCATAATCAACCCAACTCCATGTTCTCAATTGCACATCCGTAATCACAATCGCAATATATTAACAACCACATATATAAACAATTAACAAACAAATAAATATAAGTTGAGTACGATAATCCCTACCTTTTACCAAATCCGAGCGCCCAAGCCAAGTTAATAATGACCTTTTACGAAATCGAATCCTACAATTATTACATATAATAATCAATAACTAAACTGATTATTTCATAAGTTAAACTTATACATGAATACCCCACTTCCACCAATTTAAGTAAACCACACCAAATTATTTAATATATTACGTCAAATCCCACGTCCATAATCTATGGTCATCATAATCATCATCACATGATGATCTAAACAAAACCCCGCGTAAAACATTACCAGGAATACATTATCGTCTTCGTTAATACTCGCATACACACCGAGAACCCATCTTCGAAATCCCAACCACCACGTTATTACCACCCTCTACTACCGCCACCACACCATGCACCCGATAAACCAGCAACGCCCGTCCAAAAAGACACGCACCTCAACTCGACTCGCCTCACGCTCCAGTAAAATAGAGCAATACGGAATTGCACTGATGCTAAAAATACAGCCTCAAACTCTACTCAAATCAATCCTTACGACAATACCATGACATGGCACAAGACTCATAAACTTGATAGACTAAAAATAAGAGAGGAGAATGAAATTATAGGGAAAAAGTTCTCTTAAACTGACTCAATTGATATCAAAATAAACGAGGCTCTTAAATAGCCATTACAACCTAAACTACCAAAGCTATAACTATGGAAACATGGGCTCCCACGTACTTAGTGCATAATTGTCAACAACTACACGATCCTAATTACTAGAGATCTACTATTAGTTAACTAATTCTTAGGAGAAATAATAGCTAACAACTTTGATTAATTTTGGATCATAGAAATCCAACACACCCCCTTGATCCAAAATTAGTCGGATTTACGTTCGAATTCTTGTCATGCCGAACCATACTCGTTGCTAGACTCGTTATGTCCTTCGCTGTAACAAAGTAATTTCTATAAACGTGAATGATTGATATTATAAATTGGATGATTACAACTGAAGGATTACAAGCCTATTTGTAGTACAATACTAAGATATGCAAGAATATAATATAGCTACAATTAAGGAAGATAATAACATATTATTTACACAAGAATTTGTTAGCTAAAATTAGGGGAGAATAATTAGTTTCCTAATTCTTCTCTACAGCCCCCCGCAAGATGGACGACCTTTGGGAAAGACCAATCTTGGACATGAGCATTTCAAAGCGGGGACGCGGCAAAGCCTTGGTAAGTGCATCCGCTAGCTGGTCATCATTAGCGACGGGCACAACACGCAAAGTACGGGCCTGGACTCTTTCACGGACAAAATGGTAGTTGAGAGCGAGATGTTTCATGCGTGAGTGAAAGACAGGATTAGCACTGAAACTGGTGGCACCAATATTATCACAGTAGACTGGAGGAGCATCAGTGACTTTAATCCGCAACTCGGTAAACAAATTGGTGAGCCAAATTAATTCAGCAGTCGCATTTGCGACAGAGCGATATTCCGCCTCTGTCGATGAGCGTGCTACAGTGCGTTGTTTCTTCGAGCTCCAGGAAAGGATATTACGACCCAAATGTACAACATAAGCAGCCGTAGAAGTAAGATCATTGGGATTTCGACCCCAATCCGAGTCAGAATATGCGTGAAGTGTAGGTGGGGAAGTACGATGAATCGTGATTCCATGAGACGTCGTACCAGCAAGATAACGGAGCAGCCTTTTCAAAGCATTCCAGTGACAAACAGTGGGAGCATGCATAAATTGGGAAAGCTTGTTGACAGCGTAAGCAACATCCGGTCTAGTGAGGGACAAATATTGTAGACCACCAACTAGAGTTCGGTATTGAGTTGGGTCATCGTGAGCTGGACCGTCCTGTAAACTAAGAGTGGCCGAGGCATCCATATGTGGTGGCGGCCTTAGCATCCGCCATCTTGGCGCGAGTGAGAAGATCAAGGGTGTATTTTTGTTGATTTAAAAACAGGCCATGGGAGCAGGATTGTACCTCAACACCGAGAAAATAATTTAGGGGACCAAGATCCTTAAGCGAGAACTTGGTTGCAAGGGCAGTGATAAAGGTAGAGACACCGGACGAGCAAGCACCTGTAACAATTATATCATCAACATACACAAGGACAAATAGAGGATTAGCGCCATGGAGCATAAACAAGGACGAGTCACAAATGGAGTTGGTGAATCCCGAGCCTAGAAGGTAGGAGCGCAATTCATTGTACCAAGCCCGAGGGGCCTGTTTTAGTCCGTAGAGAGCCTTGCGTAATTTGTAAACATGAGTCGGCTTGGCAGGATCAACAAACCCTTGAGGTTGCGCCATATAGACGGTGTCAGTTACGGTGCCTTGAAGAAAGGCATCGTTGATATCAAGTTGGCGAAGCGACCAACCATTGGTAACGGCAAGACTAAGTAGTAAATGAACCGTGACAGGCTTAATAACTGGGCTAAAGGTTTCCGAATAGTCGAGTTCGGGTCGTTGATGGAACCCTTTCGCGACAAGACGGGCTTTGTGTTTATGAATGGTACCATCGGGGTTGTATTTGGTTCGAAAGACCCACTTACAACCAACGATGTTTTGGGAGGGGGAAGAGGGAACGAGTTCCCAGGTGTTGTTCGATTGGAGAGCATGAAACTGGGTTTCCATGGCGGCACGCCAGGTGGGGTCGAGGAGGGCCTGTTTGGCCGTGGTTGGTTCAGGGGAGTGGAGTTGAGCATGAAGGTTAAGTTTGTTGATTGCTTTATAGATATTGTGGGAAGCGCGAGTACCATGAGGATGAGGTGGTGGAGGTGGGGGCGACGGTGAGGGGGCAGGGGAGAGCGGAGACAGGGGAGAGGCAGGGCGGTGGTGGGGTTGGGCGAATTCGTCGATGAGGCAGGGGAAGGGGGCGAACCAGGGGCGTCAGGGGTTGGGTGAGGGGATACAGTAGCTGGCAAAAGGAGGGGAATGCAGACATTACACCATTCAGTCGAGGTGGGTAATGGAGTGGTGGGCGGGTTAGCAGCAAATGGGTAGGTTATTTCTACAAACCGGACATGACGAGAGCTGTACACCCGGTTTGTAGATGGGTCAAGGCAGAGGAAAGCATGTTGAGATGGCGAGTAACCGATGAAAACACAAGCGATGGAATGGGCCTCGAGTTTGTGATGAGTATATGATCGAAGCCAAGGGAAAGCAAGGCAACCAAAGTTATGGAAATTGTTGTATTTTGGGTGTTGGTGAAAGAGACGGAAATAAGGGGACTCATTTTTTAGTGTGGGAGTGGGCATTCGATTGATCAAATATGTGGCAATTTGGAGAGCATAGGACCAGTAGGAGAGGGGTATGGAGGCGTGCGCGAGAAGAGCCAAGCCGGTGTCTACTATATGCCGATGTCGTCGTTCCGTATAGCCGTTATGTTCCGGGGTATGGGGTGGAGAAGTGAGGTGTTGAATTCCGAACATGGCAAAGTCCGGTTTCAATTTCTCAAACTCGCCACCGTTGTCGGAGTAAAATGTACGAATGGGTCGGGAGAATTGTTTTTCGACTAAATTTTTAAATGATAGGAAAGTAGAGTGAGTGTCGGATTTTTTCTTGAGGGGGAAGAACCACGTGAATTTAGTGAAATGATCGACAAATATGACATAGTATTTAAAGTTATTAATGGAGAGGACCGGGGACGACCATAAATCACTAAAAATAATATCGAGTGGTGCTTCGGATTTAAGGGTTGACGATTTAAATGGTAATTTGTGACTTTTATACAAATAACAAGAAGAGCAATCATTATTATTATTGATAATAATTTTTGAATCAAAACATGAAACATCTGAAGGATTACAAGCCTATTTAAACGTGAATGATTGATATTATAAATTGGATGATTACAACTGAAGGATTACAAGCCTATTTGTAGTACAATACTAAGATATGCAAGAATATAATATAGCTACAATTAAGGAAGATAATAACATATTATTTACACAAGAATTTGTTAGCTAAAATTAGGGGAGAATAATTAGTTTCCTAATTCTTCTCTACAATTTCGAGACCTTTATATTCTCGTTTTCTTCAAACATCATCCATGTCGATTGGACGAAAATACTCTGGTTACCGCATTTCGGCACCGTCCATTTATCTTGATCGATTGGGATTTAGCTTACCCATCTTCACACTCGTTGCCTTGAACCAAGTATATTTCTCCTTTACCATATCATGAAGTTGCCCTTGCATTGGACTACCCAAATCTTTGGTTCCTGCCATGTTGACTTATTGCATACAAAATCCAGTTGTAGAGACTTAGAGACTTGCCGTGGGACTCCTAGGATCTTAGCTTTTGATTGCTTCGATGGAGTTCATCGTTCGATTTCTTGAATGGGTAAGCTAAATCTCAATCGATCAAGATAAATGGACGGTACCGAAATGCGGTAACCAAAGTATTTTCGTCCAATCGATATGGATGAAGTTTGAAGAAAACGAGAATATAAAGATCTCGAAATTACTTTGTTACGGCGAAGGACATAACGAGTCTAGCAACGAGTATGGTTCGGCATGACAAGAATTCGAACGTGAATCCGATTAATTTTGGATCATAGAAATCCAAGGCTGATTTGGGACGGGTAGGGGCGTGTAGGGACCCTTTTGGAAGGAAGACTTGGCTTGATGATAAGGAGCGCACCTCTTGATCACACTTTGGACATCCCCAAGCATTTTTGGCCAAAAGAATTGCTCTTGGAGAATATCATACGTCTTTTGAATGCCAAAATGACCGGCAAGGCTATTTGAGCGAACTTCTTTGACCAACAAGTTTCTATAAGGCCGCTTAGGTACACACAATTGAATCCTGAGAAACAAGAACTCTCCTTGACCCGAGTACTTCCTCCTTCGGCCCTCCTCACTGTTTCGGCCCTCTTGTAACATTTGCCACTCTTCTTTGAAATTCGGATCTTCAATGTATAAATCCTTCATGTGCTCAAATCCTAAAACTCGTTGTTCTATCAAACTCAACATGGTGAATCTTTTTGAAAGGACATCGGCCACCACATTGTTTTTGCCCTCAATATACTTGCTTGAAAAATTGAATGATTTTAAGAATTCCACCCATTTAGCATGCCTATGATTGAGCTTGTAATGGCCATTGATATACTTGAGAGCTTCATGATTGGAATGTAATACAAATGGTTTTGGCTTCAAGTAGTGACTCCAATGATTCAAGGCTCGAACAATGGTATATAATTCCTTATCATAGGTTGAGTAATTTAGCTTGGCACCATTGAGTTTCTCACTATAGTAGGCAACCGGTTTGTGATCTTAAAGTAGCATGACTCCAATCCCAACCCCACTAGCATCACACTCGACTTCAAATAACTTGTTGAAATTGGGTAAGGCAAGAATAGGAGACTCACACATTAAGGTTTTGACCTTGTTGAAGGCTTTTTCGGCCCTTTCATTCCAAGAGAACTCTCCTTTCTTCATAAACTCGGTAATAGAAGACATAACGGTGCTAAAATCCTTGATGAATCTTCTATAGAGGGAAGCTAAGCCATGGAAGCTCCTTAATTTGGTGATAGTGCTCGGTCTTGGCCAAGATTGAATGGCCTTGACTTTCTATTGATCCACTAGAACTCCTTGATCACTAATGATAAAACCAAAGAATTGGACTTCCCTTTGCATGAATGAACATTTTTCCAACTTCCCATAAAGCTTGTGCTCCCTAAGTATTTCAAACAATACTTGTAGATGTTTGAGATGCTCTTCTTTGGATAGACTAAAAATCAGAATGTCGTCGAAGTATACCACCACAAATCGGCCCAAATAAGGCATAAGGACCTCTGTCATCAACCTCATGAAGGTACTTGGTGCATTAGAAAGACAAAATGTCATGACAAGCCACTCGTATAAGCTGTGTTTGGTCTTGAAGGCTGTTTTCCACTCGTCCCCATCTTTAATTCTCACTTGGTGGTAGCCTTGGCTTAAATCGATTTTTGAGAATTCTTGAGATCAACTGAGCTCATCCAAGATATCGTCAAGCCTAGGTATTGGAAACCTATACTTAACGGTGATGTTGTTGATGGCTTGGCTATCGGTGCACATTCTCCATGACCCATCTTTTTTTGGAACAAGTAATGCCGGAACCGCGCAATGGCTAAGTGACTCCCTTACAAATCTCTTACTCACTAGCTCTTTATTCTGTTTTTGCAACTCTTTGGTGGCTATTAAATCACTTCTATAAGCCGCTTTGTATGGTAAAGAGGCTCCTAGGATAAGATCGATTTGGTGCTTAATGCCTCTAAGAGGAGGCAATCCACTTGGAAGTTCATGAGGGAAGACATCCTCATAAGAATCAAGTAGATCTTGAACCTCCCTTGACACACCCTCCTTGGCCGTGACCAAGGGCTGCTGCCCGTGACCCTCTCTACCACCTTCTGCCCTCTTAACCAACCTCGTGACCACTAGGACATACACATCTCCCTCTCCCTCTAATTCTTGTAACATTCCCATTGATTAACAAGACTTCCTTAGAAGGTTCAACCATTGAAGGTGGTGTTGTAGGTTTGATGGTGGGTGGTAATGGTGACAATATGACTCTTTTTGAAGCAAACTTGAAGGAATAATTGTTCTCTTTCCCATGGTGAACCAAATCCCAATCAAATTCCCAAGGTCTACCAAGCAACAAATTACAAGCATCCATGGGCAAGACACCACAAAGGACCTCATCAACATAATTCTTTCCAATAGAGAAAGAAACAAAACATTGTTTATCAACTCTAACCTCAGCTCCTTTATTGAGAAAACTTAGTTTGTATGGACAAGGATGGTCTATTGTAGGTAATGAGAGTTTTTCAATTAAAGTACTCGATGCTACATTAATACCACTCCCCCCCCCCAAATCATTTATCAAATTACACACTCTTCCGTTGATGGTGCACCTAGTCCTAAATATTTGTTGTCTTTGGTCTAGCTTTAAGGGTTGTGGTTATGTGTGCATCACCCTCCAAGTGACCAAACTAAGTCCCGAATCTGACATAACTACCTCGGCTGCCTCCTCTTGTTCCTCGTCATTCTCACCATTGTCACAAACAAGAATCTCGTCCTCTCACCAATGGACTACCTCAAGGGTGCTAAGGGCCCTTTTGGTTGGACAATCCTTGATGAAATGACCATACCCTTGACATTGGAAGCATTTTTTAAGGCCTACGGTTTTTCTTTATGAGATCTCAGGTGCTTTTCCTTTCTCTAAATAGGGTGTTTTTGGTTGTGTGTTTGGGGTGTCTTTTATTTTTGGTTCGCTTAATATGCGAGGCTTTGGGTAGAGGCCTGTTTTGGTCGAGTATTTTTATGGGTTGGCCCTTCCCTTTTCTTCTTTCTCAACTCTGAAAGCCAAGTTAACGGCTTCATGAAAGGACCACACATGTTGTAATCGGACTCTTTAAGCAATTTTGTCATCTAGACCCTCAACAAATCTAGCATTTTTTGTTCCGGTTTCTCATTTATTTCACATTGTAAAGTGAGTTGCTCAAAATCTCTAATGTAAGACTCAAGTGGTTGTTGATCTTGTTTAAGTTGGGTGAGTTTAATGAACAAGTCTTAAGTTTATTCTTTAGGCACAAATTTCTCATTAAGCTTCTTTTTCAACTTTAACTAAGACTTAATGGGTTCCTTACCATCTCTTCTTCTTTGGTTCTTTAGGTTCTCATACCAAAGTGAAGCATATCCTTTAAGTTTTAAGATAGCAACTTTGAAAGACTTAGCATCCGAATATGATTTAAACTCAAAGACTCTTTCAATAGTTCTAAGCCAATCTATTAAGTCTTCGGGAATTAAACAACCATGAAAGTCCGGGATTTCTACCTTTAAGTCTTTAGTATGCTCCTCATGATAAGCCTCCGTCAAAGAATCCTCCGAGTCCGAGTGCAAACCCTCCTCCACTTGGTCGTGCTCTCGGCCCCTTGCTCCGAACCCTCGGCCACGCCCTCGGCCATGGTGGAGTGGTGGTCATCCGCCGTTTCTTGGTGGTGTTGGAACGCTGGTCATCATGGTTGTTATGGATTCCAAGATCAAATCCACATTTGTTGTCAATTGGTCTACTTTGCTTTCAAGACCGAGTATTCTTTCCTCACTAGTTTCACTCATAGTTGTTTTTTGTGTTTTTTAATGTAGTTAGGAAAATGAACTCACAAGACTAAGCCAAATCTCTGACTACCAAGTTGGAGTGAAACCTCTAACTCGATAATTTAAGTGGAAAAAGAAAGTACGAAGCCTAAGATTGCATTCAACAATCCATTTGATTAGGCGTGTCCTAAGGACGATTTTGATATGACTAGACCCAAACACAAAGCAATAGGAAAAGCCTCGCTAACTCAAAGCACACAAGAAAATGAATTATCAACCCCAAGCACTAAGCAATGGAGCTCTTCAAGCACTAAGTAAAGAAGAGATTTTGTGAAGAAAACACTTGGTTTTTTTTATGGGTTTAAACTTAAGCAAATCTGAATTTTACACTTAGAAACTTGGCTTATATAAAGCCACAGTCTTCTAATCCTAACCATCCAATTTACATCCAAGGACTAGCAAAATATAAACAATAAACAAAGGTAAAAGGACAAGAGTCCTCTCCTAGGCAGTCGTCTGGCTTGTACAAAGGGAACAATCCAAAAGGACGCTTTTCTAGGTCTTACATAAGTCTTACAATAAAAGGGACACAAGAGCTACCTAGAGAATCAAAATTTGGAGCCTTCCTTGGTCAATATGTCAGCCAAAACTCCCCTTGAGAGGAGCCCCCAATGTCCTTACACAAGCCTTACACAAGTGTAAGAATGAAAGCGACACTTGAACCTCTTTTGAAAGCGACACTTGAACCTCTTTTGAAATTGAAATGAGCAGCCTCCTTGGACTCTTTTGGCCGGCCAAGAATCTCTTCTTAGTCCTAGGATTGTCTTGATTTTTTAAATAAGAAGGATAGGACCATTTGGAAGCGAACGTAGGCCAATTGTTGAAAACCGATAAACTTGTTACTCGGTTTTGTCTTGTGATTTTCTCCTAGCTCGGATCCTTATTCGAAATAAAGTCCCTAGACAAAAAGTCTCAAAATTCATTATAGAAATGAGACGTGACAAAAATTATCATGCTTAGACGGATTTTGAGTTTGACCTCAAATTAGACCAAGGACCCAATTCGTGGTCTAGCTCGCATTCCATTCCCGTTTCAGATTGTTTGCGTTTCTTACCATCCCCTACATTCTCCTTTCATTTTTGCCTTCACGAGTGCACCCTTCCCATCTCTCATCATCCCAAAGTACTGTTCCAGTATTGATTACGAAAAGGATCCAGTCATCTAAACCAATGACCTAACTCTTTCATTTTCTTCTTCTTTGTTTTTGAAAGTGTTTTTCTCTCAGGTACTGATGGTTTTTAAAGTTTTTGGGTGTTGTTCATCGTCGTTCATAGTTTGGAATCAACTTACCGAAACTGTTATAGTGCGAAGAGAAACGGGATATCATTAAACGTTTTAGAAGGGCTTGGTTGGGAACTGCAAGCTGCTCTTAGTTTTCCGTAATGGTACGTATTGGCCAGTTCATCCCGTTCATGCATCTTAAAACCATGTTTTTATTATAATAAACGTCAATAGTGGGACATGTGCATTGTAATTCTCTTATGGTTCTTTAGTAATATGATTTAGCTCTGTATCGTCCCTACAAGAATGCACTAAAATGCAACATATTTCTTTTTTATATCTCTTGATTGATGAATATGCAGAAGAAATAAGTGATAATGGTGAGTGGAGATTTGGTGTAAGATGATAAAGATTGCAGAGATATAGTGAAAGATGAAAGATCCGGTGAGCCTTTCTTATTATTTTACATATACTTGCTTAATAGATCTCTGTAGGTGAGTGTTTTATCTCGCCTTATGGATTGTCTTGTTATTGAGTGCGATTGTCGGAGGTGAGGGGTAAAAGACTTCTTGTGGTGATGGTAATTTAGGGAGGGATTAGGAGTAATGTCTTTTGGAGTTTTGGTTCAATAATGTTTAAAAGTTAGCTAATGGGTAGCATTATTGAGTTTAGCTGATAATGTTAGGTGTAATAAGGTTCCAACATGTATTTTAATTAGTGCTTTATTCTGCTAAAAGTTTTTTTCAGAAGATTAAATGACGCATTTTTTATATTTTTTTTAGCTACACATAGCTCAATAAGCACCTGGTCGTGCATCTTTTAGCTCAATTTGTTTAATGCTTTTGTGTAGGGGGATTCATGTCTGACCATTTTAGGCTATAGTGAGCCATAAATTTAAGCACGTGGAGTCATTTCGAGACTCGTTGTCATGTAATATGGGGTCTTTAAACTAAAATAATTCTCGCTTAGCAGTCATCATTTGTCAAAAAAAACCCGTGGAGTATAAAGACCCCAACAACCCACATGTGCAAACACCACTTATTTTTAGGCATTTAAGGGTCTGTAGATATGGTCAGTTACTGAAACAAACACACCCTACAACTCTAACACTTATCCCGAAAGTTAGTAACCCAATTTCTGTGTTAGATTTTCGTCCCATGGCTTGCTGAAACATTATATACAAAAGTATTGCAAAAAATTTGTGCACTAGACTGGGAGAGGTACTACCTGATATAGTAAGTAGTAGTCAAGGGGCTTTTATTAAGGGAAGAAATATAGTTGAGAATGTGTTAATTTGCCAAGATTTAGTGAGACTATATAATAGGAAAGCAACTTCTCCTAGATATCTAATTAAGATTGATCTTAGGAAAGCTTATGTCACTGTGGAATGGGAGTTTATAAAACAGATGGTCTATGCTATGAAATTCCCTAGGAGGTTCATTGACCTAATCATGACTTGTGTTACTACTCCCTCTTATTCTTTGAACATCAATGGCAATTCATTTGGATTTTTCTCAGACAAAAGAGGTCTAAGATAAGGGGTTCTCCTCTCCCCCTTGATTTTCACTCTTTGTATGGAATACCTTTCCAGAATTCTGAATGTAATTGCACAACAAGGAGACTTTAAATTTTATCCCCTTTGTGGTTATCTCAAGTTAAATCACCTTCTTTTTGTGGATGATCTTATTATTTTCTGCAAGTGCAATGATACTTCTATTATGTGGCTCCTGAGGGGCTTTGCCCCCTTCTCTGCCTCTTCAGGATTGTGCCTGAGCAAAGCAAAGACAGAAATTTATTTCAATGGAGTGTCTGGTGATGTTATTGGTAATATTATTGATGTAAAATCTGGTGATTTTATGGATATGAACAGTACGTTGGACTGTCCGGACTTTTCTGTAAAAAAAACGCAGCGAAATATTAAACTGTTTATTTGATTTTTATATGCATTTGGCGAAATTTAAAGGATATGACGTGATCACTCCCTCCTCCCTCGCAAGGAATTTGATTGTAACTCACGACTGGTTTTTGTGACTCTCACCTCGCAAAGATCCACCACACTCTAATCTCTCCCTCGCAAGAAAGAAATAAGACACTCAAAGCTCGCAAGCAATAAGCAACAAGAAAACTTGTATTAATCTCTCAACTTGAATTTAATAAAACTGAATACAATGACCCTTATTTATACTAAGTAGACAACTGACCTCCCTTCCCTAAACTTCCTTAACTCGTCCTAAACAGATTAGGAAATCTGACCCATATTATGGCAAACTGCCTTATTACAATCTTGCTAAGATTAGGAAAGAACTAGAATTAGGAAAGCTTTCCTAAAGATTTTAGGAAAGTGTTACTACTACTCGAATTTAAACCTTTATAGTAATTATTCCTAAATTCTAAACATACTAGGTTATGACTCCTTAAGCAAGAAGTCTCGACATCACTACCTTGGATGCCAAGTAATCTCGTGAACTTGTTCGAATAATACTAGAACATTTTGAACAGTTCTGACGAGTGTTCAATAATCTTCATTTCGACAGATTCCATTCCAATCCTTCGTTATTATCCATTGCTCCTGCATCATTCTTCCTTTCTTACAAAAAAAAAATTTGTCCTCAAATTTTGAAGATATGTTAAACCACCTGGATAAAAAACAAAGCATACGAATTTAGTCATGATAATAGTTACAATCCCAAGTAGAATCCCTTCGAGCTCCTTTAATGTAGCATTCCTCTTGTAGCTTCTAGGACCATCCCCTTTGTTGTCAAGTCTATACTCTTTAGACCACCCTTTCTTGTGCCTTCCACCCCACCTCCCTCCTTGCACAAGTGTAGCAAAGTCAAAACGATACTTGTTTGGAATAATAAAATTACCTTGAACCTCCACCTGAATCGAACTCACGAAGTAACATTGATAGTTTCCACCATATAGTTTCTTGTCAATGGAGATATCAAGTGGCGACTTATACGGTTCTTTGAATGGAACATCAGAACAAGTATTATCTTGTAATAATTCCTTACCCAAGATTGGTAATAAACAAGAATTGTCGGACTCACCATTGGACATATTTGGAATTTCTTTGTTATCATCTTCATCTAATGGTTCAACAATATTTGTGACAATCTCGTTTTCCACCTTTGCTTTATCATTCGGAATCTGAAAGTCTTCAGCACCGTTCGTTTCAACAAGATCATGCATCTCTATAATCTCACAGTCACCTGTACTGTTCTGTGCATGCTTTTTTGCTTCTTCTTCGTGAACGTCTTTGAAAGACTCAACTTGCTCTTCTTGAAGCGTGTTTTCGACATGCTCTTCTTTTTCCTCGTGAATAGCAATAAACTCAATCTCTTCTTCCTTGATTGGACTAGTTTGAAGATGTAAATTGCGAACCACTTCTTCTTGTTGATCATCATCACTCAATGGTTCAACATCATAAACCATTCTTTCTTCTTCTTTTACACCATCAATGATCAGATTTGTTTCTTTTTTGGGCATGACAAATTTAGGAATCATCTTGCAAAGCTCTTGCGTGGTTAGAACTCATTTTTTAGTACACTCATTAGCTATGTGACCATAGCCTTGACACTTGAAACAACGCCTCATAGAACTTGTATTCTTAGGCTCCATAGCAATTGTTTTCCCTTTGTCTTTAGGATCTTCTATTTGAACTTCCTTAGGCTTGCTAAATTCTGGCTCCGAATAAGAACTTGAATCTGAATTTGATCCTCTTGAATAAGTATAGGATTTTCTTGTTTTGTCTTGTTTTTCAAACTTTAGAGCCAATCTACAAACATCATCAAATCCATTGTAAATCTGAACTTCAACTCTCGAAGCAAGTGACGGTATTAGACCCTTGATGAATCTTGCAACTCTAAGCTCTTCCTTCTCTTCAAGATCACAAACAATCATCATCCTCTCGAATTCCTTAATATACTCGGCCACGGACAGATTTTCTTGTGATAAAGATTGCAATTTTAGGTAATTTTCTTGCTCATAATCTCTTGGTAAGAATCTCCTCATAAGATGCTTCTTAAGTTTCTCCCAAGTATCAATCTTGCTCTGGTAATCAAATTGATGTAAAATCTGGTCGATTTTATGGATATGAACAATAAGTTGGACTGTTCGGACTTTTCTGTAAAAAAATAAAACGCAGCGGAATATTAAACTGTTTATTTGATTTTTATATGCATTTGACGAAAATTTAAAGGATATGACGTGATCACTCCCTTCTCCCTCACAAGGAATTTGATTGTAACTCACGACTGGTTTTTGTGACTCTCACCTCGCAAGGATCAACCACACTCTAATCTCTCCCTCGCAAGAAAGAAATAAGACACTCAAAGCTCGCAAGCAATAAGCAACAAGAAAACTTGTATTAATCTCTCAACTTGAATTTAATAAAACTGAATACAATGACCCTTATTTATACTAAGTAGACAACTGACCTCCCTTCCCTAAACTTCCTTAACTCGTCCTAAACAGATTAGGAAATCCGACCCATATTATGGCAAACTGCCTTATTACAATCTTGCTAAGATTAGGAAAGAACTGGAATTAGGAAAGCTTTCCTAAAGATTTTAGGAAAGTGTTACTACTACTCGAATTTAAACCTTTATAGTAATTATTCCTAAATTCTAAACATACTAGGATATGACTCCTTAAGCAAGAAGTCTCGACATCACTACCTTGGATGCCAAGTAATCTCGTGAACTTGTTCGAATAATACTGGAGCATTTTGAACAGTTCTGACGGGTGTTCAATAATCTTCATTTCGACAGATTCCATTCCAATCCTTCGTTATTATCCATTGCTCCCGCATCAATTATTCAAGTGTCTGGTTTCAGGAGAGGACATTACCATTCAGGTATCTTGGTGTTCCCATCTCATCCAAAAAGCTTACTAAGAAAGAATGTTCAAAACTGACTGATAGAATAGTAGCCTAGATAAGATCATGGGGCACTAGGCATCTATCCTATGCTGGGAGATTAGTATTAGTGAACTCAGTTCTTTCTACTATTCACTCTTACTGGGCAACCACTTTCTTGATTCCAAATGGGGTCATGAATAAGATTGACTCTATATGCGGAAATTTCTTATGGAATGGAAAGGACTCTTATGCAAGAACTCCCAATGTGAACTGGAAGAAATGTTTCACCCCTAAAGATGAAGGAGGACTTGGTATTAAGGATTCTATGTAACACCCGCCCTTTTCGTATAATAATTATAAAAATACTTTTATATTACTTTATTTAATTAATTTTATTTTATACGAAAATTTTATTAAAGCTATAATTTTAAAGCTTATTTTATATAAAATACACGCTTTAGTCGGATAGAATAATAATAATAATAATAATAATAATAATAATAATAATAATAATAATAATAATAATAATAACAATAATAATAATAATAATAATAATAATAATAATAATAATAATAATAATAATAATAATAATAATAATAATAATAATAATAATAATAATAATAATAATAATAATAATAATAATAATAAGGCTAGAGTTCCGGTGAGAACGGAGCTTATCGTGAGAGCCGTAAGAACAGCTCTCAACCGTCCATCAAATTATCTGACGGCTGAGATTAGACGCGCGCTTCTTTGAAAAGTAGACTTTTGCGGAAAACAAAAAATAACAGTGTACATGTGAGCAATATCAAACCTACGGATCAAAATCAAACCACACGAAATAAAATCAAACGATTTCGTCATTAATCCTTCCTTAAATTGTAAATTTTTGTTTTTCGACATCAAATTTAGTGATCTAAAATCGGTTATTCATCATCAATCGCTGTGTTCGAAGCGAAAATCTTCAGAAGCGAAATCAGATTCAATTTGTTCAAACTTTTGCATTCATCAGCTATTCAGTTATTTCAAGATCAAAACTTTGTAAGGAAAATCGGAATTGATTTTGTCATTCATCTGGAATTATTGTTTTCTACAGTCAATATTGAGGTATGTTCATTCAATGTTATTTAATTCCTTTCTGAATCGTTCTTGAATTGATTTTATGATGATGTTAAAGTTAAATTTAATGAAATTCAACTTAATTTCGGATTTGATTAAATTTAGTTAACTAGATTTAATGTCCGGAAGCACAAAAACATTAATTTTATAATGACAAGTGTTAAATTAGGGTTTATAGTTTGTTTGTTTAATTTTAGGAGGATGATAAATGTAAATGTACTTTGTGGTGAGAAAAAATGTAAAAATAATGAGAAAGGAAAAGTGTGCAATTTGAAGTAACTGAAAAGTAATTTTGTATGTAATAATAATGTGTTGTGTTGTGGTGTACACGTTTCATAAGGAAATGTTCAATCAGTTTTATTGAAATGTGCATTATATATAATAAGGATGTGCAAGTAATTATTACCTTTTACAAGTGGTCTTGCAACTGTTCACAATGAGTCACAATAAGTCAAATGACGGTTTTTAACTTGCTTATGTGGTGAAAAGACAAAACTATTCACATTAATTTAAATATTACTTCTGAATGTACATTATATTAATTATAAAAAAACATGTTCCATCAAATAAATTGTCCACTATCTATATTCATAATGTGCATTTTCTGATAATTAGGTGCAACTAAAATATCATTAAGCACTGTTTGGAAAATGTACATTATATTATATTTAAAAGTACATTAAATTATTTAAAAAAGAACATGAAACATTATTTGGAAAATAAATGTGCTTTCAGTTTAATTCAAATGTCCACTACGTATTTTCATAATGTGCATGTACTGTTTTATGCAAGAGATTTAAAAGCAGACCTTAAATGTACATTATATTATTTTTAAAGGTACATTTTATTATTTACACATGAATTTGAAATATCAATTAAATTGAACTCGTAATACATATAGTCGTTTAAGTAACATAGATAACTTCAACCAATTTATTAATTACCATGATTATGTTTGTGACTGTTGAAAAGATACAACTGTTCACAATATTTAATCTCTTCTACTCAATTAATCCACTATATAAATACAAGAGTACATTACCAGTTTTCCATTCTATCTTCATTTCTAAAACCTTTTTCAATAACCAAAATCTTTAATCTCTCCAGAAAACTACAGAATCTTCTAAGAAAAAACAATGTCTTATCCTAAATGCAAAATACCCTATTACCAGAACATCTAAGACAAAAATAATTTCATCAGTAATTATATGACATGGAAAATAGACCAGTTTTCTTCAAACTGGATTAGTTCAAAGAATATTCCTGTGGAGATGGATGTACCATCACACAGACATCCTTTACATATTTTTCTTACTAGTTATGAATTCCTCTCGATTCTTTTTGAACGACTTGGGAGGCGAGAGAAAAAAAACATGGCCGAGGTATGCAAGGCTTGGTCGTCTTGGTTCCTTATAGGGAACGACAAAAAGGTAATTGAAAGGGATTATTACCGAAACGCGATTTCGGGAAATGAAAATAGAATAATCACTATCATAAAGAATGGAAGGCTGCTTGAAAGATGCTGCCTTTGCAGGCGTTTGTCTAGTCGTGAAGAAAAAATTAGACATCATAAACGACAAGCACGACAAAGAAAAAAACAAAGAAAACAAGATGAAACTGAAAACTTGTATGAGGAGCAGTCTGGTGATGAGGGTTATTACGACTCTGACTGTTAGATTAATTTACAAATATATTAAGTTAGTTTTCTAGTATATTGTTATTTTGTATTATCTTTGTGTTTTTTTTTTTAATTTTAGTATAAGCCTTAATAGGCTTTATGCTTTTGAAAGTCTTGAATGGGTTTTGTAAATATTTCTAATATTAATGAATTAGTATTATGTCTCTTTGTTTGTTTACTGTCATTAGCATTCAATACATTTTATATATTCTATATCAAAATGCACAACAATATTTCCTATGAACATTAGCAGTAAAATAAATGTTCCTTTAAAGGCATGATAATGGACATTGGCAGGAATACATTATATATGAACCTTTATTTGTACGAAATATATTACCAATCTTTGTAAAGAATATTAGAATTCGATTACTGCATTATTGATGCAATAATATTCAATATACTTACTTACTTAACTACTGTTGAAGCAGACAATGAGTACAAGTGATGCAACTACGTCTTCTTCTACAAATAAAAGCTTTAAGACTCCAAGAACAAGAATTGAAACATTAAATGCACTCCAGTACAATCCATTCTGTCCAGAGGAAAAGAAACCTAAAGTAGGACAAGTATTCGAAACACTAGAATCAGCAGAGTTATTCTACAAAGAATATTGTACAATCTGTGGGTCTACGCCAAGACTTGCAACAACAAAAGGGATTAAAGCCAATGAGTTACCAAACAGTTTTGCATTAAGGAATGTTGTCTGCAATAGGCAAGGTGCAATGGAAAGTAGGAAAAGGATGAGGACTGATACTGATACTGATACTGAGACTACTGAGAATGATGCACAATCTGATGTGACAGACATAAGTCGTGTGAGGCCGATTACAAGAATTGACTGTCGTACATTGGTGCAGTTCAAATACCAAGAAAATGGAACTTACATTATTACCAGATTCGATGAAACCCATCACCATCCACTTGCTTCGCCAGCATCTACAATATTCTTGAAAGGAAACCAAAAAATGACAGAGGTACAGAACAATTTGTCACAAAGGTAAAGGTGCTAAAACTAGGTGGTGTGAAAGCCTATAGAGGTTGGAAGGAGCTGTGTGGAGGTTACGACAACATTGGTGCTACTAAGGTTGATTTCAAAAACTTTGTCAGGAACATAAAAACCTACGTTGGTAATTTTGATGCGCAAATGTTTGTTGAGAATCTTATTGGGAAAAAAGACACATGCAGTTCATTTTACTTTGATTTTATAGTAGAAGAAAACAAGTGCCTGGCTGAAGTGTTTTGTGCAGATCCGATCTGCATAAAGAACTACATGCTGTTCGGTGAGGTGTTATTAGCAGATGCTACATATAGAACAAATAAGTACGATATGCTGTTTGTGCCTATCACAGGAGTTGATCACCACAAAAGGTGCATAACCTTTGGAGCTGAGTTGATAGGTGATGAAAGTATTGAGTGTTACAGATGGCTGTTCAAGACATTTTTGGAAGCAATGGGCGGGTACTAGCCGAGAATTATAATTACTGATCAGGACAAATCAATGAAGTCGGTAGTCCCGAAAGTGTTTAAGGAGTCAACACACAGACTGTACATGTGGCACATAATGAAGAAACTAAGAGAAAAAGTCAGTATCAATTGTTTTAAGATGAGGATTTTAAGACTAGGCTCAATAGGTGTGTTTGGAACAACCAACTTGAGCCTGATGAATTCGAAGAACAATGGGGGAAGATAATGACTGATTATCAACTTGTAGAACACGAGTGGTTTTCAGATTTGTACAATATCAGGAAACAGTGGATCCCTGCCTATTTTAAAGATGTTTCCATATCTGGCTTCATGAGGGTTACTTCTAGGTCTGAGAGTGAAAACAGATTCTTTGACAGGTTCCTCTGTAATACTCCGTATTTATGGTCTTGGGGGTACTCTATCGAGTAGCCCTTACTCTGTCGAGTAAGGGTATGTTGCAGAATAAAATAGTTTCTGACCTGTTGGGCACTCGATCGAGTAGTGGGGCACTCGATCGAGTAGGGAAAGTACTCGATCGAGTACCTTGGGTACTCGATCGAGTGTCCGGTTTTTACGGGGAGTTTTCTCGGGTTTTGTTAATTACGCGATTAAGGTATTTAAACCAATTCGTCTTTGTTCTAAATCACTTTTTACAAAACCTAAAACCTGTTTAAGAGAGAAAGCAACTTGTTCTTCTTCCTAATCGCGTTCTTGACAATTCCCGGAGTTCAGACGGTCAGTTTGCATCGTAGTTTGTGTCGTTGGATTCCTTGCGTCGAGGGTAAGCTTTTAATGTAATTTATATAATGTTTTGTTAAGATTAGTGAAACCCTAATTTAGGAATTGGGGGTTTTTATGAATAGTAATTGAATAGTAGTAACTATGTGTTGTATGGTAGGAGGAGAGTTCATAGAAGAGGCGTTTTGAGACAGCTGTAGATACCGTCTGCGTGTTGTGCTTTCCAGGTAGGATTTCCTACTCAGTATTAGTCCCATAATGGGATATTGGTGATGTGTTGTATTTGGTTGTTTGATATGATGATTGTATTGTGTTTGTGGTTGTGATTGCTGTTGATGGTTCTCGAGATGCGTTCTCGGCTGAGTGGAGTCACTTGCGGGAGTGGCTTCACGCCCTAGTTTCGCCCTTCGTGGAACCCGCCACGAAAGGGGATGTGCACATTAATAGACAGGGTTATCGCTCGTACGATGAGCGGGGCTTAGGTGGGAACGGCTGCGGTCCCCCAACGCGTGGCTGGTCCAAAGGGTGGACGATCGGTGATTGAGACGGTTGGTTGGATGTGTGTGTGTGTGTGTGGCAGTTCAGCTGTCTGTTTGTCTTATTGTTGTTATCTATTTTGATTGTGTGATTAGTACTGACCCCGGTGTTGTTTTGTAAAACCTGCGGTGATCCATTCGGGGATGGTGAGCAGATATTGAGCAAGTATAGAGATGATCTTTGGGATAGTGGGATGGCCACGACATGACGATAGAGTCTTTTTGTAGTTTAGCATTTATTTACATTTCGATTGAGAACAGTTAGTTTGGAATAATGTATTGTACTTTCAGTTTGGTTTCGAGGATTGTACTTATTCATTAAATTACTTATAATAAATGTTGTTTCTGTTTTGTCTATTTGATTATCATACCTCGGGCAACCGAGATGGTGATGTCTTCATACCTGAGTGGTCCTGGTAAGGCACTCGGAGTATGGGGGTGTTACAAATGGTATCGAGCGACGATCCCGAAACCCGTAACCAATGAACTTAATGAACATAGGGAGTCAATTAAAATGAACCCGGGGTAAAAGTTGTAGGAGCTAGTGCAAAGGCTTGGGAGACGTCCTAAAGTCGCGGGGGTCGCCCTACAACTTTGAACCGGTCACATGGGGAAAGTGTTTGTCGAGTCATCTGTATGTTTGATTTACGTGTGCAATAAAGTGATGAAGTGTGATAATTGTTTGGTGTTGAAATAGGAAGTTGAGCAAGTGAAAGGATATGATATGTTGAACATGTTAGTGAGATGATAACATGTTGAATGATTTACAATGTGGCTTTAATAGCATGATGAATTGATCTTGTTGATAGTATAATAAATGCGTAGCATGTTTATTCTGATAGCATGTGATTTTATAAAGTTAGCATGTTAGTATACGACGTAATATGCGGGTAGCTCTTACGTATTGGGGGTACTTGATCGAGTGAGGCTGACTCGATCGGGTAGGTTTTTAACGATTTTGAGTCCGGAATCGAGTTTTGGGGCACTCGATCGAGTAACTAGGGGTACTCGATCGAGTAGGGGGTCACTCGATCGAGTAGCCTAGATACTCGATCGAGTGGGTTAGAGATCAGAAGGTCTGTTTGGTTCTGGAGTTTGGGTACTCGATCGAGTACATGGGGGCACTCGATCGAGTAGCCCGTTACTCGATCGAGTGGGTTTGGGTACTCGATCGAGTAGGTTCTGGGCAGCGTGTTTTCGTGTTTTGAAGTTTAGTGCGTGTGTTCATGTCTACCCTTTTCTTATATATGAATAGCTTCAAGATGCCGCCAAAGAGAAATGCTTTGTACGCGAGAGCTGAGCTTATGACTACGGATGACATCGTTAAGATGTTGGAACACCAGGACGCTCTTACAGAGACTCTGAAGAGAGTGAATAAGGACAAGGATAAGAGTAAGGAGAAGGAGGTTGACCATGCTAAAGTCAGCCTCTATATTGCGAGGTTTAACCCGAAGGAGTACAAGGGAGTTGAGGAGCCTAACCATCTTGATAGTTGGCCGAGGGAGATGGAGAACATCTTTGGATTTAGTTCATTTGTCCGATGAGATGAGAGTGGATCAGCCGCATTCTATCCGAGGGAGGCGGTGGCAAATGGTGGGATTCGGTAAAAGTGAGTGCCAAGGAGATATATACCAACCGGAGGTTACCCGCTATACCTTGGGAGGAGTTTCGTAGGGTGTGAGGAAGGAGTTCGTACGAGAACATGTGAGGAGTAAGTTGAGAGAGGAGTTCGACAAGTTTAAGATGACTACTGAGATGTCTCGTGGGTGAGTACTACGGGCGGTTCAATGAGAAATCCAGATATCGAGGACATGGGTTTGAGTGAGGAGAATCTGGCCTTGAGGTTTGAGAGAGGGCTAACCACGAAAATTATGGATAAGTTACCCGTGGGAGTCCTTACTATGTGAAGGAAGCATATGAGAGGGCTGGGAGAGCTGAGAGGCTAGTGGAGATGGCTCAGGAGAGGTCAGGTGGAGAGAAGAGGAAGTCTGAGAGTGAGGGTGGTGGCCAATCTAATTTCAAGAAAGGCAACCACAATCAATCTAAGGGATTTTCTTCTGGTTCTGGGTTTAGTGCTAGAACTTCCTTTGGGCGAGGTCGTGGGAGTGTGAGCAACAGCTGGGGAGTGACCTGCTTTGGTTGTGGTGGCGTAGGCCACAAGAGACATGAGTGCACGAGCGCACCGGGATCTTTTCAGAGACTGCACGAGCTTTGCGAGCAAATGGACCGGTGGATCATGGCCAAACCGGGAGGTCGAGCTACCAGAGTGGAGGCAACCGCAACGGCGGTAATTCTTATCAGAAGACACCGATGAACAACAACAACAATCAAGGGTCGGGTACTAAGCCGACCGCATCAGCTAATACTGTCCAGGGAGGTGGGCAGAAGACCAGCGGCAAGTTGTTCATGATGGACAAGAAGGCAGCTGAGGAGGATGCGCACGTTATCACCGGTACATTCCTTGTTAATGGTATTCCTACGTTTGTTTTGTTTGATTCGGGGGCTTCTCAATCGTTTGTGTCTTCGAGTCATGTAAAACAGTTGGGTTTGAGAGTATATGAGTCTGTTAGGGAGCAAGTTTTCATACCTTCAGGTGAGTCTGTATCGTGTGGGAGGTTATTTAGAGATGTATCTTTGATAGTTGGGCAAGTCGATTTCCCTGTAGACTTGCTAGAGTTTCCTTTTAATGGTTTTGAGATGATAGTTGGGATGGATTGGTTAGGAAAGTATAAGGCTAAGATAGACTGTCATCAAAAGAAAGTGTCCCTTAGAGGTCCTAAGGGTGTAAGTGTGTCTTATCGTGGGTTTCTAGTCAAACCCAAAGTTAAGTTGATTGCAGGTTTGTCACTTTGAAGTCGTATCGAGGAAGGGATGTCCTCCGATTTTGTGCCATGTGAGAGATGACCGGATAGAGAGCCCGACGATTGGTGAGATACCGGTGGTGGGGAGTTTGCGAGATGTCTTTCCGAGAGGAGATTCCGGGTTGCCACCGAAGAGGGAGATAGATTTCACCGTTGAGTTGAAGCCGGGGACGGGGCCAATCTCTAAGGCACCGTACCGTATGGGTCCTAAGGAGATGGAGGAGCTTAGGAAGCAATTGGATGATTTGATAGAGAAGGGATACATTAGACCAAGTGTATCGCCTTGGGGAGCACCGATTTGTTCGTGAAGAAGAAGGATGGAACTTTGAGGTTGTGCATAGATTACAGGGAGCTGAACCGTGTGACGATAAAGAACAAGTATCCTTTGCCAAGGATAGATGACCTGTTTGATCAGTTGAGTGGTGCAACGGTCTTTTCTAAGATCGATTTGAGGTCGGGGTACCATCAGGTGAAGATTAGAGATGTGGACATACCGAAGACAGACTTTCACGAGGTACGGCCATTATGAGTATGTGGTGATGCCATTTGGGTTGTCTAATGCGACGGCAGTGTTTATGGATTTGATGAATAGGATCTTCTTACAGTTCTTGGATCAGTTCGTAGTAGTGTTTATCGATGACATCTTAGTCTACTCTAAGACTAAGGAGGAGCATGAGGAGCATCTGAGGATCGTGTTGCAGACTTTGAGAGATCATGAGTTGTATGCTAAGCTGTCCAAGTGTGAGTTCTGGTTAGAGAAAGTTGCTTTTCTGGGGCATGTAATCTCTAAAGATGGGGTAGCTGTGGATCCGGCGAAGATTGAGGCAGTGACAAAGTGGGAAGCACCAGAAGAATGTTCTTGAGGTGAGGAGTTTCTTGGGTTTAGCTGGATACTACGGGCGGTTTGTGAAGGATTTCTCCAAGATAGCTAGACCGATGACAGCGTTGATGAGGAAAGAGAACAGGTTCGTTGGGATGAGAGTTGTGAGACGGCGTTCCAAACATTAAAGGAGCGTTTGACCACGACTCTGTCTTGGCATTGCCTGAAGGGAGCGAGAATTTCGAGGTCTATACAGATGCCTCGAAGAATGGGTTGGGATGTGTGTTGATGCAGAATGGTAAAGTAATTGCCTATGCTTCTAGGCAGTTGAAGCCGTATGAGGAGAACTACCCTACTCATGACCTGGAGTTGGGTGCAGTGGTGTTTGCTCTCAAGATTTGGAGGCACTACCTTTATGGAGCAATCTTTAAGGTATTTTTGGATCACAAGAGTCTCAAGTACATCTTCACGCAGAAGGAGTTGAACATGAGAGAGAGGAGGTGGATGGAGCTGATTGGTGATTATGACATGGAAATCATCTACCATGAAGGAAAGGCCAACGTTGTTCCGATGCTTTGAGTAGAAAGAGTGTACATTCCTTGTGTACAGCTCTATCTTTGATGAGGTGAGGGATGAGGTAGCGAGCTTTGGGATTCATATGATGCGGAAAGGAGATGCTATGGGTGATATGACAAAGACACATGGAGTTTTATGATGATATTCGAGGTAAACGGGCTTTGGATCCTAAGATAGTGGAGTGGAGAGCTGGAGTAGAGAAAGGGACGGTGTCCCGGTTTTCCATTCATGAGATGGTAGCTTGAGGTTTGATGGTAGGTGGTGTGTTCCTAATGACGAGGAGTTGAAAAAGACAATCATAATGAGCGCATTGCACCCATATTCGGTTCATCCGGGTGGAGACAAGCTTTACAAAGATTTGAAGAAAACGTTTTGGTGGCCTGGGATGAAGAAAGAGACCGCCGAGTTTGTGTCCCGTTGTTTGACATGCCAGAGAGTTAAAGGGGAACAGAGAAGACCACAAGGTAAGGTTCGGTCTTTGGAGGTGCCGGAGTGGAAGTGGGAATCCATTTCCATGGATTTCATTGTGGGTTTACCTAAGAGTCAACAAGGTAACAATATGATTTGGGTGATAGTGGATCGGTTGACCAAGTCCGCTCACTTTGTTCCAATGAAAGATACATGGACTAAGGCACAATTGGCTATGGCCTATCGAAAGAACGTGCTTAAGTTACATGGAGTCCCTAAGGACATAGTGTCTGACAGAGATGCGAGGTTTATATCAAGGTTTTGGAAGGAGTTGCAGGAATCGTTGGGAACAGCTTTGAAGATGAGTACAGCATTTCATCCTGCGACAGATGGGTGACGAGAGAACAATCAAGACTCTTGAGGATATGTTGCGAGCTTGTGTGATGGATTTTGGTGGTAGCTGGGAGCAGAGGTTGGACTTAATAGAGTTTTCTTACAACAACAGCTATCACACCAGTATTGGTATGGCACCGTTTGAGGCTTTGTATGGGAGGAGATGTAGGAGTCCGATCTGTTGGGACGATAGTCGAGGCAAAGTGGTTTTAGGACCAGAGATGGTACATGAGATGGTGGAACAGATTAAGATGATCAGGGAACGGATGAGAGCAGCCCAGGATCGACAGAAGAGTTATGCAGATCTACATCGTCGGGACATAGAGTTTCAGGTTGGGGACAAGGTTCTTCTGAAAGTGTCTCCTATGCGTGGAGTCATGAGATTTGGGAAGAAAGGCAAGCTAAGTCAGAAGTTTATAGGGCCTTATGAGATCTTAGAGCGAGTTGGGGAAGTGGCTTATCGTTTGGCTTTACTGGCTGCTTTGGAGAGAGTGCATAATGTGTTTCATGTATCGCAGCTGCGGAAGTATGTGAGTGACCCATCACATGTGTTGGAGGCAGAGAGCTTAGAGTTGGATGAGTCTTTATCATACCTTGAGGTGCCTAAGCAGATCCTAGACCGAAAAGTTAGAAAGACCAGGAGTGGTGAGACAGTTTTGCTTAAGATCCTTTGGTCTAACCATGAGACTGAGGAAGCTACATGGGAGGCGGAGGATATCATGAAAGAGCGTTACCCTTTCCTTTTTGATCAGGTATGTATGGTTACGGGGACGTAACCTTGTTTCTTTTAGGGGGGTAGGAGATGATCGCGAGAGTTTTTAAGAGTTTTACACCCCTTTTATATGTTGTGTCGGTATGTTTGTCGGGATAAGTTGGGTTAGTAGCATGTTTTACGTTGTGTTTATTTTGACCTTCGAGTCGGGAAGCTTATGGGAGTACCTTTGTTTAGTAGTGGTTTGAACTTCGGGGACGAAGTTCCTTTTAAGGAGGGAAGACCGTAATACTCCGTATTTATGGTCTTGGGGGGGTACTCTATCGAGTAGCCCTTACTCTGTCGAGTAAGGGTATGTTGCGAGAATAAAATAGTTTCGACTGTTGGGCACTCGATCGAGTAGTGGGGCACTCGATCGAGTAGGTACTCGATCGAGTACCTTGGGTACTCGATCGAGTGTCCTTTTACGGGGTTTTTCTCGGGTTTTGTTAATTACGCGATTAAGGTATTTAAACCAATTCGTCTTTGTTCTAAATCACTTTTTACAAAACCTAAAACCTGTTTAAGAGAGAAAGCAACTTGTTCTTCTTCCTAATCGCGTTCTTGACAATTCCGGAGTTCGACGGTCGGTTTGCATCGTAGTTTGTGTCGTTGGATTCCTTGCGTCGAGGGTAAGCTTTTAATGTAATTTATATAATGTTTTGTTAAGATTAGTGAAACCCTAATTTAGGAATTGGGGGTTTTTATGAATAGTAATTGAATAGTAGTATCTATGTGTTGTATGGTAGGAGGAGAGTTCATAGAAGAGGCGTTTTGAGACAGCTGTAGATACCGTCTGCGTGTTGTGCTTTCCAGGTAGGATTTCCTACTCAGTATTAGTCCCATAATGGGATATTGGTGATGTGTTGTATTTGGTTGTTTGATATGATGATTGTATTGTGTTTGTGGTTGTGATTGCTGTTGATGGTTCTCGAGATGCGTTCTCGGCTGAGTGGAGTCACTTGCGGGAGTGGCTTCACGCCCTAGTTTCGCCCTTCGTGGAACCCGCCACGAAAGGGGATGTGCACATTAATGGACAGGGTTATCGCTCGTACGATGAGCGGGGCTTAGGTGGGAACGGCTGCGGTCCCCCACTAGCAGGGCTGGTCCAGTGGACAGTCAGTGATTGAGACGGTTGGTTGGATGTGTGTGTGTGTGTGTGTGGCAGTTCAGCTGTCTGTTTGTCTTATTGTTGTTATCTATTTTGATTGTGTGATTAGTACTGACCCCGGTGTTGTTTTGTAAAACCTGCGGTGATCCATTCGGGGATGGTGAGCAGATATTGAACAGGTATAGAGATGATATCGGGATAGCGGGATGGCCACGACATGACGATAGAGTCTTCCATTTGTAGTTTAGCATTTATTTACATTTCAGTTGAGAACAGTTAGTTTGGAATAATGTATTGTACTTTCAGTTTGGTTTCGAGGATTGTACTTATTCATTAAATTACTTATAATAAATGTTGTTTCTGTTTTGTCTATTTGATTATCATACCTCGGGCAACCGAGATGGTGATGTCTTCATACCTGAGTGGTCCTGGTAAGGCACTCGGAGTATGGGGGTGTTACATCCTCACACCTCATTTGACCCTTTTTGAGTTTTGGGTGTGCTGTGAGAGTGCTTTGGAAGCACAAAGACACAAGCAGTCCAAGTTGAACAGTGACAACAAATACTCTGAAATCCCACGGAAAACAAACTCAAACCTTGAAGTTCATGCTTCTGAAATGTACTCGCACAACATTTTCAAAGACTTCCAAAATAGAATTGGTTGCAGCTTTGTCTGATTGCCGTTTTAAAGATGTGGACAAGATTGATGAGATAAAAATATATATTCTATCAGACTTGCAGATGCCAAATAAGTGATGGCACGTAGCATATTCACCAGATAACATGGAGATTACTTATTCCTGTTCTATATTTCAGATAATGGGCTTGTTGTGCAGGCACTGCCTTTGGATTCTACATAACCAAGATTTTCAGAAAATACCAGAATAGTACATAATGCAAAGATGGACAAAAGCTGCAATGAGTAAGCCTGTCTTTGATAAAGATGGCAAACTGATAGATGTCTCTCAAAAGTTTTCTGACCGGAAAATTTTGAGTACTGAGCTGTGGCAAGAGGTTTATTCTTGTGTCAGCGTAGGTGAGTGTGATGATAACGATATGAAGCTTTTGATTGAAAAACTGAGAGATATTAGATTGGATATGATTAGTAACAGAAGTGTTCCAGTAAAGAAGAAAGACAAGATGAAAGAAATAGAAAAGTATGTGGGCTGCAACATACTTCAGAAGTTGGTGATTCATGTTCCTAAAAAATCTAAAAACAAGGGTAGGACCAAGGGCAAGAGAATTGAATAACAAATGTTGAAAGCCCTAAAGAAGAGAGCAAAAGAGAAGAGGTACTGCAAAACATGTGGCCGCCAAGGACACAACTCTAGGACTTGCAAAGAAACAAACCATCTGTCAGGTATGTATAATTTGGTTTCTTGTTAAAACATATTACATTAATGCTAAATAATTATTAATTATACAAGTATAGTACATAGTGTTTACCTTCGAAAATCATCACTCTTATATGGAGGCACATAAGCTCTTTGTGCAATCAACATTATGGTTGTTCTGAAGGCATAGATGAGAATTTCAGCAATGTACATTTGGTTAAAATTAAATGTATATCAATTTAGTTGTTCATTTTGGCCATTTTCTCCTTATAAAATCTAATATTTAATTTACATTCTGTTGCATATTCACCAAATACCACCATGAAGATGACGACGATGAAGGAGATAAATCAGATGATGTGGAGGACGACGATGAAGGAGATGAATCTAATAACGAAGTGGAAGATGCAAATTTTTGATTCAAGGATAGAAATCCATAATATACACTACGAGAACATTCTTAAAGGCTTGTATATACAATTCGATTTTACTGCCAAAGTACATTACTCTTATAGGCAAAGTATGTTACATTTGTATTAAAGGATCATTATTGTTGTTCTGCAAGGAACATTCTTAAAGGCTTGTATGTACAATTCGATTTTACTGCCAAAGTACATTACTCTTATAGCCAAAGTATATTACATTTATATTAAAGGATCATTATTGTTGTTCTGCAAGGAACATTCTTAAAGGCTTGTATGTACAATTCGATTTCACTGCCAAAGTACATTACTCTTATAGCCAAAGTATATTACATTTGTATTAAAGGATCATTATTGTTGTTCTGCAGGGACATCATCAACTTGATTGGAATTGTTTTCCCAGAGTACAATAATTTGAAGGCGCAAAAGCCTTTTGCACAATAAACATTATTGTTGTTTTGCAAGAACATAATAAATTTTATTGAAATTTGTTTCCGAAATATAACACTCTCTTGAATTAAATTTTTTTCAAACTTCGGGTTGTTCGAGTCGTAGCTTCCTCAATATATGTTACATTACTCACACACATGTCACAAACGAAACTAAAAAAGTTTTTACGGCTTGAATTCAGCATCTTCCTCATCTTCATCGTCGTATTCATCCCATGACAGTGGGTTTGAACGGAAATCCATTGCCTTCTTTAGTACATCATCAAAACATGCATTGCCTTCTATTGAAATCATATACGAAATGTATTTCTTCCGCAGAATTAGTAGGGGAGCATCCTAGGAAAGTAAAAAAAACAAGGGGTTAGAACATGTACAAATGTGTATTGAATTATGTATTAATAATAATTGTATTACTTCTGAAACTCACATTGCCTTTTTTAAGCCCACAGGCCCAATTTAGATTGCCCTTAAATGTCTCTATATGTCTCATAACGTAAACACCACAATCAGTCTTGTTAGTGTTGTTCCTCCACTTCATCTTTGCAAGAATAGGCTGCAGTTTTTTGATGCGATCAACTTTTACCTTTAAAACACCGATGTCTTTCAAGTATTTTGCTAGAACATTACGCGGGCGGAGAAGGGGAAAAAAACATTAGGACACTAATAATTATGAGCTACAATATCACAAAAATAAGAAAATTAAGACAGACCATATTGTTGGGGAAGGTACACTCTATGTAAAGTCATTGTACATTCATAATAATGAAAAGGAACACATGTAGTCTTTGTTAAGCAAAAGAGAGCATAAAATCTTACAAAAGACAGTGGTCTGTCGTGGAAAAATTCCTCTGGTTTTCCGTCACGATGCACATTATCAATGATGATGAACTTATACTTGTTGCTGTCAATGACTAGTAAATGGTAATGCCTTTTATATATAACTGGGAACAAGAACTGTAGATTTTAAAAGATTTAATTAGGCAACAAGCAAATTAAATATAACATGCAGAAAGAGTGTATATTGTCGATTCTAACCAAATCAATTCTATCTGGGTTAACCGAGAATTGGGTAAACTCTTCTGTCATTATATCCTTAATCACCATAAAATTTTCAACAGTGTCCAGTTCTCCTTGAAGCATCATCTGTATGCAAGACAAGTAAAGTTTCTGATGTTAATCAAGGGAAACAACATTACAAAATTTACCTGTTGAAATAAGTTTATTTAAATATTTGACTTACACACACAGCTGTGGTGAAAAAAAAATTGATATGGCTCTGAAGAGTTTCTTCTAGATTCCTTGGCATTCAAAAGTTTTGCCCAACAATCGATCACGTCACTCGTTAAATACTTAGATTCTCGTAGCGTTACCATTTCAATACGCCGAAGAGAAATGTCATCCACAAGCACAAGAATTTCCCTGGTTCAGAACTACCAGTGTTAACTGAAAACAGGATACAGAACATTTTAAATTTAAATATTGTACATTAGTAGTAATATATATGTACCTGGCTAAATCGGTATGTTTTCCTCTACTATACGACACATAATCAGCAATACAATTCTGAAAGTCAGTAAGAGGAGTAATAATGCATGTATCTGTGCTTAGTAAATTACGATTTGTAAGGATGCTCAGAGACTTTGGTTGACTTGTTTCATGTTCATGAACATTTTGATTGTTGATGACTTTGCTCTTGGTAGTGTCAGCACTGTCAAGCACATCATTGTAATTTGTACTCATCTCGTCCATACCAGTTATATCCTTTGTATTTTTGTCCTCATCGTTAAGATAGACATTATGCTCATTTGTACTTTTGTCTTTTATCCTAACTATGTCGTTTGTATTACTCACATCTGTCATGCTATCATTGTTCTCACAAACATCATTATCATCTGGTGTATTCCCTTCTGTACAACCTACCTCCACTGGTCTTTTCTTAACCCTAACAGTCTCATTGTTGTCACGGACACCAATATCATCAGTACTCTTCTCTTTCTTTCCATCTACCTCCTCTCCTATCTCCTCATCCCCAACAGTCTCATCACCACATTTATCCTTGTAGAATTCTTCATCAGACGAATCCAGTTTCTTTGGGAAGGGCTTCTCTTGATACTGCTTCACCTTTGTTAAAACGTCATCACAAACAATGTTGCACTTGGATGAAACCAAAGTGTAAAGATATTTGATTCTCAATGTTCGAAGTCCATCCATCTACAAAAGTTAGAATATCTTGAGGATAGGTAACTTATAAACAAGAATGTGCTTTTAATAATTTAAGAAAGATCATTTAATTAAACCAAAAGTACATCTACAATTATGGGAGATAAATTGTTTAGAAACTTACGTTGTTTTTTGTCAACCCACAAGTCCAATACTGACCCCCCTTGTACGTTTCCATGTGTTTCATTGTGTAAATACCACAGTCAACAACATTTTGATGGTTTCTCCAAGGCATTTTCAATACAGCAGGCTCCATTGTTCTTACTCTTTCCTTCAAATCACCAATGTCATTGAAATATTCTGCCAAAGCATTACGCTGCATGGAAAAATTCAGATCAAACTGTCTAGAGAGACCGTGCAAAAAATATGACATTGTAAAAGAAAAAATAACCAATGAAAGGCAACTGAATAATTACCATATTCCAAGGTTTGTTTCCATAACGAGTTTTTGGGGTTTCATCATGTTGTTGATTATCAAGAATGACAAACTTGTTCTTCTCCATATTGAATACGAACAGGTAAAAATGCTTGTCGGATATTATTGGAAAAAAAAACTGTTTTATATAAGAAAAGATTAGAAGACACAACAGACATAAAATTTGTTACGAGAGTAATTAGCAGCAGATAACACTATGTATTGACTATATATATATTGTTTGAGCTAACCATATCAACTTTTGTCATATCAATAATCCCAGCATGATCTAACTCATTTCTAAGATGCCTCTTGAATACTTCCAATTGTCTTTCAAATTTGAATTCTTTCCTTTGCCCTTGAAATGCTAGCTGCAAACACAGAACATAATATTCTTCTATTAATATACACTTGTATAACATAAAATTATTGTAATATAGAATGAAATAAAATTTTACTTACAAATACGAGGGTTGAATCAAAGAATCGACGTGGTGCTGATGATTTTCTTTCAAGTTCATTGAAATTCAAGTAAGCTGACCATCAATCAACCACAGCATCCGATATATACTGAGGTGGTTTTAGAGATGCAAAAAGATATCGGGTACCCACGACATTCTTAAACTCAAAGAGCTTTTCACTGGTTCAGACGTTACACAAAACAAGTCAGTTAATTATACATATGTACATTATGTTTATTAATAATGCACATAATACCCAAACGAAATGTACAGAATGATTAAATAAAAGAAACATAATGAGTAGAATAAAATATACCTAGCAAGAAAAGTGCCTTTTCCCTTAGTGTAGTAGAAGTAGTCAGTAATACAGTACTGAAACACAGATGGCTCTGTACATGGGTCAGTGTCTCCTCTTAGTAAATCAAGTTCAATACTAATATCTAAGCTTGGGTTGGGATTGGTTGCCTTAAGTTCTTCACTATAATCTTTAGATAACATGCTACATACAAGGGTATTTATAAGATTATCCGTATTGACTTCTTGCTCATTCTCCCCGTCACTATCAACATAAAGATGGTTCGAATCATTTCGTACATCCTTGTCATCATCAGACATTTTGTTTTTGTCACACTCCCTTCTGACACCTCTTCCTTGTTGTCTTCATTCCCATTTTCAACTGTTTCAACTTTGTTTTCCTCAAACTCCCCTTCCGACACATCTTCCTTGTTATCTTCATTCCCTTTTTCAACTTATTCAACTTTGTTTTCTTCAGACACCCCTTTTGACATCTCTTCCTTTTTGTGTTCATTTCAATTTTTAACTGTTTCAACTTTGTTTTCCTCTGACTCTCCTTTTGACACCTCTTCCTTGTTATCTTCATTCCCATTGTCAACTAATTCAACTTCTTTTCTCAATGCACAAGGCTTCTGGAATAGTTGAAATGTTGGAGCCTGTGTCCTCCACAAATTAGTGTGATAACATTTATAAATCTCTTATAGGTTCACAAGGGTATACTTCGTATTTTATCTGTTGATTAATGATTACCTAATAACGGTTGGCTTGCTAAAAAGTTTGACGTTATTATCATATTGATGGCGGTGATCAACTGGTCCCTAAAAGTTACACCTAAAGGATGTGTTTGAGAGATGTGATTATGGAAATGTAATCACATTGATGCCTTATATGACTAAAAGGTTAGTTCATGTAATTGACTAAACAGTTAGTCAATGTGTTGATGAGACGATTATTTAATCTAATTAAATAATATTAGCTGAGACGAATTAACTGTCAATTCGTAAATTGAATATAATATGTTATATTTAATTAATGTATATAATGTGATCTTGGACGAATTAAGATGTTAATTCGTAATTAAATGTAATCGGTTATATTTAATTAGCTAATTGTAAATATGCGATATTTATAATTAAAGTATATATTATACGAGATTGTCATAATAAATTATTATAGACAGGTATTAATAAATCGACTGCAAGCTGTTGTGTGTAGATTTATTAATACGGAATAATATAAATGACGATTTATAAATAATACACTAATTGTATACATTTTGTAAACTACCAAAATAAGAAGATTTAATCTCATTATTTTTGGTAGGTGCATAAACCGAAATTAAGAAGATAATTCTTCTTATATTTCGGTTGGTTTGGCCGAAATAAGGGAAGAAGAGATCTCCCCCATTTTGACTCTAACCTACACGGTTTAAAGGGTGAGGGGAGAAAAAGAAAAGAGGAGTAAAAAAAATAAAAACTCATATGCTTCAAATATAAGCACCCTCCCTACAAATGGGGTAGCTTTGAAAATGTTCAAAAGAAAATGCAAGAAAAAGTTGAAATTGTCAAGTGTTGAAAATGTCAAACATCAAAGAAATGGCAAAGAAAGTGTTCTCAAATGTCAAATGCCACAAGAAATTGGGGGGGAAAACAACAACAAAAGTAAGCTCCCATATCAAACTCAAATACAAATGATCCCTTTTCCATTGTATCCACTTTTGTGTATGGTAGAGAGGGAACGACCCTTCTTCTTGTCTAGGCAATAAGGGGAATTCCGCGATCCTCTAGTGTTTCTAACACCATAGGGAGTCTACTCTTGACGAAAGCATTTAACGATAGAGGACAAAGGTACCCTAGCTTAACACAACTTGGAGGTGATTTATTAGCATCCTCCTAGGCTTAGTAGTATGAATAAATCATATCTATGGTGGAATGTGTACCCTTATATTATTTCCCCTTTAGATAATTTCCGCCACTTAGATGAGGAAAGTGGCTATTCATTTTTGTAGATGCATCCATTACTTATTTTGTGTGCTTTAATGCTTGAATGTATCGCCATTTTGGCAAGCCCCACCTTGCCTTACAAGAAGGTATCCTACATCATGGTTGTCTTGTTGTGAGTTGAAGGGGCGGAGTGAGACCCGCTAATTATCTCACATCGGCTATATTAGTAGGTTAGTTTGAATAAGGGTCCTAGTTTTTGTCACCTCTTTACTCGGGACGAGTAAAGGTTCGGTTTGGGGATATTTGATGTGACTCATAATTGCGCACATTTAGTCCCCTAATTGAGCCTATTTTGCATACTATTATAACAATCCATTGCCATTTTATCCGTCAAATGCCTTCTATTTAGCTTTCCTAGTGCATTTCGTATGTTTTGTAGGAAAGAATGTAATTAGGCGGAAATTCCCATCTCCCGTGCATATTTAGAAGCTTTTTGACGATATTGGATGAACTAGTATGAATAGGAGGTAAGAATGATGACCAAGGATATAGGAATAAAGAGTATATAGAAGGATCATAGACTAAAAAGCAAGGATGACGAGAAGGAAGTCAATGCAAGAATAAATTGCTCGGAACCAAACCGAGAGTTTTTCCTTTGGCTCTAAAAGTATGCTAGATGAAACGCCGTCAAAAAATCAAGCGGTATAGGCTTTTGAATCACTCCAATAGGAGTTCGGATGAGAAAATGACGTCCGTTTTACAATCCGAGATCAAGTAAGGCATGATATAGCTCAACCCGCTCGGAACAAATTCAACCCGCTCCGGTTGAGGCTCAGGATGCTCGTTTTCAGCTCGGGACAAGCGTATTGCTTCACAGAGAGCTTTTCCTTGCTATGTGATCCGAGCATATTCCTTGGAGACCACCAAAACGGAGATGCTCATCTCCTTGGAGAGGAGCACTTCCTCAACTCAACACTTAGCATTGTTATTTACTAATCTACCCTTGCTTAACCTAATGATGTACAACTATATATACTCCATTTGTAAAAATCAAACCATCAAGCTTTCTTAGATTAAATCAACTTTCCTTAGATTAGATTAGAAGTAGATTAGAATAGATTATTGTGACACCCCTCGTTGAGGCAATTTGAATAGGTAGTAAAATGCAGCGGAAAATACGGGATTTTTAAAACTTTTTGAGGCTTCTATTGAAGTCCTACGCGAGGTATCACCAACAACGATAAATAAGTATAGTTAGCTAGATTTAAGTTTACAACACAAGTCTATTTATTGGGGAAAAGATATCCCACGAATGAAAACGAGTTTAAAAGTAGGTGAGTCTAATAAAGTGATAACTAAATAAGGTCCAAGGTAAGAACTCGCTAGCTCACACGGTCTTCCCCACTTAAGCTTCATCACCAACCTGTCATTCATAATAAATATGAAAGCCACAGTCAGTGGGGAGTAACTCAGTGTTCTCCCAGCCACAATATGTCAAAATACAAGTAATCAAGAACTTAATTAAAGAAGCAAGTAGAAGATAAACACTTACGGTAGCCGGAATATCATGATTAGTAGGCATAGTGAAATAAGAACGAATATACACATGTGAGAGAGGAATCATTAGGTCAAACGATCACATATTGACTTGACTCAAATGTAAGACAAATACAAGTATAGACGGAGTATCCGAATCAGAGGCTACCTTTAAAGCATGTCCGGGATACCTCACACAAGACTACATCCTAAACTCCAACCTCCTGGTAGGACGACGATCATAATACAGTCCTAGTCTAAACCTGGCCAGACTCTCGGGATGGACGACACCCGATTCAACATGCGGTGACCCATCCGCATCCAAGACTCGAAACATGGTACACCTAACCGTGACCGAAAAGTCGAGGAACCCCAAATCGGAACTTTGTCACCTAACCGTGACCCACGATCCGAAGAGGCGGAAGGATAACTAGCCCAATCCGGAAACATGGCACCTAACCATAACCAATGGTCCGAAAGGGTAATAAGGAGTGTCAAGTCATCACACAATGTAAATCGTCACACTTGGGGCCAAATGAGAACCACAATAATTTTGCATGATCATAACATGATTAAGTCTTAAAGTAACCAATTATCAATAAGAAAGAAGATACATGCATAAGTCAATGATTATTAGAAGTCACAAGTAAAAAGGAACATACAGGGGACTCTTAGCCGGGATGTTAGTGATATTGATCACAAGTGCATTTAAGTGCGTTCGGGTTTTCGAGTAGAAATTGGTTTGAGCTCGAAATCGATATAATGTGAGTAGGAGAGTACGGAGAGTACGCTCATATAATCGGATTATCGAGTTCATGGTTAAAATGGATAAGGGACACTACTTAATGTGTGGTCGTAGTATATTATGTCCCCTATTGGGGTTATATACTCGGGATTAAAGTATTTCATATACTTAACGAAAATTAAGAAGCAAAATTTGAGACTCGTGGAAATTGGTCACGTCCCCGATCGGGTTTGCATGTCCCCGACAGGGGCTGTGTGACTTTTCTTTTTTCACGTGTGATTGTCTATTATTTGACAGTTGCATTTACTTTTGATTGGTTGGTAACAAACCAACATGTTGGTTGGTAACAAACCAACGTACTTATCCTTTGACTTTTGGAGAATATATTACACATATATGATGTGTGTATATATAATGAGAAGTTAATGATTATCTAATATATTCTCATTGCATTTCTCAGTTTTTACGAAACAAAGCAAACTTACAAAACTCTCTATTGTTCTTTGTTCTTTGCTCTTTGCCTTAAGACAAAGGAATCGTCTTATCCTACAGAGATTTCGTGATACCCAAAGGCTATAGGGTCGAAATACTCTAAGGAAAGTGTGTTCAACACGATTCGATTGGGTGTAATAAACCGTCTTATATTGTATTCATTTCTGTTTTAGTGCCTTTGTTTGTATTATTTACATACTTGTAATCTTTTTAATACAAAAACTACAACATTCTTAGAGTATTTTCTGCATTTGGAAATGGATTCAATCAAGGACATGACTACCAAGTTTGGAAAGTTGGAGAAATTCGAGGATGTTGATTTCCGTCGTTGGCAAAAGAAGATGCACTTCCTTCTCACTGCTTTGAAGGTTGTGTATGTGTTGAGTACTCCTATGCCGGAAATTGTGGGGGATGAAACTCTTGCGGAAATTCAACGAAAAAGAAGCAAGTGGGAGAATGATGACTACATTTGTCGTGGTCACATATTGAATGGTATGTCCGACTCTCTTTTTGACATTTATCAAAATGTTGAGTCCGCTAAAGATTTATGGGATCAACTTGAGTCTAAATATATTGATGAGGATGCTTCTAGTAAGAAGTTTCTTGTTGGAAATTTCATGAATTATAAAATGGTTGATTCTAGACCGGTAATGGAACTATACAATGAATTGCTCCGTATTTTGGGACAATTTGCACAGCATAAAATGGAGATGAATGAATCTATCTCGGTGTCTAGTATCATAGACAAGTTGCCTCCTTCATGGAAGGATTTTAAACATATTCTTAAACATAAAAAGGAAGAGTTGACTCTTGTTCAACTCGGTAGCCATTTGCGCATAGAGGAATCTCTTAGGGTGCAAGATAGTGGCAAGGGTAAAGGTAATGATGTTATGGGATCCTCTTCCATCAATATGATGGAAAAGGGAGAGGGTTTCAAGAAAAAATTTAAGGGGAAAAAACACCCCTTTGTCAACACCAATGACGAGTCTAACAAGACACCAAAAGGTGCTTGTTGGATTTGTGGAAAGACCGGACATTTGAAAGCAAATTGCAAGGTTGGAAAGCACAAAAAGAAAAAAGGTGCAAGTACTAGCCAAGGAGGACAATGGTCTAATGACCAAGGTCCACCCACTAATCAAGGTCAGATTTTAGACATTGGTTTTAATTCGGTTGTGAATTATGTACCATCAATTTCTGAGGCATTTTATGTGCAGGATGATGTAGTGGCATGGTGGATAGACTCGGGTGCAACCAATCATGTTTGCAAGGATCGACATTGGTTCAAGGATTATGAACTAGTGAAGGATGGATCTGTTCTATATATGGGCAACGATTCTTCCGCTCCTATTGTTGGCCGTGGCATGGTAGTGTTGGAATTTAGTTCCGGAAATATTGTAAAATTAAATAATATATTACATGTACCCGGAATTAGAAAGAACCCTGTATCCGGTAGTTGTTTAAGTAAACTTGGTTATAAACAAGTGTATGAATCTAATAAGTATGTTTTATCTAAACATGGTGTATTTATTGGATTTGGTTATTATTGTAATGGCATGTTTATGTTGAATGTTGTTCCAAATGAAAGTTCCATATTTATTGCCTCATCTATGAATGATACTTCATATCTTTGGCATGTGAGATTAGGACATGTACATTATAAAAGATTGGAAACTATGTCTAAAGATGGTTTAATACCATCATTTAACATGAACATTAATAAGTGTACTACTTGTTATGTTGACAAAAATCACAAGGCAAGCATTTGGAAATGTGTCTAGAATCTCACATGTGCTTGAACTTATACATAGTGATTTATGTGATTTTCGCAATTATCCGTCTTTAGGTGGTAAAAAAAATGATGTGACTTTTATTGATGATTTTAGTCGGTTTTGTTACATATATTTACTTCACACTAAAGATGAGGCAATTGATAAGTTTAAGGTCTTTAAAAATGAAGTGGAATTGCAACAATCGGTTTTGATTAAAAGGTTGCGTTCCGATAGAGGTGGTAAATATTATGACCCATTGTATTTTGAGTCAAGTGGTATCATTCATGAAGTAACTCCTCCCTATACACCATAATTAAATGGTGTAGCGGAAAGGAAAAATAGAGTCCTAAAAGAAATGGTTAATTCCATGTTGTCTTACTCGGGTTTGAGTGACGGATTTTGGGGTGAAGCCATGTTGACGGCTTGCTATTTATTAAATAGGATTCCTAACAAAAGGAATAAAGACACTCCATGTGAACTTTGGTACAAAATAAACCAAACTTGAATTATCTTCGAGTTTGGGGTTGTCGGGCTGTTGTAAGACTGCCCGATCCCAAGATTAAAACCTTGGGGGAAAGGGGCATCGAGTGCATATTCATTGGATATGCTGCGCATTCAAAGGCTTATAGGTTCTATGTAATTGAACCTAATGATTCTGTTTCGGTTCACACCGTAATTGAGTCAAGGGATGCGATATTTGATGAGAGTCGTTTCTCATCAATACCAAAGCCAAGGGATCTAGTACCTAGTTCTAGTGGAGCTATTGAGGGAAGTGACAATGTCACAGCTCAAGAAGCAACACCTGAAATTCATAGGAGTAAGAGAAAAAGGATTGCTAAATCCTTTGGTACCGATTTTCATACCTATTTTGTTGAAGGTTCAAGGGATGGATGTGAAAACGATTATCCATATTGTTTTCACATTGATGAGGACCCTAAAACATTTGATGAGGCGATGAAGTCTCATGACTCTTCCTTTTGGAAAGAGGCGGTGAATGATGAGATGGATTCTATAATGGGCAATAACACTTGGGTGCTTGCGGATTTACCTCGTGGTTGTAAACCATTGGGTTACAAGTGGATCTTCAAAAAGAAGATGAAAGTTGATGGTTCTATCGACAAGTTTAAAGCTAGATTGGTTATCCAAGGCTTTAGACAAAAGGAAGGGATTGATTATTTCGATACCTATGCTCCCGTAGCTCGCATTACTACTATTAGGTTGTTGATTGCACTTGCTGCAACTAATAATCTAGTGATCCATCAAATGGATGTCAAGACGGCGTTCTTGAATGGTGAGCTTAAAGAGGAGGTGTATATGAAACAACCGGAAGGATTTATTATGTAATGAGCATAAGGTTTGTAAATTAATTAAATCATTGTATGGACTTAAACAAGCTCCTAAACAATGGCATCACAAGTTTGATGAGGTTGTTTTATCTAATGGGTATAGACTAAATCAGTCGGATAAATGTGTGTATAGCAAATTTGATGACAACGGTAATGGAGTCATTATTTGTCTATATGTTGATGACATGTTGATTTTTGGTACCGACCAAAATCAAGTGGACCTTACTAAGGCCTTTTTGTCATCAAGTTTTGCCATGAAAGACATGGGTGAGGCGGATGTGATACTTGGTGATGTGACCATAATTAGCGCACATGTAGTCCCCTAACTGAGCCTATTTTGCATACTATTATAACATTTTATGGCCATTTTATCCGTCAAAACCTTCCTATTTGCTTTTCTATCGCATTTCATATGTTTTGTAGAAAAGGAGATAATAAGGCGGAAATTCCCGTCTTTCGTGCATATTTGGAAGCTTATTGATGATATTATATGGACTAGTATGAAGAGGAGGCAAGAATGATGACCAAAGATGTAGGAATAAAGTGTATGTAGAAGGACCAAAGGGTTAAAAGTAAGAATGACGAGAGGGAAGGCCCTTCATGAAGAAAATGGCTCGGAACGCAAACCAATAGTTGCTCCTTTGGCTCTGAAAATATGTTAGATGGAACGGCGTCGAAAAAACAAGCGATCTAGGCTTTTGAATCACTCCAATAGGAGTCCGGATGAGAAAATAACGTCCGTTTTACAATCCGAGGTCAAACAAAGAAGCTGTTCAGGAATCCGCCCGTCTTCGCAGGAATCCGCCCGTCTTCCCCTAATCCGCCCGGATTGTCCCCAATCCACCCGTCTTCCCCTAATCCGCCCGGATTGTCCCCAATCCGCCCGTCTTCTAGCTGGGAAAAACAAGAAATTTCACTGGAGGAGAATCCGCCCGGATTCCCTACAATCCGCCCGGATTCCCCCTCGCCAATCCGAGCGTCTTGCCCAAGGATCCGCTCGGATTCCTTGACCAGGATCCGGCCGTCCCGACCCCAGTACGCACGGATTTCTTCACAGCATAGTTTCGTCTTCTCCAAGCTAAAAAGAAAGAAGCCCTTCCTTCAAGAGATCCCGGAGTCTCCTTGCCCAACTTAAAAAAGTGTAATTACTAGTTTAGCCCTTAGTTAACCCTAATGCATCCTCCCTAATTTCCACTATAAATACCCCATTTGTAAATAATCAAAGGGGATCTCTTTATGTTGTTTTAGAGTAGAAAAATCCTTCTTTAGATTATATTAGGAGTAGATTAGAATAGATTACTCTTTAATATTTCCACAAATTACACATTAATCTCTCCTTAATTATTGTTCAAGTTTATCATTCAAGTTTATTATTGGGTAATTGAAGATTATTGGGTTATTATTGGGAGATTGACAACCTTCCATCAATCAATCAAGTTTCTTCTATTATTCTTTGCTTTATTATTTGGATCATCTAAAGTTGGTATAATTCTTTTACCCTTTTACTCTTTATTGTTCATTTCTTCATTCCATTATCATGTTTATACTTGTTATGATGATTGACACCATTAATGACATGTTTCCCATGATAATGAGTGAGTAGTTTCTCTAGCTAGGATTAATGGGTAATTAGGGGAAACCAACATGGGATTGATTCATGCTTAATCTAATATGTTCACATGATTAAATTGCTTGCTTGTTGTGATGTCAACTTTATGCATATGTTATGTTTGATGAAATGCTAAGCCTATGAATCCTTGCATTTTTACCATCTCTTATCTACTCAACTTGACTTGTAAGATATAAACCAACTCGAGTCTTGTTAGACCATGCATAAAAGTTGATTAGGGGGAAAGTAAGTCGACTTGTAGGTGTTGTACAATCTAATCGATTCGGCTCCGGGACCCAACCCTTCCTAAGAACCGTAAGATATAACCCAACTCGGTTTCTCCACAACATTAATTGCTTGCAACTTTGTAAACATGTTTGTATGTTCAACACCATGAATCCCCTATGACCCCATGATATCCTAGCACTCTTAATCAATTGTTTACATCCTTTTTTTATTTCTTGTTTTACTATATTGCTTGCATTAGTATAGACACAACTACAAACCCAAACAAAATTGTGACACTAGCATAAATTGAGATAGATAGACTTAGAACCCAAAGCACACCGTCCCATGGATCGACCTCGACTTACCGCTAACTAGTAGTTTGTTGAGTATAATAAATGTGTTTGATTGGATGAGTGACGACCTCGTTCCATATCAAAATGGCGCCGTTGCCGGGGATGGTGCTATGTGATTAAGTTCTTACTTGTTTGTCTATTTTAATTGTGCTTTCACCTTGAGGAACTTGTTCCTCAAGGATTGTTCTTACCATTTTTTGTGTAGTTTCCATGCTTGTAGTTGTTTCCTTGTCTTAGCTATGATAACCCAAGACTTGGTACATGGAGTATGTGGTGGATCTTTTGAGTATGACTATGGGTATGGGGAGTTTGAGGAGCAAGTCAACACAAACCTACCTTATTATTCGTACAATGAAAATCCTATCTACTACCCCAACTTTTCCCACCATAATCACCCCACCCAATACCCATTTCACAATGAACTTCAATTGCCACAATACAACCCCTTTCACACCTACCCACAACAAAAAGATGAACCCATTGAAAATGTGATTCTCCAAATGATGGGAGATCAACAAAACTTCATAAAACAAATGCTAGAGGAGAGCCAAAAGAGGGACAATGTTTTTCAAGGCATTGTTGCCCAATGTGAGGAGTTGGAGATTCAAATTGCCCAAGTGAAAGAATCCCAAGAAACCATCCTTCACCACTCCTTGGACATTGACCATGAATGTGAGTTTGAAGGAGTTACCTTTGATGAGAAGTGGGAAGAGCCAACCTCCTTGAGCTCTTGTGAGTATGAAAGTGTGGTATTTGATGATGAAGACATGAGGTTGAGTAAGCCAAATACTCTTAGCCTTTGTGAGTATGAGGGTGTGTCATTTGAAGTAGATGTTGAGGTGTTGGAGAATGAGTTGGTGAAGAGGAGTGAAGCCCCCATTTATGATTCTTATGGAGATAGCGACGATGATGATGAGCTTAAGGGATGGACTTGTGATATCACCTTGCTTGAGGAGCCTATCCTTGAGACCTTTGAGATATCCTATCATGAAGGTGAATGTCCTTTCCTTATATCCCATGAAGACTACTTGACACCTACCATGGAGCCAATGATTGTTGAAGAGGATATGGTGGACCTTCTTCAAAAGGTCAAAGCATCATACAAAAGCTACTTGGTGGAAAAGCTCAAAGAGAAAATTGCACGTGAGGCTACTTGTGGAAATTTGGCATCCACAATGCCAACTTCTAAGGAACTCCATCATCAAAGCCATGACAATTCTCCTTCCACCTCGGAAGGATTGAATAATCAAAATGCTATCATCATCACCAAAAGTGAAAGAGAGGGTAGTGAGTGGAAGTCTCCGGGCAACCATGAACCATACTTCTTACCTTATGATGACAAGAATCATGGGCTAATTGGTTTGAAGCATCGGGAAAGCTCTAGTGCCAAGGACAAGGTGAAAGAAAGGATATATGACAAAATTCCTTGGCCAAATTTCGTGTTCAAATGGAGCAACCCATACTTATGCTTATTTGGAGCTTGTTCACAAGCTTTTGATCTTCTACTAAGAGCCTTGAGCTCTATGGACAAGAACCTTTACAATTTGAACATAGTTTGGTGGAGTCCTACCTCAAACCACCATTTGTAAGATATCCTTTCCTTTCACTTTGCATTACATTTACACTTGCATTTAGTTATATACATATACATTTAGCTTGCATTTGTATTATATTTCATATTGCATTTATATTAGTTAGTTCATAGTATAGTTGCATTGTAATATAATTCATATAGATAATTGCATGTAGACTAGAATTCATGCATTGTCACTAATGGCCAAACCTATTCATTTCTACACTAGAAATAGTGTTTAAATCGGTTTGGGGAGGTTTGATCATAAGTGACCATAGCTTAATAGAATCATGCATCATATAGTATAGTTTAGATTGCACTCATTTGTTATATATGTCATATAGAATTGCATTTAGTTAGAGCATGCATTCATTCATATCATATCATTGCATTTGCACTTTAATTTCCATAAAATCAAAAAATTCAAAAACATGTACTTTCCTTTTTATTCCTACTCCTACATGTACATTGAGGACAATGTCCAAAATAAAGTGGGGATGGGAATTTATATTCCAAAAATGCATAAAAATTTAAAAATTTCGAAAAATACAAAAATATGTCCTTTAATTTCATAAAATCAAAAACCATAAAAATTTGAAAAATTTAAAAATCCAAAAACAAGTTCATTTCCTTTGTAGTGTAGACTTGTATATATTGTTTTGTATATATTGTGTTTGTTCATCCTTTTTCACATTGATTGACTACGCCACATCCGAGACATGAGGATATTGAAGACCGCATGGTATGATCTTTCCAATCTCCTTTTTCCTCTTTATGTTAATGACTATGTGGCTTTATTTTGATTGATGCGGTATAACAATGTGAACTTAGGATTACATTTAGATTAAATGTCATATTAGTTGGTAGAATCATATGCATTAGGATGTTTATATTAGTTGCATCATGGCATGTAGTTGCATGTTAGAAAATTTTGCGAAACCGTCTACTTGGGAAGCTTGACAAGTGTATATAGGCCCTAGTAGATGCTTTTTATTCTTAAGACTTTGCTTGTTAGAATACTTGTAAAACACCCTAGGATGTGTCATGCTAGTATCCTTTGACCCATGGATTAAGGCCTAGTCAAGAGTACCTTGTGGTGTGATAACTCCTTGGCTACCGTTTATTCCAAGGTGACCCTTGAAACCATGCAACCATCATTCATCCATATTCTACCATACATTTTTGTCATCAAAGGGGATGGGCACAAAAAGAAAATCAATTTGAGTTCAAGAAATGAAGTGAAAAGAAAGTTTGCAAAAATGCATCAAATGAAAAGAGGAGCAAAAATAGAACTCCTAAAGCTTCAAATATAAGCCACCCTCGTTACTAATTTGGGTGACTTTGAAAATGTTCAAAAAGAAATGCAAAAAGTTGAAAGTTGTCAAGTGTTGAAATGCCAAAAATCAAAAACAAATGGCAAAGAAAGTGTTCTCAAATGTTATATGCCACAAGAAATTGGGGGGAAAAACAAAAACAAAAGCAAACTCCCAAAGTGAAACTCAAATATCTATTGATCCCTTTATCCATCGTAACCATTTTTGTGCATGGTAGAGAGGGGACGACCCTTCTTCTTGTCTAGGCAAGAGGGGGAATTCCGCGATCCTCCAGTGTTTCTAACGCCATAGGGAGTCTACTCTTGACAAAAGCATTTAACGATTGAGGACAAAGGTACCCTAGCTTGACACATTTTGGAGGTGATTTATTGGTATCCTTCTAGGCTTAGTAGTTTGAAGAAATTGTATCTATGAAGGAGTGTGTACCCTTGAATTGCTTCCCTTGTAGATAATTTCCGCCACTTAGATGAGGAAAGTGGCTATTCTTTTGTAGATGCATCCATTACTTGTTTTGTGTGCTTAATGTTTGGATGTGTCGCCATTTTGGCAAGACCCACCTTGCCTTGCAAGAAGGCATCCTACCTCATGGTTGTCTTGTTGTGAGTTGAAGGGGCGGAGTGAGACCCGCTAATTGTCTCATATCGGCTATATTACTAGGTTAGTTTAAATAAAGGTCTAGTTTTTGTCACCTCTTTACTCGGGACGAGTAAAGGTTTGATTTGGGGATATTTGATGTGACCATAATTAGCGCACATTTAGTCCCCTAACTGAGCCTATTTTGCATACTATTATAACATTTTATGGCCATTTTATCCGTCAAAACCTTCCTATTTGCTTTTCTATCGCATTTCATATGTTTTGTAGAAAAGGAGATAATAAGGCGGAAATTCCCGTCTTTCGTGCATATTTGGAAGCTTATTGATGATATTAGATGGACTAGTATGAAGAGGAGGCAAGAATGATGACCAAAGATGTAGGAATAAAGTGTATGTAGAAGGACCAAAGGGTTAAAAGTAAGAATGACGAGAGGGAAGGCACTTCATGAAGAAAATGGCTCGGAACGCAAACCAAGAGTTGCTCCTTTGGCTCTGAAAATATGTTAGATGGAACGGCGTCGAAAAAACAAGCGATCTAGGCTTTTGAATCACTCCAATAGGAGTCCGGATGAGAAAATAACGTCCGTTTTACAATCCGAGGTCAAACAAAGAAGCTGTTCAGGAATCCGCCCGTCTTCGCAGGAATCCGCCCGTCTTCCCCTAATCCGCCCGGATTGTCCCCAATCCGCCCGTCTTCCCCTAATCCGCCCGGATTGTCCCCAATCCGCCCGTCTTCTAGCTGGGAAAAACAAGAAATTTCACTGGAGGAGAATCCGCCCGGATTCCCTACAATCCGCCCGGATTCCCCCTCGCCAATCCGAGCGTCTTGCCCAAGGATCCGCTCGGATTCCTTGACCAGGATCCGGCCGTCCCGACCCCAGTACGCACGGATTTCTTCACAGCATAGTTTCGTCTTCTCCAAGCTAAAAAGAAAGAAGCCCTTCCTTCAAGAGATCCCGGAGTCTCCTTGCCCAACTTAAAAAAGTGTAATTACTAGTTTAGCCCTTAGTTAACCCTAATGCATCCTCCCTAATTTCCACTATAAATACCCCATTTGTAAATAATCAAAGGGGATCTCTTTATGTTGTTTTAGAGTAGAAAAATCCTTCTTTAGATTATATTAGGAGTAGATTAGAATAGATTACTCTTTAATCTTTCCACAAATTACACATTAATCTCTCCTTAATTATTGTTCAAGTTTATCATTCAAGTTTCTTATTGGGTAATTGAAGATTATTGGGTTATTATTGGGAGATTGACAACCTTCCATCAATCAATCAAGTTTCTTCTATTATTCTTTGCTTTATTATTTGGATCATCTAAAGTTGGTATAATTCTTTTACTCTTTTACTCTTTATTGTTCATTTCTTCATTCCATTATCATGTTTATACTTGTTATGATGATTGACACCATTAATGACATGTTTCCCATGATAATGAGTGAGTAGTTTCTCTAGCTAGGATTAATGGGTAATTAGGGGAAACCAACATGGGATTGATTCATGCTTAATCTAATATGTTCACATGATTAAATTGCTTGCTTGTTGTGATGTCAACTTTATGCATATGTTATGTTTGATGAAATGCTAAGCCTATGAATCCTTGCATTTTTACCATCTCTTATCTACTCAACTTGACTTGTAAGATATAAACCAACTCGAGTCTTGTTAGACCATGCATAAAAGTTGATTAGGGGGAAAGTAAGTCGACTTGTAGGTGTTGTACAATCTAATCGATTGACTCAGGGACCCAACCCTTCCTAAGAACCGTAAGATATAACCCAACTCGGTTTCTCCACAACATTAATTGCTTGCAACTTTGTAAACATGTTTGTATGTTCAACACCATGAATCCCCTATGACCCCATGATATCCTAGCACTCTTAATCAATTGTTTACATCCTTCTTTTATTTCTTGATTTACTATATTGCTTGCATTAGTATAGACACAACTACAAACCCAAACAAAATTGTGACACTAGAATAAATTGAGATAGATAGACTTAGAACCCAAAGCACACCGTCCCATGGATCGACCTCGACTTACCGGTAACTAGTAGTTTGTTGAGTATAATAAATGTGTTTGATTGGATGAGTGACGACCTCGTTCCATATCACTTGGTATAAAGATCAAGTGTGAGAACAAGGGATTCTCTTTGACACAATCTCATTACATTGAGAAAGTGTTAAAGAAGTTTAATCATGGAAATTGTTCTCCGGTTAACACTCCAATGGATCCTAGTGTTAAGCTTATGCCTAATAAAGGTGAAGCTATTTCACAGCTTGAGTACTCTCAAGTGATTGGGTGTTTGATGTATGCCATGACAAGCACTAGACCAGATATCGCCTTTTCCGTTGGCAAGTTAAGTAGATACACAAGTAATCCTAGCCTTGAGCATTGGTTTGCGGTAAAACGTGTATTGAGATACTTGAAGAAAACCATGGATTATGGTTTGAACTATGTCGGATTTCCTTCGGTTTTAGAAGGGTATTCCGATGCTAGTTGGATCACCAACATGGAGGATCATTCATCTACTAGTGGATGGGTGTTCTTGCTTGGTGGAGGAGCTATCTCATGGGCTTCTAAGAAGCAAACTTGTATAACAAGTTCGACTATGGAGTCGGAATTCATTGTTTTAGCTGCTGCCCGTAAAGAGGCGGAATGGTTAAGGAATTTGGTTTATGAAATCCGGTTTGGCCAAAACCTATTCCTCCTATTTCTATCCATTGTGATAGTTCGGCGACCTTAGCTAGGGCCTATAGTGAAGTTTACAACGGAAAGTCAAGACACCTTGGTGTTAGACATAGCGCGGTTCGTGAGTTGATTACTCAAGGAGTTATTTCCGTTGATTTCGTGAGGACACATCATAATTTGGCTGATCACTTGACGAAGGGATTAGCTAAGGACTTGGTTATAAAGTCGGTAATCGGGATGGGTTTAAAGTCCGTCTAGATCTTTATGATAAGATACCCAACTTCCCTCTAACAAATTTTAGAGGCTAAGTTCAATGTGGAAGGCTTATTGTGGAAGATTGAGGCACATGTTATAATCCCGAAAGGTATGTGCATGACATCCATGACAAGAGGTTGAAGTTTAATACTTCTTAGTGAAATCTTTGACAAAGTGCATTTTGTAGGTGCACGATGAAAGATTCACCTATGTGAGTGTGAAGTGTAGCCTCTTCAAGAGGCTTGGACTTGTGGCCGATGCTCTTTCCCGACGCTATTCTTTATTGAATGTGCTCGATGTTCGCCTACTTGGATTTGAAACCTTGAAGAATTATTATGAGAATGATTCTGATTTTGGGGAATTGTTTGAGAAATGCAAATCCGGAGCACACGGCGCGTTTACCATTCAAGATGACTTTCTTTTCAAAGGAAATAGGCTTTGTGTGCCTAAACATCAAGTTCGTGAGTTATTAATACGAGAAGCTCATGGAGGTGGACTTGGTGGACATTTCGGTGTCAATAAGACTTTGGAGGTCCTAAAGGAACATTTCTATTGGCCTCGAATGCAAGGAGATGTGCAAAATGTGGTCCGGAAATGTGTCACTTGTCATGTTGTGAAAAGTACCTTCAAACCCGGAGAATACATACCATTACCTATTCCTAGCCGACCGTGGGAGGATGTGTCCATGGATTTTATTGTTGCTTTGCCTTGTACTCAAAGAGGTAAGGATGCAATCATGGTTGTTGTGGATCGGTTTTCCAATATGGCTCATTTTATAGCATGTCACAAGACGGACGACGCTAGCAACATGGCTGATTTGTACTTCCGAGAGATACTCCGTCTTCATGGAGTTCCGAAAACGATAGTCTTTGGTCGTGATTCCAAGTTCTTAAGCTACTTTTGGAACACCCTATGGAGGAAATTGGGCACCAAGCTGTTGTTTAGTACGACTCAGCATCCCCAAACCGATGGGCAAACGGAGGTGACGAATCAAACTCTTGGTACATTGTTGTGTGGTCTCGTGAACAAAGCTCAAAAGGATTGGGATTTAAAGCTCGCTCATGCCGAGTTCGCTTACAATCGATCTCCGACATACGCAACAAAGCACTCCCCATTTGAAATCGTGTATGGTATGAATCCCTACCTACCACTCGACCTTATTCCTTTACCAGAAGATGAACTAGTGCATACGGATGCGAAGGCAAAGTTAAAGGCAATGATCAAGCTACATGAGCAAGTTCGAGCTAGAATTGAATCCATCAATGAAGTATACAAGCGAAAGACAAACAAGAATCGTTAATATAGGGTTTTCAATGAAGGGGATTTAGTTTGGGTGCACTTGAGAAAGGATCCATTTCCAAGCAAGCGAAAGAACAAGTTAATGTCACGCACGGAAGGTCCTTATAAGGTAGTTTCAAAGATCGGTGATAATGCCTACAAGATCGAACTACCTAGAGATTATGGTATTCATGCCACCTTCAACATAGGTGATCTCTCTCCTTATATAAATGATGATGGGATTAAGGAATTGAGGACAATTCCTTTTCAAGGGGGAGGAGATGATAAGGATATCGACACCTTAGATGAAGTGTACTCGAATTAGGAGATTTTATGGGCATCAAGAATGGTTCGAATCCAAACACGCCAATATTAGTGCATCAAACATGGATGGGTACTAACAAGAGGCAAGAGGTTTGCATGATGTCGACTCAAGGATCCGAAACACGCGAAGAAACTCCCTAGGGCCTGTGAGGAGCCGTGGAAGTGCCGCCCAAGGAACACCTAGTTTTCGTTATTTTAGTCTTTATGGTAGTGCATGTTTTTCTTCATAGTCAAGCATGTTTTTCTTCATAGTCAAGGGTATTAATTAATCACCTTGGAAATCAAGGTTAGCATTGATTTTTACCTTGGAGCCCAAGGATATTCTGCCTATATATAGTCCGAATTCCTTCATTATAAATCATCCAAGTTTTAATAAAATTTCACATTGTGTGATAAAAATCGATGTTGCCAAAAACCTTTTTTTTATTCGACGCGTTTTCGAGTAAAACCCGATTATTCTCAATCGGTCTTGAAAATCAATCACCATTGGTCGATCTATAGGTCTAGATCGACCAAATATCCCTTTTATTTACGTTTTACTTAGCTTCAAGTAACACGAATTGATCGGGTTGCACCTAGTGCATTTGGGTCCTTCGTTTATTTGTAGCACAATTAAGATTTTCGCTCGCGATACGCATCAGTATATATACATTTAGTGTAATTTTGAATTCATTAATTTAATAATTGCATGAGAGATGAAAGGGAGGGATATTATATTTAATTGAGCTCTTTGAAGGAAATTGATGAAAATGAGAAGGTAGGAAATGCAAGGAAATGAAGAAAATGGAGGATTCGAGCTTTGGGCCAAATCCTGCATCAATCCGTGCAATCTATGAAGAACTCGCACGATTTGAAGCCTAAAGAAAGAAAAAAATGTTCCTGCATGAGAGCACGGGCAGATTCTTGAGGATTCGAGCGTCCCAAGCCTCAACTCGAGCGGGTCAGAACTGACTCGAGCATGTCGAGCAGTAACTCGAGCGAATCACTTTGGACTCGAGCGGGTTGACAGTGAAATAACAAATCTGCATCAGAATACGAGCGAGTTAGGCCCAGCCCACCCGTGTTAAGCTAGAAACCCGTGTTTGCTCTCATTCAGTCTGTGACATTGCAATACACATCAATCCCACCTACCATCTTCATCTTTTACATACAAAACTCATCCCCAACTCACAAAATTCACTTAAACAGCAACCAAATCCAACCAAATCACCTTCTAATTACTCTAAAAATCATTCTAATCCATTTATACACCATAAAAACCAACATTTCAACCTTCTACATACTCAAAATCACCCATTTTCATCACTTTAAAATTTGGGGCTTCAAAAATCCGCGAGCCTCATTTGTGTTGCAGGTTTGATTATTGCCTTTTAGCTTCAATTCATTGCTTCTAGTGTTCTAATAAGGCATTTTCAGGGTTGATTGGTTCTTATTTGTGAAGATTTGAAGCATTCTTGGATAGTGATTCTTGGTGGATTTTAAGACAACAACAATAAGTTTTTGGGGCAAGAGTAAGGCAACTACTTCTAAAGGAACAAAGAGGAGAAAGGGAAGTGGTTCTAATGCACCACCGGAGTTCTAAAGGCAAGAAGAGGAGCTAGTACTGGAAGTAGAACAACTTGAGGACTTCCCGGAAGTAGTATTCATAAAAAATGAGCATAGGAGACGATTTGTGAAGCTACTAGGTATGGAATTTGAGCCCCCCGTTTCTTTTGTCGTAATATCTTGGATAAACTTGGTATTGAGAGTCAAACCGAGTCCTTCTTTAGAGGAATGGGTCTTGAGATGATGTTTAATATGCATGAGGTGACATATCTTAGCCTCATATTGGAGTTTTGTATAGTCTCAAAGTTTTTAAAGGAGAAAGATATGGGGTATGTTTGGAATTTCGGTTGTTTAATGAAACCCACCGGATGCATTTGGGTACTTTTGGTGAAATTTTTGGACTTAAAATAGTCGAGACCAACCTTGAGAAACCCCTAGGTTTCACGGAGTCACACTTGTGGAGAGCGATTACCGGGTGAGAATTAAATGGTTTTAGGTGGTGTCATGCTTTCTACATTCATCATCTGGTCATTAGAGTGTGGCATCAAGTTATTACGGGGACTATCAATGGTAGGAGTGACACGGGGAGCATGAGTCAACTTGACATGACTTTCCTAGAGTCACATTTGATGGTCCAAGCCTTGGCAACCATTCCTTTATGGTGTTCGGCCCTCTTATGCGGCGATACCCCCATATCCCCATGTCTACCGACCCTACATTCCTCCTCCTTCCAACACCCCGCTATAGAGCATTGATATCTTGATGGGTATGATGAGAGATATGGATTTTAGGATCCACCGTGGGAAAGAAGACAACTATTTGGCCCTATACCCTCAATATTACCACATGGCTCAACAAGGGTTTATTGATCCTAACGGTCCTAGTCCTTCTTGGGTGCAACCACACCTTGTGTTCCCAAAGCAAGGCATGAATAAAGATGATCAAAGAGGAGGAGAAGAAGAAGAATAAAAGAGTGGAGATGATGATTGCCTCGATGAAGGAGGCTTCGATTGAGATCGTGATGTAAGATCACTTTCTTTCCCTATCTCTCATGTATAGTTGCATTGCATTTTAGATTAGCTTGCAATGTAATATATCTCGAATGATTAGATTAGTTTGCATTATAATATATCTCACATAATTCATGTAGTTAGTTGCATATAGACTTACATTCATGCATAGTCACTAATGACCAAACCTATTCCTTTCCACACTAGAAATAGTGCTTAAATCGGTTGGGAGGTTTGATCATATGCGACCTAAGCTAATTTAAATTAGCTTCCAACTTAATAGAGAACATGCATTATCTAGTGTAGTTCAGATTGCATTCATTTTTTATATATGTCATATAAAATTGCATTTAGTTAGAGCATGCATGCATTCATTCATATCATATCATTGCATTTGTACTTCGATTTCCATAAACTTTAAAAATCCAAAAACATGTATTTTCTTTTTATTCCTACTCCTACATGTACATTGAGGACAATGTCCACCTAAAGTGGGGGATGGGAATTTATATTCCAAAATACATAAAAATTTGAAATTTTTTGAAAAAACTCAAAAATATGCTCTTTATTTTCATAAAAACAAAATCCATAAAAAATTTGAAGAACACAAAAACCAAAAATATGTTCTTTAAATTAGTAGTGTAGAATAGTATATACTTGTGTTTCTCTTCTCTTCTTACATAGATACGACACTTCATTTTAGGCATTAGTAAGGGAATGTGAAGACCGCTTGGTATGATCGCTCTAATCCCTATTTTCCTTCCATTTATTTTCATTATTCATATGAGGAGGAATGGCTTACATGTCAAGGAGGATGTGGTGTATTTTGTTACGGTTTGTGTATCTGTGTTTTTAGGAGTTGCATCTAGATTATATGGCATTTTAGTTGATAGAAGCATATGCATTAGAGTTGTATATATGTTAGCTGCATCATGGCATGTAGTTTGCATGGTAGAAATTTTTGTGAAAATGCCTATTTGGGAAGCTTGATAAGTGTATATAAGGCCCTTGTAGATAATTTTTCTCCTTGAGACTTTGTTTGCTAGAATACCCTCAAGACACCCTAGGATGTGTCATACTAGTATCTTTTGTCCCATGGTCTAAGGCCTAGTCAAGAGTGCCTTGTGGTGTGATAACTCCTTGGCTACCGTTTATTCCAAGGTGACTCTTGATGCCATGCAACCGTCCTTGCACTTCTACCATCATTTTGTCAATAAAAAGGGAATGGGCATAAAAATATCAAACCCGAGTTCAAGTTATCAATGTCAAATGTTTGCAAATTGCATCAAATGAAATGAGGAGAAAAAAAATAGACTCTTATGCTTTAATAGAAGTATCCTAGTGTTGACACAGGGGGCCCACGGGGGCGCTTGGGAAAACAAGCGTTTGCATTTGTGGAGTCGCCACCAATTCATTGTGGAAAATTGGAAACTTTTTGAGTACTTCGCGTCATGTCAAGACACAAAGTAATGACATAGACACCAAGAACTCGTTACTCTTATCATTCTATGTCTAGAATGACTCTCGTGGATGCCAATGAACACGGATGTTCATAGAGATCTGGAGTAAGGGGTGAGGGTACGTATTAGGAAGCTCTTTTGATCGAACACCTAATCCCGCCCGCCTCGATAGCGACATCTACTAATGATTAGGGAAATCATCTATACTTGATATGTTGTCGATTATATGCATGCAATGCAACATCCAATAAATTAATCCTAGCATGTGAAAATTAACTAAGTCGGTGAACATGTATTTAAGCATACATTTGGGTCGAAGTAAAGATTTAAGGTTGATTAGATGAGAGAGCAAACAAACGATAATAAAGAGCACAATAAATAAAAATAAAATAAACAATAATAATAAAATTACAATAATTACAATGGCTCAATGATTTACGTCGCAAATACGTTTAAAACGGATAATTTTAGAAAAGAAAAGGAAAATAATTAAGGTTAGAAAACGGACAGATTAGTAGTGATGCTACGATTAATAGTCAATTAATACATAAGCTAACAAACTAGGTCAAAGCAAGAATGGAAGTTCAGAGACAGAAATCACCCTGGAACAGGCGCAGCAGTGCTGCGTCCTTTCGAAGAGGCGCAGTGGTCACTACGTCTGTTCCTGAGATGAGTTCTGGCAGTGAAGCTGGAACTGCATATTGTTAATGTTCGTTGGTGAATTTTATGATCGATTATTAATGTTCGACTCAAGTAGAAGAGATTTAACAGATTAGCTACATGTGAATTGGTCATAAAAGCGATAAAGAACGAACTTAAATTAATTAGAACGAATTAAAGTGAGCTATAAACCAATCACAAATTAGGTTTATTAATACAAATTAATTAGGTTTGCTATGTTAAACTATTGATGAGGATGGTGATAAACAGATGAAAGATATACAAAAGGCGAATCCCAGAGACTTAATATGAACAAATCGAATCTCTAAAACCCGGGTTTGATTTTAATGACAAAAACCCACAAATATTGATTACTTGGGATTTAAGTCGGATTTAAAGGTGATAAAATAATATGAATTATGTATTATAATTATATGAGTGGAAATATGAAGAAAATAAGACAAAACGAATTAAAAGAGACGAATCAACAAAGAACAAAGGAAGAAGAAGAAAGGCAGAAACTGCGGAAGCCTCAGGAAAAGGCGCAGCAGATGCTGCGACTCTTCGAAGAGGCGCAGCAGTTGCTGTTTTTCTTCTCGACGTCTGTCTCTTGTTAACCCGTGAAAATAGGTTTGATAAAAGGTTTTATAAATTGGTTTTAAACATGTTTTCAACGTAAATCTTACAATAATTTATACAATAAAAAGTACAATAATAAAAAATGGGATTTACACCCTCAGACTTATATGTTTGACGAAACGAGATTAACTAAGTTAACGATTAGTAATTGCTCGACTCGAATGTATGATGAAAGTGCCCTCGTAAGAGGAATTAAATTAAATTGATTTGATTAATTGAGTGGAGTTGGTCAAATTGGTCGGTCATGCAAAACGAGACTGGTACTCAGAAGGCTCCGAGCTTACGTGGTCGAAATTTCAAGCACGTAGACGTCAATAATCAAAGAGCGCGGTCTTAGAATGCAAAGGGAGAAGAGAAGGGCGGACACTCGCGTGAGAAATATGAGGAACGAAGGTCCCTATTTATACTAATCACACGGAGGAATTAGGGTTACGGTAAAACTTTGGAAACAAATCTCGAAAAGATTTTAAAATACGCAGAAAAGAGTTGGGGAAGAGGCGCAGCAACCACTGCGACCCTTGGAAGAGGCGCAGCAGGTGCTACGTCCTTTCCCCAGAGGTTTCCTCCCGTGAAAGAAAGATTTTCCGCATTTCTGTTATGGAATTGCGGTAGATCTCAACTTCCTTATTGTTTAAAATATGATTTTTGGATATATTTTGCCAAAAGATGAAAAGCTTAAATTATGGAATGGAAATATCAGGAATATTCCAGAACGTTCCGATTCGACATTTTAAACGGTTTATTAGAAAATGAAGACGATTTTTGACCCGGACTCCAAATGAACTCTAATTACTGTCAAAATGATCATAATGGCACGTAGATGACGACCAAGGGGTAGACAAAAGTATTTGAGCTATCACTTGACAATATACTTACGAACTGTCATAAATCATTCCGTATACCAAACATGCGGCCTAATCATCACTGGGTGGTTTGCGGGAGGTGCAAGAATGAGGTATCTACAGATCCCCCACTTTGACTGAGGCTTGGACAAGGCGAAAGTCAAAGTATACCCATCAGGTCAATCGAAGATTACAACCTGACGACTATGGCGACGCGAGGCGGCTCAAGGGGTCTGAGCTAAGGACCCGTCGTCGGGAACATTTTAGAGTCTGTCGACTATCGGGGAGAGTCGTTTAAAGTCCATTAGACTACAAAAGGAAGCTCGCCTTCCATAAAAAGAAACCATACCTGAGACTTCTTTCTCGAGATGTTTCCGGAGGTGCGTAGGAGCTAAGGGTAAGTGTAAGAGCTAAGGTTAGGACCCAAAGGATATGTAAAGGTTGTGCTAAGGGTGTGGGACCCTAAAGGAAAACATCGGCGAGAAGGCGGCCTAAGGATGTAACACTCCCATATCCAGAGGAGCCTTAACTAGGCCTTCCTTAGCATATAAGGGCATTACCATCTCGGTTGCCCGAGGACAGTAAAAATCAAATGTCGATAAAAGAACTATTATGTTATATTACAAGTGATTCAAAACCAACAAACATTATAAAAGTTACAACTCAAGGCTACTCGCTATTTCTATCAAATCTCGTGAAGACTCATCCCTACCGGACTCCAGCTATCAACGATATCAACACCTGCTAAGACAGACTGCTCACCATAAGGGATCACGGCAGACACATAAAACAACAAGACAACCACACAAGGTCAGTACTGAGATAAGACATCGCAAAACCAACGGCATCTAGCAATACAATACAACACAATCAGTCACACACACAATCACACCCACACCAATCAATCTCCAACACCGACTATCCACTGGACCAGCCCTGCCAGTGGGGGACCGCAGCCATTCTCACCTAAGCCGCGCTCATCATATCGAGCGATAACCCTGTCCCATTAATGTGCACATCCCCTTCCGTGGCGGGTTCCACGAAGGGCGAAACTAGGGCGTGAAGCCACTCCCGCAAGTGACTCCACTTAGCCGAGAACGCATCTCGAGAACCAGAGACAAACAATCACAATCAACAACCATATATATGCTGCCACACAAACACAACCACAATACAACAACAACGACAAAACAATCGACACACTAGACTATCTACAAAAACTGAGTAGGCGAACCTACCTTTAAGCAACTGCAACCAATCAATGCCAACATATGACATATCTAGCAATCAAGCAAAGCCTATAATCACAACACAATCATCTATTACTACCAAGCAAACCCTAACTGCAAAGACAAGGATAAGGATGATGATGACGACATACCTATGAGGAGAAACCCGGCAAAAGACCGCTACCCGACTCAAGCTATGCTCTCCTAAGGCACAAGGACCTTCAAAAGGCTTCCATGGAGGTTTTATGGTGAAGAAAAGGGAAAGAGGCGACTAAAGGGTTGAAGGAATGATGCGGAAATGATTTGCGGATTTAACAAAACGCGATTAAAAATCCGGTACTCGATCGAGTACCCCACATACTCGATCGAGTGACCCCCTACTCGATTGAGTAACCATGCTACTCGATCGAGTAACCTCTACTCTATCGAGTACCACACATAACTCGTAACTAAAGATAGCTTTGGCACACACTTCTAAGAACTATTCCCGCTCCCAAGGTCAGTCAACGCTGGTCAAAGGGTCCCTAAAAGGGCGGGTATTACAGTCTTCCCCCCTTAAAAAGAACTTCGTCCCCGAAGTTCAACTCACGTATCTCAACGCACAAGACACGGGAAAAACACGACATCACCATTCTTTCTACTCAAGTCACTACTCCCCTGAAATGCCATCTCCCATGTCATCATCATCCCTGTCTAACGCTTTCTCTCTCTCTCTCTCTCTCTCTCTCTCTATATATATATATATATATATATATATATATATATATATATATATATATATATATATATATATATATATATCGACTCTTGTCAGCTATCATATAAACACCAACCTCGCAATGCAAACCAACACCAACAACGATCGCCCGTCATATTACGGGATTACTCCATTCACTAGTAACAACTATCAATAAGAAACATATATCATATCAACTTCATGCCGCACGAATATACCACCATGTTACTCAACAATGCGATTCTATTACGACACATGGCACCACGACTATCAACTTCCACTTCGACGCATGAATTACTCAAAGAACTAAAGTAACCAATTACAACTTCATTCAATCAATGTGACCAAAGTAATAGAAAACTTTGCAAATAATCAACAAGACATTATAAACAAACAACAACATAGTCTCAAAATCAGCCTTTTTATTTTGCGACATTACTCTTCCCCTCTAAAAGGAACTTCATCCCCGAAGTTCACCACCAAATTATCACACACGTTATTTATTACTTGTATCGTGACATAAATTAAAACCATATTATTTATTGTTGACATTACTCATATTACTCGTACAACTAGTCAATCACAAAGATACATACAACCATATTCAAACAACTAGTCACTGTCAAGCACGTATAAGCATATCATTTGAATTTGTATATATATTGAATTCGGTGAAATATAACTTGCAGACGAAACGGATGTAAAATGAATGCAATAAGAATAATTACAACTTCACTATTCGTTACAAATACGCCTTTAAAACCAAGCACAACCTCCAACAATTGAAATGAATGGTTCTAACAAGTTACTACCCACTAATAACATGTTAAACATTAAACATGCAATTATATAACAATTAAACAATTTTAATTTTCGAAAAGTTCCTGTAACAGTGCTACTCGATCGAGTATGTAGTGGTACTGATCGAGTTCCCGCTACTCGATCGAGTGTCTTGGCTACTCGATCGAGTAGGCCGGAGATCAGAATGCTTCATTTCTTTCATACCTGTAGCTACTCGACCGAGTATGAGGTACTCTTTCGAGTACCTACAGTCAAATTCATGGAAAATCCTATCATAACCCATATATATATATATATATATATATATATATATATATATATATATATATATATATATATATATATATATATATATATATATATATATATATATATATATATATATATATATATATATATATATACATAATCGTCACATAACATCCCCATATCCAGAGGAGCCTTAACTAGGCCTTCCTTAGCATATAAGGGCATTACCATCTCGGTTGCCCGAGGACAGTAATAATCAAATGTCGATAAAAGAACTATTATGTTATATTAAAAGTGATTCAAAACCAACAAACATTATAAAAGTTACAACTCAAGGCTACTCGATATTTCTATCAAATCTCGTGAAGACTCATCCCTGCCGGACTCCAGCTATCAACGATATCAACACCTGCTAAGACAGACTGCTCACCATAAGGGCTCACGGGAGACACATAAAACAACAAGGCAACCACACAAGGTCAGTACTGAGATAAGACATAGCAAAACCAACGACATCTAGCAATACAATACAACACAATCAGTCACACACACAATCAAACCCACACCAATCAATCTCCATCAACGACTGTCCACTGGACCCGCCCTGCCAGTGGGGGACCGCAGCCGTTCCCACCTAAGCCCCGCTTAGTATACCGAGCGATAACCCTGTCCCATTAATGTGCACATCCCCTTCCGTGGCGGGTTCCACGAAGGGCGAAGCTAGGGCGTGAAGCCACTCCTGCAAGTGACTCCACTCAGCCGAGAACGCATCTCGAGAACCAGAGACAAACAATCACAATCAACAACCGTATATACGTTGCCATACAAACACAACCACAATACAACAACAACGACACAACAATCGACACACTAGACTATCTAAAGAAACTGAGTAAGCGAACTTACCTTTAAGCAACTGTAACCAATCCATGCCAACATATGACATATCCAGCAATCAAGCAAAGCCTATAATCACAACACAATCAACTATTACTACCACGCAACCCCTAACTGCAAAGACAAGGATACGGATGATGATGACGACATACCTATGAGGAGAAACCCGGCAAAAGACCGCTACCCGACTCAAGCTATGCTCTCCTAAGCCACAAGGACCTTCAAAAGGCTTCCATGGAGGCTCTATGGTGAAAGGAAGGGAAAGAGGCGACTAAAGGGTTGAAGGAATAATGCGGAAATGATTTGCGGATTTAACAAAACGCGATTAAAAACCCGGTACTCGATCAAGTACCCCACATACTCGATCGAGTGACCCCCTACTCGATCGAGTAACCATGCTACTCGATCGAGTAGCCTCTACTCTATCGAGTACCACACATAACTCGTAACCCAAGATAGCTTTGGCACGCACTTTTAAGAACTATTCCCGCTCCCAAGGTTAGTCAACGCTGGTCAAAGGGTCCCTAAAACGGCGGGTATTACAGTCTTCCCCCCTTAAAAAGAACTTCGTCCCCGAAGTTCAACTCACGTATCTCAACGCACAAGACACGGGAAAAACACGACATCACCATTCTTCCTACTCAAGTCACTACTCCCCTGAAATGCCATCCCCCATGTCATCATCATCCCTGTCTAACGCTCTCTCTCTCTCTCTCTCTCTCTCTCTCTCTCTCTCTATATATATATATATATATATATATATATATATATATATATATATATATATATATATATATATATATATATATATATATATATATATATATATATATATATATCGACCCTTGTCATTTTGTCATATAAACACCAACCTCGCAATGCAAACAAAAACCAACAACGATCGCCCGTCATATTACGGGATTACTCCATTCACTAGTAACAACTATCAATACGAAACATATATCATATCAACTTCATGCCGCATGAATATACCACCATGTTACTCAACAATGCGATTCTATTACGACACATGGCACCACGACTATCAACTTCCACTTCGACGCATGAATTTCTCAACGAACTAAAGTAACCAATTACAACTTCATTCAATCAATGTGACCAAAGTAATAGAAAACTTTGCAAATAATCAACAAGACATTATAAACAAACAACAACATAGTCTCAAAATTAGCCTTTTTATTTTGCGACATTACTCTTCCCCTCTAAAAGGAACTTCGTCCCCGAATTTCACCACCAAATTATCACACATGTTATTTATTACTTGTATCGTGACATAAATTAAAACCATATTATTTATTGTTGACATTACTCATATTACTCGTACAACTAGTCAATCATAAAGATACATACAACCATATTCGAACAACTAGTCACCGTCAAGCAATTATAAGCATATCATTTGAATTTGTATATATATTGAATTCGGTGAAATATAACTTGCAGACGAAACGGATGTAAAATGAATGCAATAAGAATAATTACAACTTCACTATTCGTTGCAAATACGCCTTTAAAACCAAGCACAGCCTCCAACAATTGAAATGAATGGTTCTAACATGTTACTACCCACTAATAACATGTTAAACATTAAACATGCAATTATATAACAATTAAACAATTCGAATTTTCGAAAAGTTCCTGTAACAGTGCTACTCGATCGTGTATGTAGTGGTACCGATCGAGTGCCCGCTACTCGATCGAGTGTCTTGGCTACTCGATCGAGTAGCCCGGAGATCAGAATGCTTCATTTCTTTCATACCTGTAGCTACTCGACCGAGTATGAGGTACTCTGTCGAGTACCTACAGGTCAAATTCATGGAAAATCCTGTCATAACCCGCATATATATATATATATATATATACATAATCGTCACATAACATCCCCATATCCAGAGGAGACTTAACTAGGCCTTCCTTAGCATATAAGGGAATTACAATCTCGGTTGCCCGAGGACAATAATAATAAAATGTCGATAAAAGAACCATTATGTTATATTACAAGTGATTCAAAACCAACAAACATTATAAAAGTTACAACTCAAGGCTACTCGATATTTCTATCAAATCTCGTGAAGACTCATCCCTGCCGGACTCCAGCTATCAACGATATCAACACCTGCTAAGACAGACTGCTCACCATAAGGGATCACGGGCGACACATAAAACAACAAGGCAACCACACAAGGTCAGTACTGAGATAAGACATGGCAAAACCAACGGCATCTAGCAGTACAATACAACACAATCAGTCACACACACAATCACACCCACACCAATCAATCTCCATCACCGACTGTCCACTGGACCCGCCCTGCCAGTGGAGGACCGCAGCCGTTCCCACCTAAGCCCCGCTCATCATACTGAGCGATAAACCTGTCCCATTAATGTGCACATCCCCTTCCGTGGCGGGTTCCACGAAGGGCGAAACTAGGGCGTGAAGCCACTCCCGCAAGTGACTCCACTTAGCTGAGAACGCATCTCGAGAACCAGAGACAAACAATCAAAATCAACAACCGTATATACGTTGCCATACAAACACAACCACAATACAACAACAACGACACAACAATCGACACACTAGACTATCTACAGAAACTGAGTAGGCGAACCTACCTTTAAGCAACTGCAACCAATCCATGCCAACATATGACATATCCAGCAATCAAGCAAAGCCTATAATCACAACACAATCAACTATTACTACCAAGCAACCCCTAACTGCAAAGACAAGGATACGGATGATGATGACGACATACCTATGAGGAGAAACCCGGCAAAAGACCGCTACCCGACTCAAGCTATGCTCTCCTAAGGCACAAGGACCTTCAAAAGGCTTCCATGGAGGTTTTATGGTGAAGGGAAGGGAAAGAGGCGACTAAAGGGTTGAAGGAATGATGCGGAAATGATTTGCGGATTTAACAAAACGCGATTAAAAACCCTCGCTAAAAACCCGGTACTCGATCGAGTACCCCACATACTCGATCGAGTGACCCCCTACTCGATCGAGTAACCACGCTACTCGATCGAGTACCACACATAACTCGTAACCCAAGATAGATATGGCACGCACTTCTAAGAACTATTCCCGCTCCCAAGGTCAGTCAACGCTGGTCAAAGGGTCCCTAAAAGGGCGGGTATTACAAAGGGTGAACATGGTTTTGGGCGTATGAACCCGGAAATGGCGATTTCAAAGGAGTGCAATCTTTTCGGTGAAGGGTTGGTGTAGGAAGATGGGTAGTCTGGGAACCTACGAGATAGTTGGCATGAGAACAAAGTATAATATAATATTAAAGGCAGTAGGACATCGGTAGAAATTGCTGGGGGAATCAACTTGCATCGGTCTCAAACGAACTCCATATCTTGAGAAGTACAATCGGCTGTCATGAACTCTCGCTGGGGAAATAATTGAGGCGTGTCGAAACACCGTCAGAGAAAATCCGCTCGTTGTTGCAAGCGAAGTCTTGATAAAGTACTGCGACAATTCATAGTTTGCTCGTAAATATGGGTCCGGACAAAGAATAAATATCAAACGGATCAAATATAAGATATTTGATTTTGGAGAAGAGGCGCACCAAAGATGGGCCCACGAATAACGAACTTGTAACGAATTTTTGAAAATTGAATTGGAGGGAAGTTGAGGAAGAGGCGCAGCAAGAGCTGCGAATCTTGGAAGAGACGCAGCACCTGCTGCGTCCTTTCCTGGGTTCGTCCTTGTCTGTGTAAAAACTCGACAGAACCCGTGTTATGTTCATAATAACAACACACAAAACTCTCTAAACTCTCTCAAATTCCGACCATTATCCGTCAAAGTTTGATCAATCCATTCCATTAATCATGATTAATAGAGGTATGTGTCTTATTCTCGCTTAAACATCCGTATTTTGCTTAATTTTGAATCGAAAAAATTAGGGTTTTCAACCCTAATACCTCGAAAATTTGGGGCTTTTTCCCCAATGGATTTGTCTTGTGAAATTGATATTATAAATGGATAATTGGTAGTGTAAGGAACATAACCATGTATTCTTTTTGAATTTTCATTGAGTATTGAGCACTTGAGTAGAATTGAGACGGTTTCTCAGCTGTTTTGTAAATTGCTTCGAAAATAGCCTTAGGATTGCCCATTTGTGTTGAAATTTTATATTTGTGATCCTTGTATGATGGGTAAACTTCCTACCATCTCAGATTTTTGATTTGTGATGGCTTTTTCAGGACACTTTTGTAGGGCATAATCACCGTTATAGCGAAATGCTGCCAAAATTTCGAGTCAAACCCATTAATAGGCTTGAACTTAGACTTGACTTGACCCATTTTACTACATGAGCGGCCGGGTTTGAAGAGAAATGACCAATGATGGCGGGAAAAGGCCATATTCGGAGCTTGAAAGGCTTGGTATTCACTTTGATCGAGGCCCGCCGTCATTTGACGCGGCCTAATTTGCTCTAATTTTGCAGGTGACTTGGCTTCTATGTTGGGGAGGGCTACCATGGACGTGGACACTGAATTTGACCCTTTTCTTACTTTTGAGAAGGTGTTAGAGGAGGCGTTTGCTGAGGAGGAGGCCTCGAGGCGGGCCAACGTCGGACGAGGCGTTCGCCAGCTAGCGAGGGCACCTGAGTGTGCTGAGAAATGGGATGGTCACCATCTCATTTGGGCAGTGGAGAGCCACCTGTCTTATAGGATGGTGAAGAGTTTGGTAAGTTTCGAGCTTGTCATTCTCTCATCATCTTTCTTTATTTGATTGCCGTTTCATTTTTCCTTCACTTTAAGCTAAAGATAGCTTTGCGTCGAATCGATACAGGAGGCTGGGAACATGAGGTCCTTTTCTTGCCATACGACGATGATGGAGGCCTACGGAAGACTGTCGGAGGAGGAGCAGGCCATCATCGAGCTAGGAGCTTTCGGAGCCTTGGTGGGAGCATGGAGGGAGATCAAGGGAAGGAAGCTTCAGGCTAAACTTTGCCTAATTCGAGCCTTCCTTGATCGGTATTGGGACACGACCTCGACCTTTCACATGCCTTTTGGTGAGGTCGGGGTTACATTGGAGGACTACGACATGATTTCCGGTCTGCCGTGTGGAGAAGAGGTTGTGGTGAAGAGGTTGTGGTGTGGCCATCGACGGCCATGAGGGTGGACTCGGCCGAGGCCAGGAAGCTGATCGGCTGGAACTTGTTGGCAAGTGCTGCTACGGTTCCCGGGTTAGTGCCGAGCTCTTACGTCAGGGATTACTTTACGGGTAAGACCCCGGCGTTGGTGACGATGGATGGAAGGGAGGTGGCTCCTTCTCCTTGTAATGCGGAGCAGAGGGGTTGTTTGTGGCTCTGGTGTTTCTTGTCTTCACTCTACCTTGGAGACAAGGGGGAGAGGTTGTCGAAGAAGATTCTTCTCTTCCTTTCTGACCTGAGTGACCTAGGTCGTTGGCACTGGGTCACTCCTGGCTTTGCGGTCTTCAACGCTTTATGAGGACCATGGTTCGCCCTGAGCTGCTAGAGAAGGGGACTTCTCCTGCTACCGTCGGCCCTGGACTGTTGTTGGAGGTAAGAACCTTCATTTTATATTATGAAAATCATTGCTTCTTTTAATCGAATTGTGAAAGATCGTCATCAATTGTCTTGCTTTGCAGGCGTGGGTGTACTCCTACTTCCCGGGTATCGCGCTCAAGAGGATGGAGCCTGGACCGAGAGCTTACCCCGTAGTGAGGGACTGGGTGATGTGTCGTAGGAAGAGCCAACGCTCTTCTTACGATGTCTGTCGATGGGGCGTGAATGCCCGAAAGCTGAGTGACGTAAGTATTTTCGATCACTTTTCCTTCATTTGTTTATTCATTATCCCTTAGAAGCGATCATAAGAATCACCCCTTGGTCTCTTGTCTTAGTAGGTGCCCGGGCCTTGAGTGGACTACCCCGACGCTCCTCATTTCGTGGCTGAGGTCCTTCGACCTAGGAGTTTGAGTCGGTTGCTGTTGAGGACGTCTATGTGTCCAGTGTGGTATCTGGGCGAGCGTTTGACTCGTTAGTGCTCTTGTGATGCCTTCATGGTTCCCATCGATCCTCCTCGGACGATGTTTAGGGAGCGTTCTGACGCTGAGAAGGAGGCTGACCTGCCAGACGTTGGTGGCGACGCTCTTCTCCTTCCTGGTCAGAATACTCTCTGTTCGTTCGCCAGAGGCTGGCGTACTGGCCGGTCGTGGTAAGTGCTTCATTTTCCTTTTCGAGTTTGACAAAATGATGAATGATCATCGAATAAAGACTTCTTTTGAACTTTACAGGAGGTTGAGGAGGTGCGCGTTGAGCCCCCAGCGTACCCCGAGACCCTTGAGTACACTAACGCGGCGGGGATGACGATGATCTCCGAGCTCCGCGACTTTGGCGAGGCGGTGACAGATGCTGGCCTGGAAGGGTGGCAACACTTGATTATGAGGGTAAGCCCCTAATTCAGTTTAGTTTTTGTTGTTGTATAAGAATACATTTGTCCATTTAATTGAAAATCTGTTTATTGAAATGCAGATGGCGCTGTCTTGGTACGTGGCGTTGTGGAGGGTGGCTAACCGGCTATGGGCAACAGCCATCGAGGCACTTGCTGGCGGCCGAGGACGACAGGTATGAACCTTTTCATTTACTTTGATTTCTGTTGTAATTTTCCCGCATTTTGTTTGAAATGATTGAAACGAGGTACTTCTTTGTCATTTGCAGAGGGAGCGCGACCTGGAGCGGGAGCTCGCGCAGTCCCAGAAGGAGACGACACGCCTGTTGAGGGAGTTGGAGGTCAGGGACGCCGAGATCGCTTCCCTCGAGGCTAGGGTCACCGAGCGAGGTGGCGACCAAGAGTAGTTGTCTTTGCTTGTGTTGTCGTCGGTTGTGTTGTATACATTTTGTACATTTAGGACTTCATCTTGAATTTTTGGACTTGTTTTGTGCAGGAGTGATGTGAATATTATTTGCGCACATTTAGTCCCCTAATTGAACCTATTTTGCATACTATTATAACATTTCATGACCATTTTATCCGTCAAATGCTTTCTATTTTGCTTTCCTAGTGCATTTTATATGTTTTATAGGAAAGGAGATATTAAGGCAGAAATTACCGTCTTTCGTGCATACTTGGAAGCTTTTTGATGATATTGGATGGACTAGTATGAAGAGGAAGCCAAGAATGATGACCAAGGATGTAGGAATAAAGAGTATATAGAAGGATCATAGGCTTAAAGGCAAGGATGACGGGAAGGAAGCCATTGCAAGAAGAAATTGCCCGGAACCCAAACCAAGAAGTGATCCTTTGGCTCTGAAAGTATGCTAGATGAAACGACGTCGAAAAATCAAGTGGTCTAGGCTTTTGAATCAATCCAATAGGAGTCCGGATGAGAAAATGACGTCCGTTTTACAATCCGAGCTCAAACAGAGAAGCTGTCCGCCAATCCGCTCGTCCCCAGACCCAAGACGCTCGTCTTGCCTTCCTATTATCCGAGCGTCCTGATGCCAAGACGCTTGTCTTGAGGGCAAATGATCCGAGCGTCCCGATGCCTTGGCCGCTCGGATTCCTGCCCAATACAGCACGTCTCTTCCTTGTTCCACTCGGGATGCGCATATTTTAGAAAGACTAGCAAAAATGAGACTAGCATCTTCCTTCGAGAGGAGCATATCCTCAACTTTTCTTAAGGGTCTTAATCATTATTTAAGCCCTTAGTAACCCTAATTTATGTACCTAATCTTTAGTATAAATACCCCTTTGTACTACCTAGATTAGCAAGCTCTCTTAATCAAGCTTTCTTAGATTAAATCAACTTTCCTAAGATTAGATTAGAAGTAGATTAAAATAGATTATCCTTTAATATTTCCACAAAATTACACACTAATCTTTCCTTAATTATTGTTCAAGTTTATTATTGAGTAATTCAAGTTTATTATTGGGTAATTAGAAGATCATTTGGGTTTATTGGGAGATTGGCAACCTTCCATCAATCATCAAGTACTTCTATTATTCTTTGCATTATTATTTTGGAATCTCCATAGGTATAATTCTATTAATCCTTGTTTTAATTATTGTTAATCTTTCTTACTTGTTCATTATGTTTTGCCTTGTTAATATGATTGACAACCTTGTTAGCATGTTAAACTTGATAATGAGTGAGTAGTCTCTTAGCTAGGATTTAATGGGTAATTAGGGGAAACCAACATGGGGATTGATTCATGCTTAATCTAATATGTTCACATAATTAATTTGCTTGCTTGTTGCAATTTCAACTTATGCACATGTTATGTTTGATGAAATGCTAAGCCTATGAATCCTTGCATTTTCACCCATGACCTATCTCTTCAATGAGGCTTGTAAGACATAAACCAACTCGAGTCTCATTAGACCATGCATATAGTTGAATAAGGAGGACTAAGTCTACTTGTAGGTGTTGTACAATCTAATCGATTCGGCTCCGGGACCCAAACCTTCTTAGGGATTGTAAGATATACACTAACTCGATCCCATCACAACAATAATTGCTTGCTATTTAATTGAGAACATGTTTGTATGATCAACTCCTATGAATCCCATATGACCCCATGACATGCTAGTATCCTTTATTATTTATCTACACCTTTACTTGCTTGTTTTACTTTGTTGCTTGTATTAGTTTAGAACACAACTACAAACCCAAATCAATTGTGACACTAGCATAAATTGAGATAGATAGACTTAGAACCCAAAGCACACCGTCCCATGGATCGACCTCGACTTAACCACTAACTAGTTGTTTGTTGAGAATTATAAATGTGTTTTGATTGGGTGTATGACGACCAACTCTTGTCCCATCAAAATGGCGCCGTTACTGGGGATGGTGTTTTGTGATTAAGTTCTTACTTGTTTGTCTATTTTTATTTGTGCTTTAATCTTGAGGAACTTATTCCTTAAGGATTGTTCTTACCGTTTTTGTGTAGTTTCCTTGGTTGTAGTTATTTCCTTGTCTTAGTTATGATGACCCAAGACTTGGTACATGGAGTATGTGGTGGATCTTTTGAGTATGACTATGGGTATGGGGAGTTTGAGAAGCAAGTCAACACAAACCTACCTTATTATTCATACAATGAAAATCCTAATTACTACCCCAAATTTTCCCACCAAAATTACGACATCCAATATCCACAACAACCACCCACCCAATACCCACTTCATAATGAATTTCAATTGCCACAATACAACCACTTTCACACCCACCCACAACAAAAAAATGAACCCATTCAAAATGTGATTCTCCAAATGATGGGAGATCTACAAAACTTCTTCAAACAAATGCTAGAGGAAAGTCAAAAGAGAGACAATGTTCTTCAAGGCATTGTTGCCAAAGGAGAGGAGTTGGAGATTCAAATTGCCCAAATAAAGGCAACCCATGCAACCACTCCCCACCATTCCTTAGACATTGATCATGAATGCGAGTTTGAAGTAGTGACCTTTGATATGGAAGACGAAAAATGGGAAGAGCCAATCCCTTTGAGCTCTTGTGTGTATAAAAGTGTGGTATTTGATGAAGAAGACATGAGGTTGAGTAAGCCAAATACTCTTAGCCTTTGTGAGTATGAGAGTGTGTCTTTATTTTGATGTGAATATTGAGATGGTGGAGGAAGAATTATTGAAGAAGAATGAAGCCCCTATCTATGATTCGTATGAAGATAGCGATGATGACAAGCCAAAGGAAGGAGCTTATGCGGAATATGTGTCTTGCAAGGACTTATGTAATGAAGAAGAGGGATGGAGTTGTGATATTGCCTAACTTGAGGACCCCATCCTTGAGAAGTTTGAGGTATACTTCCATGAGGAAGATGAGTGTCTCTTTCCTATTGACCATGAAGACCTTTTTGCACCGACCATGGAGCCTATGATTGTTGGAGATGATATGGTGGACCTTCTCCAAAAGGTCAAAACATCATATAAAGGGTACTTGGTGGAAAAGCTCAAGAACAAACTTGCAAATAAACGTGCTTGTGGAGATTTGGCACCGATAATTTCAACTCCTACGGTATCCGATCATCAATGTTATGAGAATTCTCTTTGTACTTTGGAAGGATTGAAAAATCAAAGTGCTATCATCATCACCGAACTTAGAGGAGAAGGTGGTAACTGGAAGTCTCCGGATGAAAATGAGCCATACTTCATTCCTCATGTTGACAAGAATCATGGGCTTATAAATTTGAAGAATTGCAAATATTCAAGTGCCAAGGTCAAGCTAAAAGAGAGAAAAAGTGACAAGCTCACTTGTCCAAGCTTCATATTGAATTGGAACAAACCATATTCATGCTTGTTTGAAGATTGTGGTCAAGCCTTTGACCGATTATTGAGAGCATTGAGCAACATGGACAACATCAATAACCATGGAAACAAGGAATGAGTTTGGTGGAGTTCTCCCTCAAACTACCATTTGTAAGATACCATATCCTTTGACTGTGCATTGCATTCACACTTGGATTTGGTTATATACATACACATTTAGCTTGCATTTATATTAGATTTCATATTGCATTTACATTAGTTATTCATATAGTATAGTTGCATTGTAATATAGCTCACATGATTCATGTAGTTAGTTGCATATAGACTAGAATTCATGCATAGTCAGTAATGACCAATCCTATTCTTTTCTACACTATAAATAGTGTTTAAATCGGTTTGGGGAGGTTTGATCATAGGTGACCATAGTTTAGTAGAAATCATGCATCATTTAGTGTAGTTTAGATTGCATTCATTTGTTATATATGTCATATAGAATTGCATTTAGTTAGAGCATGCATGCATTCATTCATATCATTGCATTTATTTCCATAAATTTCAAAAATCCAAAAACATGTATTTCTTTTTCATTCCTACTCCTACATGTACATTGAGGACAATGTCCATAATAAAGTGAGGGATGAGAATTTATATTCCAAAAATACAAAAAAAATTTGAATTTTTTTGAAAAATACAAAAATATATCTTTTAATTTCATAAAAACAAAACCCATAAAAATTTGAAAAATTCAAAAACCAAAAACATGTTCATATCCTTTGTAGTGTAGTCTTGTATATTTTGTTTGTATATATTGTGTTTGTTCATCCTTGTTCACATTGATTGACTACGCCACATCCAAGACATGAGGATATTGAAGACCGCATGGTATGATCTTTCCAATCTCCTTTTTCCTCTTTATGTTAATGACTATGTGGCTTTATTTTGATTGATGCGGTAAAAACAATGTGAATTTAGGATTGCATTTAGATTATTTGGCATATTAGTTGGTAGAAACATATGCATTAGGATGTATAAATGTTAGTTGCATCATGGCATGTAGTTGCATTTAGGAAAAATTTTGTGAAACCGTCTATTTGGGAAGCTTGACAAGTGTATATGTAGGCCCTTGTAGATACTTTTTCTTATTGAGACTTTGCTTGTTGGAATACTTGTAAAACGCCCTAGGATGTGTCATGCTAGTATCCTTTGACCCATGGATTAAGGCCTAGTCAAGAGTACCTTGTGGTGTGATAACTCCTTGGCTACCGTTTATTCCAAGGTGACCCTTGAAGCCATACAACTATCATCCATGTTCTTCCACATTTTTGTCATCAAAGGGAATGGACACAAAAATTGTTCAAATTTGAGTTCAAGAATTGAAATGAAAAGTGAAAAAGTTTGCAAATTGCATCAAATGAAAAGAGGAGAAAAAATAGACTCCTAAAGCTTCAAAAATAAGCACCCTCCCTACAAATAGGTTGACTTTGAAAATATTCAAAAGAAAATGCAAAAAGTTGAAAATTGTTAAGTGTTGAAAATGCCAAACATCAAAAGAAATGGCAAAGAAATGTTCTCAAAATGTCAAATGCCACAAGAAATTGGGGGGAAAAACAACAACAAAAAAAAAAACTCCCATATGAAACTCAAATTCTATTGATCCCTTTTCCATCATATCCACTTTTGTGCATGGTAGAGAGGGGACGACCCTTCTTCTTGTCTAGGCAAGAAGGGGAATTTCACGATTCTCCAGTGTTTCTAACACCATAGGGAGTTTATTCTTGACAAAAGCATTTAACGATTGAGGACAAAGGTACCCTAGCTTGACACAACTCGGAGGTGATTTATTGGTATCCTTCTAGGCTTAGTAGTTTGAAGAAACCATATCTACGAAGGAATGTGTACCCTTGAATTGCTTCCCCTTTAGATAATTTCCGCCACTTATATGAGGAAAATGGCTATTCTTTTGTAGATGCATCCATTACTTGATTTTGTGTGCTTTAATGCTTGGATGTGTCGCCATTTTGGCAAGCTCCACCTTGTCTTGCAAGAAGGCAACCTACCTCATGGTTATCTTGTTGTGAGTTGAAGGGGCAGAGTGAGACCCGCTAATTCTCTCACATTGGTTATATTAGTAGGATAGTTTAAATAAAGGTCTAGTTTTTGTCACCTCTTTACTCAGGACGAGTAAAGGTTCGGTTTGGGGATATTTGATGTGAATATTATTTACGCACATTTAGTCCCTAATTGAACCTATTTTGCATTCTATTATAATATTTCATGTCCATTTTATCCGTCAAATGCTTTCTATTTTGCTTTCCTAGTGCATTTTATATGTTTTATAGGAAAGGAGATATTAAGGCGGAAATTCCCATCTTTCGTGCATATTTGGAAGCTTTTTGATGATATTGGATGGACTAGTAGGAAGAGGAAGGCAAGAATGATGACCAAAGATGTAGGAATAAAGAGTATATAGAAGGATCATAGGCTTAAAGGCAAGGATGACGAGAAGGAAGCCATTACAAGAAGAAATTGCTCGGAACCCAAACCAAGAGTTGCTCCTTTGACTCTGAAAGTATGCTAGATGAAACGGCGTCAAAAAATCAAGTGGTCGAGGCTTTTGAATCAATCCAATAGGAGTCCTTTGGCTCTGAAAGTATGCTAGATGAAACGGCGTCAAAAAATCAAGTGGTCTAGGCTTTTGAATCACTCCAATAGGAGTCCGGATGAGAAAATGACGTCTGTTTTACAATCCGAGCTCAAACAGAGAAGCTGTCCGCGAATCCGCTCGTCTCCAGACCCAAGACGCTCATCCCCAGACCCAAGACGCTCGTCTTCCCTTCCTATTATCCGAGCATCCCGATGCCAAGACGCGCGTCTTGAGGTTAAATGATCCTCCGAGCATTCCGACCCCTTGGCCGCTCGGATTCCTGCCCAGTACAGCACGTGTCTTCCTTGTTCCACTCGGGATGCGCATATTTCTGAAAGACTAGGAAAAAGGAGACTAGCATCTTCCTTCGAGAGAAGCATTTCCTCAACTTTTCTTAAGGGTCTTAATCGTCATTTAAGCCCTTAGTAACCCTAATTTATGTACCTAATCTTTAGTATAAATACCCCTTTGTACTACCTAGATTAGCAAGCTCTCTTAATCAAGCTTTCTTAAATCAACTTTCATTAGATTAGATTAGAAGTAGATTAGAATAGATTATCCTTTAATCTTTCCACAAAATTACACATTAATCTTTTCTTAATTATTGTTCAAGTTTATTATTGAGTAATTCAAGTTTATTATTGGGTAATTAGAAGATCATTTGGGTTTATTGGGAGATTGGCAACCTTCCATCAATCATCAAGTACTTCTATTATTCTTTGCATTATTATTTTGGAATCTCAATAAATATAATTCTCTTAATCCTTGTTTTAATTATTGTTAATCTTTCTTACTTGTTCATCATGTTTTGCCTTGTTAATATGATTGACAACCTTGTTAGCATGTTAAACTTGATAATGAGTGAGTAGTCTCTTAGCTAGGATTACTGGGTAATTAGAGGAAACCAACATGGGGATTGATTCATGCTTAATCTAATATGTTCACATAATTAATTTGCTTGCTTGTTGCGATTTCAACTTATGCACATGTTATGTTTGATGAAATGCTAAGCCTATGAATCCTTGCATTTTCACCCATCACTTATCTCTTCAATGAGGCTTGTAAGACTTAAACCAACTCGAGTCTCATTAGACCATGCATATAGTTGAATAAGGAGGACTAAGTCGACTTGTCGGTGTTGTACAATCTAATCGATTCGGCTCCGGGACCCAAACCTTCTTAGGGATTGTCAGATATACACTAACTCGATCCCATCACAACAATTATTGCTTGCTATTTAATTGGGAACATGTTTGTATGATCAACTCCCATGAATCCCATATGACCCCATGACATCCTAGTATCCTTTATTATTTATCTACACCTTTACTTGCTTGTTTTACTTTGTTGCTTGTATTAGTTTAGAATACGACTACAAACCCAAATCAATGTGACACTAGCATAAACTGAGATAGATAGACTTAGAACCCAAAGAACACCGTCCCATGGATCGACCTCGACTTAACCACTAACTAGTTGTTTGTTGAGAATTATAAATGTGTTTTGATTGGGTATTTGACGACCAACTCTTGTCCCATCAAGGAGCCCCTAATTTGATGTACATATGGCATTTTGATTGTATATATGATGGCCTGAGTGCCTTTGCTGGTGGGTTGTTTGTTTGTTCCTGCAGGTTAGCTTACAACAGGTTTTGTAGATGACGGTTTACGCCGCCATGCTGCCGAAATTAACATAGAATTACACGTAAACACATATTGTACATATGGCTTAAACTAGCGTAAAACGAGGAAAAGACCTAAAAAATGCAAAAAATTGCCCAGAAATGAGCGTAAAAAATTGCCAAAATAATGACCGAACGGTAAGGAGGGCTACCCTCTAAAAAAACGAAAAACGAAATGTATAAGTTTGGAATGAAATGTGAAACGGGGAGTGAAATTATTCCCCCAAAAAAGAAAATAAAATTAAATGGGTAAGTGTGCTTATTTGGCGAAAGTGTCGATTTTGTCTCGAGAAGCGTGCCTTGAAAATTAGGAAACACAAAATATGGTAATTTAACAGAATTACCAAAATAATAACCTATAAGAATAGGAAATTATAAGCAAAAGGAATTAGGAAAGATCCAACACGGAAAAATCACAGAAATCCTCTGAGGAAGAGGTGCAGCACGAGCTGCGATCCTTCGAAGAGGCGCAGTAGGTGCTGCGCCATTTCCTCAGTTGGTCAGTTCTAACGGAATTTAGGAAACAACTTTTAGTATAAATATAGACGTCGATGGACCTTTATTTACATAATTCTCCCATCTTTCTTCTGTTTATTATATAAAAACTCTCCTAATACATAGAAAAATTTAAAAATCATGGATGTCTTGGAAAACCGTCTCAAGGAGCGGACAATTGAATTTATAAACGTTGAGAAGCATGATATGGGTGCTTTCAATTTAGGGTAGATCCTGAGTCTCAAATTTGTGAAGGTTGTGAATCCTTTCTTGGATGCTTGTCTCGAATATTGGGACCCTAACTTCCATGTATTTGCCTTCCCTGGAGGTGACATTTGCCCTTTTCTTGAGGAAATTGCTGCAATTGGAGGATGGGACCCAGAAAATATGCCTGCCATACCCTCTAGCTCTCAAGGGTATAAAAGCAAATTTAGAGATTTGCTTGGACTGACTAAAGCTGAGGTTGACCGTCTTGTGACCTCAAAACGAGGCCGTATGCTTGATTTTATTGATCGATTTATAAATAGGGTAGACCCTTCTATCTCTTATGTAGCGAGGCGTAGGGCATTCGGGTTTTGCCTATTGCATGGTTATGTCCTCCAAGGGCATGTTGATAAGGAGATGAGAGGAGATCCTAGTTATTTGAGCTTAATTGAGCAAATGGAGCTGTGCAGGAGCCCAGCGTCTCTGTGCCTAGGAGAAATCATCTTGGGGCTGGATAACAGGGAAGCCAACCGCGAGCTTCCTTACTTGGGAAGTCCTATCATTTTGCAGGTAAGAACCCTTTTTTTTCTTTTTCTTTTTTTTTTCTTTTTTTTTCTGATCGTTTTTTTTTCCTAGTTGGATACTAATTTCCGTCTTTGGTAGGTTTCGCTCATGGAGCGTCTGCGGTTGATGAGCCCCCATCTAATGTTCCAGGATATCATGTTAGGTTGATTGCAATGAGGACCAGGCTCTATATGGTGAACTTCACTCGGGTTTGCAACTATTGGGAGAACAAGTTGAAGAACGAAGGTGGTCCTTTGATTAGATGGGTCATGCCATGGTGGCATCTTAAGGCAGTCACTGGAGTGTCATATGATACAGTCGTTTCTGTACCAAAAATAAATACCTAAATATAACTAACAGAAGCTAGCGATAAGTAGGGTGGATCTCCACAGGGAGGCGGTTTACTATCTACTTGTCTATTCGGTCTGTCTAAGGTCACAGTGGGGGTTTTAATTGTTTTAACTAAACTAAAGAGACTAAGGCAAGAGAAATCAAAACAGGAGAAAATAATGATGAAATACAGGGGTAAACCAGATAAAAGAGAGAAATTTGCTAGGAATCGGTCTACCGTGGCAGCTACACTATCGGGTCAACTGAGTCGATTAAATTATTGATAAGAAGAGCGAGGTCGTCACCTTTCGGTCCTTAAACCTATGATTATACCCTTTCGGTCTCTAATCACCCTAGGGTCTCCCTAACTTAGCTTTCGCCCTAATTAGGTATCACCTATTGTAATTAAGCAAGCCTTCCCTTCCAATCTTTCGATCCAGGTCGGGGGTAACTAATTAATCGGTCTCCTGCATGCATTCATTCAACCTAATCACAATTATATTGCTTAATACAATTCTTATCGCAAAACTAATCTAATCATGTCGATCCTAACATATTGCTACCACGGTTTCCCTAGTCCTAATATATTAAAGGAATTAGCTACGCATGGCTCGGGATACTACACTAGCAATGGCTAATCTAATAACGTAAGACATGATAACTAAATAGAGAAATAATAAAAGCAATAAAGAAACAAGAATAAATTAAAAGGGAAAGAGGGAGAAGAAGAGTTACAGTAATAAATCCGGGAATAAGAGAGAAACAAAGTAACAGAAACAGTGTATTGGAATAATAAGAGAGGAGAAGCCCCCAGCAAAAGCACACATACAAATGACGAAATACCTTCCTATTTATAAGAAAATATGATTTATTTAACCTAATGACGGAAATAAACTAAAAAGCCCAAGCCCGTAGGAGAATCTACTCGATCGAGTGGTTTTAAACTACTCGATCGAGCAAACTCAGGCTCAAACCGCTCGATCGACCAAAAGAAATGCTCGATCGACTAAACACTAATATGAAACTGGTCGATCGACCAACTAAAGTACTCGATCGACTTATTACTTGACCTAAAACCACTCGATCGATTAGAAAAGCATTCGATCGAGTGAAATCTAACTTCAGCAGCTACTTGTTCTCGTTAGTGAAGCTTTGACTTGTCCTTTTAGCTCCCGAAATGGCTTCACGCATCCCAAGACAACTATATTTCCAATCCAAATTCACTCTTCCTCCAAATGCATGCAAATCGGACGGTAAAAGACTTGATTTCACTACTTTTTGGTCCGTTCCTGCAATTAAGACAAAATAAACCAAAGTAGCATATTCGGGGCATTTCGTAGCATAAAACTACGAGAAAAGCATAGAAATACGTGCATGAAAAGGCCTAAAAAGACTATACAAAATGCACGTATCAAATCTCCCCAAACCAAACCTTTACTCGTCCTCGAGTAAACTTAAATGCAAACTAATGGAACGGAAAAGATAACTCAGAGCTAGCTACAAATGCCCACTTAAACCAATTTAATGCAAACAAACTAAAACTTATAGCAAACAGTCAAATGCAAACGAGTTATAAGATGTTTATAATAAAGCTGAACCGTCGACCTTGCAAGACCTTAATAATGGACTCTCACGGGTCACTCTTCTCTCATGAAGCAAAGGGTGAACATATATATATAAGAGAGAAAGAAAAATAGTCGCTCACCTAAACTACGACCCACATAAACATGCATGCAACTAATATGATAGACAATTCTAGCTACCGTACACACATTCCAACCAAACAAGGTCCTGTCACAGCCGGGAGCTTACAAAAATATGGTAAAGTGAGGCAATGGGTAAGAAAAGGCAAAACATTTATGGGAATGTGGAGGTATAGGTGATCAAGCTAGTACCTAAACAAAACCATATAACAACATCCATTTCTAACTCAATTATGAATTAAACACGATTGCCCTTCATTTGGCATAACACTCACCAAACCGAACTGAAAATACTCCTCAAATGATATAGATAAATCATAGGAGCGAAACCGTCTCATCAAACAACATCTCTTTTTTCGAAAACTTTTCTTTCTATTTTTTCTTTTTTCTATTTTTTTTTTTGAATTCCTTTTTTTTAAATTCTTTTTTTTTTCCTTTTTTCTTCTTTTTCACGTCTTTTTTCATCATCCTCCCTTTCTTCTTAGATTACCAACTCCGAATCAACAGAATACGAGCCAAACTTGGCACAATGAAATATATACCGCAAAACATACACTAAACTAGCTTGACAAGGCAGGCTAAATTTGGGATGTAGCTAAGGGTCAACAGGCAAATTTGACTAATGTGGAGTTAAATGGGTAAGAATGAAAGAAAGGGAAATTGTAAGCACCTCCCTGCATGTGACACCAACCACTAACCCGAATGTATGATGGCAAAAAGCAATTGAATTTCATATACGTGCAAATTAATGAACATCCTATGCAAGGAGTAACTACTCACAATCCTACATGAAACTGGTCATAAATGACACCAGTTTATAAGGCTCTAATCCTTAGAAATTATAAGTAGGTTGCCAAAATTTCAGGTCAAGTCTATTCGTTCAGCTAAATTTTAACATTAACTCGTAGATATGCAAAAGACAAAGCTAAAAAGATAACATTTTATTGCAAGGCTAAAGGAAAAAGACAAAATACAGTGCAATTTCATCATTGAAATCAACCGTTCCGACTCAACCTATATGCTAAATAAACGTGAAATTTTTTGAATTTTTCTAATTTTCAAATTTTTATGGGATTTTAAATTTTATAAGAATAAACAACAATGCAAACGAAAATTAAACGTGACAACAGAAATGCAATAAAAACAATTTGCAGAACAGATATGGATGCATAACCTCCCCAAACCAAATTGTACAATGCCCCCATTGTACCAAAACATGGAAAGGAAATGCAAACTAAAGGAAGAAGAGAATAAATACCGAAAGCTTACAAGATACGTGAAAGAGGGACCTCCCCAAACCGGCCGTGAACATGGGAGGTTGCTAAAGGCCCGGAATACCGTCACAGGAAGCTAACCAAAGTCAAAAACACTCGATGGCACTCGAACAGTAGTCGATCGAGTGAAATGGGCGTCTAAAACTGCTCGATTGAAAGGAAATTAGGTCGATCGAGTAGTTCTCTCTTTGCAGGTGCTCGGTCGAGTGAAATAATTGCTCGATCGAGAGGATTTAGCAGCAAAAGTGCTCGATCGAGTACAAAAAGTACTCGATTGTACTCGATCGAGTGATCATCAGTGTGTTCCTGCAAAACGCAATAAAAACAGCCCGTAAACTATCAAAACAAGCATACTGATATAGTCTATGGTATGAAAACCATTTATTACAACTGAAATGAAATAAAAATGCAAAATAAAAACTCCGGGTTGCATCCCGGGTAGCTCTAGCTTCAGTCAGGTCCCAGCTCGACCTTCTTTTTCTTCGAGCCTCTCTAAACAGTCATAATCAAAACAGCTCAAAGCGCGCAGCATTAAATCATAAATCTGCGCATGTGCTACATAGAAATGTAAGTAGCACCACAGTGGAATAAAGAAATAGGAAATAAAATTGTACAACCATTTAAGCCTAACAAATTTCCTATGTGAGCTCCTAAATTTATCCACAAAATAAAGGAGCGCAGGAGTAATTGACAATAAATTAGGGCTTCGTTTCAGATTAACAAGATTAAGATGACACGGACGGTGAAAATTCGTTAAATTATACGTCCACATGGGAGGGGGTATAGCTTTAAATAAAATAGCACGAGTCAAACGAGGTAGCGTACTTTTAATATTAACAACAATAAAATTATCGCTAATTACCTCAGGTAGGTTGCTCTCAATGGAGTCATAAATAAAGGAATTTATTACCTCTTCCGTGCTAGGAGTAATTACCGACTCAGCTGTTCTTTCGTCACCCTTCTCAGTGGATTTCGTCCCGTAAATCGCAGCCTCAAGTGCATCCAACTCGGCCTTGAAAAGGGGCGACTCACCGTATCCATTATCATCATCAAAATTGTCATCCAAAACGAACCCAAGCAACAAATCATTGCTCTCGCTGGCCAACTCACTCGATCAAGCAGAATTATTACTCGATCGAGGACTTTCCTCCTGCATTTCACTCGATCGAGTGATTTAAACTACTCGATCGAATGGCTTTTCTGGAAATTCACTCGATCGACTAATATAAGTCACTCGATCGAGTGATTCTTCATGTACACCGCTGAAATCCTCGTGTAAGGCAGTGAAATATGATAGAAATTCGTCATCCGAGTCATAAAAATCATCCTCAGCATTAGGCAACACGGTTTCTTCATGGGGAAAACCGATCTCGGTACAGTATACCTCTTCTGGTTGCCAACTATCCGACTCAGCAACTAACTGAGCAATTTCAGACTCGAGCTTCTCAAATCGCGCACAAATGTCTCTATCACCTTCTTGCACTTGGAATGCAAGTGCCTCCAACAGAGATTTCAGCTCCGCAATCTCTTCTTTCTGTATATCAGGAGGTTCTTGTTGCGGTGGCCATTGATAGGGTGGATGTGGCGGTACAACTACAGCTGCTTGACTAGCTCGTCCCCAAAGCCTGAACTTGAGGACCTCCTCATTTTCTGCCATACAAGAAACTGCATTGTGCTCAGCAGCACCACATCTCTCGCAGTAAATCACCTGTTGTGCCATATAATGGGACACAGGTGACGGGTCAAAGGTACCCAAGCCTTCCCTTTGACAATCTTTCACCTAGAACTGTCTAGGTAGAACCTGTAAGGCCTATCAAAACAGCACTAAAGAAAAAGATTAGAACGGCCTCAAGGGAAAAATCCCCGGAGGCTAAAAACAGACAGAATTAAACAAATAAATAAATAGTTGCCTCCCCGGCAACGACGCCAAAATTTGATACGGTCGTTATGTACCAAAAATAAATACCTAAATATAACTAACAAAAGCTAGCTATAAGTAGGGTCGATCTCCACAGGGAGGCGATTTACTATCTACTTGTCTATTCGGTCTGTCTAAGGTCACAGTGGGGGTTTTAATTGTTTTAACTAAACTAAAGAGACTAAGGCAAGAGAAATCAAAACATGAGAAAATAATGATGAAATACAGGGGTAAATCAGATAAAAGAGAGAAATATGCTAGGAATCGGTCTACCGTGGCAGCTACACTATCGGGTCAACTGAGTCGATTAAATTATTGATAAGAAGAGCGAGGTCGTCACCTTCGGTCCTTAAACCTACGATTATACCCTTTCGGTCTCTAATCGCCCTAGGGTCTCTCTATCTTAGCTTTTGCCCTAATTAGGTATCACCTATTGTAATTAAGCAAGCCTTCCCTTCCAATCTTTCGATCCAGGTCGGGGGTAACTAATTAATCGGTCTCCTGCATGCATTCATTCAATCTAATCACAATTATATTGCTTAATACAATTCTTGTCGCAAAACTAATCTAATCATGTCGATCCTAACATATTGCTACCACGGTTTCCCTAGTCCTAACATATTAAAGGAATTAGCTACGCATGGCTCGGGATACTATACTAGCAATGGCTAATCTAATAACGTAAGACATGATAACTAAATAGAGAAATAATAAAAGCAATAAAGGAACAAGAATAAATTAAAAGGGAAAGAGGGAGAAGAAGAGTTACAGTAATAAATCCGGGAATAAGAGAGAAACTAAGTAACAGAAACAGTGTATTGGAATAATAAGAGAGGAGAAGCCCCCAGCAAAAGCACACATACAAATGACGAAATACCTTCCTATTTATAAGAAAATATGATTTATTTAACCTAATGACGGAAATAAACTAAAAAGCCCAAGCCCGTAGGAGAATCTACTCGATCGAGTGGTTTTAAACTACTCGATCGAGCAAATTCAGGCTCAAACCGCTCGATCGACCAAAAGAAATGCTCGATCGACTAAACACTAATATGAAACTGGTCGATCGACCAACTAAAGTACTCGATCGACTTATTACTTGACCTAAAACCACTCGATCGACTAGAAAAGCATTCGATCGAGTGAAAACTAACTTCAGCAGCTACTTGTTCTCGTTAGTGAAGCTTTGACTTGTCCTTTTAGCTCCCGAAATGGCTTCACGCATCCCAAGACAACTATATTTCCGCTCCAAATTCACTCTTCCTCCAAATGCATGCAAATCGGACGGTAAAAGACTTGATTTCACTACTTTTTGGTCCGTTCCTGCAATTAAGACAAAATAAACCAAAGTAGCATATTCGGGGCATTTCGTAGCATAAAACTACGAGAAAAGCATAGAAATACGTGCATGAAAAGGCCTAAAAAGACTATATAAAATGCACGTATCATCATCCTTAGGTCCTAATCGTTCAGTACGCATTCCTGGCTTGGAATTCATGGTATGCATCTTCCCGGAGAGATTGATGAGGCAGGTGGGCCTTAAATAGAAGATTCCCAAGCTTGATACCGTTCCTCAGACTGCAGTGTCATATATTACCGAGAGTCGTAGAGAGTGGGCCCTCAAGTGGGCTCAGAGAAATATGTGGGTATCGGATTCCTATTTGCAATGGAGGAAGGCTACTACTCCCGAGGAACGCGAGAAATTGAGGAAGCGTGAGCCCGTTGACTACAAGATTCGTGAGGTAACAAAGGAGAACCAGAAGTATTTGACTGAGGGGGAGGAAGAAGCCAGATTCCGAGTTGTTCATCCGTCGAAGAAACCGAAGACTTCTCCTACCGTAGAGATGGTGGTTGATCGAAATGGTAAAGCTAGACCGCGAGAGAGATCTTTGGTGATCAGGTCCGAGATAGCACAGGAGCGCCCGGCTCGTGGTCGAGACAAGAAATATGATAAAAATGACAACGGCAAAGGAAAGATTTAAGATTAGCCTAGGTCATAGTATTATTTATTATTATTATTATTATTATTATTATTATTATTATTATTATTATTATTATTATTATTATTTGTAATAAATGGTGGGGTTTTTAGATTCCTAGCCTAATTATTTTTGAGCATTTTTATATTATGTGGCGTATTATTATTATTTATGGAAGAAATGAATAAAAGATTAACTAGTTATGAAACTGTTGTGATTTCCTTTTTTTATTATTCTTGTCGAATTTCAAATGCATATGCAAATGTCCTTCTATTTACATTTAGAATAATGGGTTGTATCCTTTGAAGGATTGCCTACGTATTCATTTAAAAAAAATGAAATCAAACTCTTGCGCGTAGTTTAAGTAAATGTTAAAGAATAATTGTTATAAGCATGAGCTTATAGAGAACTAGAAATTGAGCATGAGCTTTACTTACTCGTAGAATACAATTCAATTTATTTTATGATACGAGGACGACGAATTGTCAAAATGCAAGTACAAGGTGACATAAGCTTTATTTCAGCGGGCCATGGGCCGTTTTTATTTCGTGTCGCATGAGCGGCACGTGGGTGTTACGCGAGGCGCGTTTCTGTCCTATTCTAGGCATAATATCGTTTCAGTTGGCCGAGGTTAGTTGGGTTGGCAAATTCGTTCCCATCTAGGTCTGTGATTCTAACCGCACCCCGCGGGAGTATGAACTTGACCAAGAATGGTCCGGCCCAGTTGGGTTTGAACTTTCCTCGTGGATCGACAGGGAGAAGAGCTCTAACTGATTTGAGGACTAAATCTCCTTCTTTGATGTCCCTAGGCTTAACCCTTTTGTTGAAGGCTCGTTTGATACGTGCCTGATATGTTTACACATTATGTAATGCGCGCAATCTTCCTTCATCCAAGAGGATGAGTTCTTCATACCTATCTCTTTTCCAATCGGCTTCTGGAATTTGGCTTTCGAGTAGGATGCACAAGGATGGGATCTCTAGTTCAACTGGTTGTACAACTTCCATGCCGTAAGTCAAATAAAAAGGAGTAGCCCCAGTGGGCGTCCTAACGGATGTGCAATATCCCCATAAGGCGAACGGTATCTTATTGGGCCAATCTCGATAATTATCGATCTTTTTCCTGAGGATTGTGGCAACATTCTTATTGGCTGTCTCCATCGCGCCATTAGTTTGTGGTCTGTATTGCGAAGAATGGTGGTGTTTGATTTTGTACTTGGCTAGCAATTGTTCAGTCTCAGCCTGGAAATGTGATCCATTGTCACTGATGATTTCGTGTGGTCAACCATATCGACAGATGATATTGGTTTGTATGAACTTTGCCACGTTCTTGGCTGTGAGACTAGTGTAAGATGCTGCTTCGACCCATTTGGTAAAATAGTCGACCGCCACCAAAATGAAATAGTGACCTCCTGTTCCGGCTGGGGTGATCTTCCCGATGACGACGATTCCCCAAGCAGAAAATTGCCAAACCTGTAATTTGGTGCACATAGGCTGGTTCTGACCGTCGTTCGATGGATAAAGGCATTTTTACCATGTCGCCTGGCATGTTAATCAGAGATGCAAGTTTTGCAAGAGCGTCTGCAAACTGATTTTCATCTCGAGGTAGGTGTAGATAAGTCACTTGATCGAAGAATTGGGCAACCTGATCTATCCTGGCCTAATAGGGTGCTAGACTTTCACTTTGAATTTTCCAAGATCCTGTAATTTAGTTGATGATCAAGGATGAATCTCCGTGAACCAGGAGATTTTTGATGCCTAAAACTACTGCTGCTTGTAGTCCAATAAGGCCAGCTTTATATTCTGCTGCGTTATTTTTCACCTCGAAGTCGTGTTTGACAGATAGTGGTGTATGCTCACCTTTAGGAGAAATGAGCAATACTCCAATTCCAAATCCTCTTAAGTTCGGTGCTCCATCAAAATAAAGGTCCCAAGAGTCTACACTGGTTTGTAGTGTGTCCTCGTCTGGAAATGACCATGTATCTGCTGCCTGGTTGTCGTTGATGGGATTATCTGCGAAGAACTCGGTGATGGCACGCCCTTTTATAACCTTTAGAGGTACGTATTTGAGATTGAACTCTGAGAGCATTAAGGTCCATCTTGCCAAGCGTCCGTTGAGAACGGGTTTTTTGAAGAGGTATTTGACAGGATCTATTTTGGAGTACACCTTGACAGAGTAGCTAAGCATGTAATGGCGTAGCTTCTTTGTTGCCCACACAAGAGCGAGGCATGTCTTTTCAAGTGGTGTGTACTTGCATTCATACTCCAAGAACTTCTTACTAAGGTAGTAGATATCTCTTTCTTCTTTTCTAACGGTTTGTGCTAGCATAGCTCCCATGGCTTCTTCGGTCACTGTGAGATATAAACCAAGAGGTTGATCTCATTGAGGAGGCATGAGCACTGGTGGTTTGGCTAGTATCTCCTTGGTTTTGTTAAACGCCTTTTGACAATCGTCATCCCATATGGTATGATCTATTTTGTTTAGCTTTTTGAAAATGGGTTCACAAATCATGGTAAGTTTCGATATGAATCGACTTATGTATTTCACCTTGCCTAAAAATCCCATAATCTCCTTCTCTGTCTGAGGTTGTGGCATTTCGACTAGAGCTTTGATTTTGGAAGGGTCGATTTCTATTCCCCGTTGACTGACGACATATCCCAGAAGCTTGCCTGACGTTACTCCGAATGCGCATTTCTGAGGATTGAGCCTCATGTTGTACTTTCGTAGTCTTAGGAAGAATTTGCGAAGGTTATCAATGTTCCCCCTTCTATCATTGGACTTGACAATCATATCATCCACGTACACCTTTACTTCTTTATGCATCATGTCATGTAGGAGTGTGGTTGCATTGCGTTGATACGTAGCTCCAGCATTGATTAACCCGAATGGCATAACAGTAAAGCAAGAGGTGCCCCATTGAGTAACAAAGGCGGTCTTATGCATGTCTTTTATTGCCATCTTGATCTGATTATATCCTGCGTATCCGTCCATGAAGGATAACAACGCGTGATCTGCTGTATTGTCCACCAATATGTTGATATATGGTAGAGGAAAGTCGTCCTTAGGACTCGCTTTGCTTAAGTCTCTGAAATCAACACAAACACGGATTCGCCCATCCTTTTTGGGTACGGGTACTATGTTGGCCACCCAGTCTGAATACTCGGAAACTTTGATGAACTCGGTTTTGAATTGTTTATCAACTTCTTACTTGATCTTAAGAGCCCATTCTATCCTCATTCGACGAAGCTTATGCTTTACAGGTTTGAAACCTAGTTTGATTGGAATTCTGTGTTCTGCAATATCCCTGTCGATCCCTGACATGTCTTTGTAGGACCAAGAAAAAACGTCTTTGAACTCGTGTAGGAGGTCCATGAAACTAGCCCTTTCGGCTGGGCTTAGGGTTGTCCCTATCCTAAGTTCTTGGGGTTCTAGTTTGGTTCCTACGTTGATGGGTTCAATGTTCTCTATAACTGGTGCCCCTTCCCCTTCTTGTAATATTTCTTTAGCTATGTAGGGAGGTAGTTCGATTGAGTCTGGGTCTGGATCATCCTTATTATCATCGTAAATAGAATTGCATTCAAAATAACACAAAGAGTAAGCAGAATCTGATTTATTTATATTAAATTTTGAAAATAGTTGAAACAATGAAGCCATTTGTTCAGTAGTCAGTGGCGGTAGAGGGACAGCTGTTGGGACATTTACCAAGCTACTGTTACTACTTGATATTATGCTAGGAGAAATAAGGGGATTGGGAGTGACGACAGGAGGAGACTCTCTAGGGACTTCTCTAGACTCCGACTCTGATTCCGACTTTGACTCCGACTCCGACTCGAATTCGTTGTCTTCTGGTTCTCCTTTGAACATCTCTCCTTCTTCAGTGGTGAGTTTGAAGAGTCTTCCTTGGTTGTTTGTCCATTTGATTGACTTTCTCCATCCTTTTTGCTGATTCGAACTGGTTTCGGTGATTAACATGGCAGGGTTAAAATGGTCATCTTGAAGTATCTTGGTAATGATCTCGTCCTGCGTAGCTCTAAAAAATCAATCTTCTCCAAACAGAAGGCTAACGCCCTGTTCGTCTAACCAAGGTTCTTGACGAGTCTTAACGGTAAGAACCGTTTCTGAAGGAATGAAATAGCAATCGTGAAAGATCTCGATTCCAGCTAGTTGCCTTCCTTTGTAGTGCCAAGGTTCGGGAAACCCGTGAAAGTTTTCGTGATTCCCTTCTCTAACAAAGTATCCATTTAGGGTAGGGAGGTAGGGTCGCATTTGGATTCCCACGTTCTTGCGGTTTTGAAACTATGTGAGCATCTCTAGAGCTTCTTTTTTCGTGGGTTTGTATCCCAATCCTAATGGTATCCTTTAAGAGTTTCCTTCCTTATAAGGTGCAAAGGTATTTCTTAGGACAGGATTCAGTGGCATTCCCGGGAACTATCCCTCAGACTTGAGTATGTGGTTGACCACTAAATTGGAATATGGTTAAGTATAAGGGTGCCAGTTTGCTTTCTATGAGGTTTATGCTATGAAAGCCCCCAAGCTCGTATACTGGATCTATAACCACTTGGTTGTTTGACATATTTTCTATAACTGCCTTAATAGGTGACGAAGTGACCGTCACAACTTTGCCATCTAGTGGAATCTTGATTTTCTGGTGGAGGGTGGATGTTACTGCTTTGGAAGCGTGAATCCAAGGCCTTCCCAGAAGTATGTTGAATGATGCTTTGATATCCACTATTTGAAAGTTAGCCTTTCGCTCAATCGACCCTGTGGCTATGGTGACGTCGACTAGTCCTACTACCTTACGTCGTGTACCGTCGTATGCGCGAACACCTTGGTTGGTATGGGTCCAATCCAACTTTTTCTGCCCAACTTATATGTCGTTTTTAATGGTATGACATTGACTGCGGAGGCATCATCTACCAAAGTCATTGGCACATTATTCTTTAAGCAAATGACAGTAATGTATAGACCCAAGTTGTGACTAGCGGCAAAAGGTGGTAAATCCTCATCTGAGAAAGTAACTGGGTCACTTAGCTTAGTTGAATCGTGGAAGACCAAGTGACTACGTCATCAGGTGTAGAGTTGTGTGCCACGTTTAATTTAGCCAAGGCTTGCAGTAGAGCTTGGCGATGAGGAAATGAGCTTGCAACTAGTTGCCAGATTGAAAGATCAGCCTTTGTCTTCTGTAATTGTTTTAGCAAGTGATCAGTAGATGTATCTTCGCCATCATTTGGCGTGACGACGTTGGTGTTAGTAACTGGACCATTAGCTATGGGACCATTTTGAGAAACATTTTGATATGGACGCCTTGAACGAGTAAGGTGGTCTATATCTTGTTCTTCACTATTTTTGACTATGTCCTTACTAATCTTGACTAGGTAGTGTTCGGTGAGGTATTCGTCTTCATCATCATCGGCCCATATGCCGTTGACTGTAGCAAGTTCTCTCAACCTGATGATTTCAGCTTCTAAGTGGATTATTTGATCGATTATGCTATCAACCACGGTTACCACTTCTTGCATTGTAGAATTTTGAGAGAGATTTAGTGGCATGCACTCCTTAGGTATGGTGTTTGTGTTGCGGAGGGATGCTACTATACCTTCCAGTTCTGAGACTTGTCTATTCACACTCCTTGCCCATGCAATAAAGTCATCTATGGTAGGAGAAATGGTGGAATAACTTCCCTCATCTTCTAATGCATGGGTCTCATCTTCGATTGGAGAAATGAGGTGCGAACAATCTAAGGTAGATTCTTCATTTGTAATCATTAGAACAATCTAAGGTAGATTCTTCGATTGGAGAAATGACGTGCTGATAAAGGTAAAGAGAAAGTCGCGGGTCCACTCATTGCCACCAGAGTACCCTTTCCAGGACGTTTGAAGGACGCAAAGGTTGAGCGACAGTACGGTAAGTTTGTGGACGATGTCAAGAACCTCCAGGTAACTGTCCCCTTTACCGAATTTATTACCCAGGTACCTACTTACGCTAAATTTATGAGAGCTATTGTGACGCGTAAGAGAGAGCTAAGTGAATTTGAGACTGTTTCTTTCATGGAAGAGTCGAGTAATTTACTTTTAAATAAAGCTCCACCTAAAATGAAAGACCCGGGTAGTTTCTCTATTACCTGTGTTATAGGCAATGAAGTAATAGATAAGGGTCTTTGCGATTTAGGAGCCAGCGTCAGTGTCATGCCTCTATCTGTCTGCAAGAAATTAAATATGGGTCACCTTAAATTGACTAACATTACTCTACAGATGACTGATAGATCTGTAAGATGACCCTTAGGTTTTTTAGAGGACGTGCCTGTGAAAGTAGGCAAGTTCTTTATTCTAGTGGATTTTATTGTTTTAGATATAGCTGAGGACACCCGGACCCCAATCATGCTAGGAAGACCGTTCCTATGTACAGCTGGGGCCATTATTGATGTCAAACAAGGGCGTTTGGCTCTTGCAGTAGGGATGACGCGATTACTTTCAGTCTGGCTGGCACTTTGGCTCGGCCAATGATAGAGGATACATGTTATTCTATTGATATTATTGACGAGTCTGTCTATGAGTTCTAGTCGGGTTCTTTTATAAAGGACCCACTAGAAGCTCTTATGGTTTTGGATGAGTGTGCAGATAACCCAGATAACAATGACGCTATGTTGGATTTGCTTGAAGTTGCTTTAGATGAGCGTGAACTCACCGACGCTGAGGGAGAGCAAGTGGAATAAATGATTAGTACTCTTTGCTCCATAGAGGTAAAGGTACCTGAGCGTAAGCCTCTTCCCTCTCATCTAAAATATGCTTTCTTAGATGATACTGAGCAATATCCAGTTATTGTTAGTGCTAAACTTGATGATGATCGGTGTTGCTTTGTTAATTTGTGCTTAAGAAAAACAGGAAAGCTATGGGTTTTTCTTTGGATGATATCAAGGGGATTAGTCCCGATATTTGTATACACAGGATGGAGCTGGAGGAAGATCACAAACCTTGCAGACAGGGTCAGCGCTGGCTGGACCAAAAGATGCAAGATGTTGTGATGGCTGAGGTAATGAAGCTTCTTGACGTAGGTATTATCTATTCTGTTGGTCATTCTAAGTGGGTGAGTCCAGTGCAGGTAGTTCCTAAGAAAGGAGGTGCTACTGTGGTCAGGAATGACAAAAATGAGTTAATACCTACTAGAGTAGTAACTGGCTGGCGAATGTGTATAGACTACAGACAGCTGAATGCCGCCACCAAGAAAGATCACTTTCCCCTTCCTTTTATTGATCAGATGGTAGAAAGGTTAGCTTCTCATAAGTTTTTCTGCTATTTGGATGGGTACTCAGAGTTCTTTCAAATCCCTATTCACCCAGAGGATCAAGCTAAGACTACTTTTACTTGTCCTCAGGGCGTGTTTGCTTATCGCAAGATGCCCTTTGGTTTATGTAATGCCCGTGCTACCTTTCAAAGGTGCATGATGGGGATATTCTTAGAGTACATTGAGTCTATTATGGAAGTTTTCATGGACGATTTCAGTGTTTATGGAAGTGATTTTTCTAACTGTCTGGCTAACCTTGATAAAGTGTTGCAGCGCTGCATTGAGGTTAATCTTATGCTTTACTGGGAAAAGTGCCATTTCATGGTCAAAGAGGGAGTTGTCTTAGGGCACTTAGTTTCTTACAGGGGAATAGAAATTGATAAAGCAAAAGTGGAAGTGATTCAGCAATTACCTCCTCCTGTTAATGTTAAAGGAGTGAGGAGTTCTTTGGTCACGCCGGCTTTTATCGCCGGTTTATCAAGGATATTTCAAAGATTGCTAAACCACTTACACAGCTGCTACTTAAGGATGCCCCTTTTGTATTTAATGATGAGTGTCTTTCTGCTTTTAACAGGTTAAAGAAGGCTTTGGTATCTGCGCCGATTATACAGCCTCCCGACTGGGATTTGCCGTTTGAGATAATGTGTGATGCCAGTGACTATGCACTAGGAGCGGTGCTAGGCCAAAGGAAAGACAAAGCTTTAAATGCAATTTACTATGCAAGCCGAACTCTAGATGAGGCTCAAGTTAAGTACACCACTACTGAAAAAGAGCTGCTAGCTGTGGTTTATGCCTTAGAGAAATTTCGTTCTTATTTGATTGGGTAAGAAGTTACTGTTTTTACTGACCATGCAGCACTAAGGCACCTCCTTGCTAAGAAGGAGACTAAACCACGGCTATTGAGATGGATACTCCTTCTTCAGCATTTCGATTTACAGATAAAAGATAAGAAAGGAGCTGAGAACGTTGTAGCTGATCATCTATCAAGACTGTCACAGCAAGAGGGAGAAGATTCCTTACCTATTGATGATTCTTTTCCTGATGATTCTTTGTTTGCTGTTTTGTCTTCTATTGTTAAGCAAGAACCTTGGTATGCAGATATTGCTAATAACGTTGTCAGTGGCAAGCTGCCGCCTGACCTTTCTCATCAGCAGAGGAAGAGTTTTCTGTATAACGCTAAGCAGTATTTCTGAGATGATCCTTATTTGTTTAAGGATTTTGCAGACGGTCTCTATAGACGGTGTATTCCGCAGTGGGAGGCCAAAGTAATCCTGGAAGGCTGTCACTCATCCTCTTATGGTAGTCACCACGGTTCATCGTGCACTGTGGCTAAGGTACTTCAGTCTGGTTTTACTGGCCTACTTTGTTTGCTGATGCTAAGGCTTTTGTTTCACCTTGTGATGCCTGCCAACGATCAGGTAATATTTCAAAGGAGACATAAGATGCCACAAAATGGTATCTTAGAGGTTGAGATCTTCGATGTCTGGGGCATTGATTTCCAAGGACCGTTCCCATCTAGTAAAGGTAACAGGTATATTTTAGTAGTTGTTGATTATGTGTCTAAGTGGGTTGAGGCAATTGCTTCACCCCATTGTGATGCCAAGACCGTGATAAATATGTTTAAAAAGATCATATTTCCCCGATTTGGTGTCCCTAGGGTCGTCATTAGTGATGAGGGAATGCACTTTAAAGAAAAGAAACTAATTTTCTGTCTAAGGTTGGTGTTCAACACCAGCGTGGTTTGGGGTATCACCCCCAAACTAGTTGTCAGGTTGAGGTCTCTAATCGCGAGATTAAAGAGATCATATCTAAAGTAGTTTCTAAATCACGGAAGGATTGGAGTCCGAAATTAGAAGACACATTATAGGCTTAGAGAACTGCGTTTAAGACGCCGATTGGTGCATCACCTTATCGGTTAGTCTATGAGAAATCATGTCATTTACCTGTTGAGTTGGAATGTAAAGCTTGGTGGGCAATTCGTGAACTTAACTTTGATCCTAAGTTGTGTGGTCAGAACCGTCTTTTGCAGCTAGATGAACTAGAGGAGTTTAGGCTCAACGCCTATGATAGCTCACGCATTTACAAGGAGAAGACGAAGAGATGGCATAACAAAACAATTTTACCTCGTGAATTCCATGTCGGGCAGAAGGTGTTACTGTTTAACGCCCGACTGCGATTATTTCCTGGCAAGCTGAAGTCCAGGTGGAGTGGACCTTATACAGTGACAGCCGTCACTAAATTTGGATTGGTTGAGCTAGAAGGTCCCGAGGGAAATCGGTTCAAGGTGAATAGACAATATGTGAAGCACTATCACGAAGCAAATGAAGCAGACAATCGTGTTGAAGTCTTGTACTTTGACGAGCTTGACGCGCCAGTTAATTGATGCCAGAAGGAACATGCGGGACCTTTTAAACCTGCGCTTTCCGGGAGGTAACCAGACTGTTTTGTTGTACTTTTGTTGAACTTCTTTCTTTTTCTTTAGCTGTATGTTGAACTTTAACGCCAAACTATGTGTCCTTTGTATTTCATATGCTTCTTATACGTATTTTGCAGGTGAAGCAGCTCGATCGAGTGGTTTTTCTACTCGATCGAGCACTTTTGCTAAGATTATCACTCGATCGAGCAACTGCTATCCTCGATCAAAATGCTGCAAATCACGTTCTCTCGATTAAGTAACATATTCTCTCGATCGAGTGTTTTTGACACCATTCCTCTCGAGCGAACTGTTCTGAGTTGTTCGATTGAGCAGATCCTTGTTCAAGCAGCTATTTTCCGTCTGATGAGCTGCTGTTGGACTACCTATGACCTCCCATGTTCATTGTCGGTTTGGGGAGGTCCCTCTTCATGACGTCTTGTAAGTTTTCCGCCTCCCGTTATCCTTTTCTCCTTAGTTTGCAATCTTTTCCCTTTTTTTGGTACAATGAGGGCATTGTACGGTTTGGTTTGGGGAGGTATGCATCCATATCTGTGTCTGCATGTTTTATTGCATTTTCGTTTGCACGTTTATTCATTTTCGCATGCATCGTTGTTTTTAATTCAACAATCACATAAAATTTAAAAAAAAATCACGTTTATTTTGAGTCGGAACGTTTGAACTTTGACGCTACATTGAATCTTTACCTCTGCCCTGCATATTCTTGGCATGATATGTGCATAATCTACGAGTTTTTGTTTCCCTCTTATCTTAGAACTTTATAAACCGGTGACATTCATGACCAGTTTCATGTAGGAAGTGAGTAGTATTCTCTGTAAGGCATGTAACATCAATTTGCATAAGCATGAATTTGGTCTTCTTAATACCTGTATGCATTCGGTTTGTGGATGGTGACGCATGTTTGGAGTGGCAGTTCCCTTTATTTTATTCTACCTATGAGCCTCACATAGCCAAACTGCCCTTTTGTCCTATTAGCTACAGTCTATAATTTTGCCTACCCTAGCCGAGCTAGTGATGAGTAGTTGTTTGGAAAGCTTTACCGCAGTTTGGTTATATATCTGATTTCAGAAATCAGTAGAAGGTTGAAGGGAATAAAAAGAAAAATGTTGTGAAAAAGAAGAAAAAAATGCAATAGGAAAAAAAGAATTGAAAAAGAAATATGAAAAGGAAGAAAAATCATATGCGGAAAAATGAAAAATAGTATAGATGATTTTCACTCTCATGTCTTATTTGTATCCTATGGGGAGATGACAAGTTTATGGTGTATTATGAGTTGAGTGCATCTAATTTGCACTGTTTTGTATTGATATTTATTGAGTATGAAGTTGGGATGTAGTTTCAAAATTTGTATCCGTTGTTGCTACCCTGGCTATTCGGGGGTATTTGTAGCTAGATGCCACGTAAAATAGTACAGAAATGCGTGTAAAAATGAGGTAAAAACCCTATATAAAATACACGCATCAAATCTCCCCAAACAAAACCTTTGCTTGTCCCCAAGCAAACTATGAATGCAACTAAGAACAAATAGTGGAACAGGACCAACGCATCAGCTACAAATCATCCACCAAAACCAGTTTAATGCAACAATTAACAAAGTGGCATGTGATAAGTGCAAACGAATTAAATCAATGTTTCAAACTTACTGAACCGTCGACCTTGAAAGACTCAAAGATATCGGACTCTCACGGGTCGCTCATCACTCAAATTTAGGCACAAGGTGAGTATATATGTGAAAGATAGAAAGAAGTAAAGACACTCACCTTACTCGACCTATAAGAACATGCATGCAGTTAACATGAATAAAGTCTCTACAACCATACATACGCATTCCAATCATACTAATGACCAAGACACATGCCGAGGACTTACATTTGGGTAAGTGAGGTAATGGGTAATAAGGGGCTAAGATGAATTTAGATATGTGGAGTTAATAGCCAGGCTAGCAACAACAAATCCAAATATTGAACTGCATCCCAACTTCGTACTCAATATAACAAAACAAAACGGTGCAAATTCGATGCATTCAACTCACGATACACCATAAACTTGTAAACTCCCCATAAATTGTAAATGAAACATGGGAGTGAAAATCATTATACAATTTCTCGTTTTTCGCATATGATTTTTTCTTCTTTTCATTTTCCGTATTTCCAATTTTTTTCTTTTCATTTTTTTTTTTCATTTTCATCCATCATTTTTTCTTTCATTCCCTTCAATTCTTCCACCAACTTCTGAAATCAGATAAATATAACCAAACTGCAACAAAGCATTCAAAACAGCTACTCATCACTAGCTCAGCTAGGGTAGGAAAAATTATAGAATGTAGCTAATAGGACAAAAAGGCAATTTGGATGTGTGGGGCTCATGGGTAGAATGAAATAAAAGGGAAGTGTCTCTCCTAACATGTGTCACCATCCACATACCGAAAGCATACAGGTATTGCAAATTGATGTTACATGCCTTACAGAGAGTACTACTCACATCCTAAATGAAACCGGTCATGAATGTCACCAGTTTATAAAGCTCTAACCTCAGAATGTAATGTAGCTTGCCGATATGTGAGTCAATTTTATTTGTTCAGATAAGAGAGAAACAAAAACTCGTAGATCATGCACATTATCATGCCAACTAGATGGTAAGAGAGTGAAGGGCTAAGGTAGGGATTCAATGTAGCGTCAAAGTTCATGTTGGAATATATGTCCTCCGACAATAATGCGATCACAATTGTCGATCATATTGATCACATATTTAAATCTCATTACAAGAATACGAAAGGGATGATACATTACATATATAGTCAACTGGTCCACACATATCGGTAATGATTGGCTGGCTAGAGTTTGACATTACTGCCGTGCGACGGTGGTGATCAGTTGATCCCTTGAGGTCACACCTAAAGGACGATTCCCTTAATTGAAAAGGTCAATTAAATGTATGTCGATACAGATTAATTAATTCCTTAAAATTGAACAAATTATTGCCATAAGAGAGAAAAATGACATCATATTATAATGTGATTAAATAAGATTTTATTTAGTAATTTAAGAAGTTATATTACTAAAATTAATCGGTGTTTGCGAAACACGCGAGATAAGAATGATAAGTTAGTCATAATTACAAGATGTTGGGAATTATACTAACTAGTATTTAAATGACCATTTTATGTGAAAGTAATTTTGAATTACTCGTCAATTTGTTAAATGAGATTTATTTAATTTGTAAATGATATTTAATTTGTTAAATATGCATTTTAAATTAAAACATGACATAAGACATGTCACATGTCACATGACATACAATTGTACAATTGATAAAAATAAAATGGACTCCATATTACACATATAAACCGAAAATTGGTGGGCAATGTGAGAAGTTTTGTCTTTTATCCATTTGTCTTATTCATTTGTCTAATATGCTTGATAGTGACATGAATATGGACAAAGGCTTACACAATTGGTCTTGTGAAGACAAAAAGGAAAAAGATAGGGAGCCTAATAGCTCCCCACCCCACCGGTTTTGTGCATGCACAATTGAGAGATTTTCTCAATTTTTATCATTCTTCTTATGTTTTATGAAAAACACTACCTTCTCTCTCTTGTTCTTCATAAAATTCATTTTTTATGAATCTAATTTGTATAAATAAAACACTAATAATACTAGTAGTAGTATATGAGTATTAGTAACCGATTTTAAGGTAAACCACATTACAAATATCTAGTACATGTTTTGTGGGATTTTGGGATAGTCTTGGGTGCTACATATTGAAGGGCTTCTATTTTGAAGTCATGAATGTTCATTGATACCCGTCGTTGTGAGTACCAAAGATAATATTTATAATTCCTATTAAGACTAACCTAGGCTAGTGGTAACAGGGTCGAACCACGAGGAGGCAGATGTAAATTCTAGTTGATTTATATTCAGTCTAAGGTAACAATTGTGGGGGTTGAGTTGAAATGGTCTATAGCTAAGAACAAATAAAGATAATAAACTAAAAAGACGGTTTAACAGGTAAAGAAGGGGTACTAGGATGATCGGTTCATTATAGCTTCGGCGGCAGCAAACTAAGTCGGTCTGAGTCAACACAGGTGAGGCGGGAAATAAAGAGGTCCTCTCGGTCCACTCTTAACAAATACCCTAATATCACTAATACTAAATTTCGTTCTGAAAAGTGACTAATGGTCTAAACTATACCTATCTTTCGATCTTAGCTCAGTTTAGTCGATTCAATTGATGGTCTAACAACTTTCCCTATCTTTCGATCTAATGGGTCGGTCACAAAAGGGTATCTAACTAGTCGCATGCATTCGATTCGTTAAATACAACAATTAAAATCAATTAAAACGAAATAAGCTCACGAGGTCAGTCGATCGACCGGGTAAGGTGGTCGATCGACCAACACGCGGGTTCAGGCCGTGTCTAATCTAATGCCGCATATGCTACAATTTGCCTACATCCTAGCACAAACTATTTAGCTACTCATGCTAAGGGTGAAAACAATAACATTGACGATGAAACTAGCTACTGAATTCATGCTTAAAACGGTAAAGAAAGCAATTAACATAAACAATAAAATTGGTTGCGGGAAACTAGCTAGCAATTCTAAACTATTGATAAGATAAAGATGAACTAAAATTAGGGCAGAAGAATACCGAATTGCAGAGGAAAGATTAGTTATTAAGAACCGAAAATCCAATGCTCAACAATCCCAAACCCTAACTATCTATCAAGAACCGTATGCGGAAAATTACTGAATAAAACTTGGGTAAAAACTTGGATGAAAAACTGAATATAAACTGAATGCCAAACTAGGTATTCTCAGTTACGTTATATAGAAAGTTCACGTACAATTATTCCAAAACCTAAACTTAACGGGCTTCAAGTTCCTCGGTCTTTTAATTCACGTCTGGAACAGCATTGTGATCGATCGACTAAGGTAGGTGGTCGATCGACTGGTCCTCAGTGTACAGTAGCTTCTGGAACCCGAACATTGGTCGATCGACCGAGGGTGATGGTCGATCGACTATTTGAGGTGCTACTTGACTTCTTAAAACTCGTGGACTTGTCTTTTGGGTCTTGAAATGCGCACCAAGCTCGTTCCTCGGGTGGATACTTCACGTCAAATGCAATGTAGGATACTTGGGGACGGATTTAGCTCGATTTCCGCTGGATTCTTCACATTTCTGCAATAATGTACAAAATACGGAAGTAGACGGAAATAGGGAGAAATGCAGCATAAACTACAAGAATGAGCTCTGAAATGCGTGTAAAATGGGATGTAAAACATCATATAAAAGACACGCATCAAACTTCCCCAAACCAAACCCTTGCTTGTCCCCAAGCAAGAACTAGAATCGATCTAATAACCTAATGGAACGAGTTCAATCTCAGAGCGAAATGCAAACTGTTAAGCCTAAACCAAATTTAATGCAACAACCAACAATCAATTAGCAATTGAATCATGCAAACGAGTTATGGAGTCTTTAAAGATATGCTGAACCGCCAACTGTATAAACTTATCAAATTGGACTTTCACGGGTCGCTCAAATCACTCAGTAAGTACGGATGAATATTTGTAAGATAGAAAGAATTAATTTTGTAGTGACTCTCACCTAACTACGACCTATGAAGACATGCCAGCAATAGAATATGAAAATGATCTCTATGACCGTACATATGCATTCCAACCAAGCAGATGACCAATGACACATGCCGAGGTATATATGGGATATGTGAGGTATGGGTAAGAAGAGGCAAAACATTTTATGGTAAAGTGGAGGTACAGGTGATCAAGCTAGTACCAAGACGGAACCAAATGGCAACATCCAACTTCTTGCTCATAATCAAACGAAGCGGTGCTATAGCAAGCACAAAACTCACAATCTCCAAAATACTAAATCAATAAACTCCCCATAAAATATAAATGGAACATGGGAGCAAAAATCGACAAAAGATAAGGATTAAATTATGCGAATTGACTTTTTTTCTTTTTCTCGGATCTTCAGTCGATCGACCCAATTGGGCAGCCGATCAACTGCCTTGAACAGTACAGAACTCTTTTTTCTTTTCTTTTTTCGATTCGTTTTTCTCTTTTTCTTTTTTTTTCTTTTTTCTTTTGTTTCTTTCTTTCCTTTTTCATTTTCCAATCATCATCTCAACAGAGCATATGCCACCAAAAATGAGTAACAATCCCAAAAACTAAACTACTAGCTTGACAAAGGACAGGCTAAATGTAGGATGTAGTAAATGGGACAAAAAAGGATATTTTTGGTAGTGTGGAGTTTATGGGCAAAATGAATAAAGGAAAACCTCTACCACATGTGTCAACAAACCACAAACCGAATGCATACAGGTATTAAGCAGATCAAATTCATATTTATGCAAATTAAGGAAACATGTCTCAGAAGGAGTACTACTCACATTCCTAAATAAACCGGTCATAGATGTCACCAGTTATAGGCTCTAAATCTCAGAAATATGATGTAGCTTGCCAATTTTCTAAGTCAGGTCTCAAGTCCAGCAAGTAATTCAACGAGAACTCGTAGATATGCATAAACGATTCTACTAATAACATGTTAATCTAGCAAGGCTCAGGCAAAACAGGTGCAAATGCAAAATCATCATAGAAATACTACCGTTCCGACTCGACCTATATGCTAAAATAAACGTGCATTTTATGGGAATTTTTTGAAATTTTTCAATTTTTTGGTTTTTGATGTTTTCTCTATATATAAGAGAAATTAAATAAACAATGCAAAACAGAATTAAACGTGAATGCAAGCAAATGGTATGCGACGCAAAACCCTTCCCCAAACCAAATCGCACAATGTCTCCATTGTGCAAAATCATGTAATGAAGAAAAGAGAAATGGGAATTTGCGAGAAATAAATAAATATGGCATGAAGTAAAGAAATCAGGAACTCACAAGACTTTAAGCGCAAAGGAAACCTCCCCAAACTAGCATGAGCTAGGAGGTTTCAGTAGCTAGCAGTGCTACCACAAGTGCCTGAAAAGACAGAAAAATACCACGCATAAGACTGAGAAAAACAATTTTGAAGCGGTAAAATTGTGCATAAATGAGAGAACAGAAGAAATATATAAATTTTACGGAAGATAAAAGGGGGGTAGAAGACTCCCTTAAGTCCGCAAATCGACCAAACACAGCAAGGGAGAGGTCGTGAACAAATACAGCAGCAGCAGTGGTCGATCGACCACGTAGATCGGTCGATCGATCAAGTGGGCGTGAACAGTAGCTCCTGTAAACCTGCAAGTCAGTCGATCGACCATATAGGCCAGTCGATCGGCTGAAAACACTGCTGCGACATCTTAATTCTTCGTATTAGCTCAATGATTTTGAGCTAACAAGCTCTAAATACCTGCAAGTACACAATAATACGCGCCCAAAATTGCGCAAAACCCAGAATAAAGTCTAAAGTACTTAAAAATCCTAAATAAGCGAAATAAAATGCGAAGTTTTCGCGCACACAAAAAGCAATAAAAATTGTTTTAACAAAAGCAAATAAAATGAAGTTTATAACGAGCTCGATCAACTAATAGTTGATCAAGAAGGACCACGGTATGGCCCACTTCGTCGGCTTCTGGCTACTAGAGGTAGCCTCAATGGTGCTCATCTTATCAGCTGCACCCTTCTCAGCTTCGACAGTCGGAGAGCTCAACGGATCAACTTCGTCATCTCCCCAATCAAGGGTTTCTTTGGGCTCATCGGAATACAAGTCGGACTCCTTTGCTTTGACTGGCTCGTCATCAACTATCTCATCAATTCCATAGCTCAGGCAACCAAGACCTCCTCTTTGAATGATAGGCTTTGTCGCAGCTAGAGTGACCTGCAGCTCATCCTTCCCCAAACCGGCTCCTACAATGTCTAAAACAACAGATTCTTCCTCCCTTCTGCTCCCAATCTGGGGCGGAGGGGTTAGCACAGGAGTAGTAATAGAGACAGACAATTCAGGGAGCACAAAGTACGATTTCTTTTCAGAAACCGTATTACAAGTAACAGGCCACATGGGGTCCTTTTATTTAGCAGGTTGGGCAAAAATGATAGAATGTTTCCCAACTTTGAAGGTCAAAGTTCCAGAGCCTACGTCAATAACTGCACCAGCAGTGTGCAGAAACGGCCTACCTAGGATGATGGGTATATGGGCATCCTCAGGCATGTCAAGGACAACAAAGTCAACAGGGAAGAAAAACTTCCCTATTTGGACGGGTATGTCCTCTAGGACTCCTATAGGCTCGACCGCAGATCGGTCGGCCATCTGAACTGTCATGTCTGTGATAGCAAACCGGGTCAACTTAAGCTTCCTAGCTAAACTCAAGGGCATGACGCTTATACTAGCCCCTAAATCACACAATGCCTTCTCAATTGAGAAGGTGCCTATTTTGCAAGGGACGGAAAAGCTACCCGGATCCTCTAACTTATGGGCGCGATGTGAGACAGATAGGAGCAAGACTCCTTAGTAAGTGCGACAGTGTGCACTGTTTCAAGTGACCGCTTTTTGGACAAAAGTTGTTTCATAAATTTAGTATAAGCGGGCACTTGGTTTACTAACTCAAGGAAGAGGACTTGTACATTCAGACTACGGATAACTTTTTCAAATTTGCTGAAAGATACCTGTTTCTTGGTCGGCACTAGCCTCTCCGGGTAAGGGGCTGTAAGAAGGACCTTAGCCCTCTCCTCCAAATCACGCGCGCCGGCATCCTTGGACTTAGGCTGAAAGTCCGTCACCTTCTCTTTGTTGAAGCTAGACCCCTCCTCAGACCGTCTCAAATGAGAACCATTAACCGTCATTGGGTCGAACCGGGGACCGGGATCGACCCATCAAAGACTCGGGTCTTGTCCTAAAGTCTTCGGGATCTGTGGTACCCGAAACAAGTGGTCTCGCAGATTATTTGGCATTAAAGGACGAAATTCCTCAAGATCGCTAGCCGATCTCGGTCGATCGACCACTTGTCCTCGGTCGATCGATCGAGATGTCTGATTCGAAGCTCCAGAACCCGTGCTTGATCGATCGACTAGGTATATCATCGATCGACCGATATCCCTGGTAGACAGCTGTTTCTTTGATTTATTCGTTGAGGCTTTCTTTTTACTTGTTTCCGGATCATCTTTTTCAACAGCGTCCTCGACCATGGCCGGACCATCAAGGGTGGACCCGCTCCTCAAGGTGATGGCATTTAGGGTCTCCTTTTGTTCAGGTTGAGTCGGTAAGTGTCCGGGAGCTCGAGTGTTACTTTTGCTAGCCAGTTGAGCTATTTGGCTTTCTAGTAACTTCATCCCGGCCTCTCTTGCTTGGGACTCCTTCAGCAACAAATTCTTAAGCTCGGAAAATTCAGAATTCTGCGATTGTTCTTCTTTGCGGCATAAGGAGGTTTCGATATTGTTATTGCTTTTGATGAGGGGGCACATAGGGTTCTTCTTTGCGGCGGAGCTTGAGTTGGATTCAGGACATTTTGGCTCCTCCAACTCAAGTTCGGATGGGTATTCGGCTCATAGTAGGTGTTGGTCTGCCTATAGTGTTGAAAGGCAGCGCAAGATTCAAAGGGACTAGGGCAGTTTTTCGAGACATGGCCCTCACCGCCACACCTTTCACAGACGAAAGGACCGTCTGACACAGCATTTACCTGGTACATCCCACCTTTAGAAGCTCCTCCTAGCTCATACTTGTCAAATCTCGTGAGAAGAGCCTCAAGCGCGCAGCGACAGAGGAAGATTCTGACTCTCCTCCGGTTCCCTCTAGAATTCCCATACTCGGCCTTGTGGGTAGCTAGATCGTCAATGATCTTCCACCCCTAGGTTGCTCCCAAATTTTCAGCGAATCGTCCATTGGCTGCAGCATTCAAAATGGCCCTCTGATCGTCGTACAACCCATTGTAGAAATGATTGCACAAGCTCCACTTTTCGAACCCATGGTGCGGTATGGTTCGCACCAACTTCTTAAATCGGACCCATGATTCGTGGAAATTCTCATCTGGCCCTTGTTTAAAGCCCGTGATTTGAGCTCTAATAGCAATCGTCCTTGAAGCAGAAAAGTACTTCTTGTAGAATGCCAATGCCAATGAATTCCAATCGGTGATCCCCTGAACGGTCCGGTCCAAATCTCTATACCATTCCCTTGCAGCATCACGAAGGGAGAAGATGAACATGGTCTCCTTGATCTGGTCTTGGGTCACGTATTTGGTGGGGGTATGGAAAAGCGAGAGTCAATAAAGGTCTCCATATGCTTATTTTGCATCTTCATTTGCGGCTCCCCGAATCGGTTCTTCTCAACCATGCTAATGTAAGAAGGCTTTGGTTCGAACTTCCGGCATCTCTGGTAGTTCGAACCCCTTATAAAAGTTTTAAATTTGTCGGCTCGGAATGACTAGCTATACTTGCTTCCTCGGCCATGACTGGAATTTACGGAGAAGTAACTGTCTCGGCTGAAGAAGTGGAAACGGGTGAAGATCGTGGGTCTTCTTGAACAGATTGTTCTCGTAATAGCTTGACAGAGTACTCAGCTCTTCCTCTGTCGGTAGTACTCTTTGTGTTCGTCTCAACTCGCGCAAGGATTTCTCTATCTTAGGGTCGAATGGCACTAGTTCACCACCATGTGACCTGCGCATAAGAGGAAACTACAAAAAGAATATAAGAAGAGTTTAAGGAACAGAAGTCCCTTAAACTAAGAAAGACTAAATATAAAACAACTAAAATTAGGACTATTGCCTCCCCGGTAACGGCGCCAAAATTTGATACCCGTCGTTGTGAGTACCATAGATAATATTTATAATTCCTATTAAGACTAACCTAGGCTAGTGGTAACAGGGTCGAACCACGAGGAGGCAGATGTAAATTCTAGTTGATTTATATTCAGTCTAAGGTAACAATTGTGGGGGTTGAGTTGAAATGGTGTATAGCTAAGAACAAATAAAGATAATAAACTAAAAAGACGGTTTAACAGGTAAAGAAGGGGTACTAGGATGATCGGTTCATTATAGCTTCGGCGGCAGCAAACTAAGTCGGTCTGAGTCAACACAGGTGAGGCGGGAAATAAAGAGGTCCTCTCGGTCCACTCTTAACAAATAGCATCTTTCGATCTCGCTATAGATCCCTAATATCACTAATACTAACTTTCGTTCTGAAAAGTGACTAATTGTCTAAACTATACCTATCTTTCGATCTTAGCTCAGTTTAGTCGATTCAATTGATGGTCTAACAACTTTCCCTATCTTTCGATCTAATGGGTCGGTCACAAAAGGGCATCTAACTAGTCGCATGCATTCGATTCGTTAAATACAACAATTAAAATCAATTAAAACGAAATAAGCTCACGAGGTCAGTCGATCGACCGGGTAAGGTGGTCGATCGACCAACACGCGGGTTCAGGCCGTGTCTAATCTAATGCCGCATATGCTACAATTTGCCTACATCCTAGCACAAACTATTTAGCTACTCATGCTAAGTGTGAAAACAATAACATTGACGATGAAACTAGCTACTGAATTCATGCTTAAAACGGTAATGAAAGCAATTAACATAAACAATAAAATTGGTTGCGGGAAACTAGCTAGCAATTCTAAACTATTAATAAGATAAAGATGAACTAAAATTAGGGCAGAAGAATACCGAATTGCAGAGGAAAGATTAGTTATTAAGAACCGAAAATCCAATGCTCAACAATCCCAAACCCTAACTATCTATGAAGAACCGTATGCGGAAAATTACTGAATAAAACTTGGGTAAAAACTTGGATGAAAAACTGAATATAAACTGAATGCCAAACTAGGTATTTTCAGTTACGTTATATAGAAAGTTCACGTAACAATTATTCCAAAACCTAAACTTAACGGGCTTCAAGTTCCTCGGTCTTTTAATTCACGTCTGGAACAGCATTGTAGTCGATCGACTAAGGTAGGTGGTCGATCGACTGGTCCTCAGTGTACAGTACCTTCAGGAACCCGAACATTGGTCGATCGACCGAGGGTGATGGTCGATCGACTATTTGAGCTGCTACTTGACTTCTTAAAACTCGTGGACTTGTCTTTTGGGTCTTGAAATGCGCACCAAGCTCGTTCCTCGGGTGAATACTTCACGTCAAATGCAATGTAGGATACTTGGGGACAGATTTAGTTCGATTTCCGCTGGATTCTTCACATTTCTGCAATAATGTACAAAATACGGAAGTAGACGGAAATAGGGAGAAATGCAGCATAAACTACAAGAATGAGCTCTGAAATGCGTGTAAAATGGGATGTAAAACATCATATAAAAGACACGCATCATTCATCCATTATTGGAAAGCTCAAGAACTAACAAGAAGGAGATCTTGTTGGTGCCCATAAATGACCGAAATTATAGATGGTGAGAAATCAATTTTCTTATCTCTTCTTATTTAGTTTGCATGCATAAGATCTAAATTAATTTTATGACTAAATTAATTTGTAACATATAATAATATGTTGTATAATGAGATATAGATTTCTAACAAGCGGTATCATGAGCCTTAGGTTGTTTGCATGCAAATCGGTTATAGTTTTTCCGAGTTATACGATTAACATATAAAACTTATAAATTTGTGTTTATTATGATATATCACGAAATAAATTTTGCATGTTAAAGTTTCTGATCCTAAAATGTATTTAGGATATTTTGGTTAATTTATGGATTTTTATTGTTCATTTTATTTAATAATGGCATTAAAATATGATTTTATGATAAAAATGTCATTTTGGGACTAAAATTAGCTAAACTTCGAATTTTCCAGTGTTTTTTGGATATGTTTTCACATATATTATTTTTAGATGACCTGTAAACTTTCATAATTTTTGGAGTTCTTATGCTCAAAATATGGATTTTTCATGATAAAATCGAATTTAAATGATAAAATAGGTTAATATGAGTAATATTTCGAATCTGGTCATATAAATTTAGTATGTTGTCACATGCAATTTTACAATATGTATGTAAAATAATTGACTATAATGAAGTCTTTATGCATGATTTATGAATTTTTGATGAAAAATAACATAAATAGTGACTTTAATTAGTGAAAAATTGCTAAAACATACTTCATGACTAAGGAAAAACGTCACATGTTGCATTTTATCACCTATTTCAGATCTAAAAGTGAAAAGTTAATAAAATATTTTTCTCATATTTTTATGGTAATAATTGATAAATCCGATAAACCGCAACATTGTTTTTCTCGATAAATTTCGAAATTTTTAACCTAAGTTTTTGAACATTATGAGGGTCATGGTATTTTTCCAGAATGTTCATGAGTTTAAATTTTGAATTTTGAATTTATTTGAAATTTTTATGATTTATTTGAAGTTTATGACATTATATTGTAATTTTAAGTCCTTTTATGAGTTATATTAAGAAATATAAGTTAATTATTGTCAAATCTTAGTGGAGACTAATTTTGAGTTCTAAGTTGGTTAGGGTAATTAATTTGTACATAAATATGAATTTATGTAATTATAGTGATTATAAAGGGTTAAATCACGCAAATCCGTAAAACCGATTAATATACGATATTGGCTCCTTAAAGGCGATTTAGCATAAAATTGGGCATGTTCATACATATTATAATGCTGCATTTTTTTTTATGATTGTCATAATTTTATTTTATGTAATTTTGAAATTATGTAATTTTACTTAGTATGGCCTTAGCTTTTTAATTGGAATTACCCGAAATGTATGGGAATATCGATTCGGTTGTAATTTATTGTGATCTCGTATCACCGTTTTGTAATTTAATAGATTTATTTTATTTTATTACAAATGTATAATAGGAAATTAAGTAATTTGTTATGTAATTTATTTATTCCGGAGATTCTTGAAGACGGTGCCACTCAAGAAGGCGGTCCTTTAAAGACGGTGTTACCTCGAGATGCATGCCAAAACCGAAGTTCAAGGGACCAAAGGAGTTGGTTTCCGAATTTGTAATAGTTTATGAGATTTACTATTTTAGGAAGGCCATACTAGGATTTTATTTATGCTTTGCATTTTATTTATATGTTGCATGCATCGCTAAATCGTCATAACTAAAACATGCATTGTCTTTTTAATCGAGTTTATCGACCTTGCCAATTACAATTATCGTAGTTCACCACTTTAGTTCACTTAAAACGTGATAGATAATAAATTGACATGACCTCTCGCTAAAATAAACAATTGAGACTTAGTCTTACCAAAAAGTAGATACCATGAAAACCTATTTCGTGAGGGAGTGCACTCGGCCACACCAGGGTACAAACCTTGTTACGTAGCGGAAGTGGGTGATAAATGTCTATCCACCGAATTTATGTTAATGAAGGGTATTTCGGCACACCGTGCCCTAAGTTGATATGAGTTTGGATCATGGACACATTTATTCGAAATTTGGGTTGAACTCAACGAAAGTATTCACGACGATTTCCGGATGTGTTTCGGGCTAGAGATAAATATTAAAGTAATTTTATCGACCAAGAGTTCTAAAAGTAGAATCGATTAAAGAGTTAATCCACCGAGTTATGTTAATAAAGGGTATTTCGGCACACCGTGCCCCAAGTTAATATGAATTTGGATCTTGGAATCATTTATCATAGTTGGGTAGAGGTCACTATGTAAATGCTTTACTTGTTATTTACAAGTATTAATAAAACGATAAATGTTAAGTTTTCCACTATTCCGTTATCATATTGTTCTATTTCTTTACCAAAATTCATATACGATATCATTTCGATTTTGATTCAAATCTCCATTAAAACATCGTAACTAAAGACAAATATGAATTTTCTTCTAAAACCTCGAATTATCCATTGTAAGGATCTCTTGTGAAGAGTATAGATGGAAGTTATTTGTGATCAAAAGGGTTTTTGATTCTTGACTAACATATCTACTTATAATGAATTGTTTCTCATATGCTTAATTGAGTTAAGTACTTTGAAACATTACATCATTTTGGTAACTAGATTTGTTGGAAATCAAAATTGACCAAAATACCGCAACCACTTCAATGAAAGTTTTAAGACGAAACGATTGAATTGAAGAGTAGTCTTCATAAGTTTCAATTTTGCTTCTCTTGGCAAAGACTCATTGAAATGAGTGGGAGCATTCTCTTAAACCGTTAAGAAAAGGATAAGGTGTTTAAAGAAGTAAAATTAGAATGGAATTGATACAAGGTAATGTTAAAAGTAAAGTTATTGAGAATAACGATACTAAACCTATCAATCCCGACTGATAAAGTTTCCATTGTCTTAATTGTTGGACGCTAGAAAGGAAACTACCCCAAAATTATTGAAGAATCAACAAATTAGTTGTGGGACATCTAATGCGACCTTCTTCTTTAAATGTTTATTTGATTGACATAAATATTGCTAGTACTACTTCGTCAATATTTGAAACCGGTGGTGGTTTTCATCATTGTATTTGATACATAGGATGATTAGAATATGACGACTAGCAACAATGAAGACGAGAGAAAGAGTCATTATGTACTAAATCTAGTTATTGGGTTTTGAGTTGAACTTAATTGTGACTATTAAGTACATAAACTCTAAATAAGAATATAAACTTGTTAAGATACAAAAGAGGTTTCACTTTTGTGACCCTATACACCATGATTTGATGTATGGCTAGCCCATTATCAAGGTGATTATATTCTAAACCAAACTAGAATGATATATCATGAATATGATGCAAGACTTAAATTGGTAACCCAAGATTGAACCTTAGATTCGGGAATGATGAACGCAAAGAGTTATAGAGTACTCTTGAAACCATTAGATCTTATGGTATATGCGTATCTTGTATTCAAAACAAGATATCTCGTGCCTTTTGGTTGAAAAGGAGATCGAGGTTGTAAATCATTGATCCAAAATAGGTTGATCATTTTCTTTTACCAACGATTTAAGTTGACGCTAATATGTTCACTTAATAAGGTAAATAGAGAAATCTTTGAAGAAGTTCAAAGAGTTCAAAGAATCACGATTTAGTCGTGATGGGATTATCAAAGTGAAGACTTTGATATAAGCCAAAGGAAATGTGATATAGTATCACAAATTAATCTCTCTTAGCACGCATTATGGGATAATGTGTGGTTGGATAAGAAATCAAACGCTATTCGATATGGTTTGGACTTCAATCAAGTTACTTTGAGTTACTTGATCCTTTTGGGGATTTTATCATTTTGTCTAAATTATTTTTCCACTAAATCTAAAATGAATCATATGAGATATGAAATGGTAGGGTACCATGTTTGTAAGTTTTCACAAAGAAACAAATGCTCATTTTTCCTTACTATAATCACAAGTACAACGAGTTTGCGGCTTGCGAAGCTTTCTTTCTAGAATACAAGTTTATTTATAGAAGACAGAGTGGGAGAAATAATTCAAGAGCCACAAAAGAATGTTATGTCGCGAGAAACTATTATTTTTTTGCTACATGAGACGTTCCACAAAAGAATGTTATGTCGCGAGAAACTAGTCTTTCTTGGCTACATGAGACATTCCACAAAAGAATGTTATGTCGCGAGAAACTGGTCTTTCTTGGCTACATGAGACGTTTTGTGTCTTTCTTGGCTACATGAGACGTTTTGTACGTTTTGTGTAAGACGTTGTTTCTTCAAAACCTAGGAGGTTAAAGTCATCACTTGTTGAAGATGATGAATTCATGTTACTTTTAAGAAAGTAAAGAGCTTACAACTTACAAAGAAATTGTTTGATTCAAGTTAATTACTTCTGGAAAGTAATGAACATATGACTTACATGAGAATGTTTAAGTCACAACTCAATAAAAGGCTTAGAGCCATGAAAATCCGAAATAAAAGACTTGATTAGTGACAAAGGGTTTTGCACCAATAAGGAGAGATTTCAAAGCTTGATTGGTAGCAAAAGTTTTTGCACTAGTTGAATGCTTAAGCCTATTTGGATCTTCTTAGGGATTGTGTTTCATTATGATGATATACATAGAGCAAGTAAATCTAAAACCCACTTCTTCAATTAGAAGGAATGTATTCAATACATGTCTTGAGTTTGGTAGATTCTTGCAATCCTGAGATAATGTGCAACTCAAGAGAGGGTCTTGAGTAGGACATCAATGAGTTGGAATCAATGATTTGATCATGTTATAAAACTTTTCTCGATAGGTCGAGAAGTTGTGTTTATACATAAAGTTTAGTGGGAGTTACGGAAATTTTAATTAGTTTAATATATGGATGACATATTGATCATTGGGAATGATTTAAGACTTGGAGTAATATAATAAATCTTTAATATTCAGATTTATGTAGATAAATCCACATAATATTAGCGTCCAATAAGAAGTCTCATGTTGATAAGATTCATGACTAGTTCAATCAAGTTGAACATATTTGATTGATTCCATTTGCTTTCGTTGCCGGATCAATTAAATAGGAAATGATGTATAACACTTCATATACTTTGAGTATGATGAATTGTTTCAAATCGAATTTAAGTAATAGTTACCAAGTAAGCCATAAAGATTACCCTTAAGTGCTTGCAGAAGCATTAAGGATGTAATGCAAAGTGTATTTGATGCAATTTTTTGTAAGGGTGTTACACGAATGACAATTGACAATTGCGATTGCGCATGGTTTCCGACAAAACCATAATCAAAACACATTAGGATGGTTAAGATACCATTGTGGCTATGTTATTTAAGAAATAGATTTTCTAGAATCGTTCTAGGCAATAAAGAACAATGAGAAATATTTACAACGGAAATTGAGTACACTTGGAATCATGAGATGTGCAAGAAGAATGAGTCCCGCACACTGTGAAAACAGTGGGAGTTATTCTAAGGCTAGAGGGCCTCTGTCTTGATTAGATCTCGACACGTACTCAGAAAGTTTTGTAATGCAAATGTATACATTACAAAGGAAAACGAGTATGTAGTAAGGTTGAGTGAGGTACAAGAAGTTGATAAAACCTACTAACCAAAGCCTTCTCATAGGCTTAACATGATGAGTCATGTCATTTCAATTGAATTGAGATGAACAGCTACATTCAAGATCAAACTGGATTATAGAATATGAAGTAGTAATCAAGTATTGACTACTCATGTAATAATCACATTTATCGTTCGAGTTTTTAAATCAGAAAACTCCTTTTATACTTTGTTACATCCAAACGGGTTGTAGAGACAATATTGAAGCTCGTTAAAGTGAACCCGGATTAACATTGTATTTGCCCGTAGTCACTTGTATAAGGTAACGTCTCGAAGTGACTAGAGTGTGATGCGATTGATGGCAAGTTCAAGTGCCATAGAGTCATGTGAGATGACTAGTCGATCACATAGGCAGACTGTTAGGAACACTTTGTCAGGCAGTGACCGCTTATAGAGTTCTGGCAAATTTATAAAGCCTGGTCGTGGCGAGAGCTACTATAGTATTCTAATGAGTCGATTCTTTTGACTAAAGACTGTTCGCTTAAGATGGCACAGTTTCAGATTAGCTTTGATTTATGTTACTACGACCTTCGTAAATGGGGTCAAATGGGCATATTTTGGGTTATGATGGCTGTGGCTAGTCGAAGGGAATAAGTGCGATAGGAATTTTCCACCCCTTTGTCAGGGTTAAAACAATATCTCAGGGCCACTCGAGGAGCAATGAACTGGAAATGCGTGGCCACGCTAGGAAGGTATCTATGGTAGATAAATTCCGGTCAATCAGTTATTCTCCAGATCGAGGAAACCACTCTCGATATGATCACTTGCAAGTACGACCCGAAAGACACCTTGCATTGAGGGGAGATAGTAATAGGACAAGAGAATTGGTGACACACACTTGTCGAGGACAAGTGGGAGATTGTTGGAATATATGTCCTCCGACAATAATGTGATCACAATTGTCGATCATATTGATCACATATTTAAATCTCATTACAAGAATACGAAAGGGATGATACATTACATATATAGTCAACTGGTCCACACATATCGTAATGATTGGCTGGCTAGAGTTTGACATTACTGTCGTGCGACGGTGGTGATCAGTTGATCCCTTGAGGTCACACCTAAAGGACGATTCCCTTAATTGAAAAGGTTAATTAATTGTATGTCGATACAGATTAATTAATTCCTTAAAATTGAACAAATTGTTGTCATAAGAGAGAAAAATGACATCTTATTATAATGTGATTAAATAAGATTTTATTTAGTAATTTAAGAAGTTATATTACTAAAATTAATCGGTGTTTGCGAAACACGCGAGATGAGAATGATAAGTTAGTCATAATTACAAGATGTTGTGAATTATACTAACTAGTATTTAAATGACCATTTTATGTGAAAGTAATTTTGAATTACTAGTCAATTTGTTAAATGTGATTTATTTAATTTGTAAATGATATTTAATTTGTTAAATATGCATTTTAAATTAAAACATGACATAAGACATGTCACATGTCACATGACATACAATTGTACAATTGACAAAAATAAAATGGACTCCATATTACACATATAAACCGAAAATTGGTGGGCAATGTGAGAAGTTTTGTCTTTTTCCATTTGTCTTATTCATTTGTCTAATATGCTTGATAGTGACATGACTATGGACAAAGGCTTACACAATTAGTCTTGTGAATACAAAAAGGAAAAAGATAGAGAGCCTAATAGCTCCCCACCCCACCAGTTTTGTGCATGCACAATTGAGAGATTTTCTCAATTTTTATCATTCTTCTTATGTTTTATGAAAAACACTACCTTCTCTCTCTTGTTCTTCATAAAATTCATTTTTATGAATCTAATTTGTATAAATCAAACACTAATAATACTAGTAGTAGTATATGAGTATTAGTAACCGATTTTAAGGTAAACCACATTACAAATATCTAGTACATGTTAGTTTGTGGGATTTTGGGATAGTCTTGGGTGCTACATATTGGAGGGCTTCTATTTTGAAGTCATGAACGTTTATCCATTATTGGCAAGCTCAAGAACTAACAAGAATGAGATCTTGTTCGTGCCCATAAATGACCGAAATTATAGATGGTGAGAAATCGATTTTCTTATCTCTTCTTATTTAGTTTGCATGCATAAGATCTAAATTAATTTTATGACTAAATTAATTTGTAACATATAAGAATATGTTGTATAATGAGATATAGATTTCTAACAAGCGGTATCATGAGCCTTAGGTTGTTTGCATGCAAATCGGTTATAGTTTTTCCGAGTTATACGATTAACATATAAAACTTATAAATTTGTGTTTATTATGATATATCACGAAATAAATTTTGCATGTTAAAGTTTCTGATCCTAAAATGTATTTAGGATATTTTGGTTAATTTATGGATTTTTATTGTTCATTTTATTTAATAATGGCATTAAAATGTGAGTTTATGATAAAAATGTCTGTTAGGCCTGGAAATCCGCAGACCACCCTGATAGCATTTCATCTAAACCTGACTGCCAGGCTCTCAGGGCACATGAAGATAGGCGCCGGGCCATGGAGAGGACAACGGTCCAAATATCAGGACAATATTTGACCAAATCCGCATATATTAATGGAAATAAATACGCAGCATTAAGTGTGAAGATTATGCAATAAATACGGTAATTATGAAGGAAATATTCAGCAATTATTACCAGCAATTATGGAGAATATTCAGCCTTCAATGCTTGATCATGCAGCCGTTCAAGATGGGAAGCTATATAAAGAACACTTGAGAGATCTGAAGGGAGAGCATTCATACACAAGAAGATATATACATACTACTTAGAGAAACACAAGCATTATTGTCATCATAATATTATTCTCTCAAATCATATAGTGAAATCCTCTCCTGGCTTGGTGCCCGTGGTTTTTTCCCATTCAAGGGTTTTCCACGTACAAAATTGTTTGTCTTGTTATTTTTATTATCTTATTTACAGCATAATATCGTACCCTAACAACCTGACCAATAGGCTAATTAGAGCTAGTTAACCCTACATAGTATTACCCTGACCTGATTTCGCCCTGCGCAAAATCCACACAAAATAATTGGCGCCCACTGTGGGGCATCTAGCTCTTTAATCCTTTTTTCTTATATTACAAAAACTTAGAAACCTACAAAAATGGCCTAACCCACCGTTGAAGAACAATTGAATGCAGCTCTCCAAAAAATCGCTGACTTGGAAAGCCTGAAAGAAAAAGTGGCCCAAATGACGAGAAATCTTGCAATGAAAGAATCGAGTCACTGAAGCAAAAATTGGAAAAAACCCAAGGGGCAAGCTCTAGATTCCAACCAGGAACCCCATTTTCATCAATCATCAAAAACATTGATTTTTCCAGTTTTGGGAGCCCAAATACTCCTAAAATCACTAACGTAGATGGTGATGAAGAGCCGAAAAATGATGATAAACCCGATGAATGCGGCGGCTATCATGATGGCGATAGTTCGGAGATCAAGAAACTCAATGAAAAATTTGACAAGATACCAGGAGTACTGCAAGTATGGAAGAAGTCGCCTTTTGATGCTATCTTTGATTCACACTTCATAGATGAAATAGCCAAAGTAGACCTACCAAAGAAGTTCACAATTCCATCTATGAGGTTCTATGATGGAACCACGGATCCACAAAATCACGTGGCTCTTTACAAGCAGAAGATGTTGGATGCATCCATTCCTAGCGAGTTCGACAAGTTTGCATGTGCAAGGGGTTTGGAATGACCCTGACTGGCCCTGCCCTGCAGTGGTACATCAACTGCCTACTGGCAGTATCCATTCCTTTGCCAACCTAATTAATAGTTTTAACCAGCAGTTCGCAAGTAGCAGGGAGTTGGAGAAACGATCCATTGACCTTTACCGAGTTACACAGAAGCCTGATAAAACTCTCAGGACATTCCTTGCAAGGTTCAACAAATAAAAAGTTTCTATGCCAAGATGTGACGTTGGAACAATAGTAAAGGCATTTAGACAGGGGTTACTACCACATAGTGACTTATACAGTGAACTCACTAAGTATCCCTGCCACACCTTCGAAGATGTTCAGGCCAAGACCCTTGCCTTCATCAGGCTGGAAGAAGATAAAAGCTACAAGCTTGGATCACCCAGTGGACCAAGGGATCATGAAAAAAGCAATAGGAAAAGCAACAGAGGGAACAATTACAGACCTACTCCATATTCCAGGCCAGATCAATCAGAAGTCAACCTGACTCATGAATATCAAGGTAAGGCTAAGGTTTATCCACCTATCTCCGAACATAACTTTTGTGTTGATACTGCAGGATTGATCCAAAGGCTTGACAACATGGGAACAGCTGTTAGATGGCCCAGGAAGGTAGAAAATCCAAATCCCAGAAGAGATAATTCAAAATGGTGCGAATTCCACATGGATATTGGACACGCCACGGATGATTGTTTCACTCTGAGGAAGGAAGTGGCCTACTTTGAAATCGGGATACTTAAAAGACCGATCAAGTCAAAAGGCAGGAATGCAAACCATGATAAAGAAAATCAGGAGCACAAGCAGGATCGCAGCCTCCCTCCACCACCACCACTCTATGAAGTAAAATTCATATCAGGCGGTTCAGAGATTTGTGGCCTGACAAGCTCAGCGGCAAAAAAGATAGCCAGGACACCGAGGACTGTGTCACCCTGCAAGCTGGATCATGTTTCAACAATCACTTTCAATGATTACGACCTGGTGGGCATCCCTGATGTTCATCACGATGGCCTGGTCATTTCTATGCAGATTGGAAAAGCCACAGTAAAAAGGATCCTGGTAGATGGAGGCAGCTCAGTAAACCTGATCATGCTTGACGTACTGAAAGCCATGAAGATAAACGAGGATCAAATCACCAAAAAATCCAGCGTCCTAGTAGGGTTCAGTGGTGAAACCAGGAGCACTCTAGGAGAGATCCACCTCCCAACCTATATGGAGGGAGTCTCATCCTATGAAAAGTTTGGGGTCCTTGACTGCTTGTCATCTTACAACGCCATCCTGGGCAGACCCTGGATTCACAATGTCAAGGCCGTACCATCAACCTATCACCAGTGCATCAAGATACCAACAGAATGGGGCATAGCCACAATCAAAGGGGACCACAAGACAGCCCAGAGTGCTGCTGACCTTGAAGCCTTCAAGGCGGGTAAGTCCCTGGCATAGCAATTGATTACACTGTCGGGAGCACGTATGTAGCACCTCCCGAATGGAAACAGATCAGGTAATTCTAGACTCGAGTACCCTGACGGGTATGTTTTAATAGGATCGACGCACCGGATAATGTCGCCCGAATCGGTAAAATTTCTTAAAAATAAATCATCTTGGTTTGCTTGGTCACATTTTGATATGCCTGGAATTAGTCTTGATATTATTACTCATAAGCTCAATGTTGACCCATCTTTTAAGCTGTGCAGTGAGAAAAAGAGCAAATTTGCAAAATTTGAAAGAAACACCATAATAAATGAAGAAGTAGAAAAACTCTTGGATATGGGGATGATCAGGGAAGTAATGTACCCTGAGTGGCTGGCTAACGTAGTTGTTGTGCAGAAAAAGAATGGAAAGTGGAGAGTCTGTGTAGACTACACCGACCGAACAAAGCTTGCCCTAAAGATCCATTCCCTCCGCCTCATATTGATGCCATGGTAGACGCAATGTTGAGGTCACGAAATGTTGACATTCATGGATGCTTCTGCAGATTCAATCAAATAAATATGCACCCGCCGACCAGGAGAGTATCGCATTCATTACGGACCGAGGCATATCTTGTTACACGGCCATGCCTTTCGGCTGAAGAATGCGGGGCAACGTACCAGCGCCTGGTCAACATGATGTTTAAAGACCAGATAGGTGACATCATGGAAGTATACATAGATGACATGGTGGTGAAATCCAAGAATGCAGAAGATCATGTGAAGCACCTAAAAATGGCATTTGAGATATTAGAAAAATATAACATGAAGCTGAACCCTGAAAAGTGCCACTTTGGGGTCTCTCCAGGCAAATTTCTTGGATATATGGTCACAAATAGAGGCATAGAAGCAAGCCCTGAACAGATAAAGGCCATCCTAAAACTACAGTCACCCAAGTCTGTCAAGGACATCCAAAAATTGACAGGCCGGGTAGCTGCCCTAAACCGCTTTATATCAAGATCTTCTGAAAGATGCAAAACTCTATAACTTACTCAGGAAAAATAATCAGTTCCAGTGGACGGACGAGCAGGAGGCAGCTTTCCAGGATCTAAAATCCTATTTATCATCTCCACTCTTACTAGCTAAAACAGAAAAGGGAGAACCTTTGTCAGTATACCTATCATCAAACCACAAAGAATCAGTGCGATCCTGGTGAAAGAACAGGATGGGCGACAACATCCGTCTACTATGTAAGTAAAAGCCTGCTAGATCTTTGAGTTGAGGTATGGACTACTTGAAAAATATGTTTTAGCATTGATAATGTCATGTACCAAGTTTGAGACCTTATTTTGAAAGTCACCCAATTATAGTCGGGACCAATTTACCCATAAAATCGTCATGCGTAAACCTGAACTTTCAGCGGGATGGCCAAATGGTCGACAGACTGATTAGCACATATGACATCTCCTTTGAACCGGGCGCGATCAAATCGCAGGCCCTAGCAGTTTTTGTGGTCGACTTCCCTAACCTGGAACCAGACCTAATAAAAGAGGTCAACCAACTAGAAAATAAAACCCTAGACCAAGAATGGACCATGTTCATAGATGGGGCATCCAATGCCAGGGGGACAGGGTTAGGATTAGTACTTAAATCACCCCAGGGAGATGTAATAGCTCAGGCTGTAAGCTGTGAGTTCAAAGCTACCAACAACGAAGCAGAATATGAAGCCCTGATAGCAGGCTTAAAGATATGTCTAGACCACGGTGTTCAAAACCTAAAGGTAAAAACTGATTCACTCTTAATTGCCAATCAAATAAAGGGAATTTATACGGCTAAGGATGCAAAAATGATTTCGTATTTATAATCAATATATATATATATATAAGAGACTTTTTTCAGGCAATTCTAGAGACTCCAACTTTTTTAAAACACCTAAATCATTTTTAAATTAAATTAATATTATTCTAAAACTAAATCTTAAAAGATATATAAAATTTAAATTAATTTTATTTAAATTTACACGATAACTCTAAAATGGTGAGATATGTATAAAGGCTTTTTTTCGAGCAAGAGAGAATCTCTATTTTTTTTTTAAAATACCAATAATAAAATCAAACACAATATGTTGGAGAATTTTTTTTTTTTTCTGCGTTATTATGTTGATTCAAGTCATTCCACTATAATAACGCACTAGCAACATATGTTAATCTATTTATGCATGGATCCTTTATTTTAATTTGATTGTGTTAGCAGTTCATGCCACACGGATTATTAATGGTTTTTATACTTACCCACATGCAGGCTAATAATCAACGATGATGGTACAACAAACAACATATTGTGAAGCTTAATTTTTTTTATTGTTCAATTTAGATTTTGTGGTTTTAGTTTTTAAATAGTGTACAAAGGTCCATTGATCGTGGATTTTTTATATTATTCATAACCTACGATTATTCTTTAATCAAGCGATTGGCTATAACAAATTTATTGACATATCCCATATTTTTGAATCATACGTAACATTTATTTAATACTAAATGTGAAACAACTTCTCCAATTAAAAATAGGAATAACCTATTCCTTGACATTGGTATCATATGAAAAGCCGTAGATATAATAGAGACATGAAAAATATAAAAAAAAATCAAAAAATCCAAATTTCTTAAACTACATCATGATTAGAGATATACTATCAAAACTCTATCCTAAAAAGGAAGTCTCAAACGTATCTGGATAACAACAAACTCTAATTTGATATTTAAGTCTAAAATAAAGTAGAGTTGTAGGTGGTGTTAACTAAATACATTTAAATATAACTTGCACCTTTAAGCTGAGAGATAATATAATTTTATCGACCAAGAGTTCTAAAAGTAGAATCGATTAAAAGTTAATCCACCGAGTTATATTAATAAGGGTTTCATCGGCTATCCCGTGCCTAAGTTGATATGAATTCCCGTGCCTAAGTTGATATGAATTTGGGTCTTGGAATCATTTATCTAAGTTGGGTAGAGGTCACTAGATAAATGCAATAAAACTTGTTTAAACTTATTTTACGAGTATTATTATATTGAAAACGACATATGTTTTATTCCTTCTATGTTTTGTTTTGTAGACCGCTCTTATTTCTCATAACAAATGACAAATCCAAACACCAACGCCACACCTCTCACTAATACTTCATGGCTCCGATCCTTCATGGATCGATGTAAACTTGAAAAGAATGGGTCAAATTTCTCCGATTGGGATGCCCAACTCAAATTAGCCGCCCAAGGTGACGACAAGCTTCGTTACCTTACCGAGGCCTCTCCACCCGAACCTAACACTAGGTCGACCGCCGCCACTAGGGAAGCATATGAGGCTTACCATAAGGAGACTAAAGATAACTATAAAGAGTCCATCAATACCTAAGGCGTGCTCCCATAGTCCCAATGGTTTTTAGAAAGAGGCCGCCCTTTTACACAAATTATAGTATAAGACGGTCTTACTCTGCGAGACGGTCCCCTTTTGCAAAAAAATTGTTCATTTATTACTAATAAATAGGTTATGTTTTTTCATTATGGGACCGTCTTACATAGTAACTACGGGCTCTTTTATTATCTCTTTTATTATCTGGCATAGAAAAGTAGAAATTAAAAATTGATTGGATAGTAAAAAACAAAAAAAAAATTCTAAGTGTCAGACCAACGGAGTCCAAGTTATAAGACTATGTGCAAGTAAACAAGCATGAGTCTTAGTTTTACGATATATGAGAAAATCATGCAAATCCCATGTGTTATTGTTTGACATAGTTATTTAGTTTAAAATTTAATTTTGAAAATTTGGGAAAACGGTACAAAGTACCTTATTTGAATAATTGAAACACAACTGTTACGTATCATTTAAATGTTGGGGTTGGTGTCCTTAACAGTTAGTGCAAGGACTTATAAATCTCTAAAAGGATCAAAGGGTATACTTTGTATCATAATTAGTTGATCCACGTTTATCAATAACGGTTGGCTTGCTAGATAAGTTTGACGTTATTGTCATACAGATGGCGGTGATCAACTGGTCCCTAAAAGTCACACCTATAGGATACGTTTTGAGAGATGTGACGGTATGAAAATACTGATCATGTAGATGCCAAATTTGACTAACCAGTTAGTCTGAGTTATTTGACTAATAATTAGTCAAAATGTGATGTTGAGATATTATATTTAATACGGATTAAATATCATGGGCTAAAGGCGAATTAACCAGTTAATTCGTAAAATTAAATATAAGCGTTTTATATTTAATTAAATGTATATTGAATATAATTATACAATACTGTTTTGTCGGACATGTATTAATAATTCAACTAACCCGTATTATTAGTTGATGCCTTAATTTCCGATAACCGATAACAGTTTATAATGAAACCGCGTCGTATACACTTAGCAAGCTATGGACCGGACCACGAGTTTAAGTGAAGAGGAAATGAAAAGCCCATTTCCCTCCTCTCACTCGGTTTGGCCGAGACTTGCATAGACAAAAGGGGAGTTTTCTCCTCTTGTCTAACCTAATTCATTTTGCTAAAAAAATTATTAGGGTTTTGGGAATTGTGCCTCCCGAATTCCGGATCTCTCATCCAACACAAACTCACAAAACAATCCCCTCGATATTGCAAGGCAATTAGGGGATTCTCTCTAGCACAAGGGCATTACTCGGACATCTTGGGTGCAACTATTAGGAGGGAATCTCTGTTGATTTTTGTTCTTTACGCCGTGCATCAAAGGACCCGAGGTTGATTCTTTATCTTTATCGTTTCCTTGTTGTATTTCGTTTATGACCATATTTCACATGTTAAATTTTCGTTATAGTCCTAAATTTAAAGGGTCTTATACGGATATTACCCTACAAGTGGTATCAGAGCGAGGCCACGTAAATTTTCATTGTGATTTTTCATAAAAACGATTTGAGACGATCTCGGATTGCCTAGAAAACCGTGAGGCAAAACAACTTTTCTCTAAATTTGAAAATTTTTTTTTCTTTGTTGCGTTTTCGTGCTTTGAAAACCGTGCGGCCAAACGTGTTTTTTGTTTTTGTTTACGTTTTCAATTTGTTCTTTTACATATTGTTATTTTATACGGAGATTATAGCAATATGTCAAGTTTTGTATTTTATAGAATTGATTTTATGCGGTTTTGATCAAAATCAAAGTAGGTTTTGCATTGTTAAACTGTTTTCACGAGGGTTTTGGATTTTCAGCCATGTTTGCATTCGATCGAGCGTATTTCTACTCGATCGAGTGCTATTTCTGTCTTGTTTTTGCTCGATCGAGTCCCTGTTGTACTCGATCGACCCATTTTCGAAACCCCTCTGCTCGATCGAGTTGTCCTCGTACTCGATCGAGCAGATTTGCTTATAAAGGTACTCGATCGACCACCAGTTTAGTCGATCGAGCACTTTCTGTTTGGCAACCCTCTCGATCGACTTGCAGTTCAGTCGATCGAGCCCTTTTTGTTCCTCGATCGAGCACTTATGTCCCTGGATAGAGGGATTTTGTTTTGGCAGCTTTGAAAATTTATTCCTTTTGCTTTAAATTTTCTTTTGGCCTTATTATGTACTTTATACGGATATTGTACACTCGCTATGATTGTGAAACGGTTCACACACGTACCATTAAGTTATTTTAAAGCATATTTAAAATGGGACTGTATTAGATTAAAATTAAATTGATAGAAGCAGTTTTATCACATGAATTTTAATCATTAAAAGGTGGTTTGGATAATTTTAACATAATTACAGAATTATGTCACGAATGAATTTGTTTTTAGTTGATGCATTTAATTATCGTTTTGTTGAATGCCTTGAATGCCTTTTATTACGTATTTATTTATTTTTGCAAACGGTTGTAACTTAGTGTGGCCTTAGTAGAACGTGTTACCGGAATGATGGAACACGGTCTTGGTTGTATTTTGAGATCTCGTATCTCCATTTTATTTCTTTTAATTACAGTTTTTATTTAGAATGTAAATAGGTTTATATTTGTAAATTTTAATTGTAATTTTTGAGAAGACCAAAGATGGAGACCGGATGCTCACTCCCGCTACTTGGATCAAGATGGAACATCAAGACAAGCTTCTCGGGTCCAACGGTGGATTCCAAAGTTGTTTTATGTTTTATTTTACTAGGATAGGCCACACTAGGAATTTTTATTTACGTATTGCATTCTTTTATTTATTTTTCGTAACGATAATATGCATCATATTCCGCCTAAAAACCAAACCACCTAATTATTGCATGAAAGCTGACACATATAGAGGTCACGAGTTAGTTTTCTTTGACATTCGCATGTCACACGATTTTTAAGCCATCACCCAAATTAATTCATTCACGCAGACGCTAGTTATTCGTTCACTTAATATGAATTATAATTAAGTTGATGGGATCTTCCTCGTATAATCAAAAATTGAGAACGGTCTTTATAGGTCAAACTCCAATGAGTCCCTTCTTCGTCGGTAGGCATAATATGACCCCTTCTACGTCGGGTAAGTTGGAACCGATTGACCTATTTTATCTCAACACTATGGTCACTCGTACGATCCTGTGACTATGGTGGACTATAGATAGGATTTACGGAAATCTATCGACCAAGAGTTCTAACGGAAGAATTAGCTAAACAGTTGGCTTATCAATTTACGGAAATTGAGTCTTGGGATCACTTGTATCATTCTTGAGGGAGATCAATTATGCAAGTGCATTGAGTCTACATGTTAAAATGAATTTTAAATAGACTTAAATCACCTCGATGAGTTGGTTATTTCGTTTTGTTTTTCTTTCTTTTTCAGTGTAGATCACGTTCTTTAACTGCAAATAACAAATGGTCGGTTCTGCGATAACCCAATGCCAAGTGCCACATTCGACCGTGAGTCCGGCCGGATCTTCATGAATCGATTAATCGAGTCTACTCGGATCGAAGAATGATGGATCCAACCGGAGGCGGGAGGCGGCATTACGGAATCTTAATGCCGCACGACGGGAAGCTCAAATATCTATTAGAGCCCCTCCCGCAAACCCAGTCCCACGGCTAGAGAGCTCTTTGAAATCACCAAGTTTAATGATTTACGTATGGAAGCGGGTGCGATTAAAAACGTACTCATTTTTGCAATGGAATCCAATTTGCAGAAACGCTTCATAGCCCATGGTGCAAACAAGATTTTCACCACGCTCACCAAGGAATTCTCGAAAGCACCGAGAATCGTGACCTATGAGCATACCACTCGCTTCTTTGATGCGAGACTCCAGAAGGGCCAACCAGTTAGCCCACACATTCTCAGCATGATTGAGAATGTCGAGAAGCTGGAGACCTTTGATTGTAAGATCAGCGAGAACATTGTGATCGACCGCATACTTCACTCACTCCACGATGGTTATTCGCAATTTAGAGCGAATTACTATATGAATGATTTGAAGAAAACTCCCCATGAGCTGCACTCCCTTCTCGTACAGACCGAGAAGGACATGAAGCTCAGTGGGAGCATGAAACAGGATGTTCTCGTTGTGTCAAACAAAGGGAAAGGTAAGGGCAAAGCTCAGGCAAACCTAGCAGTAGGTAAACCGAAGTTTAAGAAGTCGGGTCCAGGTAAGAGTGGGCCTGGTGAGTCGAGCAACTCATCAGGCGCGACAAAGAGCAAAACCGAAAACATGGAATGCCATCACTGCCACAAGACTGGGCATTGGAGGCGGACATGTCCCGTTTATCATGAGGACATAAAAGCGGGTCGCGTTAAACCTGTTGGTATATCTTCTTCTTCTACTTTTATTCATATGATTGAGATTAACCATGCAAGTTACGGAACTTGGGTACTAGATACTGGTTGTGGTTCTCATCTGTGTAATCATGTGCAGGGCCTCCGAAATCTCGAGCCTCTCGTAAAGGGTGAGGTTGACCTGCGTGTTGGGAATGGAGCAAGAGTGGCTGCCATCTCAAAGGGGACATATGTGATCCAGCTTCCTAGCGGATTTGAGTTGTCATTATATGACTGCTATTATGTTCCTAGTCTTTCGAAAAACATTATTTCGGTTTCGCACTTGACAAACTTGGTTTTTCATTTGTAATAGAAAATAATGCTTGCATTTTCTCTTTACACGATATGATTTATGGCAAGGCAGTCTCCATGAACGGAATTTATGTTTTAGATCAGACGACCGAAATATTACACGTAATGAATAAAAAGTTAAAGGTTGGTGACAAAGATCAAACGTATCTATGGCATTGCCGTATGGGACACATTAATGAGAAACGCGTAAAACAGCTCATTAAAAATGGAGCTATCTCGGCCTTTGATTTTCAATCATTTGGCACGTGTGAATCATGTCTCATCGGTAAGATGACTCGTATTTCCTTCAAAGGTGTTGGAATGCGCGGCCGACCTATTAGGACTCATACACACGGATGTATGTGGACCTATGTCAATCACCGCACGAGAAGGCTATAGGTATTTCATCACTTTCACGCATGATTTAAGTAGATATGGCTATGTCTACTTAATGAAGCACAAAAGTGAATCCTTTGAGAAATTCAAAGAATACCAAAATAGGGTACAGAACCTACTTGGTAGAAAGATAAAAACACTACGTTCGGATCGTGGTGGCGAGTATCTTTCTCACGAGTTTGATCAACACCTTAAAGACCGTGGGATCGCCCTACGTTAACTCCACCTGGAACACCTCATTTGAATGGTGTGTCCGAACGGAGAAATCGAACACTACTTGATATGGTTCGATCCATGATGAGTCACACGGTTTTACATGATTCATTATGGGGTTATGCTCTTTTGTCAGCCGCTCTAATACTTAACCGAAGTCCGTCTAAAATTGTTGACAAGACTCCATATGAACTATGGAAGGGAACGGTCCCTAACTTGTCCTTTATACGGGTTTGGGGCTGCGAGGCTTATGTCAAGTGGAGACCGGAAGATAAGCTCGGCCCGCGATCGGTCAAGACATACTTTATAGGTTATCCTAAAGGAACACGTGGTCATTACTTCTATTCGCCAACCGAACAACGTGTTTTTGTTGCGGCTAGTGCGACATTCTTAGAGAAGGAATTTCTCGAGAATGCAAAGAGTGATAGAACCTTCGACTTGTCGGAGATTCCAGAACCAAATACCGAGCAACTATTGGAGGAACCAATTCCTTCAATCCCATTGCGGTGAATATTCCGAGGAACCTAGGAGATCGGGAAGAGTCTCTATTCCTCCCATGACAGATACCTTGGTATGGTCGAGGAACATGACATAGATGACGTTCTACTCTTAACGAGTAGTGAACCCGCAACCTATAAAGGTGCCATGACTAGTTTCGACTCAAAGCTATGGCTTGAGGCCATGCAATCCGAGATGGACTCCATGTATGAGAACAACGTGTGGGATCTTGTTGACTTACCCGCTAAGGTTCGTCCCCTTCAATGCAAATGGCTTTACAAGATAAAGCATTCCGTGGAAGGTCAACAAGATATCTACAAAGCACGACTAGTTGCTAAAGGTTTCACCCAAGTGCCAGGTTTGCACTACGATGAGATTTTTGCACCCGTAGTCATACTGCGTTCCATTCGGATTATCTTAGCGATTGCCGCTTTTCATGACTATGAAATTTGGCAAATAGACGTGAAAACCGCCTTCTTAAACGGTTTTTTGGAGGAAGAGTTGTACATGGTACAACCCGAAGGTTTCATCGATCCAGACCATCCTAAGAAAGTGTGCAAGCTTAAGCGTTCCATTTATGGACTTAAGCAAGCATCAAGGAGTTGGAATCATCGCTTCGACCAAGTGATAAAAGAAAATGGATTTACTCGATCGGTCGAGGAACCATGTCTATATATCAAGTCGAGTGGGAGCAAGATTGTCTTCCTAATATTGTATGTTGACGACATACTCCCGATTGGGAATGACATACCTCTCTTAACTTCGGTGAAAGTATGGTTGAAAAACCATTTCCGGATGAAAGATCCGGGAGAGGCACGAGAGAATTCTAGGCATCCGTATCTATCGAGATAGATCACGACGGATGCTATCTCTCATCGGGGAGTCTTACATAGACAAAGTCCTAGAGAGATTCAAAGCATGACTAACTCCAAGAAGGGGTTCCTTCCTATGTCTCCAGGGGTGCATTTGAGCAAGTCTCGGGCACCAGAGACACCGGAAGAAAAAGAGCGCATGGCACGGATACCTTATGCCTCGGCAATAGGATCTATCATGTATGCCATGATATGCACACGTCCCGACGTGGCATATGCATTGAGTATGACAAGTCGATTCCAACAGCATCCAGGTGAATCACATTGGTTGGCTGTCAAGAACATTCTTAAGTACCTACGGAGGACTAAAGATTGGGCATTGACTTATGGAGGCGAACAAAAGCTATGCGCAACCGATTCTGAGATGCTAGCTTCCAAACGGATCGTGATGACTCGAAATCTCACCGGATTCGTTTTTACTCTTAATGGCGCTGATCAGTGGAAGAGTTCGAAACAAACTGTTACACAGATTCTACGACGATCGAGTCCGAGTACTATGCCGCGTACGAAGCTACAAAGGAAGCGATATGGATGCGTCAATTCTTACATGGGCTATCGTAGTGCCTAGTTCGAATGACCCGATCACCATCTATTGCGACAATAGTGGTGCCATCTTCCAAGCTAAGGAGCCAAAGTCTAGCAACAAGTCTAGACATGTACAACGGAAAGCTCATCTAATCCGGGATTACGTGGAGCAAAAGGCAGTAGTGATAGAAAAGATTGCTACAGATGATAACATAGCAGATCCTCTCACTAAAGCATTACGACAAGATAAGCATGAAGCGCACGTAAATTCCATGGGAATTAAACGTGTTCCTAAGTTGTAGTACTCTTTTATGGATTAGATTCATTCGCTTTTGTACCCTATACAACATCATCGTTTTGATATTTTATATATTTTGTTTTCTCATGTGGATTTGTACGACAAATTTTGAACACCAAAAAGTGAACTGAACGAACATTATATTTTTCAGTCCTTAATTGCCCACATGAGTGATAACTCGGCAATTATTTTGTGACGTTGGTTGATGGTGGGTTCAACTAGCCATAAGTCAACAGGTTGGTGACCAATCACGAGGCGATTTATACGGATATTTCGTAGGACACAATTGTGACAACGACGTGGAGTCCTAAATGTTTTATAACATTCGGTGCCGGTCGTGGATAGGACCTCCATGGTGATCCTAAGAGTCGATTCTTTTGACTATCGTCTGTCTCTTGAGACTAAGGCAGATTTTGGGTGACTTTGGTTTCTTTCTCACGGTCATCCGTAACGGGGGCCAAGTAGATTGTTTCGGGTCATTTCATGCGTGCTTAGATCGGAAGGAGTTCGAGTTGAAGGAAATATTCAGCCTTTATCGGTACTCGATATTTTTCGGGGCCACTCGAGGAGTCAGAATCGAAATGCATGGCCATGCTCGGATACGGATTCGTTTTATCAGTTAAGTTACTCTCTAGTCGGGGAAACCACTCTAGATCCAGATCGATTGTAAAATACGACCTTTGTGGATCCAGATCTGCAAATTGTTTTACATTGAGTGGGAGAAATTTTAAATGAATATGAGAATCGGTTATCGCACATACACTTGTACGGACAAGTGGGAGTTTGTTGGAGCTGTGTCCTCCAGTTAGTGCGGATAACGTCATTGCACATACACTTGTACGGACAAGTGGGTGCTTGTTGGGGTTGGTGTCCTTAACAGTTAGTGCAAGGACTTATAAATCTCTAAAAGGATCAAAGGGTATACTTTGTATCATAATCAGTTGATCCACGTTTATCAATAACGGTTGGCTTGCTAGATAAGTTTGACGTTATTGTCATACAGATGGCGGTGATCAACTGGTCCCTAAAAGTCACACCTATAGGATACGTTTTGAGTGATGTGACGGTATGAAAATACAATCATGTAGATGCCAAATTTGACTAACAGGTTAGTCGAGTTATTTGACTAATAATTAGTCAAAATGTGATGTTGAGATATTATATTTAATACGGATTAAATATCATGGGCTAAAGGCGAATTAACTAGTTAATTCGTAAAATTAAATATAAGCGTTTTATATTTAATTAAATGTATATTGAATATAATTATACAATACTGTTTTGTCGGACATGTATTAATAATTCAACTAACCCGTATTATTAGTTGATGCCTTAATTTCCGATAACCGATAACAGTTTATAATGAAACCGCGTCGTATACACTTAACAAGCTATGGACCGGACCACGAGTTTAAGTGAAGAGGAAATGAAAAGCCCATTTCCCTCCTCTCACTCGGTTTGGCCGAGACTTGCATAGACAAAAGGGGAGTTTTCTCCTCTTGTCTAACCTAATTCATTTTGCTAAAAAAATTATTAGGGTTTTGGGAATTGTGCCTCCCGAATTCCGGATCTCTCATCCAACACAAACTCACAAAACAATCCCCTCGATATTGCAAGGCAATTAGGGGATTCTCTCTAGCACAAGGGCATTACTCGGACATCTTGGGTGCAACTATTAGGAGGGAATCTCTGTTGATTTCTGTTCTTTACGCCGTGCATCAAAGGACCCGAGGTTGATTCTTTATCTTTATCGTTTCCTTGTTGTATTTCGTTTATGAACATATTTCACATGTTAAATTTTCGTTATAGTCCTAAATTTAAAGGGTCTTATACGGATATTACCCTACATTAAAATGATATTGAAAGGTCCATAAAAATAAGAGGAAAGACAAATTTGAAACCCGTGCAACGCACGGGCACAAAATCTAGTATGCAAAAAACCTTACCGCTAAATTTCCTTCATTTGATATCGATCAAATACCTAGAGACCTGAATACCCAGGCTGATGCTCTGGCTAGCCTAGGTTCAAACTTTACCCCCGCTGTTTTTGATAAAATACCAATTGTGCACTTATTAGAGCCGACCATCAGCAAACCTGAATAGGTCAACCCTATCAATCAGGACAGTAACTCTTGGACTAAACCTTATTATGATTGGTTTCTCCGAGGAATACTACCTCAGGGAAGACATGAGGCAAGGGCCTTTAGAATTAGAGCTTCATCTTATGCTATAATCAATAACACCCTATTCAAGAGATCGCAGGCTGGACCCTACCTGAGATGCTTGGAGCCTGACGAAGCCAAACTAGTACTTCAAGAGATACATGATGGACACTGTGGCAACCATAAAGGAGGAAAGAGTCTGGCAAACAAAGTTCTCAGGATAGGCTACTACTGGCCTACACTGAGGGCTGACTGCCTGGAATATTCTTCAAAATGCGAAGCCTGCCAAATTCATGCACCAATCATACATCAGCCATCTGAACTCCTTCATTCAATTTCCGCGCCCTGGCCATTTATAAAGTGGGGCATGGACATCGTAGGAAAATTGCATGTAGCTCCAGGACAAAAAGTCTTCATGTTAGCCATGACTGATTACTTCTCCAAATGGATTGAGGCTGACTCTTAAGCCAAGTAACCGAAAAAGAAGTAATAGCCTTCATCAGGACAAACATTATTTGCAAATATGGAGTCCCATCAGAAATAGTATGTGACAATGGAACTCAGTTCGTGGGAAAAAGGACCCAAGCATTCTACCAAGAGTGGAATATCAACCTGGTAACATCGACCCCTGGATACCCAAAAGCTAATGGCCAGGCAGAGTCAAGCAACAAGGTAGTCATAAGCTGCCTAAAAAAGAAGCTGAAAAGAAGACGAGGCAGATGGGCTGAAGAACTCCCATTAGTACTATGGGCAGACAGGACAACTCCAAAGACCGCAACAGGCCAGACACCTTACTCCCTGGTGTATGGCTGTGAAGCTGTCATTCCTGCGGAAGTACGGATACCAACATCCAGATGCAGCCTAAACAACGTTGAAACAAACAAAGACCTGATGCAAGATAACTTAGTTCTAACAGAAGAACTAAGAGACGCTGCCAAAATCAGGATGGCATCATATCAACAAGCAGTTGCCAGGACTTACAATAAAAACGTCAGGGTCAGGGTCTTCAAAGAAGGAGACCTTGTCTTACGCAAAGTATTTCCAAATAAAAAGGAGAAATCAGCAGGCAAGCTAGCTCCCACATGGGAAGGCCCCTACTTAATTGATTCAATTGTTGGATAAGGAGCATACAGGCTCCAAACACTAGAAGGGGATATGATCCCAAGATCCTGGAATGTAACTCATTTAAAACTATTCCATATGTAAAGATCAGATTAGGCTACAGTCAGGTACAAATTCAATCACTACTAAACCTGATGTGCTATGTGATGAACTACATGCTTTATATGACGTGCCTGTATTTTTTCCCTGTTCAACTAACCCGCCTATTTACTTTTCGAATCCTGAACAATTATACATAATAAATTATTACACGCATAAATATTCAGGATTGAGGGCTACTCTACTATATATTCCTGAAACAAAAATCTTGCACTTAACTGTGCCTGACGAGTTGGTAACCACCACCAGATACAGTAAACAGTGAGGATCAATCAGGCATGAAATAATTGCCTGACCTGACTAGGTTTACTGCCACGGATTACAACCGGCTGGACGCAGCAAGACGGTGCAAGGGTGTTTTATCCCGACCATCAGTCTAAAATGCCCTCTCGACAGGCCGAATACCAAGCCCTCCAGCCAGGCAGGGGACATAAGCCCTCCTGACAGGCCGGATTTCCCACCCTTCAACCATTATAGCAAAAACTATACTTGGTTGAAATACTCATGACAAAAATTAAAACAAAAATGTGCAGGTTATTTAGCCAGAATAATGCGCAAATCATGCAAACAAAATATTTGACAGGTCCAACAGGATGAAACTCACAAATCAAGCAAAGACAAAAGTAAAATCAGCCAAAAGAAGGCCATCATGCCTATATTAATAAACCTTTACCCCCTGGGGCAAAGGCGCCAAAATATTCATAAAAGCCAGGGAGAGCCTCCCTGACCCAAAACAGGAAAATAAAAATAATGTCTGTCCAGGGACATCCCCCCTGGATGGGCCAAAATACCAACTGAGAATTAAAAAATATTACTGCTTCTCCTCAGAAGCAGCAACAACAACAACCTGCTCCCCACTCTTAGCCGGCTCAGCCTCAACGTTCTGCTCCCCTGGAGAGTCGACCTCCTGTTCATTTTCCAAATTATGCAGGTCAGGATATTTCGAAGCAGCAAAAGCCATCTCAGCTGCAGGGTCCCATTTTTCCCTGGCCTCTACAGGCTCCGACATGGCAGCCGCCCTTCCCTTGATGTAGAAATAGAGGGAGGCATCATCCAACTTGAACTCCAAGTCATCCCTCTCCTTGGTAAGCTCTTCATTCCTATCCAGGGCCTCCTGCAACAGCCGCATGCTTGAAGCTGCCTCAGTCTTAGCAGCATCCCTCTCAGCCTACACCTTTGTCAAATCAGCAGTTTTAGCAGCCAAGCCAGCCCTTGCAAATTCCAGCTCAGACTTCAACCTATCATAATCTGATCTCATCAGATCAATCCTGGCTACCAAAGAAGTAGCCTGATAGGCATTATGGAGACAGGCTGAAGCACCCTGGTCAAAAACAAGAAAAGCATGAATAATTTATAACAACAATAGAGGACTACCAAAACACATGGAAGTAATGCCAACATACCTCCCTCACAGCAGCCAGGGCACCAGCCAAGAGGCTGACCGAATGATCCACTGAAGCAACTGCCTGAGTAGCAGTCTCAATAGGGTCAAGGGTGAGCATAACATCCGATTTAGAAGCTGGATAGTCCCTGATTTTCACCCTAGCAGCCTCCATATTATCCAACCTGGCTCTCACCTCCCTAACCGGGGCAGAAACGTCAACATCCTCAATCCTCCTTTTCTGGGTTGCTGAACTTGTTTCAGCAGGGGCAGCAGGCGCAGTACTGACCTTGGAAGCATCAGACTTCTCAGTCAAGTCTATAACAGGCTCAGTATCCCCACTCCCCTGGGGACCTTCCTCCTTGATTTTCGCCAGCCTGGCTGAAAGGTCAGCCATGCCAAACCTGGCAAGGCGAACAGACGACCTGGTAGCTGCAACACGAAATACTATATCAGCAATACAAACAAAACATTATCAGGAAGCCCAGGTAAAAAGAAAGGAAAAATTAAAATAGACTTACAGCCTGAGGTACTGGCACCAGCAGCCCCTGACACTTTAGCCACCCTGGGAGCCCCGTCAGCCTTCAAACAGCGAGGAAGGTGACCAACCCCGCAACAAAGAGGCCAGGACCTCTCCAAAGGAGGGATAGCAAGGAAAGCAGAAACATTGGGAGTAGGATACTCAGTTTCAGTAACCCAGTCGTCAACTACACACATAAAAGGTATGACTTATTATTTTTTCATTCTTTCACTAACAGAAAAGACATGCAGGTCAAAGAAAGAAACCAAAAGACTCACTAGCCACACAGGCCTCATGATTCAAATACGCCAAGTTAGAACCCACAAAATTGGTCCTGACAAACATATAGCCAGCAGCCCAGCTCTTATCATGGCCACTGTCTAAATTGCTCAGAACAGGAGTAGTTGACGGCCTGACCTTAAAACTTATATGGCCAGGACTGTTTGTTTTAACAGCATAGCAGGTCTTCAAATCATCAAGAGAAAAGAGACATTGTGTTTTTTACAGAGGTTCTCAATAGAACATACAACTTTCCACACCATCGGCATTAATTGATAAGAGGGAACGCCAATCTCCTTAATAACCTCAACCATAAGAGGAGAAAAAGGAAGCTTACAACCTGCCATGAAGGCCCAGTCGTGGATGCAAAACCAACCAGGACAAGCCCAGTCAGCCCTGATAGGAGAATTCTCAGGGATCCAGACTTCAGCATCAGCAGGGATAATCCCCTTATCCTTCAAAATTTTCTTGAACTCAGGCTTCAAGCGGTTTGCAGGAGACTGATCCTCATTTAAAGGCTTGGTAGGCTTGAATTGAAAAGCGCCATGAGATATTGAAATCATCTCCAATGGAGGATCACTTGACTTATCTACTGCGGGAGATGGAGCAGCAGAAGAAGCAGGTAGAGTTTCAGAAGAAACTTCCTCAGGATTCTGAGGAGGAGGAGTTGCAGGAACCGCTGCCCTGGTAGATTTTTTCTTTGCAGCCATTGTTTGAAGAATTATGGAAGATTGATTAAGAGATTTGGGAAGTTGAGAATTAAGAATACTGAAGAGAAAGAAAGTTAAGAGAAAGAAGACGAAGAAATTATGTTGATGAGTTCAAATTAATGAAGCACCCAAGTATTTATATCAAAGAAGATTAGGGTTTCAGCCGCAAAATAATTAAGGAAGTTGCAGTAAATAAACCACGCGTCAGCAATTGCAGTAAAAGAGCCATTACAGGAAACTGATCAGGGAAAATTTAACCGTCGGGTGATCTTATCAAAATTGAAGTTATCTCCTCATTTTTTCGTCTTGGCACTACCAATGAGGAGATAAGGGGCAATTGTTAGGCACGGAAACCCATGAGACCACCCCGATCAAGATTTCATCTAAACTTGTTGCCCGGCTCTCGGGTGCCAGGCTCTCAGAGCACATAAAGATAGGCGCCAGGCCATGGAGAGGACAACGGTCCAAATATCAGGACAATATTTGACCAAATCCGCGTATATTAATGGAAATAAATGCGCAGCATTAAGTGTGAAAATTATGCAGTAAATACGGTAATTAAGAAGGAAATATTCAGCAATTATTACCAGCAATTATGGAGAATATTCAGCCTTCAATGCTTGATCATGCAGCCGTTCAAGTTGGGAAGCTATATAAAGAACACTTAAGAGATCTGAAAGGAGAGCATTCATACGCAAGAAGATATATACATACTACTTAGAGAAACACAAGCATTATTGTCATCATAATATTATTCTCTCAAATCATATAGTGAAATCCTCTCCTGTTTTGGTGCCCGTGGTTTTTTCCCATTCAAGGGTTTTCCACGTACAAAATTATTTGTCTTGTTATTTTTATTATCTTATTTACAGCATAATATCGTACCATAACAACCTGACCAATAGGCTAATTAGAGCTAGTCAACTAATCCATATTTTGGGACTAAAATTAGCTAAACATCAAATTTTCTAGTGGGTTTTGGATATATTTTCACATATATTTTAATTAGATGACCTGTAAAGTTTCATAAATTTTGGAGTTCTTATGCTCGAAATATGGATTTTTCATGATAAATTCGAATTTAAATGATAAAATAGGTTAATATGAGTAATCTTTCGAATCTGGTCATAGAAATTTAGTATGTTGTCACATGCAATTTTATAAGATGTGTGTAAAATAATTGACTATAATGAAGTCTTTATGCATGATTTATGAATTTTTGATGAAAAATAACATAAATAGTGACTTTAATTAGTGAAAAATTGCTAAAACATACTTCATGACTAAGGAAAAATGTCACATGTTGCATTTTCTCACCTATTTCAGATATAAAAGTGAAAAGTTAATAAAAATATTTTTCTCATATTTTTATGGTAATAATTGATAAATCCGATAAACCGCAACATTGTTTTTCTCGATAAATTTCGAAATTTTTAACCTAAGTTTTTGAACATTATGAGTGTCATGGTATTTTTCCTGAATGTTCATGAGTTTAAATTTTAAAATTTGAATTTATTTGAAATTTTTATGATGTATTTGAAGTTTATGGCATTATATTGTAATTTTAAGTCCTTTTATGAACAATATTAAGAAATATATGTTAATTATTGTCAAATGTTAGTGGAGACTAATTTTGAGTCCTAAGTTGGTTAGGGTAATTAACTTGTACATAAATATGAATTTATGTAATTATAGTGATTATAAAGGGTTAAATCACGCAAATCCGTAAAAACCGATTAATATACGATATTTGCTCCTTAAAGGCGATTTAGCATAAAATTGGGCATGTTCATACATATTATAATGCTGCATTTTTTTTATGATTGTCATAATTTTATTTTATGTAAGTTTACTTAGTATGGCCTTAGCTTTTTAATTGGAATTACTGTAATTTAATAGATTTATTTTATTTTATTACAAATGTATAATAGGAAATTATGTAATTTGTTATGTAATTTATTTATTCCGGAGATTCTTGAAGACGGTGCCACTCAAGAAGGCGATCCTTTAAAGACGGTGTTACCTCGAGATGCGTGCCAAAACCGAAGTTCAAGGGACCAAAGGAGTTGGTTTCCGAATATGTAATAGTTTATGAGATTTACTATTTTAAGAAGGCCATACTAGCTAGGATTTTATTTAGGCTTTTCATTTTATTTATATGTTGCATGGATCGCTAAATCGCCATAACAAAAACATGCATTGTCTTTTTAATCGAGTTTATCGACCTTGTCAATTACAATTATCGTAGTTCACCGCTTTAGTTCACTTAAAACGTGATAGATAATAAATTGACATGACCTCTAGCTAAAATAAATAATTGAGACTTAGTCTTACCAAAAAGTAGAAACCATGAAAACCTATTTCGTGAGGGAGTGCACTCGGCCACACCCGGGTACAAACCTTGTTACGTAGCGGAAGTGGGTGATAAATGTCTATCCACCGAATTTATGTTAATGAAGGGTATTTCGGCACACCGTGCCCTAAGTTGATATGAGTTTGGATCATGGACACATTTATTCGAAATTTGGGTTGAACTCAACGAAAGTATTCACGACGATTTCCGGATGTGTTTCGGGCTAGAGATAAATATTAAAATAATTTTATCGACCAAGACTTCTAAAAGTAGAATCGATTAAAGAGTTAATCCACTGAGTTATGTTAATAAAGGGTATTTCGGCACACCGTGCCCCAAGTTAATATGAATTTGGATCTTGGAATCGTTTATCATAGTTGGGTAGAGGTCACTATGTAAATGCTTTACTTGTTATTTACAAGTATTAATAAAACGATAAATGTTAAGTTTTCCACTATTCCGTTATCATATTGTTCTATTTCTTTACCACAATTCATATACGATATCATTTCGATTTTGATTCAAATCTCATTAAAAACATCGTAACTAAAGACAAATATGAATTTTCTTACCTCGAATTATCCATTGTAAGGATCTCTTGTGAAGAGTATAGATGGAAGTTATTTGTGATCAAAAGGGTTTTTGATTCTTGACTATCATATCTACTTACAATGAATTGTTTCTCATATGCTTAATTGAGTTAAGTACTTTGAAACATTACATCATTTTGGTAACTAGATTTGTTGGAAATCAAAATTGACCAAAATACCGCAACCACTAATAATACTAGTAGTAGTATATGAGTATTTGTAACCGATTTTAAGGTAAACCACATTACAAATATCTAGTACATGTTAGTTTGTGGGATTTTGGGATAGTCTTGGGTGCTAATTATTTGGAGGACTTCTATTTTGAAGTCATGAATGTTCATCCATTATTGGAAAGCTCAAGAACTAACAAGAAGGAGATCTTGTTGGTGCTCATAAATGACCGAAATTATAGATGGTGAGAAATCGATTTTCTTATCTTTTCTTATTTAGTTTGCATGCATAAGATCTAAATTAATTTTATGACTAAATTAATTTGTAACATATAAGAATATGTTGTATAATGAGATATAGATTTCTAACAGTTCAAACGTTCCGACTCAAATTAAACGTGAATTTTTTTTGAAATTTATGTGATTTTTGAATTAAAAACGACAATGCATGCGAAAATAAATAAACGTTCAAACGAAAATGCAAGAAAACATGCGGACACAGATATGGATGCATACCTCCCCAAACCAAACCGTACAATAGACTATGGCTGTGGTTTAGCCTCCTTCTTAGCAAGGAGATGCCTCAAAGCTGCATGGTCAGTAAAAACAGTAACTTCTAACCCAATCAAATAAGAACGAAATTTCTCTAAGGCATAGACTATGGCTAGCAGCTCTTTTTCAGTGGTGATGTACTTCACTTGAGCCTCATCCAGAGTTCGGCTCGCATAGTAGATTGCATTTAAAGCTTTGTCTTTCCGTTGGCCTAGCACCGCTCCTAGTGCATAGTCACTGGCATCACACATTATCTCAAACGGCAAGTCCCAGTCGGGAGGCTGTATGATCGGCGCAGAGCCCAAAGCGTGCTTTAACCTGTTAAAAGCAGAAGGACACTCATCAATAAATACAAAAGGGGCATCCTTAAGTAGCAGCTGTATAAGTGGTTTAGCAATTTTTGAGAAATCCTTGATAAATCGGCAATAAAAGCCGGCGTGACCAAGGAAGCTTCTCACCCCCTTAACATTAACAGGAGGAGGTAATTGCTGAATCACTTCCACTTTTGCTTTATCAACTTCTATTCCCCTATCAGAAACTAAGTGCCCTAAGACAACTCCCTCGTTGACCATGAAATGGCACTTCTCCCAGTTAAGCACGAGATTAACCTCAATGCAGCGCTGCAACACTTTATCAAGGTTAGACAAACAGTTAGAAAAATCACTTCCATAAACACTGAAATCGTCCAAGAAAACTTCCATAATAAACTCAATATACTGAAAATATCCCCATCATGCACCTTTCAAAGGTGGCAGGGGCATTACATAAACCAAAAGGCATCCTGCGATAAGCAAACACGCCCTGAGGAAAAGTAAAAGTAGTCTTAGCCTGATCGTCTGGGTGAATAGGGATCTGAAAGAACCCTGAATACCCGTCTAAATAGCAGAAAAACTTATGAGAAGCTAACCTTTTTACCATTTGATCAATAAAAGGAAGGGGAAAGTGATCTTTCTTAGTGGCGGCATTCAGCTGTCTGTAATCTATACACATCCGCCAACCAATCACTACTCGAGTGGGTATTAACTCATTTTTGTCATTCCTAACCATGGTAGTCCCTCTTTTCTTCGGGACCACCTGCACTGGACTCACCCACTTAGAATGACCAATAGAATAGATAATACCTGCGTCGAGCAGCTTCATTACCTCAGCCATCACAACATCTTGCATCTTCTGATTCAGCAGGCGCTGACCCTGTCTGCAAGGTTTGTGATCTTCCTCCAGCTCTATCCTATGCATACAAATATCGGGACTAATCCCCTTGATATCGTCCAAAGAATAACCCAAAGCTTTCCTATTTTTCTTAAGCACAGCTAACAAGGAAGTCAGCTGATCATTATCAAGCTTAGCACTAACAATGACTGGATATTGCTCAGTATCATCTAAGAAAGCATATCTTAGATGAGAGGGAAGAGGCTTACGCTCAGGTACCTTTACCTCAATGGAGCAAAGATTATTGATCATTTATTCCACTTGCTCTCCCTCAGCTTCGGTGAGTTCACGCTCATCTAAATCATCTATAAGCAAATCCAACACAGCATCATCATTATCTGGGTTATCTGCACACTCATCCAAAAGCATAAGAGCTTCTAGTGGGTCCTTCATAAATAAACCCGACAAGAAATCATAGATAGACTCGTCAATAATATCAACAGAATAACATGTGTCCTCTATCATTGGTCGAGCCAAAGTTCTAGGTAGGCTAAAAGTGATTGCGTTATCCCCTACTGCAAGGGTCAAACGCCCTTGTTTGACATCAATAATGGCCCCAGCTGTACAAAGGAACGGTCTTTCTAATATAATTGGGGTCCGGGTGTCCTCAGCTATGTCTAAGACAATAAAATCTACTGGTATAAAGAACTTGCCTATTTTCACAGGCACGTCTTCTAAGACACCCAAGGGTCTCCTAACAGATCTATCAGCCATCTGTAGGGTAATATTAGTCAATTTAAGATGACCCATATTCAATTTCTTGCAGATAGATAGGGGCATGACACTGACGCTGGCTCCTAAATCACAAAGAGCCTTATCAATAACCACATTGCCTATAACACAGGTAATAGAAAAGCTACCAGGGTCTTTCATTTTAGGTGGAGCCTTATTTAAAAGTAAATTACTAGACTCTTCCATAAGTGAAACGGTCTCAAATTCACTTAGCTCTCTCTTACGCGTCACAATACCTTTCATGAATTTGGCGTAAGTAGGTACTTGGGTAACAAGTTCGGTAAAAGGGACAGTTACCTGGAGGTTCTTCACAACGTCCACAAACTTACCGTACTGTCGCTCGACCTTCGCGTCCTTTAGACGACTTGGGAAAGGTACTCTGGTAGCAGTGAGTGGACCCGCGACTTTCTCTTTACCTTTATCAGTGCGTGACGTCTTCACAGCAGGGGAAGATGACACGGTTGCGGAATTAGATATCAAAATAGGGTCTCCTCTGGTTCTGGCACTCGATCAAGTATTTTCCTCACTCGATCGAGTGGTTTTCTCTTGATTTTCACTCGAACGAGTTGTTTGAGCTACTCGATCGAGCTCTTCTAATCCAGGCTCACTCGATCGACCATTTTGTTCACTCGATCGAGTGATTTCTTCAACTATTTCACTCGATCGATTAAAAATATCACTCGATCGAGCATCTATAATTTGGGCAATACTCGATCGACCACAGTTATCACTCGATCGAGTGATTGGATGGTTTATTTCACTCGATCGAGTAGATATTTCACTCGATCGAGTGTCTGGACAGCACGCAGCAAGGATATCGTCCAAAAACTCATCCAAATCATCTTTCGGGGTATAATCAGCTGTCACAACCCCGTCTTCTGGTATTTTTGGCCCCTCATAAGCAAGGCCACTTTGGAGATTCGTTGCATTAAATGAGTCGCATGTCGTTGGATGGTTAGCTTGGTCTTTCGCGAGTGTCAATTGCGCGACTTGTTCTCTTAACTCCACGATAATAGTTTCGTTCTTATTACATTTCTCCCCAAACTGTTGTGTTAGGTTCAACATCAAGGACTTTAATTCAGCAATTTCCCCGTTCATAGAAGGAGAGACCAGCTGCGGCGCTGGCGTAGAAGGAGTAGAAACATTTTTCATTTCTTCATATAATTGAGAAAAAGGAACTCCTTGCTTGTATTTCTGATAAGCAAGGACACGCTCTATGCTTGCCAAACAATCAATTGGGTCATGCCCTTGCATTCCACATCTACCGCATATCTGCACATGCTCAGTAAGTGCACAAACCTGTGCACTCTCACCCATAGCCTCCGTAATCTCCACATTACCTAGACTTTTTCTAGGACTTCCCACTTGAGTTGCTACCAACTCGTTAACTTGCCCAGTTCCTCGGGGATTTCCATATTCGGCATCCTGAATGGCCATCTCCTCAATAAGACGCCACCCTTGATCATCTTCCACATTTTTAGTGAATCTCCCCTTAGCTACACTATCAAGAATAGCTCTCTGGTTTTGATATAATCCGTTGTAAAACTGAGTACAAAGGAACCAACGCTTGAAACCGTGGTGAGGCACAGAATGGACGAGCTTCTTGAACCTAGTCCAAGCCCCATCCAAGTCTTCAGTGGGCAATTTCTCAAAAGAAGTAATCTAAGCTCTCAAAGCATTGGTGCGCTGCGGTGGGAAATATCGCCTATAAAAGGCCAAAGCAAGGGAACTCCAGTCGGTTACACCAGCTGCCTCCCTATCCAAATCCCTCAACCATTCCCGGGCATCATCAGCTAAAGAAAAGGGAAAGAGAACTCCCTTCACCTTGTCTTGTGTCACCCCTGCAACAAGAGGAATGGTAGAGCAATACTCTGTAAATAGCTCTATATGCCTGCATGGATCTTCTTCAGGTACCCCCCTAAAGAGATTTCTCTCGACCAGCTGTATGTAGGATGGGTTGATTCCAAAGGTTCCCGATTCAGTTGTGGGTAGTAAGAAACCTTTTGGAAGTTTATCCACATTAGGCTCTGAATGACTGACTATATTAGGCATCCTGACAAATAGAGTTTACAAAGCAAAGCAGGTGCGACGATGTACTCTTATAGAACAGATAACCTGCAAAACTAATCAAAAACTTTGCAAAAATGAGATCAGTCTCAAGGAATAAATTCCTTGAGACGAGAGACAAACTTAAATAAAGCAACAAAATTGCGCCACCTCCCCGGCAACGGCGCCAAAATTTGACAGGGCAGTTGTATACCTATCAAAAATAACCAACTGGCTCTAACTAATATAGCTAGGGAAGTCGGGTCGATCTCCACAGGGAGATGAGAAAATGTCAGCTTCGTCTAAGTTCATCACGGTAACCAAAATGGGGGGGGGGGTTTAATTGGGTTGCTCTAAACTAATGAGAAGGATAAAGAAGAAAAAGCAAGAGAATAAGGATTACGCAAATAAGGAAAGCAGCTAAGACAGTCGGTTCACCATGATTATTCGGTCAAGCAATCTATGTCTCAGGTCAATGCAAGTATGGTCTGAGGAGCAGTGAATATCTCCTTCCGGTCTCAATTTGCCCTAAAGCACAAATAGCTTAGCTTCCGCCCTCACTACAGTAACCTAATGTTCGCTACGAGTGTCGCCCTTTCCAACCTTCCGGTCTAGGTCAAGGTTTACTACGATAATATGACTAATTGCGTTGACTCAATCAGACAGAAACAATTAAATGCAGCGATTAACAACAGAGACCACACAAGCACAAGACCTAATATGGCAATTGTTATTCCTTCATAATCATGGATTCCCTAGTCTTAGTAAGAGGGAATTAGCTACACATTACTATCGAATCAACAACAACAACATATAGATGATAAAAATTAAACATAATGATAATGAAAACAAAAGGAACAAATAAGACAATAATGAAAGCAATGAGAGAAAGGTAGAAACAAAATAATAATTGCGATTAAGAAATAAAAGGAGAAATAATACCGATTACAAATCCGAATCCGAGCAGGAAGGAGTAGAAGAAAAGTAAAGTGAAGAAGCAATAAAAAAAGATAAAGTAGGTGAATGTTGAAGAGTTACGCAGTCTACTTGCATTAGTAGCATACGAAAATCGTCCTCTAAACCTAATCCAAAGGCCTATTTACAAAAGCCCATACGAAATTAGGCGGAAAAAACTCTATTACAGGCCAAACCACTCGATCGAGTGGAAATAAATCACTCGATCGAGCAACAAAGCGACAAACCCTTCGATCGAGTGGAAATAAACCACTCGATCGAGTAAGTCCTTGTATTGCCTTCTCGATCAAGTACTATAACTACTCGATCGTGAAATCTTCTTTATGTAAAGCATTCGATCGACTGGAAAAGTAGTCGATCGAGCTATTTCAGCACGATTAGGCACTAGGACACCTTCCAAAACCAGCTCACGCGTCTTCAAGTGACAGATTCCAAGCTCCGATTCCTTGTTCTCCATAAATGTGTGCAATTGGGACGAGTTTAGGTTTGATTTATCTTCTTTTCGGTCTATGCCTGCAATTTACACAAAACGAACCCAAGTAGACTAATCGGGGGTATTTGTAGCTAGATGCCACGTAAATAGTACAGAAATGCGTGTAAAAATGAGGTAAAAACCTTATATAAAATATACGCATCAATTGTAAATCAATATATTAAGTTTAATGCTTGTGTTGTTTATGTTGTTAATCGCTATATTTAATTGTTTCTGTCTATTTGATTCGACGCAGTTAGTCATTTAATCGTAGTAAACCTTGACCTGGACCGGAAGGTTAGAAAGGGTGAGACTCGTATCGAACATTAGGGCACTGTAGTGAAGGCGGAAGCTAAGCTATTTGTGCTTTAGGGCGAATTGAGACCGGAAGGAGATATTCACTGCCCCCTAGACCATACTTGCGTTGACCTCAGACCCAGATCGCTTGACTGAATGATCATGGTGAACCGACTGTCTTAGCTATTTTCTCCTTATTTGCTTAATCCTTATTCTCTTGCCTTTCCCCTCTTCCTTAATCTTATTAGTTTACAACAAACAAATTCAAACCCCCAAATTGGTTACCGTGACAGACTTAGTTAAAGCTGAAATTTTCCCATCTCCTTGTGGAGATCGACCAAACTTCCCTAGCTATATTAGTTAGAGCCAGTTGGTTATTATTGATAGGTAAACGACTAGCCTGTCTTGCTGCTCCAGGTGTCCCTGCTGAAACTAGTCCAGTAGGTCACAAGAGGAAACAAGAGGAGGCTGACATTCCTGCTCCTGTCAGGGAGGTGAAGGCCAGGGTGGATAATTTGGATGCTGCCAGGGTGAAAATTTGGGATTATGCAGCTTCCAAGTCTGATGTAATGTTGACTCAGGACCCGATTGAGACTTCCACCCAGGCAGTTGCCCACATAGATCATGCCATAAGCCTCTTGACAGGCGCCCTTGTATCTATGCATGAGGTATTTTATCTTTAGTATGATTTTGGTTTTATTAATAATTTCTATTATGGGGTATTTTTATTGTTTCTAATACTTAAAAATGATTTCAGGGTCTAGTAGCGTGTCTCCACAATGCTTATCAGGCTACCTCTTTGGTGGCCCGGGTTAATATTCTGAACGCGGACCTTGATAAGTTGAGCTCAAAACTTGATTTCGCTCAAGGTGATTTTGTTGCTGTCAAAGCTGATCCAGCAAGGATGCAGGCTGAGCGTGATACTGCCAGGGCTGAGGTTGAGTCAAGTAAGCAGCTTCTTCAGGGGGCATTGGATAGGAATGAGGAGCTTAATCTTGAAAAGGATGACTTGGACATCAAGCTTGATGACGCTGCCCTATATTTCTTCATCAAGGATAAAGTGGCAGCTATGTCTGAACCTGTGGAGGCCAGGGAAAATTGGGACCCTGAAGCTGAGATAGGTATTGCTGCTGCCAAGTATCATGACATACATAATCTTTGTGATAATCAAGAGGAGGATTCTCCAGGGGAGCAGGACGTTGATGCTGAGCAGGATGCAGGTGCAGAGCAGGCTAAGGATGAGCGCGCTGATGCTGCTTCTAAGAGGGAGCAGTAATTATTTATAGTGATTTGATGGTATTTGGCCCATCCAGGAGGGATGTCCCTATAAAGACAATTTTTATTTTGTTGGAATACTTTACCAGTCAGGGAGGTTTCCATGGCTTATATTTTGGTGCCTTTGCCCCAGGGGGTAAGGGCTTTTTGAATTGAATGAAGTTGGCCAGTCGGGCATGCCTTTGCTTATCCTGACTTCCTTTTCTATTTTTTTTTTCAAACCTCTTATCTTCATACATGTTAACCTGTTATTTTAAACGTGTTAACCTGTTATTTTCTAACGTTTATAGCCTATGTTAGTCCCTCAACTTTCTACAATTTACACCATAGTAGTTGAAGGAGGTGGGAAATCATGCCTGACTTAAGGGCTTATGACCCCTGCCTGGCTGGAGGGCTTGGTATTTTGCCTGTCTAGAGGGCGTTAGACAAGTGGTCATGATAAAACACCTTTCCCCCTGTCATAGTGCTGCATCTAGCCGGTTGTGTATGTGTGCAGCAAATAGTCAGGTCAGACCATTATGTCATGCCTGATTGGTCCTATTATTCACCGTATCCGGTATTGGTTACCAACTTCGTGAGGCGCGACAGTATGCAAACAGTAAAAATTTTAAGAAATAAAACTAACATATAATAGAGTAGCCCTCAACCCTGAAGACTTATTCATGCAACAACACATCATGTATAATTATTCAGGATTCAAAAATTCAAGACATGAACAGGGTTAGTTATAGGAGGTTTATGCACAAGTGATACACGTAGTTAAGCATATAAACCAGGCAAACATTTCAGGAAAATCATGTAGAACAGGACAGGGAAGACGCAGATATTTTAACGAATTTCTTTTATCTAATCAAGACATGACAGAGCCTGTTTTATTATACATGGAAGAGTTTCAAATGGGTTACATTTCAAGACCTTGGAATCATTTCTCCTTCCAAGGTCCTGTATGCTCCGTGTCCGATGATTGAGTCTATAAGGTAAGGTCCTTCCTATGTAGGGGCTAGTTTACCAGCTGATCTCTCTTTCTTATTTGGGAAAAATTTTCGTAAGACTAGGTCCCCTTCTCTGAAAACTCTAATATTGACATTTTTATTGTAAGTTCTTGCTACTGCTTGTTGGTATGATGCTATCCTGATTTTGGCAGCGTCTCTTAATTCTTCTGTCACGACTAAGTTATCTTGCATCAGGCTGCTGTTTGCTTAAACATTGTTCAGGATGTATCTTGACGTTGGCACTCGTACTTATGCAGGGATTACAGCTTCACAACCATACACCAATGAGTAAGGTGTTTGGCTAGTTGATGTCTTCGGGGTTGTCCTGTCTGCCCATAGTACCAATGGAAGTTCCTCTGCCCATCTACTTCGCCTTCTTTTTAGTTTCTTCTTTAGGCAACTTATGACTACCTTATTGCTTGATTCAGCCTGACCATTAGCTTTTGGATATCCAGGAGTTGACGTCAGTAAGTTGATATTTCATTCATCACAGAAAGCCTTGGTCTTTTTCGCAACAAATTGGGTGCCATTGTCACACACTATTTCAGAAGGGACTCCATATCTGCAGATTATATTCGTTGATATTACTTCTTTTTCAGTGACCTGCTTATAGGAATCAGCTTATATCCATTTGGAAAAGTAGTCAGGCATGGCTAACATGAATACTTTCTGGCCTGGAGCTACGGGTAGCTTTCCCACGATGTCCATGCCCCATTTCATGAATGGCTAGGGTGCCGAAATTGAGTGAAGTACTTCTGATGGCTGATGGATTATTGGCGCATGTATTTGGCAAGCTTCACATTTTGAACAGTATGCTAGGCAGTCAGCCCTCAGGGTTGGCCAGTAATATCCGGTCCTGAGTATTTTCCTTATCAGGCTTCTTCCTCCTTTGTGATTGCCACGGTGTCCATCGTGTATCTCCTGGAGTACTTGTTTCGCTCCATCATGTTCAAGGCATCTTAAATATGGCCCAGCATGAGATCTCTTAAATAAGGTGTTATTGATAATAGAATAAGTATATGCTTTTATTTTAAAAGCCCTGGCCGCGTGCTTGTCCTGAGGTAGTATACCTCGAAGGAACCAGTCATAGTAAGGCTTGGTTTAGAAATTATTGTTGGTGCTGACAGGTTTTACCTGTTCAGGCTTGCTAATGGCAGGTTCAAGTATATGAACAATGGGTATCTTATCAAAAGTAGCAGGGGTAAAATTGGAACCGAGGCTGGCCAAACCGTTAGCCTGGGTGTTCAGGTCTCTTGGTATCTAGACAATATCAAATGAAGGGAACTTAGCAGTAAGAGTTTTAGCGTATTCAAAATATGAAATCATTTTTGCATCTTTTTCTATATAAGTTCCTTTGATCTTTTGGTACTGACTCGTCATACTCAATGCATATGCCACGTCTAGACGTGTGCATATCATGGCTTACATGATTGATCCTATAGCCGATGCATAAGGAACTTGACTCATCCGTTCAACCCCTTCAGGCGTCGTGGGTGACTGAGACTTGCTCAACTGCATCCCTGACGGCATTGGAAGGTTCCCCTTCTTGGAGTTGGTCGTGCTGAACCTCTCAAGAATCTTATCCAAATAAGACTTCTGACTAAGTGATAACGTCCGTCGTGATCTATCTCGGTAGATACGGATTCCCAAAATGCGTTGTGCCTCACCCAGATCTTACATCTGGAAATGGTTCTTTAACCATCCTTTAACCGAAGATAGGAGAGGAATGTCATTCCTAATCAAGAGTATGTCATCGACATACAATATCAAGAATACAATCTTGCTCCCACTCGACTTGATGTATAAGCACGGTTCCTCGACCGATCGAGTGAAACCATACTCTTTTATCACCTGGTCGAAATGATGATTCCTACTGCGAGAAGCTTGCTTAAGTCCATAAATGGAACGCTTAAGCTTGAATACTTTCTTAGGATGTTCAGGATCTATGAAACCTTCGGGTTGCACCATGTACAACTCTTCCTCCAAATAACCGTTTAAGAAGGCGGTTTTCACATCCATTTGCCAAATTTCATAATCATGAAAAGCGGCAATCGCTAAGATTATCCGAATAGAACGTAGCATGACTACAGGTGCAAAAATATCATCATAATGCAATCCGTGCACTTGAGTGAAACCTTTTGCCACAAGTCGTGCCTTATAGGTATCTGGTTGCGCGTCTACAGAACGCTTTATTTTGTAAAGCCATTTGCACTGTAGAGGTTTTACCTTATTAGGTAAATCAACTAGATCCCACACATCATTCTCATACATGGAGTCCATCTCGGATTGCATGGCTTCGAGCCATAGCTTTGAGTCGGAACAGGTCATAGCACCTTTATAGGTAGCGGGTTCATTACTCTCTAGGAGTAAAACGTCATTCTCCTCGACCATACCAATGTATCTGTCCGGAGGATGAGAGACTCTACCCGACCTCCTAGGTTCCTTAGGAATATTAACCGTATCATCAGTTGGAGGAACAACTTCCTCCATCCGTTCCTTGGTTGTTGGTTCTGGAATCTCCGACAGCTCGAAGATTCTATTACTCGTCTTGTTCTCGAGAAATTCTTTCTCTAAGAACGTCACACTAGCCGCAACAAAAACTCGATGTTCGGTAGGCGAATAGAAGTAATGACCAAATGATCCTTTTGGATAACCTATAAAGTATGTCTTGACCGATCGCGGACCGAGCTTATCCTCGTGTCTCCACTAGACATAAGCCTCGCAGCCCCAAACCCGAATAAAGGACAAGTTAGGGACCGTTCCCTTCCACATTTCATATGGAGTCTTGTCGACAGCTTTAGTCGGACTTCTGTTAAGTATAAGAGCAGCTGACAAAAGAGCAAAACCCCATAATGATTCAGGCACTACCGTGTGACTCATCATGGATTGAACCATATCAAGTAAGGTTCGATTTCTCCGTTCGGACACACCATTTAATTGAGGTGTTCCAGGTGGAGTTAACTGCAAAACGATTCCACGGTCTTTAAGGTGTTGATCAAACTCATTTGAAAGATATTCACCACCTCGATCTGAACGGAGTGCTTTAACCTTTCTACCCAGTTGGTTTTCAACCCTGTTCCGGTATTCCTTGAATTTCTCAAAGGACTCACTTTTATGCTTCATTAAGTAGACATATCCGTATCTACTCAAATCGTCCGTGAAAGTGATAAAATATCTATAGCCATCTCTAGCGGTAATTGACATAGGTCCACAAACATCAGTATGTATGAGTCCTAATAGGTCACTAGCGCACATTCCTACACCTTTGAAGGAAATTCGAGTCATCTTGCCACTGAGACATGATTCACACGTGCCATATGTAGAAAAAAATCGAATGCGGGAATAGTCCCATTATCGACGAGTTTCTTCACTCGTTTCTCATTTATGTGTCACATTCGACAATGCCATAGATAGGTTTGATCTTTGTCACCAACCTTTAATTTCTTATTATTCACGTGTAATACTTCCGTGGTTTGATCTAAGATGTAAATTCCATTCATGCAAACTGCTTTGCCATAAATCATTTCATTAAAAAGAAAATGCAAGTATTATCCTTTATTGAAAATGCAAAACCGTCTATATCGAGTACGGAAATAGAAATAATGTTCTTAGATAAACTGGGTACATAGTAACAGTTATATAAAATAACTCAAAACCACTAGGGAGTTGGATTACATATGTTCCCTTCGAGACTGCAGCAACTCGTGCTCCATTCCCGACTCGCAGGTCCACATCACCCTTTTCGAGAGGTATGATGTTCTTTAGGTCCTGCAAATTATTACACAGATGAGAACCACAACCAGTATCAAGTACCCAAGTTCCAAAACTTGTATGGTTAATCTCAATCATATGAATATAAGATGACATACCAACAGGAACGACGCGGCCTACTTTGATGTCCTCACGGTACACGGGACAATTCCTCCTCCAATGTCCAGTCTTGTGACAATGGTGGCACTCAATGTCACCGCCCTTGCTATTTGCCGTGCCCTGTGAGCCACTAGTCTCACCGGGCCTACTCTTACCGTTTCCTGGCTTCTTAAACTTTGGCTCACCTACAGCTAGGTCGCCATGAGTCTTGCCCTTACCTTTACCCTTGTTGAAAATCGTGAGAACATCCTGCTTCACACTCCGACTCAATTTCATATCCTTCTCGGTCTGTACGAGAAGGGAGTGTAGCTCATGAGGACTCTTTTTCAAGTCATTCATGTAGTAGTTCGCCCTGAAAAGGGTAAAACCATCGTGAAGAGAATGAAGCATTCGGTCTATGACAATGCTCTCACTGATTTTAAAATCAAGTGCCTCCAACTTCTCAACATTCTCAATCATGTGAAGAATGTGTGGGCTAACCGGTTGGCCTTTCTGGAGTTTCGCATCAAAGAAGCGATAGGTATGCTCATAAGTAACGATTCTCGGTGCCTTTGAGAACTCGTTAGTGAGCGTGGTGAAAATCTTGTTTGCACCCTGAGCAATGAAGCGTCTCTGCAAATTGGTTTCCATTGCAAAGATGAGTACGTTCTTTATCGCACCCGCTTCCATAACGAAGTCACTATAAGCGAGTGACTCGTTGACTCCTGCATTGGGGCCTGGGTTGACCGGTATTGGCTCAGTTAAGTACTTGAGCTTACCGTCAGCAATGGCAGCATTCCGTAATCTTTGCCTCCCGGTCGCAAAGTTGGACCCGTCATTTTTCGAGACGTGTGAACGATTCATGTTGTCCATAAAAACTTTCAGCCGGGACGCGCGATCAAGTGTGGCACTTGGCATTGGGATTTCGTTATTTCCAGCCATTTGTTGTAACAGTAAAATTAACGTGTTCTACACTGCGAAAAGAAAATTGAATAATAATAAGCATGTGCATCGTTTATATTTTTAAGTCTAATGAACTACTGTCATAACGCGAAGACTCAAAAACATTTATACAATTGACCTCCCTCAAGAATTATATAAATGATCCCAAGACTCAATTCTCTGTAAATTGATAAGCTAACCTTTTAGCTAATTCTACCGTTAGAATTCTTGGTCGATAAATTTCTGTAAATTCTATCTTTAGTCCATCATAATCACGAGAAACTCTTCGGACTATAATGTTGAGATAAACTAAGTCAACACAAACTACTTACCCAACGTAGAAGGGGTCATATTATGCCTACCGACGAAGAAGGGATTCATAGTTGTTTGCCCTTATAAAGACTAATCTCAATTTCCGTTTTAGAGGAAGATCCCATCAACTTTATTTCAATTCATTTTAAGTGAACTAATATCTAGCATTCGAGAATGAATAAACTAAGGTGATGGCTTAAAGACTGTGACATCTGCATGTCCATGAAAACTAACATACAACCTATATGAATCAATTTTCATGCATTTTAATAGTAGGTGGTTTGGTTTTAGGCGGAAAATGATGCATTAACTAGCATGTGAATGAAAAGCAATAAGAATGAAAACGTAAAAACAATAAAAAGTCCTAGTGTGGCATATCCTATCAAAATGAACATTAAATACAAGTTTGGAATCCATCCTTGGACCCGAGAAGCTTGTCTTGATGTTCCATCTTTATCCATGTAGCGGGAGTGAGCTCCAATCTCCATCTTTAGTCTTCTTTGAAAATTATAATAAATAAAATTACATAATAAACCTATTTATTACATTCTAATTTCAAAACCCAAAACTAAAGAAAAAATAAAGGAGATTCGAGATCTCATAATTACATAAAAAATTATGTTTCCTTCATTACGAAAACATAATTTGACTAAGGCGACACTAAGTATTATAAATTACAACTGATTGCAAAAATACGTAAATTAAATTCATTCAATCGATTCATTCAACTAAAATAAAAATGCATCAACTAAAAATAAATTAAACATACATGACACAATTCCTTAATTATGTTGATTAATTTTATCCAAACCACCGATTTAAATCAAATTAAGTGACAATTCCTCAATTAATCAAATTAATTTCAATCTTAATTCATATTAAACTTGTAATATGAATTTAATCCATCAATATTTTAAACTGCTTTAAAATAATTAGGTATCTTTTAATTATGAACTGCTTCACAATAATTAATTGGCCCAAAAAAAAATCTTTAAAATTAGCTCGGTAAAACCGAAACAACTCAAAAATAATCTTTCTCTCGGTTTTACAACTAAAAGTAAAATTTTTTTTTTTTTTATAAACTGTCCAGCCGTGAACAGTAACAGTAAAAAAAAACAGCCCAAAAATTTTATTTTTTTTTTATTTTTGCGGCAAAAACAACAAGACAAAAACAGCCCGTTTTGTTTTCTTTTTAAACTCGGCTTTATCTGTAAAAACCAAAACACAAATTTTTTTTTTTTATGAACTGCTACAGTGAACAGTAACCGAAACGTGAATAGTAACAGGAAAAAAAATTCTTACTTTTCTCGGATGCTTTTCAAATCGGCATAAACAAAAACAGCCGCAAAAAACTTTAATCGGTTTTTCAGGAGAAACCGAAAGAAAGAAAAAAAACAGTTTATTTTTTTTTTTAAAAAAAAATACTGTTCATCCGTGAACAGTAACGGAAACGTAAAAAAAAAATTCCACGGCTCAAAAAATTCCAGCCGATTATATTTTTTCGCAAACCCTAATTATTGTTTACAAACAATTTTATGAGAATCATCAAAATTAAAATTCGTGGCCTTGGCTCTGATACCACTTGTGGGATTTATCTGTATGCATCCCTTTATTTTTAAAGATTATAACGAATTATAAAGTGATGAATGCTAGTCATAAAATTAAATTACATAAACAAAAGGGTAAAGAGAATTAGAAATAACCTTCGGTCCTAGCTAATTCGGCCAATGAACAATATCACATTGATATTCTCCTATCAGTTGCACCCAAGATGCTCCGAGAAATACCCCTCAAAATTGCTAGAATGAGATCCCCAATTTTCTGTAAATATTAGGGTTTTTGTGTGATTTTCTGATGAGAGAAATGATGAGCAAAACTAGGTTAAAATTAGGTTCGAAAAATAATGATCTACCATCCCTTATAAAACCGAGTATAAGGTGTAATAGGGTAGATATTTTCCTTCCAAATTTTTGGCCCATATACCGAAATTAAGAGAGTTAATTTCTCTTTTTTTCGGTTATTCTAAAAATGTATAAAATGTGTAAATTGTCATCTAGTGAGGATCGAACCCATGACCTCTTGGTTTGAGTACCCTCACTATTACCACTATGACACATTCATCTTGTTGATATTAAATATAACCGATTACATTTAATTACGAATTAACAGATTAATTCGTCCAAGCTAACATTACATACATTTAATTAAATATAACTTATTATATTCAATTTACGAATTGACACTTAATTCGTCTCAACTAATATTATTTAATCTTCATTAAATAATTGTCTCATCAACACATTGACTAACTGTTTAGTCATATTAGGCATCAATGTGATCATATTTCTATAATCAAATCTCTCAAACACATCCTATAGGTGTGACCTTAAGGGACCAGTTGATCACTGCCATCTGTATGATAATAACGTTAAACTTTCTAGCAAGCCAACCGTTATTAGGTAATCGTTAACCAACTGATTAAATATACAAATTATACCCTTGTGAACCTGTAAGAGATTTACAAATGTTATCACACTAATTATTGGAGGACACAAGCTCCAACAAATTAATCCTTTAGTGTCGTCACTACCTAAAGATTAACTGACCAAATTTTTCTCCTAACTTAAACTAACCCCAATTCGCAGAGATCAATCTAAACTAGCTGCTACTCGGATTATGTGACTCGAACTAAGCCAAAATCACACAATTAGCATAGTTAACAGTCTGAGGCCATCATAAAATAACAAATTATAAACTGAAATTGCAACTTTAAATTATTAAGAATGAGTAAAGCTTTGGATACAAATAACTAAAAGATTAACAGTAAACAACCAATGATTTCCAATTCTAAAATTAATCAACGAAAATAGACCATAAATTGAATACAAGAGAGGTAGAGAGAACTTAATTTCTGCCCGGAACTTGTAGTCGGAACTTCGGCTATCGCACCTCAGGATCCACCCCAAAGTCGCCCTTACTCGACCGTGTGCTAAGACTCCGACCGAGTACGATCTCCTACTGCTCTCACGACCTAATTAGGTCTTAAATCGTCACTCTATTTCGCTCAATAACAAAATATATGGGTAAAATTGCCTCCTCCTCTGGAGGAAATCATGGGTATTTATACTCATCATGATCCGTGTTTGAGATAGATTCGGGATAAATTTTGCAAGGAATAGGGTAGATTTTGGAATTAAAATATGGGAAGAGATTAATTCTGAGAATCAGACGAGACCCAGTTCTCACAGCTATCTATACTAATGACTCACTTAAATAGCATTTATGCAACAAATCAACACCAATGCTAAGGAAACAAATTCCAAAGCGGGAAAAATACGAACTCAAATGCAAACGAGTAGGACAATGACACTACTACTGAACCGTCAACCTTGCCAGACTTATACATGTTGGACTCTCGCGATTCTCTCATCACTCGTTATAAGAATAGGTGAGTATAATGTGAAATAGAAAGAATATAAGACACTCACTTAACTCGACTTATGAAAACATGCATGCAATATAATATGAAATCGATCTCTACAACCGTACATACACATTCTAACCAAACGGAGACCAAGACACATGCCGAGGACTTACAAGAGGTGTAAGGTAAGGTAATTGGGTGAAAAAGGGACAAATATTTCTCGATATGTGTAGGTAAAAGTCAAGCTAGTACCGACCGTACCCAAGATTACAAGTATTCCACTTAGAAACCCAACTTAATAAACGATGCACTCACATCATCAAAACACGACTCCCCATAATATATAAAGACGAACATGGGAGTAATAAACCATTTTTTTCTCAAAAAAAATTAGCCATATCTTTTCCTTTTTTTTTTTTTACTTCTGTTTTTTTCTTCTTTCATCTTTTTTTCTTTTTTCCTCATACTTTTTTCCATTTTCATCATTTCTTTTCTTCTCTTCTTTTCCTCATTCCTATTCCAAACTTTCTTAATAGTAACGAATTACCAAATTGTTAATCAAAAACATGCCCATAATTAACAACCATACTAGCTTGACTAGGGCAGGCTAAATTTAGGATTGTAGTTAATAAATGGGTCAAAATAGGTCAATGTGGCTTTCTGAAGTTCATGGGTAAAATAGATGAGAAGGTTTTACTTCTCCACATATGTCACCACCACAAACTGAATGCATACAGATACTAAGGGGTCGTTTGGTTGCATGTAGGAAGTTGTATTGCTTAGGAAGTGATAAATCACATGATTTTAGAATTCATGTGAATTAGGAAAAGTTGTTTGGTTGCATACAGGAAATGCAATTCATGTAGGCATTCCCACTTACCTAAGGGAGCCTAGGTAAGCAACTTCCTCCATTATGGAGGAATTAGAGTTCCAAGGTAATTCTATTTCATGTGAATTGGGGTAACCAAACAAGTTACCCATTTTGCAATTCACATGAATTAGAATTCCTGTGTTATTTAATGGGTAACCAGACAACCCCTAAGAGACAAATTTCATACTTATGCAATTTGATATTACATGCCTCATAAAGAGTATTACTCTGATCCTATAATGGAAACATATCATGAATGTCATAGGTTTTGAAGGCTCTAAATCTCAGAAGTTTTAGTAGTTTGCCAACATTTTAGTAAGTCTATTAGTTGAGTAGTATGGGTCAAACACTCGAAGATATGCAAATGATTATACAAAAGATAGGTGTCGATAATGCAAGGCTAAGGCGAGAATACAAAAGATTAAAAGCAGTCTCATCATCGTTGTACAACCATTCTGACTCTTTTATTCTTGTTAGGCTTATAAAAGCAGAGGTTATTTTTTATTTCTGACCAAATTTTGACAGCACCTCCCCTAAAAACGGACATATCCAAATATTTAACCACCTGAAAGTGCAACAAAAATATACATGGCAACCCGCCAGACTCCAATTTCAGCACACAAAAACCACAAACTCCAGCAAAGTTTTTGGTAAACCGAGTTTTTAGGCCTTGCCTCTCTCCCACACGTAAACACGACATCATCCTCAACGAGATTAAACATATAATAAAAATAAGAGGAATAAAGGTACTTAGCAGATTCGGTTAAAAGCAGCCATGTCAAGATGCTTCAGCTCTTTTTCTCTTTTTCTTTTTTTTTTTTGGTCAACTTTTTGTCACGGGCAGCCAAGTATAAGAAGACTCTACTAGGGCTGTATGGCTCTGTCCACGACTTCCAACACAAAGTAGCTCAACAATCAATGGCCAGATTCCCTGCAAAATAAAACACTCGACCATGATCCGTGAAAGATGGAGGAAGCGAAATAACCCATGATACTTAAGCTAAGCAGCAATTTTTATTTTTAACCTAAACTAATTTTTTTGCGCAACCGACACTATTAACATCCCCCTACAAAGGTTGCGAAACTCAGGGAGGCAATTAAGCCGACTGGACAAGACAACAAAGAAAGCATATAAAAATTAAACACACATAAAAGCAATAAATAATTAAGCTTGGGTTGCCTCCCAAGAAGCGCTTAGTTTAATATCCTGGCTCGACACACTCTTAGCAGAAACCATTCAGCCAGCTCAAACAGCCAGCTCAAAGTCAGTCTTCCAAAAACTCACACTTTTAATCCAGTTCAGCCAATAATAAAATCACAAGCTCTCAGCAACAACCGCTAACTTCATACTATACTCCTTATTTTAGTATCAAATGTACCCAGCAAGTACAACTCAAAACTTTAATAATTTTCTCAAACGTCAGCTCATTAATATATTAAACCATTAAGCCATTGTGTCCATTAGTATGTCGATAGCTAACTAACAATTCACAACTTCAAACAGCTCATTCCTCACACTTATTATAAACCATACATCACTTTTAGGGATAAAAATAACAGAGGGAGAGATTCAGGTGATAGGCTTTAGAGAGATAATAAGGGTCAAGCAAACGTAAAACAAAAAACAATTGGTTAGCTAGACTACTAGTTCCCTACAAAAAAACGTCATTCGACCCACTCTTTGTTCTTATACTCACTGCAAAAATACGCACACTCTCAATTAGACTATCAAACTCCAGAATGTCTCCTGTAAGTATATCGAATTTCCTTTCGGCTCTTTTGTCATATGTCAAACAATTAAATCAAGGTAACATTAGTAGTCCTTACTCCATACAATCCATCTTTGTCCACAAATAGCTGTCAATAGTTTAACATAACTCAAACCGGTCAAACATTATCTCATAACTTTTCAATTCAGCAACACTCACCAGCATTCCTTTGTAAATTAAAGCTCCTAGCAAAGAACGATTATCTAAGTGGGAAGTAAGGGAGATAACTTACTATTACACTAAGGTTACACTTAAACATGTGCCATTATTCATGATAGACCACTAACGTATGTCATTAAACTAAGGGACTTAAAGCATTCAAATTTATTACATTACACAGGACCTACAATGTGTACTAACGAACAGAGTGACATTGATGAATTTCACACTTATGATTTGCTCTAAAACGTTATGCTACAAAATATCAGTTTAGCAGGACTCAAAAACCAGAAGAAACCAAATGAGCAAGCAACACGCAAAAATTTTTAGGAAACATGTTGTCAACACATAATTTCTACCTAAATAAAGTCCAAATCATAACTGACTTACGTTAGTTTCGAAAAATACAAAATACATACCTAGAAACTTAATTAATCAACAATCTCCCCGCCAACGGCGCCAAAATTTGATACGTGTCGTTTGCGTATACAAATTAATAATTTGTAAACCTATCTTAACCTCAAAAATAATAACGTAGTAAAGGATAAGTAGGGTCGACTCTACGGAGAGACTGAAAAAAATTATTAACTATTGAGTTGTAACACCCCGGTTTATGAAGGAGCCTTCGCCAAGACATTCCCTAATAAACCGGACTGTTACCATCTCGGTTTCCCGATGTAGTGAATAACAAATTAAACTCCAAGGCAATTTATATAATTATTTTTAACTTAATTATTACAAAACCTCTTTTACGTCAAATTACAAAGAACTAACATAAATAAAAGTGAAAGTCTTCTAGATGATGATCTAGCTACTAAGTCTTCTGATCCAGTGTCTCACGCCCACCAAGCTCCCGTTCTATCTCTTAAACCTGTCAAGTCTGTTCGCCAATATTTGGGTCATCACACGTGTTCACGAATACACAGGGTCAACCACGAGGTTGAGTAGGGAAGACAATTAAACAACAATATATGATATGCATGATCCTCCGTCACCTCCATCTCCATCTCAACTCATATCTCGTATCTCATTTCTCATAACTCATAACCCGGAACGCCCAGCCATACCGATCTCCGGTAGACTATATATATCGACCGTAGCCGATCTGCCGCATTTCGCGTTTGAGGACACCAGGGCAAGTCCTGCAGAACCCGCCTGGGCCTTAACACAACATCATCATCACCACACCACATCACCACAACATCCACCATCTCCAATGCATATGAATGCTCAAAAGAAATTAATGCAACACAATATATATATAAATCATCGAATCGATAAATCATAAAATCATGCGGTTACCCGATGTTGTGATATCATACTCAATACGATCAATTGATCAATCACCTTCCCGTATATGAATCATAACATAAATCAACAACCGTGAATCAAGTCAACACAATTCAACAACAACGATAATAAGTCAAGTGTATTTCCCTACCTCAAAGTGCCAGCAATTCCAATTAAGCAATTTAAGCAGTCCAGAAAATAAAGCAATGAATTTGATTATCGATCCTTCACGAATCCGTCACCTAAAACAATTATAATATTTATAATTACTAATTACTAAACATAGAAATCTCCCAAAGTAGAAGCTACTAAAAATAGATAGGTTACCCAATATAGAGAGTTCCTAAAATAGAAGTTTTCCCGAAATACAATCCCGACACCAAACTTATGCCCAACTGATAACTAAAATAACCCGGTTAGTATTTGACCCAACTTCCCAAAATAGAAAGTTACTAAAGTAAAATTTCTTAAAATGGAAACTTTCCCGATATAGTAACTTTTCTCTTTTAACAAACCCGACTCAAAATCCGTCTCTAATTATTTTTAAAGGCTCGGGAATTTAAATTAAATAAATTATTTAAATGACTCGGGAATTGCATTTAATAACTAATATGATAAATAAAATATTAAACAAATTAAACGATTTAAGAAAACCCGAATCAAACATAAAACAACTCGAAAAACCCGAATCCACAACCCGTGACAACTCACTCGCCCAAACCCTCACGCGCCGCCTGAACCACCGTGACAACCACCAGCCGTGCTCCCCACTTCGACCCCACCACCAACAACCACCACCGGCTGTCGATCGCCGGCGAGTCGAACCAGGGCTGCCATAAGGCCTGGTTCACCACCGTGCCTCACCAAACACCCTCTGTTCTCTCCTTACCACCACCGCAGCCAACACCTATTACCTGTCAACTCACCACTGTCCTGCTCACCGTCAGCCCACGAACCCAGACGACATGGCGCCGTCGTTTCGACCTCCCCCGAGTCCACGGTGGCGCCACCCCAATCCTAACCCTCTAACTCACCTGAAAACCCGTATCTTAAACCCATTTGTTCCCCCTGTCGCTGCCGCCTCTCCCTGCCAATACCACCACCTAAAACCACCCCAACAACCACCAAGTCACTCGTCTCACACCACACTACTCATATACCCTGTCAACAACCACCATAACCACCTCTATAAGACACGAAACAACAACCAACAACCCGACATCAATGCGAAAAACAGAGGAGGGGGTTGAATGCTTACCTTTCCGCCACCACAACCGCCACCAGGGCCACCCACGGCCGTCGACAATCGTCCCTAGCTCTTCCTTGCTGTGCCGTCAACACCCACAGTCATTCTCTCTCACTCTCTATGCGTGAAAGGCTGAGAGTGGTGTTGAAGAAAAGAGGGAGGCGGGTTGAGGGAGTATGAATTGAGGGAGGCGGGTTGAGGGAGTAGGGTTTGTAGGGTTAGGGTACTATTAGGGTTAGGGTTTAGGGTTAAGGGTTAAATGGGCTGAAAATGTTATTGGGCCAGCTCAAATGGGTTAGCTCACATTTCGCATTCCTTATAAACCCGTCTTAATTAACTTACGATAGCTTATCGTAATTATCGACTCACCATTAACCCGACTTAATTAGTAATATAAAATGTATAATAATTAATATATAATAATATCCGTTTAATTGATTATATAAAATACGGGGTATTACAGTCTTCCCCCCTTAAAATGAACTTCGTCCCGAAGTTCGCTCCCGTACTCAAACATCAGAAGGGGTATTGTATATCGTACATACGGACGTCACGCATTTCTAACACAGTTAACACACACTTTTGACACATCAATTAAACATAACAGACACGAAATGTTACATTCTGCCCTCCTAAAAAAAATAAACTTCGTCCTGAAGTTTAACTCATCTTCACTTAACCCAACTAACTACAACTAATAACTACCTGAGAACACAAATGTATAACAACTAAATAATCACCTGAGAACACCGTCATCTTCCATTTAAATTCCGATCTCAAACTCAAATAACCCAATAACCATGGTCACACTAGACCGTAAACATAACTCCCATAACATAACTCGGCTCATAAGCTAACTCATAACTCAATACCAGTAGTTTAACTACACTCTCCTTTTACACATCAACCAACTAACAGAAGTAGGAACAAAACATATAGAACTCATTTGCATAGGTACCCCACAACGAAACATCAACTTGATCAAAACTACAATCTACAAACAAGTGCAACATAAACATTAAGATTTTACAATCCTCCCCAACTAGAAACATGGTTACGTCCTCGTAACCTCTTTTCAACTTTCATATACATATGCCACAAAATCACTGTCAACCACATGTAACAGGAAAGAACACATAATAAGAGATTGCGCATTAACATTAAAGTCGAATCAAGGTTTTATTATGGAATTAACTGATTGTCAACAAGTAACATTTAGTACTTAGCTCATGTTTAACTTAAAACACAACATCAAACTAAAAGAACAACAAGAAAGGAACCAAGGTTTACACGGTTTCACAACTAAACAAATTTGATGATCAATTACAGACCATGAACGAGCGAGAGTAAAATCAACCAAACAATTTAAGAAACTTCTCACATTTGTAAACATATCACCGAAAATAGATCTACCACTACTATCCATCACAATCACAGGATCTTATTGACATGTCCGTACAACCATTTACTCACTCACTGGTTTAGGTCACGAATTAGGCCGATGAATTTAAGCAATCAACAACATATTCATAATTCATATTTTAAATTATCAAAATTGTTTGCACGATATTAATTCTGAAAACATATTTCCCAATAAAAGTAATAACATATGATCTATGACAATAACAACATTACTTCCATATCACACATGTGTTTAACATTTTAGCCACCATATCATTCAATTGTGTCCAAAGAATCGAGTATAACTCATTTTCAAAATAAAACAAAAGATATCGTATAATTAGCTTAACATATACATTTGCCATCATATACTTTGTAGAACACTAGCTATGATAAAAGATTAGCAACTTGAACAACTTCTCTGATTTGCACGATTTGAATAATTAGGCAACTCGTAGGCTCGATTAAACGTAACTATAACGACTATCATTTAAATCAATGCATATCATGTGAATCATCAAAGGGTTGTCCCATTATAATTGTCAACACAGTTATCATAAACAATCTTTATTAGAATATGATTGATATAAACGACTCAAGAATGTAGATATGCCAAATGTTGTGCTACATCAAACAGTTTCCTCTATATCACGCCCATACAATTGCAAGAATCGCTTTAACATTTTATGACAATATAATAACGAACATATTCAATAAGGAATAACAACACTGTTTATTATCATGTTATAGGTTTAAGTTCAACTGAAATAATTTAATGCAATGAAAGTAATAAGTATAACTATAGGCACACAACTCACATGAAAGACATTAGAACTCAGATGACATCTTACATGTGTGAACATTTAGACATAATATTTAAATGACTCGGGAATTGCATTTAATAACTAATATGATAAATAAAATATTAAACAAATTAAACGATTTAAGAAAACCCGAATCAAACATAAAACAACTCGAAAAACCCGAATCCACAACCCGTGACATCTCACTCGCCCAAACCCTCACGCGCCGCCTGAACCACCGTGACAACCACCAGCCGTGCTCCCCACTTCGACCCCACCACCAACAACCACCACCAGCCTGGTCGACTGCCGCCGGCGAGTCGAACCAGGGCTGCCATAAGGCCTGGTTCACCACCGTGCCTCACCAAACACCCTCTGTTCTCTCCTTACCACCACCGCAGCCAACACCTATTACCTGTCAACTCACCACTGTCCTGCTCACCGTCAGCCCACGAACCCAGACGACATGGCGCCGTCGTTTCGACCTCCCCCGAGTCCACGGTGGCGCCACCCCAATCCTAACCCTCTAACTCACCTGAAAACCCGTATCTTAAACCCATTTGTTCCCCCTGTCGCTGCCGCCTCTCCCTGCCAATACCACCACCTAAAACCACCCCAACAACCACCAAGTCACTCGTCTCACACCACACTACTCATATACCCTGTCAACAACCACCATAACCACCTCTATAAGACACGAAACAACAACCAACAACCCGACATCAATGCGAAAAACAGAGGAGGGGGTTGAATGCTTACCTTTCCGCCACCACAACCGCCACCAGGGCCACCCACGGCTGTCGACAATCGTCCCTAGCTCTTCCTTGCTGTTCTGTCAACACCCACGGCCATTCTCTCTCACTCTCTATGCGTGAAAGGCTGAGATTGGTGTTGAAGAAAAGAGGGAGGCGGGTTGAGGGAGTATGAATTGAGGGAGGCGGGTTGAGGGAGTAGGGTTTGTAGGGTTAGGGTACTATTAGGGTTAGGGTTTAGGGTTAAGGGTTAAATGGGCTGAAAATGTTATTGGGCCAGCTCAAATGGGTTAGCTCACATTTCGCATTCCTTATAAACCCGTCTTAATTAACTTACGATAGCTTAACGTAATTATCGACTCACCATTAACCCGACTTAATTAGTAATATAAAATGTATAATAATTAATATATAATAATATCCGTTTAATTGATTATATAAAATACGGGGTATTACATGAGTACTTTTATTCACTAACTTACATATATACCATTTATTTACATATTCACAGCTATTAACATTATGTACGATTAGAGGGGAGTTTGTTTGTATTTTTGAACTAAACTAACACGACTAAATACTAAAGCTAGAAGCGAATTTAAATACCCCATTAAGCACATATTCTACTGGTAATTGTAGTTTGTCAACCGGTTATTGTTTACGTCAAATCTCCATATCATTTATAGATTAATTGCGGAATTAAAGATAACAATAACTCCCTATCCTCTCTTAGATTACAACCGACCTGAACTAAGCCTAGACCGATTCTTAACTAACCGACCAATGTAAGTTTGTCGCACCAACTAATGACTGGATTACAAGCATTATCGAACCAAGAAGACGTCATTAATCCAATTAATCCTTTCGTGTCGTCACTACCTAAAGATTAACTGACCAAATTTTACTCCTAACTGAAACTAACCCCAATTCGCAGAGATCAATCTAAACTAGATGCTACTCGGATTATGCGACTCGAACTAAGCCAGAATCACACAATTGGCGTAGTTAACAGTCTTAGGCCATAATAAGATAACAAATTATAAACTGAAATTCTAACTTTAAATTATTAAGAATGACTAAAGCTTTGGATACAAATAACTGAAAGATTAACAGTAAACAACCAACGATTTCCAATACTAAAATTAATCAACGAAAATAGACCATAAATTTAATACAAGAGAGGTAGAGAGAACTTAATTTCTGCCCGGAACTTGTATTCGGAACTTCGGATATCGCACCTCAGGATCCGCCCCAAAGTCGCCCTTACTCGACCGTGTGCTAAGACTCCGACCGAGTACGATCTCCTACTACTCTCACGACCTAATTAGATCTAAAATCGTCACTCTATTTCGCTCAATAACAAAATATATGGGTAAAATTGCCTCCTCTTCTGGAGGAAATCATGGGTATTTATACTCATCGTGATCCGTGTTTGGGACAGATTCGGGATAAATTTTGCAAGAAATATGGTATATTTTGGGATTAAAATATGGGAAGAGATTAATTCCGAGAATCAGACGAGACCCGGTTTCTTCATCTGCTGAGCTCTTCGCTTGGCTTCTCGAATTATGCGCTGCTCTTCTTTTTTTTTTTAATGATTTGTTTTGTTGACTTTTTATATTTGTTAAGTTGCTGCTATTCAACTCCAAATCCACGTGATGTTGGGCTCATTTACTTGGTCCACCGTCTTCTCGATAATTATCGGCCCATTTGATTGTCATCCACCTATTAGTCCAAATTACATACAAATTAGCTCATCAACGCAAAAAACGATAATTTGATGAAACACGTTGTGATCCATGAAACACGTTGTGGACCCGATCAAGCGATGGTGGTAAAGCTAGCCGATAGGATACTTTACCTACCCGGTCTAGAATCTCATAAGGGCCGATAAACTTCTGGCTCAACTTCCCTCTCTTGCCAAACCTCAACACTCCTTGCATAGGTGACACTTTCAAAAGGACCTTGTCACCTACCGCAAACTCAATGTCCTTGCGGTGAAAATCCGCGTAACTCTTTTGTCGATCCTGAGCTGTTTCATCTTCTGGCAAATCAAGTGAACTTGCTCAATCATATCCTGTACCATCTGTGGCCCCAACACCATGACCTCAGCACTATCATCCCAACATACCGGACTCCTGCACTTCCTGACATACAAAGCCTCAAAAGGTGTCATCCTAATACTACTGTGATAGTTGTTGTTATATGAAAACTCTATCAAGTCCAGCCTATCCTTCCAACTTCCACCAAATTCCATACCGCAAGCTCGTAATATATCCACTAAAGTCTTTATAGTCCTTTCATTTTGACCATCCGTCGTAGGATGAAATGTTGTACTCATCTTTAAGGTAGTCCCCATAAAGTCCTGCAACTCTTGTCAAAACCGCGAAATGAACCTTGCATCTCGATCTGACACTATATTCTTTGGTACTCGATGTAATCGAACCACATGCTTCCTGTACTCCAAAGCAAGTTGCATCTTAGTCCAAGTATCTTTCATCGGGATAAAGTGGGCTGCCTTTGTTAAACGGTTGATGATAACGTAAATCATATTGTTACCTTGCCGAGTCCTTGGTAACCCAACGATGAAGTCCATAGAGATCGACTCCCATTTCCACCCCAGCACTTCAAGTGACTGAATCTTACCTTGTGGTCTCCGTTGTTCACCTTTTACTCTGTGACAGGTTAAACACCTAGCCACAAACTCAGCCACCTCCTTCTTCATATTAGGCCACCAAAACGTTTTCTTTAAGTCCTTGTAGAATTTGTCACCACCCGGATGTACTGAATAAGGAGTGCAATGAGCCCCCATCATCATCATCATCAAGTTCTTTAAGTCGAAGTCATTAGGTACACACCATATCCCATCAAAACGAACACTCCCACATGTGTGGATAGAAAACCTCGAAATTGTGCCACTCTCTACCCTTAACTTCCACTCTTGAATCTTGGGATCAAGTTCCTGTTTCTTCTTTATGTCATCATACAGATCAGGCTCGATAGTTAAGTCACCGATGGCATCACCCTTCCGAATCACATGAATCCGCATCTTAGACATCTCATCCCTCAGTTTCAACAAAGACATAGCTGTGCACAATAAATGTACACTCTTCCTGTTAGGTTCATATACCTATTATTAGACTCTTCTAATAGTGAACTAATTAACATATTAATGTGAGTTCATTAGATCTAGTGCCTGCATAACTAAATAAGTGATTGATGCAGGAGCATAATCGGACAAGCAAGAAACACGGGTTACTTGGTGAGCAAGCAAGGGAACTGGATTAATTGGCGTGCAAGTAACACGGATTCCGAGTCGGAGCTATGGAGACACGGTTTCCTAAACCGTGTGGAGTTAGTTTTAGCTTATTTTATTTAATTTCGAATAAGATTAGGAAAGGTTAGCTTATCCTAATTCTAGTCATATTAGGAAAACTTGTTATTTCCTAATCCTAGTTTAATTAGAATACCCTAAATCTGATTGTATTTTAATTATTATTATTAGTTTAATTACTTTTCTAGTTAGTTTAAGGAAGGAGTAGATAGCTTGAGGAGCAAGCTAAGGAATTAGATCTCGAGTCATATTTCTGACATCGAGTAGGATTAGGAAAGATAGCTTATTAGTCAAGCTAGGTAGGAGTATAAATAGGACTTCGTTGTAACCTTATTTTTCAGATTATGAGTTTTAATAAAAATCGTTCCCTGTGTGAGAACAATTAAGTTCAAGGCTTGCGAGTTTTGGCTTTTAGATCTTCTTTGCGAGGTTGATCATTTGAGTGTTTCGAGTTCGTACCTTGCGAGGCGGAGAGCGAGATTCACCATACTATCTCAGTTACTTTGTTACTTTTTACGTTTTACAACAATTTCAGTTAAATTCCGCTGCGTTAATCCTAAAATACCTAGACGAACAGTCAAACAAACTGTCAGATTTGCACGATTTTATCCTATTCTTCATCCGAACAGTCCGTCGATCTGTTCAACCTAATTTGTCCAAGTTATTTTACATCAAATTGGTATCAGAGCTTCGGCTCTTGATTTCCTTCAATTAAGACGGTCTTATGGGGATGATCGAGATGGAAGGCCACAAAGATTTATTCTTTCACGAAGAAATTCAAATGGAAGGTAACTATTTGTTTAATCTGGATTTACCTCCGTTCTTTGATGATTATGATGAGCTGTTGTTGCATAAGGGTGGAGAACGTGTTGTTTACAACGTTGGTTCTTCAATTGATTTCAATCGGCCTCCAAAATTTGATGTTTATGGTGATACGGTTGTTTCTTTGGTCAAGGAGCCTTGTCATTTATTTTTTTCTAGCCAGGAATTCAAATTATTTGAGAAGCCAATCGAGAGTACAATTAGTTCTAACGAGTTTCAGATTCGGCAAGTTTATTATTTGGCTGATTTTCAAGTACAAAAGGATTCTGCAACTTTGAGGGATCTGTCGTGTTTACATTGCTTGTTCGTCAATAGGTTTTGTAGTAGTCTATCAAGGCATGTGCACGGAGAGAGGAGAGGTGGAAGGCACAAACTAAAAAGGCACAATAGGGGGACTGAAATCGAACAAGATGAATGAGCTTAAAGATTGCATCGAGGATGATGAGCTCAAAGATGATTCGAGTGTATTGCTATTTTTTATCAACAAACTTGCGTCCAGATTTGTAAGGTTCATATTTGATCCAGGAGTTCGCGGTCCAAGAATCAGGTCGATTCTTCTTTAAGAAAGGGAGTGTGATGCAGGAGCATACTCGGACAAGCAAGAAACACGGGTTACTTGGTGAGCACGCAAGGGAGCTGGATTAATTGGCGTGCAAGTAACACGAATTCCGAGTCCGAGCTGTGGAGACACGGTTTCCTAAACCGTGTGGAGTTAGTTTTAGCTTATTTTATTTAATTTCGAATAAGGTTAGGAAAGGTTAGCTTATCCTAATTCTAGTCAAATTAGGAAAACTTGTTATTTCCTAATCCTAGTTTAATTAGAATACCCTAAACCTGATTGTATTTTAATTAATATTAGTTTAATAACTTTTCTAGTTAGTTTAGGGAAGGAGTAGATAGCTTGAGGAGCAAGCTAAGGAATTAGATCTCGAGTCATATTTCTGACATCGAGTAGGATTAGGAAAGATAGCTTATTAGTCAAGCTAGGTAGGAGTATAAATAGGACTTCGTTGTAACCTTATTTTTCAGATTATGAGTTTTAATAAAAATCGTTCCCTGTGTGAGAACAATTGAGTTCAAGGCTTGCGAGTTTTGGCTTTTAGATCTTCTTTGCGAGGTTGATCATTTGAGTGTTTCGAGTTCGTACCTTGCGAGGCGGAGAGCGAGATTCACCATACTATCTCGGTTACTTTGTTACTTTTTACGTTTTACAACAATTTCAATTAAATTCCGCTGCGTTAATCCTAAAATACTTAGACGAACAGTCAAACAAACTGTCAGATTTACAAGATTTTATCCTATTCTTGATCCGAACAGTCCGTCGATCTGTTCAACCTAATTCGTCCAAGTTATTTTATATCAAATTGGTATCAGAGCTTCGGCTCTTGATTTCCTTCAATTAAGACGGTCTTATGGGGATGATCGAGATGGAAGGCCACAAAGATTTATTCTTTCACGAAGAAATTCAAATGGAAGGTAAATATTTCTTAAATCTGGATTTACCTCCGTTCTTTGATGATTATGATGAGCTGTTGTTGCATAAGGGTGGAGAACGTGTTGTTTACAAAGTTGGTTCTTCAATTGATTTCAATCGGCCTCCAAAATTTGATGTTTATGGTGATACGGTTGTTTCTTTGGTCAAGCAGCCTTGTCATTTATTTGTTTCTAGCCAGGAATTCAAATTATTTGAGAAGCCAATCGAGAGTACAAATAGTTCTAACGAGTTTCAGATTCGGCAAGTTTATTATTTGGCTGATTTTCAAGTACAAAAGGATGCTGCAACTTTGAGGGATTTGTCTTGTTTACATTGCTTGTTCGTCAATGGGTTTTGTAGTAGTCTATCAAGGCATGTGCACGGAGGAAGGAGAGGTGGAAGGCACAAACTAAAAAGGCACGATAGGGGACTAAAATCGAACAAGATGAATGAGCTTAAAGATTGCATCGAGTATGATGAGCTCAAAGATGATTCGAGTGTATTGCTATTTCTTATCAACAAACTTGCGTCCAGATTTGTAACGTTACTATTTGATCCAGGAGTTCGCGGTCCAAGAATCGGGTCGATTCTTTTTGAAGAAAGGGAGTTTGATGCAGGAGCATACTCGGACAAGCAAGAAACACGGGTTACTTGGTGAGCAAGCAAGGGAGCTGGTATAATTGGCGTGCAAGTAACACGGATTCCGAGTCCGAGCTGTGGAGACACGGTTTCCTAAACCGTGTGGAGTTAGTTTTAGCTTATTTTATTTAATTTTGAATAAGATTAGGAAAGGTTTGCGTATCCTAGTTATAGTCATATTAGGAAAACTTGTTATTTCCTAATCCTAGTTTAATTAGAATACCTTAAATCTGATTGTATTTTAATTATTATTAGTTTAATAACTTTTCTAGTTAGTTTAGGGAAGGAGTAGATAGCTTGAGGAGCAAGCTAAGGAATTAGATCTCGAGTCAGATTTCTGACATCGAGTAGGATTAGGAAAGATAGCTTATTAGTCAAGCTAGGTAGGAGTATAAATAGGACTTCGTTGTAACCTTATTTTTCAGATTATGAGTTTTAATAAAAATCGTTCCCTGTGTGAGAACAATTGAGTTCAAGGCTTGCGAGTTTTGGCTTTTAGATCTTCTTTGCGAGGTTGATCATTTGAGTGTTTCGAGTTCGTACCTTGGGAGGCGGAGAGCGAGATTCACCATACTATCCCGATTACTTTGTTACTTTTTACGTTTTACAACAATTTCAGTTAAATTCCGCTGCGTTAATCTTAAAATACTTAGACGAGCAGTCAAACAAACTGACAGATTTACACGATTTTATCCTATTCTGCATCCGAACAGTCCATCGCTCTGTTCAACCTAATTCGTCCAAGTTATTTTACATCAGTGATTAAATTAGAAAAACAATGTCCCTCACATTGTTATATGGCTCGAAAATAAGGGCACAAATAAGGTCATCTTCCTTATTTATTCTTGAGCTTAAATGTAATGGATGATCCTCCCAAATCCCAATGTAGAGATCCTCCTTTGATTGCACCCAAAACAAATCCCTTAAAATAATATACTAATTAACTAGATTAGTGTGTTATTATACCTTAAAATAGATTCTAATATTATCACTATTACTACACTAGTAATCTAATATTTTGATAATATTAGATGAACAAATTTCTATTTTTAAAAGCTTGTTTTAGAGAGAGGTAGAGGAGAGAGTATAAGATGAATGCATGTAGAATGAATGGATAAATAAGAGAACAAATTCTCTTTAAATAAAAGGAGGGGAAACCGGTGGGGTGAAGGCAAAAAATGCCAAAAGATGGCATCTCCTTTTGCTTTTGTTCTTCTCCATATTGTAGGCATGTAAGGCTACTTAGTGTAGGTGTGATTATTTAAATTTTATCACATAAAATAATATCATCCACACTCCACTACAACCCCTCCATTTCGGTCCATATGTATAAAATGGACTACCATTTTATTTTGTCAATTTGTAATTTGTCACATAATATGTCACATGTAGTATGTTACATGTTATTAATTAATTTAATGCATACTTATCAAATAAATATCATTTTATATATTAATTAAATTACATACAACAAATTGACTAGTGATTCTTGATCACATAAATAAAATGGGTCATATAATTATAATTCACAACATATTATAATTATAATTAACCATTCATTCTTATCTCAATTGTTTCATAAAGAATAATCAATTTTAGTAATGAAATATTTTAATTACTAAAATAAATCTTATTTAATCAAATTACAATAAGAAATAAATATTCTCTCTCACAATTGAATTGTTCAAATTAAGGAATTTGATTAACTTGTATCGTCATACAATTAATCAATTTGTCTATTAAGGGAATTGTCTTAAGGGATCAACTGATCACCACCGTCAAACGACAATAATGTCAAACTCTAGTTAGCCAATCATTACTGATTAATGTTGATCAGTTGACTATATAAATGAATCATCCCTTACGTATTCTTAATTTAAGATTTAAACATGTGATCGCACTATTGTTGAGGACACATACTCCAACAATCTCCCACTTGTCCGAGACAAGTGTGCGTCACCAATTCTCTTGTCCTATTACAATCTCCCACTCAATGCAAGGTGTCTCGCAGGTCGTACTTGCATTTAATCATATATTGAGTGGTTTCCTCGATCTGGAGAGTAACTGTCTGATCGGAATTATCTACCGTAGATACCTTCCGAGCGTGGCCACGCATTTTCAGTTCACTACTCCTCGAGTGGCCCTGAGATTTCAAACAACCCTGACAAGGGGATGGACAATTCCTATCGCACTATTCCCTTCGCATAGTCACAGTTCAGGATGACCCAAAATACACTCATTTGACCTCAGTTACGACAATCGCAAAGAATAAATTAAAGCCATTCAGAAATATATTCCAACTTGGGCGAATAGTTTCTAGTCATAAGAATTGACTCATAAGAATACTATAGTAGCTCTTACCACAACCAGGCTTTATGAATTACCAGAACTCCATAAGCGGTCACTGCCCGACAGAGTGTCCCATACAGTCCGTCTATGTGATCAACTAGTCATCTCATATGACTCTATGGCACTTGAACTTGCCATCAATCGCATCACACTCTATTTACTTTGAGACGTCACCTCATTTAAGTAACCAGGGGCGAATACTATGTTAATCCAGTTCACTTCAATGGGGTTCAATATTGTCTCAACAACCCATTTGGATTTAACCAAACAATAAATGAGTTTAATGAAACTCAAACGATAAATGCGATTATCATATATAAATAGTCAATACACTATTACTACTTCATATCTTATAATGTACAGTGTACCTTTTACACTAGTTGAAATGCAATAAAAGCTTGGCAAGTGGATATACCATGTATCCAAATTTTCCAACTTTATGAATTGTTATTTCCTTCTATTCAATGTTATTTCTAATAACATGAATTTATCTAAGTATATGTCTAGTCTTCTTACTAGACTTGGGCTCTTTAGCTTGAAAGATGCTCCCACTGTTATCTCATAACTTGTGATAAAGTCATTGGTAGAGGGATTCACTCTTATTCCATATGTTGACCATTTTATCACAATTTACTTAGATTCTATTTATAGAATTTGCAATGGTCAAAACTAAAACACTTCTCTAGTCTCTTACTCCTAAGTCAATAAAATCAGCCTAGGATTTCGACAAATCCTTATAGGTTTGGAACCTAGAGTTTGTGTAACCCTTCAACACACAACTTAGTATATCATCCAAACATAAGAATGGATCCTCAATTTTTCTCAAAAATCTCAAGAATGTTCTTTAAGGCTTTCACAGGACCATCATTCGAATTAACTCATTAGGACTTATTATGGTCTAAGCATATGATTCATCCCAGCATGTGGATGTAATGGCATACATGATCGTTCTAATGGCGGAAACATTAGCAAACGATTTCATGTGATCAACAACTTAATAGGTTCAGTGAACGACTATGACTCGATCGTAGCAATTCCACTTTCATCAACATGAATAACCTACTCAACTTTGTTGATGTTAAATAGATATGAAAGATCTTATCATCATAAGACTCTCAACTCTATGCCAATAATCTCTCAAATTAACACATAGATTCGAAAATCTAAAATACATCGCACCTTTTCCTAGTCTCTCAATCACTCTTTCACAGAAGAGAGCATTGGTACATTATTCTCAATAAGTAATATGTTATCAACATATAAGACATGGGAAAATAATTCTGGCTCCCACTTAACTTCATGTGTAAACATGATTCTTCAACAATATGAATGAAACCATTCTCAATCATCACATGAACGAAAAGTATAATCCTTTGATACTTGCTTAAGACCATTCTAGGATTGGTTAAGTAAGCTTTGCTTAATATGTTAGGATTTTTAGATCTTTATCTAAGGTTTTGTGTTCCATACACATCCTTTTCCAAATTCCCATTTTAGAAAAACGAATTTTTTAATATCATTTGCCATTCTTCATCAAAATGAAATGTGGCAATTCCTAACATAATTTATCTTGATCAACATCTTCATGTCAATCTATGCTCTTAGGTACTCTAAAGCTCTATTCACTTTAAGGAGACCATCGCCTTAAAGTAAATCTACTCTTGAGTAACAATCTTTGGATTATAATGCTATGTCTCGTATGCAACAAGGTCGATTTGGGACAAGGTCATAATACCATTTAGATCAAAAAGCAACATTTTAACAATAAGACATGTGTGTTATACTCCCACTAAGCTATACTCCCACTCTATTTTAATAGATTATAGTTCCATTACTTTCAAAAAGTAACACATTAACTATAAGACATGTTTGTGACGACCTACTCCCACTCTATCTCTTAGAAATACATCTATCTTCTTAAGAGATAGCTTTGTGAGTTACAAACATATATGGTGAGGTATTAGCAATTTGTCTAGACTGACGTGTTAGCACATAAAAAGACAAGCTCTATCATGGCAGCTTGATTCATGTAATATGCGAGCCTGATCAATGTCATTTGTTAAATATACTCTCTATTTTAGGTATATCTTGGGTTGACCATTCGTTTTTAATAACGTGTCTGTTTTGGATTGCAAATTCCCTAAATTGAGCTCGATAACCCTAACGGAATCATGTCCATGTTATGTACAAACTTGAAGTCTTAAGCCTTCCCATAACTCGTATAGAGTCTTATAAATGGTGTAGCCAATTGGTTTATTAAATTTCCCTTTTTAGAGTTCAATTAACTCTTTTGACTTTATAATCATTTAATCTTATGTCAAATAAGATGTGACATTAAGTCACAAAAACTTCATGACTTATGAACTTAATTACAATGATCCCATAGTTGTAAGTCTTTTGTGATTAAATTAAGTCAACAGAATTTATGTTATGATATGTAAGATATATAATGACAAGTTTTTAGAACGAAGAAGAAAACTTCCATAACCGAATGACTTTGGTTGAAAGACAAGCCATTAAAATTCATACAACCATTGTTTACGAAATGTAAATGAAACAAACTTCTATGTCCAACATGGAAATTAAAATAAGTTCTAAAAACAACAAGTCAAAATACAACAATACTAAAATAGACAATAAAATAAAAAGCCAAGCTTCCATAGGCATTCTTCTATGGGCGGCTACACTAGCATCCCTTGTTGAAGATCATCCTCAAGCTTGCTTATCCTTTCCCTTGTTTTTACTCACATGCCCTATATCACATTTAAAGGGGGTGAGAATCACAACTTGTATCTAAATACCAAAGTTGAAATTTTTATCAATAACATAATAGATTAGAGATCTTATTACCTACTGGAGTCACACGTCCAGCTTTAACATCTCTAACATACTTGGGGCAATTTCGTTTCAATGTCCCATGCCACGACAATAGTGGCACTTATCTTCGGTGGATGCACCCTTTTTCGGCTTGGAAGAGTTATTCCCAATAACTTTCCCTTTGCCCTTGTTGGGTTTCTTACCCTTACTAGTACTTCGCTTGAATTTCCCTTTGCTTTTGTTGTTAATAGAAAGCACATCCTTTGATGAACTAACATCAAGACCCATGTCCCTCTCGGCTTGCACAAGCAATTTCTGCAACTTATGGAGAGAAGTCTTCATGTTTTGCATATTGTAGTTTACCCTAAACTGCACATATGCCTTCACTTTGTTCAAAGAATGCAGAACTCGGTCTATGACGAGCTGCTCGGGAATATTGAACCCTTGGGTATTTAGAGTCTCAACAAGCTCAATCAATTTGAGCACATAAGGGCTCACCTTTTGGCCCTCTTTTATGTTGATCTCGAAAAATGTGGAGGCTGCCTCATATTGGATTATTCTCGGAGCTTGCGAAAACATGGTCACAAGCTTGGTATAGATCTCATAGGCCGTGTTCATTTTGATAGCACTCCTTTGGAGATCGGGCTCCATAGAGAAAATCAAGACATTCTTGATTGCGGCCGACACTTTTAGGTAAGCCTCATAGGCTTCCCTAGCGGCGGAGGTTCACCTTCCGCGGCCAAATGGAGTTGCGCATCCCAATCACCGAAATTTGAACCATTTTTTTCAAGTTTGCATTGATCCATAAAGGATCGTAGCCAAGAAGCATTAGGAAGTGGTGGAGCGTTTGTACTAGTTGATGCGGATGTAATTGGAGTCATCATTGCAAACTAATCAAATTGACTACAAAATAGAAAATGAAGGAATAATAAACATTTATCGTCTTAAACCTTGTAAATATTTAAAACAGGTTTTAGCATTTCTATAGTGACCTCTACCCAACTATTATAAATGATTCTGAGATATAAATTCATATCAATTCGGGCACGGTGAGCCGATTCATCCCTAATCAATATAACTCGCTGGATTAACTCTTTAATCGATTCTACTTCTAGAACTCTCGGTCGATAAAATTACTTTAATATTTATCTTAAGCCCGGAACACATGCGGCTACAATCGCGAATACTTTCGTTGAGCTCAATCCAAATTTCGATGTAATAACAATTTACTACCCACTTACCCAACGTAACAAGTTTAGTACCTCGGTAAGCCAAGCTTACTTCCTTATGAAATTGGGATTTATGGTTCTACTATTTGGTAAGGCTAATTCTCAATTATTATTTAGTGAGAGGTCTTGTTAATTCATTATCTATCACGTTTTAAGTGAAATAAAGCGGTGAACTACGATAATTATAATTGACACGGTCGATGACTCGATATGAAATACAGGTGTTGTTATGGCGATTTGGCAATGCATGCAACATATTAAAATAAATTGATGCAGGAGCACTTGAAGAAAATGAAAATGAAGTCTTAATTAGTCGAAATATAACTCACATTTCTGAAGGATTCAAAATGGGCTCAAGTATCGTGAATATGATAGCATGGAGAGGTCAAGGTGACGGGTTGGAGTCCGTCTAAGTCAACACGCCAACCAAGGAGGTTCAAGGTCGTGTGCTGATGGAGGTGTTTAAGATTATTAGTTTCCTTATTTTTGCTTTCCTAATTCTAGTCAATAAATTTAAGGTAGTATTGTTATTTCCTTATAGTTTCTTTCCTAATCTTAGCAAGATTGTAATAAGGCAATTTGCCCTAATATGGTTCGGATTTCCTAATCAGTTTAGGACAAGTTAAGGAAGTTTAGGGAAGGGAGGTCGGTTTCCTTATAGTATAAATAGGGTCTTTTGTATTCAGTTTTATGCATTCCAGTTTAGAGATTAATACAAGTTTTCTTGTTGCTTATTGCTTGCGAGCTTTGAGAGTCTTATTTCTTTCTTGCGAGGGAGAGATTAGAGTGTGATTGATCCTTGCGAGGTGAGAGTCACAAAAACCCAGTCGTGTGTGAGTTCGAGTTCCTTGCGAGGGAGGAGAGTTTATTCACGTCATATCCTTTTAATATTCGTTCAAAAACATATAAAAATCAAATAAAAAGTTTAATATTCCGCTGCGTATTATACAACACAAATCGAACAGGCCAACGTACTGTTTAAACCCATAAAATCGACCTGATTTTACATCAATTTGGTATCAGAGCAAGGTTATTAATTTGTTTCTTAACAAGTTAATCTTAGGAAGTAAGGATGCCGGGAGAGGATGATTCCTGCAAGACAACCGGGGATGGTTCAAGCACACTTCAAGAACAGCTAGATGAGATGAAACAAGCTATGGCCGAGCTAAAGTATATGATGAAGAACCTTCTAATTGGACGAGGTAGAGAACGAAGTCCAAGTCGTAGTAGGTCTCATGGATCATATTCTGATGATGCGGTTTCCAAGTCCAAAAAGGAGAACAAAAACGATGATGATCGAGGTCTAAAACTTGACATACCTGATTTCAATGGAGATTTGGATCCCGAAAAGTTTTTGGATTGGATTAGGCAAGCTGAACGAGTTTTCGAGTACAAGGAATACGATGAGCATAAACAATTCAAGGTAGCTATTCTAAAACTCACTAAATATGCATCATTGTGTTATGAAAACTTGAAAAAACAGAGGAAGTGAGATAAGAAGAGCAAGATTGATACTTGGGAGAAACTTAAGAAGCACCTTATGAGGAGATTCTTACCAAGAGATTATGAGCAAGAAAATTACCTAAAATTGCAATCTTTATCACAAGAAAATTTGTCCGTGGCCGAGTACATTAAAGAATTTGAAAGGATGATGATTGTTTGTGATCTTGAAGAGAAGGAAGAGCTTAGAGTTGCAAGATTCATCAAGGGTCTAATACCGTCACTTGCATCAAAAGTTGAGGTTCATATTTACAATGGGTTTGATGATGTGTGTCGTTTGGCTCTAAAATTCGAAAAGCAAGACAAAACAAAGAAATCCTATACCTATTCGAAAGGAGCAAGTTCTGGCTCGAGTTCTTATTCTAAACCAACAACGAGCAAGCAAAAGGAAGTTGTGACAGAAGAAGTAAAGGACAAAGGTAAGGGTGTCGTGGAACCTAAGGGTATCTCATTAAGGCGCTGTTTTAAATGCCAAGGCTATGGTCACATAGCTAACAAATGTCCACAAAAGAGAGCACTTACCGCTCAAGAATTGCGCAACATAGTTCCAGCATTCGTTCAAACCGAACAGTCAACAGAACTTTCTGAAATTGAAGATAACGAAGAAGAAGGTGTCGCCTATGATGTTGATCCATTGAGTGAAGAGGAGTGTTTGGTAATTCGTACTATTCATGTGGAAACAACTCCGGTTGAAGTTGAACAAAGGGAGCAAATATTTCACACTCGTTGCAAGGTACATTCTAAAATTTCCAATCTAATCATTGATAGTGGATCATGTACCAATGTTGTGTCAAAGGAGTTAGTAGATGAGCTGAAATTACAAACCAAGAATCATAATAAGCCATATAAATTGCATTGGTTGAATGGGGACAATGGAATACAAGTAAGGAAGCAAGCATTAGTTTCTTTGAGCTTGGGACCTTATAATGATGATATTTGGTGCGACGTGATTCCTATGAGTGCGTGCCATATTCTATTGGGACGACCATGGTAGTTTGATCGAAAGGTTGAACATGATGGAAGAACTAACGTATATAGCGTGACCAAGGGCAAAACAACATTCAATTTGAAGCCTTTATCACCTAATAAAATCGAGGAGCTGAAATCAAAGAAGGGGAGCTTATTTATGAAAGCTCGTGAGGTTGAAGAGGTTCTAGCTCGTGGAGAACAAGCCTATGTTCTTATGGTTCGTGAATTAGAAGCTAATGGTGAAGGAAGCAGCCGTGAAGTTCAAGGACTATTAAAGGAGTTTTGCAATGTATTTCCCGAAGAATTACCGGTTGGATTACCTCCTTTAAGAGGTATTGAACATCAAATTGACTTAATTCCAGGAGCTCAATTACCAAATAAACAAGCCTGTCCTTGTAATCCAGAAGAAGCAGAAGAATTACAAAGGCAAGTACAAGAATTAATTGATAGGGGTTATGTTCAAGAAAGTTTGAGTCCTTGTGCCGTACCAGCTCTATTGGTTCCAAAGAAAGATGGGACTTGGAGGATGTGTATTGATAGTAGGGCCGTTAACAATATCACAATAAAATATCGATTTCCTATGCCGAGGTTGGATGATATGTTAGACGAGTTGAGTGGATCACGAGTATTTTCGAAGCTTGATTTACGAAGTGGTTATCATCAAATGAGAATTCGTGAAGGTGACGAATGGAAAACAGCGTTCAAGACTAAGCAAGGGTTGTATGAGTGGCTCGTTATGCCATTTGGTCTTTGCAATGCTCCTAGTTCGTTTATGAGATTGATGAACGAAGTGTTGAGGCCGTTCTTAAATAAGTTTGTGGTGGTGTATCTCGATGATATTCTTATTTATAGCAAGAGAAAGGAGGAACATATTTAACATCTCCGTGAAGTGTTTAAAATGCTACAAAAACAGAAACTATATGGCAAAATGGAGAAGTGCACGTTCATGGTGTCAAGCGTGGTGTTCCTAGGTTATATTGTTGGTGAGAATGGTGTGAGCATGGATCCGTCCAAGGTGGGGGCAATCAAGGCATGGCCGGTTCCTAAATCAACAATTGAGGTTCGTAGTTTCCATGGTTTGGCTTCATTTTATCGAAGGTTTATCCAAAATTTCAGTACAATCATGGCGCCTATAACCGAGTTGACAAAAAAGGATGAATTTGTATGGACTCCTAGTGCAGAGAAGGCATTCTAAGAGGTAAAATCTAAATTAAGCTCCGCACCTGTTTTAACACTTCCTAATTTTGATAAATTATTCGAAGTTGAGTGTGATGCGAGTGGAGTTGGGATTGGGGCTGTTTTGGGGCAAGATAAACGGCCAGTAGCATACTTTAGTGAAAAGTTGGGTGGTGCGCGATTGAATTACTCGACTTATGATAAGGAGTTCTATGCAATTGTGAGAGCATTGGATCATTGGGGTCATTATTTGCGACCTAAACCATTTGTGTTACATTCGGATCATGAAGCATTGAAGCATATTCATGGACAACATAAGTTAAATCAAAGACATGCCAAGTGGCTTGAGTTTCTACAATCTTTTACTTTCTCATCAAAGTATAAGACGGGAGCTTCTAATGTTGTTGCTGATGCGTTGTCTCGAAGACATACTTTGTTGATCGAGTTAGATGCGAGAATGCTTGGGTTTGAACATATCAAAGAACTGTACAAATCTGATCCAGAGTTTGCTAAGGAGATTATTGAGCCAACGGGGTTATATACTGTTCAAGACGGTTATCTATTCAAAGGCAATCGATTATGTATTCCCAACGGATCAATTCGAGAGCTTTTGATTCGTGAAGCTCATGGTGGTGCAATAGCTGGACACTTTGGAGTAAACAAGACTAATGATATTTTGAGTGAGCATTTTTATTGGCCAAAGATGAGCAAAGATATGCAAGAGATCGTGGCTAAGTGTGTGGTGTTTCAAAAGGCAAAGAGTACGTTCAATAAGGGACTTTATACGCCCCTGCCCGTACCTACACAACTGTGGAATGAGGTAAGTATGGACTTTATACTTGGTTTACCTAGAACTCAAAGAGGAAAGGATTTAATTATGGTTGTTGTGGATCGATTTTCAAAGATGGCGCATTTCATCCCATGTCATAAAACCGATGACGCTACCAATATTGCTGAACTTTATTACAAAGAGATTGTTCGATTATATGGTATTCCACTTACTATTGTGTCGGATCGAGATGTTAAGTTCTTAAGCTACTTTTGGAAGACATTATGGACATTGGTTGGAACGAAGTTGTTATTTAGTACTTCTCATCATCCACAAACAGATGGACAAACCGAGGTGACTAATAGAACTTTGGGAAGCTTGTTACGAGGTTTGGTTAGCAAGAGTACGAAAGATTGGGATGTTAAGTTAGCTCATGCTGAGTTTGCATACAATCGAACGCCGTCAATGACTACGGGAAGATCATCGTTCGAGATTGTTTATGGGGTGAATCCGTATCTTCCTATTGATTTGGTTCCTATACCAAAGAAGGATGTGTTGAGTTTCGAAGCAAAGGAAAGACAAGCTGCATTTTTTCGAGTTTGTGAGCAAGTTAAAGCACAAATCCAGAAAGCTAATGCTAGATACAAGGAGAAAGCAAATAAACATCGAAAGCAACCTGTTTTAAAGTTGGAGACTTAGTATGGTTACACTTAAGGAAGGAACATTTTCCATCCAAGAGGAAGAATAAATTGATGCCAAGAGCCGATGGACCATTCAAGATACTTGAAAGCTATGGGACTAATGCCTACAAGTTAGAATTGCCGAGTGAGTATGGAGGTGTAAGTGCGACATTCAATGTTGGAGATTTGTCACCGTACTTAGATGACGAAAATTTGAGGTCAAATTCTCAAAAAGAAGGGGAGAATGATGCAGGAGCACTTGAAGAAAATGAAAATGAAGTCTTAATAATGTAACTCACATTTCTGAAGGATTCAAAATGGGCTCAAGTATCGTGAATATGATAGCATGGAGAGGTCAAGGTGACGGGTTGGAGTCCGTCTAAGTCAACACGCCAACCAAGGAGGGTCAAGGGTCGTGTCTTTGATGGAGGTGTTTAAGATTATTAGTTTCCTTATTTTTGCTTTCCTAATTCTAGTCAATAAATTTAAGGTAGTATTGTTATTTCCTTATAGTTTCTTTCCTAATCTTAGCAAGATTGTAATAAGGCAATTTGCCATAATATGGGTCGGATTTCCTAATCAGTTTAGGACAAGTTAAGGAAGTTTAGGGAAGGGAGGTCGGTTTCCTTATAGTATAAATAGGGTCTTTTGTATTCAGTTTTATGCATTCAAGTTTAGAGATTAATACAAGTTTTCTTGTTGCTTATTGCTTGCGAGCTTTGAGAGTCTTATTTCTTTCTTGCGAGGGAGAGATTAGAGTGTGATTGATCCTTGCGAGGTGAGAGTCACAAAAACCCAGTCGTGTGTGAGTTCGAGTTCCTTGCGAGGGAGGAGAGTTTATTCACGTCATATCCTTTTAATTTTCGTTCAAAAACATATAAAAATCAAATAAAAAGTTTAATATTCCGCTGCTTATTATACAACACAAATCGAACAGGCCAACGTGTTGTTCAAACCCATAAAATCGACCTGATTTTACATCATAAATGCAAAGCAATATTAATAAATTTCTAGCATGGCCTTCCTAAAATAGAAAATCAAAATAATCTATTACATATTTGGAAACCAACTCCTTTGCTCCCTTGAATCTTCAAGTGGCGCGCCTCCCAATAACACCGTCTTTGTCGGAAGACTTTTCCGAATGGCACCGTCTTGGAGGAACTCCGGAATTACAAATAATATTAAAAATACATAGCTATTCCTATTATACATTTGTAAAATTATAAACTAGTAAAAATAAAAGTGATACGAGATCACATTAAATTACAACCGAATCAATATTCCCTTTCATTACGAGTAATATCGATTAAAACTAAGGCCATACTAAGATAAAATTACATAATTCAAAATTATATAAATAAAAAGACATTCAGCAGTTGAAATATGCAGCATTTAATATGTGTCTATCATGCCAAATTATGTGCCAAATCGCCCTATCCCAGGAAAAGCTCGAACGACCTTCAACAAAAGGGTACCTGTACCCGAAACCGACACAGGTTATTTAACTTACATCGTTTATATAACCCGGTTTTATGGAAATGGGTGATAATAGCTTATTAAAATCACAAATCAATACTTAAATCAAATTTAAGCTCAAGTTAATTATTCTAACATACTTAGGTCTCAAAAATTAGTCATCACTCAATTTTTTGACAGTAATTCAACTTGATATAATTTTATGCTCATTTTGACCTTAAAATCATTACTATTATGAAATAAATCCAAATTAAATTACAATAATTTCAAAATATGAATTTTAAATTTTTGAACATTCTGGAATATTTCCATGACACTCATAATGTGAAAAATTATGGTTAAAATTTTCGAATTTTATTTCGAGAAAATATAGTTGCAATTTATCGGTTTTATCAAATAAAACATCTAAAGTAATTCAAAAATTAATCTAATCAATTTTACAACTTTAGATCTAATAAGTGGGATATAAATGCAACCTAAAATAATTTTCTCATGCCATGTAATTCATTTTAGCTATTTATGCTAAAATAGTCACTATTTATGTCATTTTTACACTAAAAATTCATAAATCATGCTAAATGAATCAAGTTCATCTCAAATTTTACACACAGTGAGTAAACATGCATGTGACAACATATTAAAATTTAATGGCCTATTTCGAAGTTCAACTATATTTAACCATTTTACCTCCATTTAATTCATTTTTATCTCATAAAAATCATAAATCATGAAATATTAATCACATTAATACGAAATTTTACATACAATACATAAAATATTCATGTGAGGTCATATTAAAAACTCACGGCCAGTAATGAAGATTAACTATTTTTAGTAAATAAAAGTTCATCTTACTCATAAAAATGTAATTATTTCACTAAAAATCATTAAATTGAGCAATAAAATACCATAAATCATAAAAATGACCTAAAAATATTTTAGGACCAGAATATATAACATGCATCATGATTTCGTGAATGAATCTAATTAATCACAAATTTTTAGTTTTAATTAAGTTACTAATAACTCGACAAAACTATAAATCGATTATGCATGCAACATCCTATGCTCTAATACCAATTGTTAGGTTCATATACCTATTATTAGACTCTTCTAATAGTGAACTAATTAACACATTAATGTGAGTTCATTAGATCTAGTGCATGCATAACTAAATAAGTGATTAAATGAGAAAAATAATGTCCCTTACATTGTTATATGGCTCGAAAATAAGGGCACAATGTCACCTTCCTTATTTGTTCTTGAGCTTAAATGTAATGGATGATCCTTCAAAATTCCAATGTAGAGATCCTCCTTTGATTGCACCCAAAACAAATCCCTTAAAATAATATACAAATTAACTAGATTAGTGTATTATTTTACCTTAAAATAGATTCTAATATTATCACTATTACTACACTAGTAATCTAATATTTTGATAATATTAGATGAACAAATTTCTATTTCTAAAAGCCTGTTTTAGAGAGAGGTAGAGGAGAGAATATAAGATGAATGCATGCAGAATGAATGGATGAATAAGAGAACAAATTCTCTTCAAATAAAAGGGGGGGAAACCGGTGTGGTGAAGGCAAAAAATGCCAAAAGATGGCATCTCTTTTTGGTTTTGTTCTTCTCCATATTGTAGGCATGTAAGGCTACTTAGTGTAGGTGTGATTATTTAAATTTTATCACATAAAATAATATCATCCACACTCCACTACAACCCCTCTATTTCGGTCCATATGTATAAAATGGACTACCATTTTATTTTGTCAATTTGTCATTTGTCACACAATATGTCACATGTAGTATGTTACATGTTATTAATTAATTTAATGCATACTTATCAAATAAATATCATTTTATATATTAATTAAATTACATACAATAAATTGACTAGTGATTCATGATCAGATAAATAAAATGGGTCATATAATTATAATTCACAACATATTGTAATTATAATTAACCATTCATTCTTATCTTAATTGTTTCATAAACAATAATCAATTTTAGTAATGAAATATTTTTAAGTACTAAAATAAATGTTATTTAATCAAATTATAATAAGATATAAATATTCTCTCTCACAATTGAATTGTTCAAATTAAGGAATTTAATTAACTTATATCGTCATACAATTAATCAATTTGTCTATTAAGCGAATTGTCCTATACGTGTGACCTTAAGGGATCAACTGATCACCACCATCAAACGACAGTAATGTCAAACTCTAGTTAGCCAATCATTACTGATTAATGTTGATCAGTTGACTATATAAATGAATCATCCCTTACTTATTCTTAATTTAAGATTTAAACATGTGATCGCACTATTGTTGAGGACACATACTCCAACACTTCCTACTCAAGGCATCCGCCACCACATTAGCTTTCCCCTCATGATAGACGATTTCCATATCGTACCCCAATAAACTCCATCCATCGCCTCTGTTGCATGTTCAGTTCTTTATGTGTGTAGATATACTTCAAGCTCTTATGATCCGAAAACACCTTAAAGGTCGCCCCAAAGGGATAGTGCCTTCAAATATTTAGAGCAAAAACCATTGCACCGAGTTCCAAATCGTGAGTAGGATAGTTCTCTTCATACGGTTTCACCTGCCTCAATGCATAAGCGATAACCTTTCCATTCTGCATCAACACACAACCCAACCCATTGTTTAAAGCATTAGTATAAACCTCAAAGTTCTCACTTCCCTCTGGTAAAGCTAGAACGGGAGCTGTGGTCAAGCGCTCCTTTAATGTTTGGAACGCTGTTTCACAACTCTCATCCCAACGAAATCTGGTCTCTTTCCTCATCAAAGCTGTCATAGGTCTAGCAATCTTGGAAAAGTCTTTCACGAACCTCCTGTAGTAGCCAGCTAAACCCAAGAAACTCTGGATCTCAACAAAATTCTTCGGTGCTTCCCAGTTTGTTACTGCCTCAATCTTACTAGAATCCACTAACACCCCCTCTTTCGATATCACCTAGCGCAGAAAAGTCACTTTCTCTAACCAGAACTCGCACTTAGATAGCTTGGCATAAAACTAATTATCTCTCAAGGTCTGTAGTAGCAACCTTAGGTACTTCTCGTGCTCCACCTTAGTCTTAGAGTAGACTAAGATGTCCTCAATAAAAACCACCACAAACCTATCCAAGAACGGACTGAAGATCCGATTCATAAGAACCATGAACACTGCTGGTCTATTAGTTAACCCAAAAGGCATCACCACATACTCATAGTGACCATACCGCGACCGAAAAGCTGTCTTCAGAATATCCTCATCTGCGATCCTTAACTAGTGATAACCCGACCTCAAATTGATCTTGGAAAACACTCTTAAACCACTCAACTGGTTGAAAAGATCATCAATCCTTGGCAAAGGATACTTATTATTCAGGGTGGCATGGTTTAGCTCCCTATAGTAGATGCATAACCTCATACTCCCGTCTTTCTTCTTCAGGAACAAAACTGGTGCACTCTAAGGTGATACACTAGGTCGAATGTACCCCTTGTCTAGCAACTCATCTAGCTGCTTCTTCAACTCTTCCAACTCTTTAGGCCCCATCCGATATGGTACTTTAGATATAGGTCCCGTCCCCGGTTTGAATTCAACACTGAAGTCTATTTCCCTCTTAGGAGGTAACCCCGGTATCTCATCTGGGAAAATGTCACCAAACTCCCCAACCACTGGTATGTCAGACGCTGATGGCTCCTTTACACGCATATCCCTCACATGGCAAAGGATTAAAGGACACTTCTTTCTCAAACATGACTTCAAAGTCATTACCGTGATCAAATTCATCTTAGGTTTTACTATGAACCCCCTATATGACACTTTGACTCCATTAGGCTCCTTTAAAGACACCCTCTTTTGCCGACAATCTATCTTAACCTCATACTTCTCCAACCAGTCCATCCCGACGATAACCTCAAACCCATCAATAGGAAACTTTAACAGATTGACCTATAAGTTTACTTGTCCCACCATGATGGACACCCCTCTATACAACTTAGAACATGACACCGACTCTCCAGAAGGTATAAACACATTATCTTTTACCAGTTCATATTCTCCCAAACCCATATCTAAGGCATGACTCTTAGACACAAAAGAGTAGGTAGCCCCAGAATTAAATAGAACAAAGGATGACGTGTTATGAACAAGAAAAGTACCGGTGACAACGTGAGCATCATTTTCCGCTTCCTGCTTGTTCATCATAAAAAGCTTCCCACTGTTCTTCTGGCCTCCACCCTGAACCATGTTTGCCGAGGTAGTAGGCTTAGCTGCCGAGTTCTGCGTCACACTATTGTTCGGACGCTGGTAGGAACCTCAATTATTGCGTTTGTAGCCGCCATTGTTGTTGTTTTGTCCACCACGATTACCCCACGACCCAGCTGGCCTATTAATAGAAAATCTTTGACTCGGAGCATGCGAAAAGTTTCCCTGGTAAGTCCCTGGAAAACCCCCTCCTCCTCTAGCAGCGCTTGTACACTCATACCTCTTGTGACCGGATCCGCCGCAGTTGAAACATGTAAGATTGGAGTTATCACTAGTACTCCGTCCGCCTTCTCTTACCCAAGCTCGAGATCCCCCTGCATAACTAGATCCTCCAGAAAAGGTCCTAGCCGGATTGTAACTGCCCTTTTTGTGACTCGACTGGTTGGTGCCCTCACTCTCAGCCCTTTTTTTTCTCTACATTCCTTTCCATAGCCTCCTTGGCCAAATCCACTAGCCTCTCAGCGTGCCCCGCCCTTGCATAAACCTCTTTCAAGTCTGTGAGTGACCCAGCTGGTAGTCTATCCATGATCTTCGGTGCTAACCCCTTCTCAAAACGAAGAGCCGGACTCAATTAACTCAGTTGCATATCCTTCGCGTATTGTGACAACTCTATGAACCGGTGATAGTACTCTGTGACGGTCATGTTTTCAGCCATAGAAAAGGAATCAAACTCGGCTCTCAACTTATGGCGAATGTGCTTGGGCACAATGTGTTCTCTCATAGCACTCTTGAAACCTACACATAGGATAACAGGTTGACCCCGGTTCCTGCATACCCCAGCCTCATCCCTTAGGTAGAACACAGCCTGTTCTACCATTATATCCTCCGGACACTTCACTACCAAATGGTGGTGCTCAACCGGGATGCATCATCTGGTTTCTCTCCTCCCTTACCCACATTCTTAAGTGCCTCCATGAGCGCGTCTTGCTGCTCAATCATTCTAGAAATCTCCTCAAGACTCATCTCATTTGCTTGAATGTATGCAGCTGATCTCTTTAGCGGCATTTTGAGCTGATATAACTAAGAAAATGTAATCATATAGCCTACGGCTCAAAATAAACAACTCACCCGCCAAAGAAGTACTCGGTCGAGTACCCGAAAGTACTCGGTCGAGTAAGGACTACTCGGTCGAGTACTGAGAATACTCGGTCGAGTGTCCTACTCCAGTAGCTGACCTCCAAACCACATAAAACATACTCGGTCGAGTACACAAGGTACTCGGTCGAGTAGGTCCCACTCGGTCGAGTGCCCCTTTTACTCGGCCGAATGGTCACAACCAGTAACTACTGTTCTAAACACACGAACCCACACTCAGTCGAGTGCTTGGCTACTCAACTTGGTCGAGTACCCGCCCTGCTCGGCCGAATCATGCCAAAACGAGCTACCCTTCATCTTAAACGCGTGTATCTATTCATACGTTACTTCTTAAACATGTAATATCAACCAATAGCCACATAATAACACATTCAATCATGCTTCATATATCCACACTATTCTCTATTCATGCAATCATATACTTCATTCCATCCGACAAACTCACAAGAAACATAAACAACGCACACAATGACTTGCCAAGACCCCCATAGTGACCGACTCAAAGCCGTAAGGGCCAAAATGGGACTTTGGGACGTCTCCCAAGTCTTTGCGGTAGCTCCAAACAACTCCTACCCGGGTTCATTTTAATTAGACTCCCTATTTTCATTTTGTTCACTGGTTTTAGGTTCCAAAATCGTCGCTCTGATACCACTTTGTAACACCTCCCATATACCAAGATGCCTTACCAAAGACAACCCTAGCATGTAATGGTACTACCATCTTAGTTGCCTGAGGTAAGTATATAGTGACAATTCAAGAACAATTATTAAAGTATAATGTTAACTGATTACATTGTCTCAAAACTGCAAACCAAAGTAAAAAGGATGTAAATCAAAGTACAACAAAACAATGTATCTAAAACTTGTGACAACGGAAGCTAAGAATCTAAGTGATGACATCTCATCCTCATTCCCGCAGCTAATATGAAATCATTGCCTGTCACAAAATGCTCACCATCCCCGAATGGATCACCACAGCTTTATAAAACATAAACGGGGTCAGTTCACTGAATAATCAAGATAAGAAAAGCACAATCCAAATGTATATCCATTGTCCAAACTCCATTAGTATCCAGTAACAGACTACACACCTCAGTGTGTAGCCCTTTCATATTACCCATCGCAACATGTAATCCTCACCGCCAGTGGGGGGCTGCAGTCTTGCCCACCTAAGCCCCGCTCATCGCAACGAGCAACAAACCATGTCCATTAATGTGCACATCCCCCTTGTGACGGGAACAACAAGGGGCGAATCAAGGGAGTGAAGCCATTCTCGAAGATGACTCCACTCAGCCGAGGACGCACCTCGCAAACATAGACAAACAACAACCAATCCAACATCCAAGATAGACAATTCCAATAACAATATTAATCAATACCAATACATCAATTAACACCGTCTTAAATGAATTAAACATGCAACTGAGTGGGGAAACCCTACCTTATTACGAATTTGAATCACAAGCACATGGCGGAAGCTAGAATTGTTCCTCTACGAATCCTTCACCTAATAACAATCCCAACAATTCTAATCACAATCATACCAATCCACCTTTTCCCTAAATCTAACCATTAGGGCAAAACCCTATAAGACAAATCTAATCAATTGACAAAGTACTGGTGACTTACCGACGAAATTGATGTGAAAGAGACGAATGAAAGACTCACGAACGATCAATTGCCTTGAGAGTGATTAGGGTGATTAGGGAGAGAGATGAACGTCGTTAGGCTTGTGGGATTTATCTGTATGCATCCCTTTAATTTTTAGGACTATAACAAATTATAACATGATGAAACTAGTCATAAAATAAATTGCATAAACAAAATTGCAAAGGATTCAGAAATAACCTTCAGTCCTAGCAAAAACGGCCTAAGAAGAATATCAAAGTTGATATTCGCCTATCAGTTGCACCCAAGACGATATGAGAAATGCCCTTTGATTATGCTAGAATCGATCCAAAAATTAACTAAATAATTTTTAGGTTTTTTTGTGTTTTTCGTAGAGATGAGAGGCAAGAAAATTAGTGAGAAAATTTAGGTTAAAAAATTTACTCCTATCTCTCCCTTTAACCGTGTATGAGAGAGAGATTAGGGTAGAATTTTTTTACTAATTACTCGCCCCATAATCCGAAATTAGGAGAGTTATTTCTCTTATTTTCGGTTATTCCAAAAATGTATAAAATGTGTAAATTGTCATATAGTGAGGATCGAACCCATGACCTCTTGGTTTGAGTACCCTCACTATTACCACTATGACACATTCATCTTGTTGATATTAAATATAACCGATTACATTTAATTACGAATTAACAGATTAATTCGTCCAAGCTAACATTACATACATTTAATTAAATATAACTTATTATATTCAATTTACGAATTGACAGTTAATTCGTCTCAACTAATATTATTTAATCTTCATTAAATAATTGTCTCGTCAACACATTGACTAACTGTTTAGTCATATAAGGCATCATGTGATTATATTTCTATAACCACATCTCTCAAACACATCCTATAGGTGTGACCTTTAGGGACCAGTTGATCACCGCCATCTATATGATAATAACGTCAAACTTTCTAGCAAGCCAACCGTTATTAGGTAATCGTTAATCAACTGATTAAAATACGAAGTATACCCTTGTGAACCTGTAAGAGATTTACAAATGTTATCACACTAATTTGTGGAGGACACAAGCTCCAACAAACTCCCACTTGTCTTCACAAGTGTATGTGCGATAACCGATTCTCATATCCTAAAATTTCTCCCACTCAATGTAAAATAATTTGCAAATCGGTATTCACAAAGGTCGTATTTTATAAGCGATCATCATTAAGAGTGGTTTCCTCGACTAGAGAGTAACTTAACTGATAAACGAATCAACATTCGAGCATGGCCATGCATTTCAGTTACAACTTCTCGAGTGGCCCTGAGAAATAACTATACCTGATAAGGGTTGGATATTTTCCTCAACTCGAATTTTGCAGATGTAAGCACAGTATGAAATGACCCAGAAAAAATCTACTTAGCCTCCGATTCACAGACCGTGAGAAAGAAACCAAAGTCACCCAAAAACTGCTTTAATCTGAAGAGACAGTCGATAGTCAAAAGAATCGAATCTAGGAACACAATGGATGTCCTATCCACGACCTGGCACCGAATGTTTTTAAACATTTAGGACTCCATTACGTTGTCACAAAAATTTGTCCTACGAGGTATAGTTATAATCTCGCATTTGTGATCGATCAGTCAACAGTTTGACTTATGACTCGTTGAACCCACCATCAATCGACTGCACAATATAATAGCCGGAGTTATCAGCTCACATGGGCGACTACGAACCAAACAAATATAATGTAATTCAGTTCACTTTGTGGTGTTCAAAGTTGTCAGTACAATCCACATGAAAAACAAAATATTATAATAAAACGATGAAGTTATAAATAGTATATGAAAAAGATAATGTATCAAATCTATAATCAAGTACTATAACTCAGGAACACGTTTAATTCCCATGGAAATAACGTGCCCTACATGCTTATCATAATTCAACGGTTTAGTGAGGGGATCCGCGATGTTATCATCCATCGCAATCTTGTCTATCACTATCTCCTCTTGCTCCACATAATCACGGATCAGGTGAGCTTTCCGATGTACATGTCTAGATTTGTTGCTAGACTTTGGCTCCTTAGCCTGGAAGATGGCACCTCTATTATCACAATAGATAGTGATCGGGTCATTCGAACTAGGAACTACCGTAAGTCCTTGTAAGAATTGATGCATCCATATCGCTTCCATTGCTGCCTCTGAAGCGGAATAGTACTCGGATTCAGCAGTAGAATCTGCTACAACACTCTGTTTAGAACTCTTCCAGCTGACCGCAGCACCATTAAGAGTGAAGACAAACCCGGACTGAGATTTTGAGTCATCTCGATCCGTTTGGAAGCTAGCATCTGCGTAACCGATTGCGCATAGCTTAGTATCGCCTCCATAAGTCAATACCCAATCCTTAGTCCTCCGTAGGTACTTGAGGATGTTTTTAACAGCTATCCAGTGTGTTTCACCTGGAGTATTTTGGTACCGACTCGTCATACTCAATGCATATGCCACGTCTGGACGTGTGCATATCATGGCATACATGATCGATCCTATTGCAGATGCATAAGGAACACGACTCATGCGCTCAATCCCTTCAGGCGTCGTGGGTGACTGAGACTTGCTCAACTGCATCCCAGACGTCATTGGAAGGTTCCCCTTCTTGGAGTTGGTCATGCTGAACCTCTTAAGAATCTTATCCAAATAAAACTTCTGACTAAGTGATAACGTCCGTCGTGATCTATCTCGGTAGATACGGATTCCCAAAATGCGTTGTGCCTCACCCAGATCTTTCATCTGGAAATGGTTCTTCAACCATTCTTTAACCGAAGATAGGAGAGGAATGTCATTCCCAATCAGGAGTATGTCATCGACATACAGTATCAAGAATACAATCTTGCTCCCACTCGACTTGATATATAAGCATGGTTCTTCGACCGATCGAGTGAAACCATACTCTTTTATCACCTGGTCGAAACGATGATTCCAACTCTGAGAAGCTTGCTCAAGTCTATAAATGCAACGCTTAAGCTTGCATTCTTTCTTAGGATGTTCAGGATCTATGAAACCTTCGGGTTGCACCATGTACAACTCTTCCTCCAAATAACCGTTTAAGAAGGCGGTTTTCACATCCATTGGCCAAATTTCATAATCATGAAAAGCGGCAATCGCTAAGATTATCCGAATGGAACGTAGCATGACTACAGGTGCGAAAATCTCATCATAATGCAATCCGTGCACTTGAGTGAAACCTTTTGCCACTAGTCGTGCCTTATAGGTATCTGGTTGCGCGTCTACAAAACGCTTTATTTTGTAAAACCACTTGCACTGTAGAGGTTTTACCTTATTAGGTAAATCAACTAGATCCCATACGTCATTCTCATACATGAAGTCCATCTCGGATTACATGGCTTCGAGCCATAGCTTTGAGTCGGAACAGGCCATAGCACCTTTATAGGTAGCGGGTTCATTACTCTCTAAGAGTAAAACGTCATTCTCCTCGACCATACCAATGTATCTGTCCAGAGGATGAGAGACTCTACCCGACCTCCTAGGTTCCTCGGGAATATTAACCGTATCATCAGTTCGAGGAAAAGCTTCCTCCATCCGTTCCTCGGTTGTTGGTTCTGGAATCTCCGATAGCACAAAGGTTCTATTACTCGTCTTGTTCTCGAGAAATTCTTTCTCTAAGAACGTCGCACTAGCCGCAACAAAAACTCGATGTTCGGTAGGCGACTAGAAGTAATGACCAAATGTTCCTTTTGGATAACCTATAAAGTATGTCTTGACCGATCGCGGGCCGAGCTTATCCTCGTGTCTCCACTTGACATAAGCCTCCCAGCCCCAAACCCGAATAAAGGACAAGTTAGGGACCGTTCCCTTCCACATTTCATATGGAGTCTTGTCGACAGCTTTAGTCGGACTTCGGTTAAGTATAAGAGCAGCTGACAAAAGAGAAAAACCCCATAATGAATCAGGCAATACCGTGTGACTCATCATGGATCGAACCATATCAATTAAGGTTCGATTTCTTCGTTCGGACACACCATTTAATTGAGGTGTTCCAGGTGGAGTTAACTGTAGAACGATTCCACAATCTTTAAGGTGTTGATCAAACTCATTTGAAAGATATTCGCCACCCCGATCTGAACGGAGTGCTTTAACCTTTCTACCCAATTGGTTCTCAACCCTGTTCTGGTATTCCTTGAATTTCTCAAAGGACTCACTTTTATGCTTCATTAAGTAGACATATCCGTATCTACTCAAATCGTCCGTGAAAGTGATAAAATATCTATGGCCATCTCTAGCGGTAATTGACATAGGTCCACAAACATCAGTTTGTATGAGTCCTAATAGGTCACTAGCGCGCATTCCAACACCTTTGAAGGAAATTCGAGTCATTTTGCCAATGAGACATGATTCACACGTGCCATATGTAGAAAAATCGAATGCGGGAATAGTCCCATTATCGACGAGTTTCTTTACGCGTTTCTCATTTATGTGTCCCATTCGACAATGCCATAGATAGGTTTGATCTTTGTCACCAACCTTTAATTTCTTATTATTCATGTGTAATACTTCCGTGGTTTGATCTAAGATGTAAATTCCATTCATGGAAACTGCTTTGCCATAAATCATTTCATTGAAAGAGAAAATACAGCTATTATCCTTTATTGAAAATGCAAAAGCGTCTTTAGCAAGTACGGAAACATAAATAATGTTCTTAGACAAACTGGGTACATAGTAACAGTTATTTAAAAATAACTCAAAACCACTAGGGAGTTGGATTACATATGTTCCCTTCGAGACAGCAGCAACTCATGCTCCATTCCCGACTCGCAGGTCCACATCACCTTTTTCGAGAGGTATGATGTTCTTTAGGCCCTGCAAATGATTACACAGATGAGAACCACAACCAGTATCAAGTACCCAAGTTCCGAAACTTGCATGGTTAATCTCAATCATATGAATATAAGATGACATACCAACAAGAAAGACGCGGCCTGCTTTGATGTCCTCACGGTAGACGGGACAGTTCCTCCTCCAATGTCCAGTCTTGTGACAATGGTGGCACTCAATGTCACCGCCCTTGCTCTTTGCCTTACCCTGTGAGCCACTAGTCTCACCGGGCCCACTCTTACCGTTTCCTGGCTTTTTAAACTTTGGCTTACCTACGGCTAGGTCGCCATGAGCCTTGCCCTTACCTTTACCCTTGTTGGAATCGAGAGAACATCCTGCTTCATGCTCCCACTCAATTTCATATCCTTCTCGGTCTGTACGAGAAGGGAGTGTAGCTTATGAGGACTCTTTTTCAAGTCATTCATGTAGTAGTTCGCCCTGTAAAGGGCAAAACCATCATGAAGAGAATGAAGCATTCGGTCAATGACAATGCTCTCACTGATTTTGCAATCAAGAGCCTCCGGCTTCTCGACATTCTCAATCATGTGAAGAATGTGTGGGCTAACCGGTTGGCCCTCTGGAGTTTCGCATCAAAGAAGCGACAGGTATGCTCATATGTAACGATTCTCGGTGCTTTTGAGAACTCGTTAGTGAGCGTGGTGAAAATCTTGTTCGCACCTTGGGCAATGAAGCGTCTTTGCAAATTTGTTTCCATTGCAAAGATGAGTACGTTCTTTATAGCACCCACTTCCATAACGAAGTCACTATAAGCGAGTGAGTCGTTGACTCCTGCATTGGGGCCTGGGTTTACCGGTATTGGCTCAGTTAAGTACCTGAGCTTACCGTCGCAATGGCGACATTCCGTAGTCTTTGCCTCCCGATCCGCAAAGTTGGACCGTCGTTTTTCAGACGTGTGAACTGATTCATTTGGTCCATGAATATTTTCAGCCAGGACTCGCGTCCAAGTGTGGCACTAGGCATTTGGATTGCGTTATTTCCAGACATTTTGTTGTAACAGTATTATCAGAATAAACGTGTTCTACACTGCGAGAAGAAGAATAAAAATAATAAGCATGTGCATCGTTTATATTTTTAAGTCTAATGAACTACTGTCATAACGCGAAGACTCAAAACATTTATACAATTGACCTCCCTCAAGAATTATATAAATGATCCCAACACTCAATTCTCTGTAAATTGATAAGCTAACCTTTTAGCTAATTCTACCGTTAGAATTCTTGGTCGATAAATTTCTGTAAATTCTATCTTTAGTCCATCATAATCACGAGAAACTCTTCGGACTATGATGTTGAGGTAAACTAAGTCAACACAACTACTTACCCAACGTAGAAGGGGTCATATTATGCCTACCGACGAAGAAGGGATTTATAGTTGTTTGCCCTTATAAAGACTAATCTGAATTTTCGTTTTAGAGGAAGATCCCATCAACTTTTTTTTAATTCATTTTAAGTGAACTAATATCTAGCATGCGAGAATGAATAAACTAAGGTGATGGCTTAATAAGTCTGTGACATCTGTATGTCCATGAAAACTAACATACAACATATATGAGTCAATTTTCATGCATTTTAGTAGTAGGTGGTTTGGTTTTAGGCGGAATATGATGCATAAACTATCATGTGAATGAAAAGCAATATGAATGAAAACGTAAAACAATAAAAGTCCTAGTGTGGCCTATCCTATCAAAATGAACATTAAATACAAGTTTGGAATCCATCCTTGGACCCGCGAAGCTTGTCTTGATGTTCCATCTTGATCCATGTAGCGGGAGTGAGCTCCAATCTCCATCTTTAGTCTTCTTTTGAAAAATACAATAAATAAAATTTACATAATAAACCTATTTATTACATTCTAATTTCAAAACCCAAAACTAAAGAAAAATAAAGGAGATTCGAGATCTCATAATTACATAAAAATTATGTTTCCTTCATTACGAAAACATAATTAACTAAGGCCACACTAAGTATTACAAATTACAACCGATTGCAAAAAAATACGTAAATAAATTCATTCAACAATTCATTCAACAAAAATAAAATGCATCAACTAAAAATAAATTAAACATACATGACACAATTCCTTAATTATGTTGATTAATTTTATCCAAACCACCTATTTAAATCAAATTAAGTGACAATTCCTCAATTAATCACATTAAATTTAATCTTAATTCATATTAAACTTCCAATATGAATTTAATCCATCAATATTTTAAATTGCTTTAAAATAATTTGGTATCTTAAAATTGTGAACCGTTTCACAACAATTAAACATACATTGTAAAGGTAATGTATAATTAATATTGGCCAAAACAAACAAAAACAGAATCCCCCCTTTTTTTATATGTCTCGGCTAATCAAGGAAAAACAAAACAAGTTTTTTTTTTTTATTTTTGGCAATAACAGCAAAAACAAAAAAAAACAGCCCTTTTTCTTATTTTGTACACGGTTTTATCTGTAAAAACCGAAACAAGACAAAAAAAAATTTTTTTTTAAATCTGTCCTCTGTTAACAGTAACCACGTGAACAGTAACAGGAAAAAAAATTTTCTTTTCTCAGATGCTTTTCAAATCGGCATAAACAAAAACAGCCGCAAAAAAAACTTTAATCGGTTTTTTCAGGAGAAACCGAAAGAGAGAAAAAAAATAGAAAATAAATTTTTTTTTTTAATAACACTGTTCAACCGTGAACAGTAACGGAAACGGAAAAAAAAAATCCACGGCTCAAAAAAAATCCAGCCGATTATATTTTTTTTCGCAAACCCTAATTATTGTTTACAAACAATTTTATGAAAATCATCAAAATTAAAATTCGTGGCCTTGGCTCTGATACCACTTATGGGATTTATCTGTATGCATCCCTTTAATTTTTAGGACTATAACGAATTTTTAGGTTTTTTTGTGTTTTTCGTAGAGATGAGAGGCAAGAGAATGAGTGAGAAAAAATAGGTTAAAAAATTTACTCCTATCTCTCCCTTTAACCGTGTATGAGAGAGAGATTAGGGTAGAATTTTTTTACTAATTACTCGGCCCATAATTCGAAATTAGGAGAGTTATTTCTCTTATTTTCGGTTATTCCAAAAATGTATAAAATGTGTAAATTGTCATCTAGTGAGGATCGAACCCATGACCTCTTGGTTTGAGTACCCTCACTATTACCACTATGACACATTCATCTTGTTGATATTAAATATAACCGATTACATTTAATTACGAATTAACAGATTAATTCGTCCAAGCTAACATTACATACATTTAATTAAATATAACTTATTATATTCAATTTACGATTTGACAGTTAATTCGTCTCAACTAATATTATTTAATCTTCATTAAATAATTGTCTCATCAACACATTGACTAACTGTTTAGTCATATAAGGTATCAATGTTATTATATTTCTATAACCACATCTCTCAAACACATCCTATAGGTGTGACCTTTAGGGACCAGTTGATCACCGCCATCTGTATGATAATAACGTCAAACTTTCTAGCAAGCCAACCGTTATTAGGTAATCGTTAATCAACTGATTAAAATACGAAGTATACCCTTGTGAACCTGTAAGAGATTTACAAATGTTATCACACTAATTTATGGAGGACACAAGCTCCAACAAGGCTTAGGTAAAAGTGTTTTGTAAATTGTTAAAACGTAATTTATAATTCTCTAATCACCTTAATCAAAACCGCGAACATTAATCCCGTCAGACCGGTTACTCGGTCGAGTACCTGAGGTACTCGGCCGACTACGCCTTACTCGGCCAAGTATTACACTACTCAGCCGAGTGTTCCTAGGCAGCAGCCTGACCAGAAAACACACGACACCTTATGCGGCTGAGTTAGCCCTATTTGGCCGAGTAAACAAGACTCGGAAAACTGTGGTATTAAAGTCAAACCCAGGGCAAAACCTTCCAAACCGGAAGTAGTCCCACTAGCCAAACCGACTAGAATCCACTATAATAATAATACTAGTACAACGTAACTGTCCCAAATAAATATCAATTCAGAACCCACAATAATTAAAGTAAGACACCCTATGGTTTTTCGGTAATATTGTTAAATGCCACCAATAATACTCTAGAGTAAGCCCTCAATTATTGTATTAGAATACATGTTGTACTACCTCTCGGCCTCTCAGTCTCTCAGTCTCTCAAACCCTCAAACCCCGCCTTTCTAGTCACGTTGTTTGATAGGAAAACCTATAGAACAAATTTTATGTACAAACATCTTCATAAAAACATTAGTCTCCCTTGTCCATAGGTAATCCGATACACCAAATATAATTCACTGAACTCCATTATGTACATTGTAACTTTGTAACGCATATACATGTAACATCTTGTGACATTGAACCAAACTTGTATTGGATAATTGGGTGTTACCCAACCAGTGGTGAATCTAGGATTTATGGAATGGGGGTGTTTAATAAAATTTATAGCATAAAAAAAACTTCAAAATATAGTTACTCGAATCAGGGTCGTCCCTAATATTTCGGGGCCCTGTGCGATGTTTAAAAGATCAATTAGTCTTACTATAAGCTTGCGACGGGTCGGATAGTACCATATTGTGTTAAAGTGGTATGAGAATCGGTCATGTGCAATTGCATGTAGGCTTTTGTAGTCAAAAGTAGACTGACTTGGAATAGACACTTTTAAATAAAAAATTTAAAAACCTTACCTTCCTAGTGTTGGAGCTAGTGTCCTCCACAGTTAGTGTGATAACGTATATAAATCTCTTATAGGTTCACAGGGTATACTTAGTATTTTATCAGTTGATTAACGTTTATTAATAACGGTTGGCTTGCTAGAAGTTTGACATTATTATCATACTGATGGCGGTGATCAACTGGTCCCTAAAAGTCACACCTAAAGGATGTTTTTGAGAGATGTGATTATATGAAAATATAATCACATTGATGCCTTATATGACTAAAAGGTTAGTCCATGTATTTGACTAAAAGGTTAGTCAATGTGATGATGAGTCGATTATTTAATACAATTAAATAATATATTTGAGACGCAATTAATTGTTAATTCGTAAATTGAATATAAATGATTATATTTAATTAATGTATATAATGTTAGCTTAAACGAATTAAGATGTTAATTCGTAATTAAACGTAACCAGTTATATTTAATTAGCAAATTATAAATATGCGATATTTATAGTTAATGTATATATTATACGAAATTGTCATAATAAATGTAGACAGACCGGCATTAATAAATCGACTACAAACTGTTGTGTGTGGACTTATTAATACATGTCGACATAATTGACAATTAATATGATACACATTATATACAATTTGATAACTACCTAAAAGTAAGAAGATTTTTCTCCTTATTTGTTTTGGGGGTTACTCGGTCAAAGGGGAAAAAAAAGAAAGAAAAAATATCTTCCCTTATTCCTCCTTTTACACGGTTTAAAGAGGAGAGAAGGGTGGATCATTTTAACTTACTTGTTTTGACCTAATTCTCACATCACAAAAAAAAAAAACCCCTAAAATCATTAGAAATTAGGGATCTCATTCTAGTAAAAAGAGAGGCATTTCTCGGAGCATTTTTGGTGCAATAATTAGGAGAATATCGATCTCGATATTTGTTCTTAGGCCTAATTGCTAGGACCGAAGGTTGATTCTAATATCTACTCTTTTTGTTTATGCAATTTCGTTTATGACTAGTAATTTCATAATTATAATTTCGTTATAATCCGAATTTCTTGATGAAGTATACCGATATTTCTCACAAGTGGTATCAGAGCATAGGCCACGAAATTATTTTATATGATTTTCATAAATGAATTTAACAAAATTTCGAGAAAAAGAAAAAAAAATTTGTCCGCATAAATTTTTATTTTGCCGAGATGGTTTTTCGTTTTTTTGATGCCTTATTTCCATTTGATTTATTGATATTGTTGTTTTAATATGTTAAGATGATAATATGATAAATTTGTAGATGTTTTGTTTTAATAAAAATTAAATTGAAATGTAAATGGAAATTGTTTTAAATTGGTGATGTTCTTTTATCTTTGCTATATAGTTTTGGCATACAAGTTAATTTAATTATGTTCAAATCAATTGTGATGATCGATTTAATCATAATTTGGATATTCTTTTTAAGAGGTTAAATTGAATCATCTAGTTTGATCTATGTTTAAATTAAACATTAATAATTATGCCAATCTTGTTCTAGTAGCAACATTAAACAAATTTGTTCATTTTAAAAGGGTTGTTTTCGAAAAGAAAAAAAAACTGTTTTTTGATTTTATGGGCAAATGCCGAGAGAGAAAAAAAAACTTTTTTTTTTCCGTTTTTAGGGTAAATGCCGAGAGCAATAAATAAAAAAAAAATCTCGTTTTTGTTGTGTTTTGGCCGTTTCTATTATACATTAAATCCATAATGTATGATTGTATGTTGTGAAAAAGTTCACAAATTATAGATACCCAATTATTTTAAAGTGGTTTAAAATAATGTTAGATTAATTCATATTACAAGTTAATATGTATTAAGATTGGAATGATTGTGAGTAATTGAGGAATTGTCCCATAATTTTGATCATTTTAAAATAGGTGGTTTGGATAAATTACTCTACATAATTAAGGAATTATGTCTTGAATGATTAATTTATTGTTGATGCATTTTTATTTAAGTTGTATGAATTGTTGAATGGTTTATTTACGTATTTTTGCAATCGGTTGTAATTTGTATTACCTAGTGTGGCCTTAGTTGATTATGTTTTCGTAATGATGAAAACATAATCTTGATGTAATTTTGAGATCTCGAATCTCCTTTGGTTTTCTTTAGTATTATGGTTTTGAAATTAGAATGTAAATAGGTTCATTTTGTAATTTATTAATTGTAATTTTGAGAAGACTAAAGATGGAGATTGGATTGCTCACTCCCGCTACATGGACCAAGATGGAACATCAAGACAAGCTTCTCGGGTCCTAGGAAGAATTCCAAAGTTGTATTTATGTTCATTTTGGTAGATAGGCCACACTAGGACTTTGTTTTTGTTTTCTTTTTTCCATTCTTGTTGCTTTTCTACGCATGATAGTTAGTGCATCATTTTCCGCCTAAACCAAACCACCTACTTAAATGCATGAAAATTAACTCATATAGTTTGAATGTTAGTTATCATGGACATAAATATGTCACACTTTTTAAGCCATCATCTTAGTTTATTCATTCTCGCATGCTATATATTAGTTCACTTAAAATGAATCAAAATAAAGTTGATGGGATCTTCCTCTAAAACTAAAATTGAGACTAGTCTTTGTAGGCCAAACAACTATGAATCCCTTCTTCGTCGGTAGGCATATAAGACCTTACTCTCCATGTGACCCCTTCTATGTTGGGTAAGTAGTTTGTGTTGACTTATTTTATCTCAACATTATAATCCGAAGAGTTTCTCGTGATTATGATGGACTATAGATAGAATTTATAGAAATTTATCAACCAAGAATTCTAAAAGTAGAATTAGCCAAGAGGTTGGCTTATCAATTTACAGATAATTGAGTCTTGAGATCATTTATATAATTCTTGAGGGAGGTCAATTGTATAAATGCTTGAGTCTTCGCTTATAACGGTTTTGCATTAGACTTAAATTATAACGATGAGTGTGCTTATTATGTTTTTATTCTTCTTTTCGCAGTGTAGAATTCGTTTTATATTGATAATACTGCTTACAACAAATAGCTGGAAATAGCGAAATCCCTATGCCAAGTGCCACAATTGCACGCGAGTCCTGGCTCAAAACTTTCATGGACCACATGAATCAGTCCACACGACTGAAGAATGACGGGTCAAACTTTGCGGACTGGGAGGCATCATTACGGAATGCTGCCATTGCTGACGGTAAGCTCAAGTACTTAACTGAGCCAATACCGCCAAACCCAGACCCCAATGCAAGAGCTAACGAGTCACTTGCTTATAGTGACTTCGTCATGGAAGCGGGTGCGATAAAGAACGTACTCATTTTTGCAATGGAAACCAATTTGCAAAGACGCTTCATTGCCCATGGTGCAAACAGGATTTTCACCATGCTCACTAATGAGTTCTCAAAAGCACCGAGAATCGTTACTTATGAGCATACATGTCGCTTCTTTGATGCGAAACTCCAGAAGGGCCAACCGGTTAGCCCATACATTCTTAACATGATTGAGAATGTCGAGAAACTGGAGGCACTTGATTGCAAAATCAGTGAGAGCATAGTCATTGACCGTATGCTTCATTCACTTCATGATGGTTTTGCCCTCTTCAGGACAAATTACTACATAAATGACATGAAGAAAAGTCCTCATGAGTTACACTCACTTCTCGTACAGACCGAGAAGGATATGAAATTGAGTGGGAGCATGAAGCAAGATGTTCTCATGATTTCCAACAAGAATAAGGGTAAGGGCAAAGCTCACGGCGACCTAACTGTAGGAAAGCCAAAGTTTAAGAAGTAGGAAACGGTAAGAGTGGGCCTGGTGAGACTAGTGGCTTACAAGGCAAGGCAAAGATCAAGGGCGATGACGTTGAGTGCCACCATTGTCACAAGACTGGGCATTGGAGGAGGAACTGTCCCGTGTACCGTGAGGACATAAAAGCAGGTCGCGTCACTCATGTTGGTATGTCATCTTATATTCATATGATTGAGATTAACCATGCAAGTTTCGGAACTTGGGTACTTGATTTTAGAAATTATTAATCTCATTAATTTACATATTCATATATGAATCAATTTATTTAGTCATAAAATAAATTCTAGATCTTATGCATGCAAACATGAACAAAAGTAGAGAAGAAATCGTCTTTTTTACAATGTGATTTCGGTTTTATGGGCACCAACAAGATCTCCTTCTTGTTAGTTCTTGAGCTTTCCAACAATGGATGAACAAGATTCAAGTTTAGAATCTCTCCCAAAAACATATACCCAAGGAAACCTCTTAATAACTAATATTATTATGATCTAGTAATAATATTAATCTAGCTTAAATATTTGACCCAAAATATTGATTTTGTTCTCCTCTATTTCGGTTTAGAGGAGAGGATTTTGTGTGATTTTCTTTCTCTAAAATTTCGCAAGTTGTAGAGAAAAATACATTTTTTACTACACTAGAAAAATATGAGTTGAAGTGTGTATGAATAAAAATGATAGAGGAAAAACTCTATCATTTCACTTGGCAAAACCGGTTGGAGGAGGGAAGGTAGCCAATGCATGAGGCCAACTTTCTTCCCAAGAACAACTAGGCATGCATCGCTACATATAGAGTGTAATAATTGTGTTTTTCCCTTATTAAAATAATCAACACAATTTATGCACTAATACCCTCTAAATTTCGGTACACTTGAGATAAAATGGGTAGTCCATTTTATTTGGTCATTTGTCAATTGTGACATATGTGACATGTTACTTGACATGTGAATTTGTAATGTATTTTTAACATATTAAAAATCAACATACTCATAAAATATGTCATTTACAAAATCGACTAGTAATTCGTAATTACTTGTACCAAAACGGTTTATCAAATTATAAATTACAACGTCCTGTATTTATAATAAATTATTCATTCAATTTCAATTCCAAATTGTTTCGTAAACAATAATTTTATCTAAGTAATAAAACAATTCAATTACTTAGACCGTATCTAATATAATCGAATTACAATAAGACACGTTATTTTTACTCACAAAATCATCCGTCAATTTTAAGCAATTTAATTAACTCGTATCGGCATACGATTAATTAAATAATCAATTAAGAGTATTTCCCTATAGGTATGACCTAAGGGGATCAACTGATCACCACCGTCGCACGACAGTAATGTCAAACTCTAGTCAGACAATCATTACCGATATGTGTGGACCAGTTGACTGTAAAATTATTACATCCCACATGTATTCTTAAAATGAGATTTAAACATGTGATCATCATGATCGACAGTTGTGATCGCATTATTTTCGGAGGACACATATTCCAACAATCTCCCACTTGTCCTCGACAAGTGTGCGTCACCAATTATCTTGTCCTATTATTATCTCCCACTCAATGCAAGGTGTCTTTCAGGTCGTACTTGCAAGTGATCATATCGAGAGTGGTTTCCTCGATCTGGAGAATAACTGATTGACCGGAGTTATCTACCATAGATACCTTCTGAGCGTGGCCACGTATTTCCAGTTCATTACTCCTCGAGTGGCCCTGAGATATTGTTTTAATCCTGATAAGGGGGTGGACAATTCCTATCGCACTCATTCCCTTCGACTAGCCACAGCCATCATAACCCAAAATATGCCCATTTGACCCCATTTACGAAGGTCGTAGTAACACAAATCAAAGTTAATTTGAAACTGTGCCACCTTAGGTGAACAGTCTTTAGTCAAAAGAATCGACTCATTAGAATACTATAGTAGCTCTCGCCATGACCAGGCTATATAAATTTGCCAGAACTCTATAAGCTGTCATAAGGCCCGACAAAGTGTTCCTAACAGTCTGCCTATGTGATCGACTATTCATCTCATATGAATCTATGGCATTTGAACTTGCCATCAATCGCATCACACTCTAGTCACTTCGAGACGTCACCTCATACAAGTGACTATGGGCGAATTGTTTCTACAACCCGTTTGGATGTAACAAAGTATAAAAGGAGTTTTCAGATTTTAAAAACTCGAACGACAAATGTGATTATCATATGAGTAGTCAATACTTGATTACTACTTCATATCCAATTTAGATCTTGTATGTAGTTGTTCATCTTAATTCAATTGAAATGACATGACTCATCATGTTAAGCCTATGAGAAGGCTTTGGTTAGTAGGTTTTATCAACTTCTTGTACCTTACTCAACCTTACTACATACTCGTTTTCCTTTGTAATGTATACATTTGCATTACAAAACTTTCTGAGTACGTGTCGAGATCCAATCAAGACATAGGCCCTCTAGCCTTAGAATAGCTCCCACTGTTTTCACAGTGTGCGGGACTCATCCTTCTTGCACATTCCATGATTGCAACTGTACTGAATTTCCGTTGTAAATATTTCTCATTGTTCTTTATTGCCTAGAACGATTCTAAAAAATCTATTTCTTAAATAACATAGCCACAATGGTATCTTAACCATCCTAATGTGTTTTGATTATCGTTTTGTCGGAAACCATGCGCAATCTCAATTGTCAATTGTCACTTGTGTAACACCCTTACACAAAATTGCATCAAAAACACTTTGCATTACATCCTTAATGTTTCCGCTAGCACTTAAGGGTAATCTTTATGGCTTACTTGGTAACTATTACTTAAATTCGATTTGAAACAATTCATCATACTTAAAGTATATGAAGTGTTATACATCATTTCCTATTTAATTGATTCGGCAGCGGAAACAAATGGAATCAATCAAATATGTTCAACTCGATTGAACTAATCATGAATCTTATCAACATAAGACTTATTATTTGATGCTAATATCATGTGGATTTATCTACATAAATCTGGATATTAAAGATGTATTATATTACTCCAAAAGTCTTAAATCATTCCCGATGATCAATATGTCATCCACATATTAGACTAATTAAAATTTCCGTAACTCCCACTAAACTCTATGTATAAACACAACTTCTCGACCTATCGAGAAAAGTTTTATAACATGATCAAAACATTTATTCCAACTCATTGATGTCCTACTTAAGACAATCTCTTAAGTTGCACATTATCTTAGGATTGTAAGAATCTATAAAACTCATGACATGTATTGAATACATTCCTTCTAATTGAAGAAGTGGGTTTTAGATTCACCCGTTATATGTATATCATCATAATGAAATACAATCCCTAAGAAGATCCAAATAGTGCAAAACACTTTGCTTGATATCTCTCTTTGATATCCAAAAATTCCATTCGGAATTTATTTCGGATTTTCATGGCTCTAAGCCTTGTATTGAGTTGTGACTTAAACACTCTTATGTAAGTCATATATTCATTACTTTCCAGAAGTAACTTGAATCAAACAATTTCTTTGTAAGTTGTAAGCTCTTTACTTTCTTAAAAGTAACACTAATTCATCATCTTCAACAATTGATGGCTTTAACCTCCTAGGTTTTGAAGAAACAACGTCTTACACAAAACGTACAACGTCTTACACAAAACGTCTCATGTAGCCAAGAAAGACCAGTTTCTTGCGACATAACATTCTTTGTGGCTTTTGAATAATTTCTCCCACTCTGTCTTCTAGAAATAAACTTGTATTCTAGAAAGACAGCTTCACGAGCCACAAACCCGTTGTACTCGTGATTATAATAAGGAAAAATGAGCATTTGTTTCTTTTGAAAACTTACAAACATGGTACCCTACCATTTCATATCTCATATGATTCGTTTTAGATTTAGTGGAAAAATAATTTAGACAAAAAATGATAAATTCCCCATAAGGATCAAGTAACTCAAAGTAACTTGATTGAAGTCCAAACCATATCGAATAACATTTGAATTCTTTATCCAACCACACATTATCCCATAATGTATGCTAAGAGAGATTTACTTGTGATACTATATCACATTTCCTTTGGCTTATATCAAAGTCTTCACTTTGATAATCCCATCACGACTAAATCGTGATTTCTCTATTTACCTTATTAAGTGAACACATTAGTGTCAACTTAAATTGTTGGTAAAAGAAAATGATTAACCTATTCTGGATCAATGATTTACAACCTCGATCTTCTTTTCAACCAAAAAGCACGCGACATCTTGCTTTGAATACAAGATACGCATATACCATTAGATTAACAATCTAATGGTTCCAAGAGTACTCGATAACTCTTTGCGTTTAGCGTTCCAGAATTTAAGGTTTAATCTTGGGTTACCAATTTGAGTCTTGCATCATCTACATGATATATCATTCTAGTTTTGTTTAGAATATAATCACCTTGATAATGGGTTAGCCATACATCAAATCATGGTGTATAGGGTCACAAAAGTGAAGCCTCTTTTGTATCTTAACAAGTTTATATTCTTCTTTGGAATTTATTCACTTAATAGTCATAATTAAGGTCAACTATAAACCCAAAACTAGATTGAGTACACAATGACTCTATCTCTCGACATTATTTGATGCTAGTCGTCATATTATAATCATCTTATGTATCGAATACAATGATGAAAACCTCCACTGGTTTCTAATATTCACGAAGTAGTACTAGGAAAATTTATGTTAATCAAATAAACATTTAAAGAAGAAGGTCCCCTTAGATGTCCCACAACTAACTTGCTGATTCTTCAATAATTTGGGGTAGTTTCCTTTCTAGCGTCCAACAATTAAGACAATGGAAACTTTATCGGTCGGGATTGATAGGTTTAGTATCGTTATTCTCAATAACTTTTAACATTACCTTGTATCAATTCCATTCTAATTTTACTTCTTTAAAACCTTATCCTTTTCTTAACGGTTTAAGAGAATGCTCCCACTTATTTCAATGAGTCTTTGCTATGAGAAGCAACATTGAAATTCATGAAGACTACTCTTCAATTTATTCGTTTAGTCTTAAAACTTTCATTGAAGTGGTTGCGGTATTTTGGTCAATTTTGATTTCAAACCAGTCTAGTTACCAAAATGATATAGCGTTTCAAAGTACTTAACTCAATTAAGCATATGAGAAACAATTCATTGTAAGTAGATATGTTAGTCAAGAATCAAAAACCCTTTTGATCACGAATAACTTTTATCTATACTCTTCACAAGAGATCCTTACAATGGATAATACGAGGTTTTTAGAAGAAAATTCAAATTTTGTCTTTAGTTACGATGTTTTAATGGAGATTTGAACTAAAATCGAAATGATATCGTATATGAATTGTGGTAAAGAAATAGAACAATATGATAACGGAATAGTGAAAACAAAACATTTATCGTTTTATTAATACTTGTAAATAACAAGTAAAGCATTTATATAGTGACCTCTACCCAACTATTATAAATGATTCTAAGATCCAAATTCATATTAACTTGGGCACGGTGTGGCCGATAGATCCCATATCAATATAACTCAGTGGATTAACTCTTTAATCGATTCTACTTTTAAAACTCTTGGTCGATAAAATTACATTAACATTTATCTTTAGCCCGGAACACATGCAACTACGGTCACGAATACTTCCGTTGAGCTCAATCCAAATTTCGAATAAATGTGTCCATGATCCAAACCCACATTAACTTGGGCACGGTGTAGCCGATAAATCCCTCATCAAGATGAATTCGGTGGATAGACATTTATCACCCACTTCCCCTACGTAACAAGGTTTGTACCCCGGTGTGGCCGAGTGCCCTCCCTCACGAAATAGGTTTTCATGGTTTCTACTTTTTGGTAAGGCTAAGTCTCAATTGTTTATTTTTAGCAAGAGGTCATGTCAATTTATTATCTATCACGTTTTAAGTGAACTAAAGCGGTGAACTATGATAATTATTATTGACACGGTCGATAAACTCGATTTAAAATGCATGTTTAGTTATGGCGATTTAGCGATGCATGCAACATATAAATAAAATGCAAAGCATAAATTAAATCCTAGTATGGCCTTCCTAGAATAGTAAATCTAATAAACTATTACAAATTCGGAAACCAACTCCATTGGTCCCTTGAACTTCGGTCTTGGCACGCATCTCGAGGTAACACCGTCTTTATGGAAACTCCGGGAAATTACAAAGTAATAAATAAAATTGTAAATGAATTACATAATTTCCTATTATACATTTGTAATTAAAATTTAAATCTATTAAATTACAAAACGGTGATACGAGATCACAATAAATTACAGCCGAACCGATATTCCCATACATTTCGGGTAATACCAATTAAAACTAAGGCCATACTAAGTAAAATTACATAATTCAAAAATTACATAAAATTAAAATATGACAATCATAACTAAAATGCAGAATTATAATATGTATGAACATGCCCAATTTTATGCTAAATCGCCTTTAAGGAGCCAATATCGTATATTAATCGGTTTTTACGGATTTGCGTGATTTAACCTTTTATAATCACAATAATTACATTAATTCATATTTATGTACAAGTTAATTACCCTAACCAACTTAGGACTCAAAATTAGTCTCTACTAACATATTGACAATAATTAACTTATATTTCTTAATATTGTTCATAAATGGACTCAAAAATACAAAATTATGCCATAAACTTCAAATTAAATCATAAATTTTCAAATAAATTTAAAATTTGAAATTTAAACACATGAACATTCTGGAAAAATACCATGACACTCATAATGTTCAAAAAACTTAGGTTAAAAATTTCGAAAATTTATCGAGGAAAAACAATGTTGCGGTTTATCGGATTTATCAATTATTACCATAAAAATATGAGAAAAATTATTTTTATTAACTTTTCACTTTTAGATTTGAAATATATGATAAAATGCAATATGTGACGTTTTTCCTTAGTCATGAAGTATGTTTTAGCATATTTACTAATTAAAGTCACTATTTATGTGATTTTTCATCAAAAATTCATAAATCATGCATAAAGACTTCATTATAGCCAAATATTTTACACACATCTTGTAAAATTTCATGTGACAACATACTAAATTTCCATGATCAGATTCGAAATATAACTCATATTAACCTATTTAACCATTTAAATACGATTTTAACTTGAAAAATCCATATTTTGAGCATAACTCATTTTATTATGAAAATTTACAAGCCATCAGTAGATAATATATGTGAAAACATATCCAAAAACTATTGGAAAAATCGAAGTTTAGCTATTTTTAGTCCAAAAATGACATTTTTATCATAAAATCACATTTTAATGTCATTATTATTTTAAATGAACAATAAAAATCCATAAATAAACCAAAATATCCTAAATATATTTTAGGACCAGAAACTTTAACATGCAAATAAATTTCGTGATATTTCATAATAAACACAAATTTATAAGTTTTGTTTGTTAATCTTATAACTCGGAAAAACAATAACCGATTTGCATGCAAATAACCTAAGGCTCTGATACGGCTTGTTAGAAATTATTAATCTCATTAATTTACATATTCATATATGAATCAATTTATTTAGTCATAAAATAAATTCTAGATCTTATGCATGCAAACATGAACAAAAGTAGAGAAGAAATCGTCTTTCTTACTATGTGATTTCGGTTTTATGGGCACCAACAAGATCCCCTTCTTGTTAGTTCTTGAGTTTTCCAACAATGGATGAACAAGATTCAAGTTTAGAATCTCTCCCAAAAGCATATACCCAAGGAAACCTATTAATAACTAATATTATTATGATCTAGTAATAATATTAATCTAGCTTAAATATTTGACCCAAAATATTGATTTTGTTCTCCTCTATTTCGGTTTAGAGGAGAGGATTTTGTGTGTTTTTCTTTCTCTAAAATTTCACAAGTTGTAGAGAAAAATACTTTTTTTTACTACACTAGAAAAATATGAGTTGAAGTGTGTATGAATAAAAATGATAGAGGAAAAACTCTATCATTTCACTTGGCAAAACCGGTTGTAGGAGGGAAGGTAGCTAATGCATGAGGCCAACTTTCTTCCCAAGAACAACTAGGCATGCATAGCTACATATAGAGTGTAATAATTGTGTTTCCCTTATTAAAATAATCAACACAATTTATGCACTAATACCCTCTAAATTTCGGTACACTTGAGATAAAATGGGTAGTCCATTTTATTTTGTCATTTGTCAATTGTGACATATGTGACATGTTACTTGACATGTGAATTTGTAATGTATTTTTAACATATTAAAAATCAACATACTCATAAAATATGTCATTTACAAAATCGACTAGTAATTCGTAATTACTTGTACCAAAACGGTTTTTCAAATTATAAATTACAACGTCTTGTATTTATAATAAATTATTAATTCAATTTCAATTCCAAATTGTTTCGTAAACAATAATTTTATCTAAGTAATAAAACAATTCAATTACTTAGACCGTGTCTAATATAATCGAATTACAATAAGACACGTTAATTTTACTCACAAAATCATCCGTCAATTTTAAGCAATTTAATTAACTCGTATCGGCATACGATTAATTAAATAATCAATTAAGAGTATTTCCCTATAGGTATGACCTAAGGGGATCAACTGATCACCACCGTCGCACGACAGTAATGTCAAACTCTAGTCAGCCAACCATTACCGATATGTGTTGACCAGTTGACTGTAAAATTATTATATCCCACATGTATTCTTAAAATGAGATTTAAACATGTGATCATCATGATCGACAGTTGTGATCGCATTATTGTCGGAGGACACATATTCCAACACTTGATACTGGTTGGGGTTCTCATCTGTGTAATCATTTGCAGGGCCTAAAAAATATAACACCCCTCGCAAAGGGTGATGTGGACCTGCGAGTAGGGAATGGAGCAAGAGTTGCTGCAGTCTCAAAGGGAACATACGTAATCCAGCTCCCGAGTGGTTTTGAGTTATATTTATATAACTGTTACTATGTACCCAGTTTATCTAAGAATATTATTTCTGTTTCCGTACTTGATAAATACGGTTTTTCATTTTCAATAAAGGACAATAGCTGTATTTTCTCTTTTAATGAAATGGTTTATGGCAAAGCAGTTTCCATGAATGGAATTTAAAACTTAGATCAAACCACAGATATATTACATGTGAATAATAAGAAATTAAAGGTTGGTGACAAAGATCAAACTTATCTATGGCATTGTCGAATGGGACACATAAATGAAAAACGTGTAAAGAAACTCATTGAGAATGGGACTAACTCCAAAAAGGGGTTTCTTCCTATGGCTCCAGGGGTGCATTTGAGCAAGTCTCAGGCACCAGAGACACCGGAAGAGAAAGAGCGCATGACACGGATTCCTTATGCCTCGGCTATAGGATCAATCATGTATGTCATGATATGCACACGTCCGGACGTGGCATATGCATTGAGTATGACAAGTCGATTCCAACAGCATCCAGGTGAATCACATTGGATGGCTGTCAAGAACATTCTTAAGTACCTACGGAGGACTAAAGATTGGGCATTGACTTATGGAGGCGATCAAAAGCTATGCGCAACCGGTTACGCAGATGTTAGCTTCCAAACGGATCGAGATGACTCGAAATCTCAGTCTGGATTCGTTTTTACTCTTAATGGCGCGTAGTCGGTGGAAGAGTTCCAAACAAAGTGTTACAAACAGATTCTACGACGAGTCCAAGTACTATGCCGCGTCGAAGGCGCGCAAAGGAAGCGATATGGATGCGTCAATTTTTACAAGGACTATCTGTAGTGCCTAGTTCGAATGACCCGATCACCATCTATTGCGACAATAGAGGTGCCATCTTCCAAGCTAAGGAGCCTAAGTCTAGCAACAAGTCTAGACATGTACAACGGAAAGCTCATCTAATCCGAGATTACGTGGAGCAAAAGGAGGTAGTGATAGAAAAGATTGCTACAGATGATAACATAGCAGATCCTCTCACTAAACCATTACGACAAGATAAGCATGAAGGGCATGTTAATTCCATGGGAATTAAACGTGTTCCTGAGTTGTAGTACTCTTTTATGGATTAGATTCATTCTCTTTTGTACTCTATACGACATCATCGTTTTGATATTTATATATTCTGTTTTTCATGTGGATTTGTACGACAATTTTGAACACCACAAAGTGAACTGAACAAACATTATATTTTTGGTCCTTAATTGCCCACGTGAGCTGATAACTCTGGCAATTATTTTGTGACGTTGGTTGATGGTGGGTTCAACGAGCCATAAGTCAAAAGGTTGACTGACCAATCACAGAGGCGATTTATACGGATATCTCGTAGGACACAATTGTGACATCGACGTGGAGTCCTAAATGTTTTATAACATTCGGTGCCAGGTCGTGGATAGGACCTCCATGGTGATCCTAAGAGTCGATTCTTTTGACTATCGACTGTCTCTTGAGACTAAGGCAGATTTTGGGTGACTTTGGTTTCTTTCTCACGGTCATCCGTAACAGGGGGCCAAGTAGATTTTTTATGGGTCATTTCATGCTGTGCTTAGATCGGAAGGAGTCGAGTTGAAGGAAATATTCAGCCTTTATCAGGTAATCGATATTTCTCAGGGCCACTCGAGGAGTCAGAATCGAAATGCATGGCCATGCTCGAATACGGTCGTTTTATCGTTAAGTTACTCTCTAGTCGGGGAAACCACTCTTGATACAGATCGATTGTAAAATACGACCTTTGCGGATCCGGATCTGCAAATTGTTTTACATTGAGTGGGAGAAATTTTAAATGAGTATGAGAATCGGTTATCGCACATACACTTGTACGGACAAGTGGGAGTTTGTTGGAGCCGTGTCCTCCAGTTAGTGCGGATAACGTTATTGCACATACACTTGTACGGACAGGTGGGAGCTTGTTGGGGCTGGTGTCCTCTACAGTAAGTGCAATAACATTTAAATCTCTAAAAGGATCAAAGGGTATACTTTTGTATTATTATCAGTTGGTCCACGTTTATCAATAACGGTTGGCTTGCTAGATAAGTTTGACGTTATTGTCATACAGATGGCGGTGATCAACTGGTCCCTAAAAGTCACACCTATAGGATACGTTTGAGAGATGTGACAGTATGAAAATACATCATGTTGATGCCTAATTTGACTAAACAGATTAGTCGGAGTTATTATTGACTAATAATTAGTCAAACGCGATGTTGAGATATTTATTTAATACGGATTAAATAATAATGGCTAAGGCAATTAAGCGAGTTATTTCGTAAATTAAATATAAACGATTATATTTAAATTGATGTATATTGAATTAATTATACAATATTGTCTTTGTCGGACATGTATTAATATATCGACTGAGTCATGTTACTAGTTGATATTTTAATAACCGATAACCGATGACGATTTATAATAATAACCCGTCATATACATTTTAGCATTTTCGTGTCGGACCACGGGTTAAAAATTAAGGAGAAAGTGGAAAGCCCACTCCCTCCTCTTGAAGCTCACGGCCGAAACACACAAAAGGGGAGCCTCTCTCCTTTTGTGACCTAATCATCTCATTTGCAAAAGAATCAGGGTTTCGGGGCAATTTTCTCTGAAATTTCTAGATTTCACATCGAAAAATCTCACAACAACTCTCTCAATATTGCAAGTCAATTAGAGAGTATTTCTAGCACAAGGGGCATAGTCTCAGACGGTCTTGGGTGCAACGATTAGGAGGAAATCTACTTTGATTTCTGTTCTTAGGCCGCATTTCAAAGGACCCGAGGTTGATTCTTTTTCTTTATCGTTTCTCTATTGTTTTTCGTTTATGACCATAAATCGCATGTTAAATTTACGTTATAGTCCTAAAATTTAAGGGTTTTATACGGATATTACCGCACAAGTGGTATCAGAGCGAGGCCACATAAATTTTTCTTTGTGATTTTCATCAAACGAATTTGAATCGATAAATTTTTTTGCATAAAAACCGTGCGGCAGCAGCATTTTTTTTGTCACGACAGAAATTTTTTTTGGCTGTTGCATTTTTTTGTCTTGGAAACCGTGCCATACGGTTCATGTCTGATCAGACGGTCTTTTGTTTTCGATTTGTTCTTTGCATATTGTTATTTTAAACGATTATTATTGCAATATGTTTATGTTTTATCAATTGTAAATTCATTTCTATACGGATTAGTTCTAATTTGCAATTGGTTTTATCAAATCGATTCTTGTTTGGGACTGTTGTACCTCTCGGTATTGCTGCTGGAATTTAAAAAAAAAAAAAAAAAAAAAAAAAAATTGCTGTTTGTCACGGTTTAACCGTGAAAACGAAGAAAATTTTTTTTCATGTTTCAATTTTTTTCCTCGGCCATGTTTTGTGCATAATACGGATTTTATGCATTCGCTTGATAGTGAAACGGTCCACTCACGTACCATTTAGTTATTTTAAAGCGATTTAAAGTAACGGATTGTAATGAATTAAAATTAAGTTGATTAAAGCAGTTTTGTCACATAATTTTAATTATCATAGGTGGTTTGGATAAATTTAACATAATTACGGAATTATGTCACGAATAATTTTTATTTTAGTTGATGCATTTTTATTTATCGTTATTTTGAATGCCTTGAATGTTTTATTACGTATTTCATTTTTACAAACAGTTGTAACTTAGTGTGGCCTTAGTAGAACGTGTTACCGTAATGATGGAACACGGTCTTGGTTGTATTTTGAGATCTCGCATCTCCATTTTGATTTTTCCTTGTAATTACAGTTTTTATTTAGAATGTAAATAGGTTTATTTTTGTAAATTTTAATTGTAATTTTGAGAAGACCAAAGATGGAGATCGGATGCTCACTCCCGCTGCATGGACAAAGATGGAACATCAAGACAAGCTTCTCGGGTCCAACGGTGGATTCCAAAGTTGTATTATGTTATTTTTACTAGGATAGGCCACACTAGGAATTTTTATTTACGTTTTGCATTCTTTTATTTTTTTATCGTAACGATAGATTGCATCATATTCCGCCTAAAACCAAACCACCTAATAATTGCATGAAATCTGACTCATATAGAGGACACGCGTTAGTTTTCTTTGATATACAGATATCACACGTTTTTCCATAAGCCATCACCTAAATTAATTCATTCACGCAATGCTAGTTTTTTTTGTTCACTTAAAATGAATTAAAACTAAGTTGATGGGATCTTCCTCGTATAACCAAAAATTGAGAATAGTCTTTATAGGTCAAACTCCAATGAATCCCTTCTTCGTCGGTAGGCATAATATGACCCCTTCTACGTCGGGTAAGTTGGAACTGATTGACCTATTTTATCTCAACACTATGGTCACTAAACGATCCTGTGATTATGGTGGACTATAGATAGGATTTACGGAAATCTATCGACCAAGAGTTCTAACGATAGAACTAGCTAAACAGTTGGCTTATCAATTTACGGAAATTGAGTCTTGGGATCACTTGCATCATTCTTGAGGGAGATCAATTATGCAAGTGCAATGAGTCTACACGATTAAAATGAATTTTAAATAGACTTAAATCACCTCGATGAGTTGCTTATTTCGTTTTGTTTTTCCTTTCTTTTTCAGTGTAGATCACGATCACTTAAACTGCTAATAACAAAATGGCTGGCCGTGCTGACGACCCAATGCCAAGTGCCACATTGGACCGTGAGTCCTGGCTTCGGATCTTCATGAATCAGATGAATCAGTCTACTCGATCGAAGAATGATGGATCAAACTTCGCATGGACGGTGGGAGGGCATTACCGAATCTTGCCGGCTTGCCGACGGGAAGCTCAAATATCCGACAGAGCCCATCCCGTCAAACCCAGGCCCCACGGCTGGAGCTAACGAGATCGCCAAGTATAACGATTTCGTCATGGAAGCGGGTGCGATTAAAAACGTACTCAATTTTGCAATGGAATCCAATTTGCAGAAACGCTTCATAGCCCAAGATGCAAACAAGATTTTCACCACGCTCACTAAGGAATTCTCGAAAGCACCGAGAATCGTGTCCTATGAGCATACCACTCGCTTCTTTGATGCGAGACTCCAGAAGGGCCAACCGGTTAGCCCACACATTCTCAGCATGATTGAGAATGTCGAGAGACTGGAGGCGCTTGATTGTAAAATCAGCGAGAACATCGTGATTGACCGCATGCTTCATTCACTCCACGATGGTTTTGCGCTCTTTAGAGCGAATTACTATATGAATGATTTGAAGAAAAGTCCTCATGAACTACACTCCCTACTCGTACACACCGAGAAGGATATGAAGTTCAGTGGGAGCTTGAAACAGGATGTTCTCGTTGTGTCAAACAAGGGCAAGGGTAAGGGCAAAGCTCAGGCAGACCTAGCGGTAGGTAAACCGAAGTTTAAGAAGTCGGGATCAGGTAAGAGTGGGCCTGGTGAGGCAAGCAACTCATCAGGCGCGACAAAGAGCAAGACCGAAAACATGGAATGCCATCACTGCCACAAGACTGGGCATTGGAGGCGTACATGTCCTGTTTACCATGAGGACATAAAAGCAGGTCGCGTTAAACCTGTTGGTATGTCTTCTTCCTCTTCTACTTTTATTCATATGATTGAGATTAACCACGCAAGTTACGGAACTTGGGTACTAGATACTGGTTGTGGTTCTCATCTGTGTAATCATGTGCAGGGGCTCCGAAACATCGAACCCCTCGTAAAGGGTGAGGTGGACCTGCGTGTCGGGAATGGAGCACGAGTGGCTGCCGTCTCGAGGGGAACATACGTGATCCATCTTCCCATGGATTTGAGTTATTTTTATATAAACTGCTATTATGTACCAGATCTTTCTAAAAACATTATTTCGGTTTACGCACTTGACAAACTTGGTTTTTCATTTGTAATAGAGAATAATACTTGCATTTTTTCATTACACGATATGATTTATGGCAAGGCAGTCTCCATGAATGGAATTTATGTTTTAGATCAGACCACCGAAATATTACACGTAATGAATAAGAAGTTAATGGTTGGTGACAAAGATCAAACGTATCTATGGCACTGCCGTATGGGACACATTAATGAGAAACGCGTAAAACAGCTCATAAAGAATGGAGCTATCTCGGCCTTTGATTTTCAATCATTTGGCACGTGTGAATCATGTCTCATTGGTAAGATGACTCGAATTTCCTTCAAAGGTGTTGGAATGCGCGCTGCTGACCTATTAGGACTCATACATACGGATGTGTGTGGACCTATATCAATCACCGCACGAGAAGGCTATAGGTATTTCATCACTTTCACGGATGATTTAAGTAGATATGGCTATGTCTACTTAATGAAGCACAAAAGTGAATCCTTTGAGAAATTCAAGAAATACCAGAATCGGGTACAGAACCTATTGGGTAGAAAGATTAAAACACTGCGCTCAGACCGTGGTGGCGAGTATCTTTCTCACGAGTTTGATCAACACCTCAAAGACTGTGGGATTGCCTTGCAGTTAACTCCACCTGGAACACCTCAGTTGAATGGTGTGTCCGAACGGAGAAATCGAACACTACTTGATATGGTTCGATCCATGATGAGTCACACCGTGTTGCCTGACTCATTGTGGGGTTATGCTCTTTCACCGCATTTGCTCTAATACTTAACCGAAGTCCGTCTAAAGCTGTTGACAAGACTCCATATGAACTATGGAAGGGAACGGTCCCTAACTTGTCCTTTATACGGGTTTGGGGCTGCGAGGCTTATGTCAAGTGGAGACACGAGGATAAGCTCGGCCCGCGATCGGTCAAGACATACTTTATAGGTTATCCTAAAGGAACACTTGGTCATTACTTTTATTTGCCAACCGAACAACGTGTATTTGTTGCGGCTAGTGCGACATTCTTAGAGAAGGAATTTCTCGAGAATGCAAAGAGTAATAGAACCTTCGAACTGTCGGAGATTCCAGAACCAAATACCGAGCAACCATTGGAGGAACCAATTCCTTCAATCCCGGCTGCGGTTAATATTCCTGAGGAACCTAGGAGGTCGGGAAGAGTCTCTATTCCTCCAGACAGATACATTGGTATGGTCGAGGAACATGACATAGATGACGTTCTACTCTTAACGAGTAGTGAACCCGCAACCTATAAAGGTGCCATGACTAGTTCCGACTCAAAGCTATGGCTTGAGGCCATGCAATCCGAGATGGACTCTATGTATGAGAACAACGTATGGGATCTTGTTGACTTGCCTGCTAAGGTTCGCCCCTTCAATGCAAATGGCTTTACAAGATAAAGCATTCTGTGGAAGGTCAACAAGATATCTATAAAGCACGACTAGTTGCTAAAGGTTTCACCCAAGTGCCAGGTTTGCACTACGATGAAATTTTTGCACCCGTAGTCATCTTTGCGTTCCATTCGGATTATCTTAGCGATTGCCGCTTTTCATGACTATGAAATTTGGCAGATGGATGTGAAAACCGCCTTCTTAAACGGTTTTTTGGAGGAAGAGTTGTACATGGTACAACCCGAAGGTTTCATCGATCCTGAACATCCTAAGAAAGTATGAAAGCTTAAGCGTTCCATCTATGGACTTAAGCAAGCTTCTAGGAGTTGGAATCATCGTTTCGACCAAGTGATAAAAGAAAATGGATTTACTCGATCGGTCGAGGAACCATGTCTATATATCAAGTCGAGTGGGAGCAAGATTGTCTTCCTAATATTGTATGTTGATGACATACTCCTAATTGGGAATGACATACCTCTCTTAACTTCGGTCAAAGTATGGTTGAAGAACCATTTCCAGATGAAAGATCTGGGTGAGGCACAAAGAATTTTGGGCATCCGTATCTATCGAGATAGATCACGTCGGATATTATCTCTCAGTCAGAAGTCTTACATAGACAAGATCCTAGAGAGATTCAGCATGACTAACTCCAAAAAGGGGTTTCTTCCTATGGCTCCAGGGGTGCATTTGAGAAAGTCTCAAGCACCAGAGACACCGGAAGAGAAAGAGCGCATGACACGGATTCCTTATGCCTCGGCTATAGGATCAATCATGTATGCCATGATATGCACACGTCCGGACGTGGCATATGCATTGAGTATGACAAGTCGATTCCAACAGCATCCAGGTGAATCACATTGGATGGCTGTCAAGAACATTCTTAAGTACCTATGGAGGACTAAAGATTGGGCATTGACTTATGGAGGCGATCAAAAGCTATGCAAGAACCGATTCTGTGAGATGCTAGCTTCCAAATGGATCGAGATGACTCGAAATCTCGTCGTATTCGTTTTACTCTTAATGGCTGCTGATCAGTGGAAGAGTTCCAAACAAAGTGTTACAGATTCTACGACCGAGTCCAAGTACTATGCCGCGTCGAAGGCGCAAAAGAAGCGATATGGATGCGTCAATTCTTACAAGGACTATCTGTAGTGCCTAGTTCGAATGACCCGATCACCATCTATTGCGACAATAGAGGTGTCATCTTCCAAGCTAAGGAGCCTAAGTCTAGCAACAAGTCTAGACATGTACAACGGAAAGCTCATCTAATCCGAGATTACGTGGAGCAAAAGGAGGTAGTGATAGAAAAGATTGCTCTGAGATGATAACATAGCGAGATCCTCTCACTAAACCATTACGACAAGATAAGCATGAAGGGCATGTTAATTCCATGGGAATTAAACGTGTTCTGAGTTGTAGTACTCTTTTATGGATTAGATTCATTCTCTTTTGTACTCTATACGACATCATCGTTTTGATATTTATATATTCTGTTTTTCATGTGGATTTGTACGACAATTTTGAACACCACAAAGTGAACTGAACAAACATTATATTTTTGGTCCTTAATTGCCCACGTGAGCTGATAACTCTGGTAATTATTTTGTGACGTTGGTTGATGGTGGGTTCAACGAGCCATAAGTCAAAAGGTTGACTGACCAATCACAGAGGCGATTTATACGGATATCTCGTAGGACACAATTGTGACATCGACGTGGAGTCCTAAATGTTTTATAACATTCGGTGCCAGGTCGTGGATAGGACCTCCATGGTGATCCTAAGAGTCGATTCTTTTGACTATCGACTGTCTCTTGAGACTAAGGCAGATTTTGGGTGACTTTGGTTTCTTTCTCACGGTCATCCGTAACGAGGGGGGCAAGTAGATTTTTTAAGGTCATTTCATGTTTGTGCTTAGATCGGAAGGAGTCGAGTTGAAGGAAATATTCAGCCTTTATCGGTAATCGATATTTCTCGGGGCCACTCGAGGAGTCAGAATCGAAATGAATGGCCATGCTCGAATACTGGTCGTTTTATCGGTTAAGTTACTCTCTAGTCGGGAAACCACTCTTGATACAGATCGATTGTAAAATACGACCTTTGCGGATCCGGATCTGCAAATTGTTTTACATTGAGTGGGAGAAATTTTAAATGAGTATGAGAATAGGTTATCGCACATACACTTGTACGGACAAGTGAGAGTTTGTTGGAGCCGTGTCCTCCAGTTAGTGCGAATAACGTTATTGCACATACACTTGTATGGACAAGTGGGAGCTTGTTGGGGCTGGTGTCCTCTACAGTTAGTGCAATAACATTTAAATCTCTAAAAGGATCAAAGGGTATACTTTTGTATTATTATCAGTTGGTCCACGTTTATCAATAACGGTTGGCTTGCTAGATAAGTTTGACGTTATTGTCATACAGATGGCGGTGATCAACTGGTCCCTAAAAGTCACACCTATAGGATACGTTTGAGATATGTGTGGCGATGAAAATACAGTCATGTTGATGCCTAATTTGACTAAACAGTTAGTCGGAGTTATTATTGACTAATAATTAGTCAAACGCGATGTTGAGATATTTATTTAATACGGATTAAATAATAATGGCTAAGACGAATTAAGCAGTTATTTCGTAAATTAAATATAAACGATTATATTTAAATTGATGTATATTGAATTAATTATACAATATTGTCTTTGTCGGACATGTATTAATATATCGACTGAGTCATGTTACTAGTTGATATTTTAATAACCGATAACCGATGACGATTTATAATAATAACCCGTCATATACATTTTAGCATTTTCGTGTCGGACCACGGGTTAAAAATTAAGGAGAAAGTGGAAAGCCCACTCCCTCCTCTTGAAGCTCACGGCCGAAACACACAAAAGGGGAGCCTCTCTCCTTTTGTGACCTAATCATCTCATTTGCAAAAGAATCAGGGTTTCGGGGCAATTTTCTCTGAAATTTCTAGATCTCACATCGAAAAACCTCACAACAACTCTCTCAATATTGCAAGTCAATTAGAGAGTATTTCTAGCACAAGGGGCATAGTCTCAGACGGTCTTGGGTGCAACGATTAGGAGGAAATCTACTTTGATTTCTGTTCTTAGGCCGCATTTCAAAGGACCCGAGGTTGATTCTTGTTCTTTATCGTTTCTCTATTGTTTTTCGTTTATGACCATAAATCGCATGTTAAATTTACGTTATAGTCCTAAAATTTAAGGGTTTTATACGGATATTACCGCACAATTGTACATGGTACAACCCGAAGGTTTCATAGATCCTAAAAATCCTAAGAAAGTGTGCAAGCTTAAACGTTCCATTTATGGACTTAAGCAAGCATCTCGGAGTTGGAATCATCATTTCGACAAGGTGATAAAAGAGTATGGTTTCACTCGATCGGTCGAGGAACCATGCTTATATGTCAAGTCGAGTGGAAGCAAGATTGTTTTCTTGGTATTGTATATCGATGACATACTCTTGATTGGGAATGACATTCCTCTCTTATCTTCGGTAAAAGGATGGTTGAAGAACCATTTCCAGATGAAAGATCTGGGTGAGGTACAACGCATATTGGGAATCCGTATCTATCGAGATAGATCCCGACGGATGTTATCACTGAGTCAGGAGTTTTATTTAGATAAGATTCTTGAAAAGTTCAGCATGACCAACTCCAAGAAGGGGAACCTTCCAATGACTTATGGGATACATTTGAGCAAGTCTTAGTCACCCAAGACACCTGAAGGGGTCGAACGCATGAGTCGTGTTCCTTATGCATCAGCCATAGGATCAATCATGTATGCCATGATATGCACACGTCCAGACGTGGCATATGCATTGAGTATAACGAGTCGGTACCAAGGCAATCCAGGTGAAACACACTGGATGGCTGTTAAAAACATCCTTAAGTACCTACGGAGGACTAAGGATTGGGTATTGACTTATGGAGGAGATACTAAGCTATGTGCAATCGGTTACGCAGATGCTAGCTTCCAAACAGATCGAGATGATTCAAAATCTCAGTCTGGATTTGTCTTTACTCTTAATGGTGCTGCGGTCAGCTGGAAGAGTTCCAAACAGGAAGTTGTAGCAGATTCTACTACTGAATCCGAGTACTATGCCGCTTCAGAAGCAGCAAAGGAAGCTATATGGATGCGTCAATTCTTACAAGGACTAACCATAGTTCCTAGTTCGAATGACCCAATCACCATCTATTGTGACAATAGAGGTGCCATCTTCCAGGCCAAGGAGCCTAAGTCTAGCAACAAGTCTAGACATGTACATCGGAAGGCTCACCTGATCCGTGATTACGTGGAGCAAGAGGAGATAGTGATTGACAAGATTGCTTCGGATGACAACATCGCGGACCCTCTCACTAAACCATTGAAATATGATAAGCATGAAGGGCACGTTATTTCCATGGGAATTAAACGTGTACCTGAGTTGTACTAGTTGCTTATGAATTCGATACATTTTCTTTTCATATGCTATTTATAACTTCATCGTATTATTTCATATTTTGTTTTTCATGTGGATTTTACGACAACATTAAACGCCACAAAGTGAACTGAATTACATTATATTTGTTTTGGTCCGTAATCGCCTATATGAGCTGATAACTCTAGCTATTATAGTGAAGTTGATTGATGGTGGGTTCAACGAACCATAAGTCAAACGGTTGGCTGATCGATCACAGATGGGAGTTATAACGATACCTCGTAGGACATTGTGACAACGTAATGGAGTCCTAAATTTTTAAAAATATTCGGTGCCAGGTCGTGGATTGGACGTCCATTGTGTTCCTAGAGTCGATTATTTTGACTATTGACTGTCTCTTGAGATTAAGGCAGTTTTTGGGTGACTTTGGTTTCTTTATCATGGTTGACCGTAACAGGAGGCTAAGCGAGCTTTTTTTCTTTGGGTCATTTCATCTTTGTGCTTATATCTGCAGGATTCGAGTTGAAGAAAATATCCAACCTTTATCAGGTTTAGTCATTTCTCAGAGCCACTCGAGGAGTTGTAACTGAAATGCATGGTCATGCTCGAATGATGATTCGTTTATCAGTTAAGTTACTCTCTAGTCGGGAAAAACACTCTTGATAATGATCACTTGTAAAATACGACCTTTTTGAATATGGATTTTGCAAATTGTTTTACATTGAGTGGGAGAAATTAAGGATATGAGAATCGGTTATCGCACATACACTTGTGAGGACAAGAGGGAGATTGTTGGAGCTAGTGTCCTCCACAGTTAGTGTGATAACGTATATAAATCTCTTATAGGTTCACAGGGTATACTTAGTATTTTATCAGTTGATTAACGTTTATTAATAACGGTTGGCTTGCTAGAAGTTTGACGTTATTATCATACTGATGGCGGTGATCAACTGGTCCCTAAAAGTCACACCTAAAGGATGCTTTTGAGAGATGTGATTATATGAAAATATAATCACATTGATGCCTTACATGACTAAAAGGTTAGTCCATGTATTTGACTAAAAGGTTAGTCAATGTGATGATGAATCAATTATTTAATACAATTAAATAATATCAGCTGAGTCGAATTAATTGTTAATTCGTAAATTGAATATAAACAGTTATATTTAATTAAAGTATATAATGTTAGCTTAAACGAATTAAGATGTTAATTCGTAATTAAACGTAACCAGTTATATTTAATTAGCAAATTATAAATATGAGATATTTATAGTTAATGTATGTATTATACGAAATTGTCATAATAAATGTAGACAGACCGGTATTAATAAATCGACTACAAACTGTCGTGTGTGGACTTATTAATACATGTCGACATAATTGACAATTAATATGATACACATTATATACAATTTGATAACTACCTAAAAATAAGAAGATTTTTCTCCTTATTTGTTTTGGGGGTTACTCGGTCAAAGGGGAAAAAAAGAAAGAAAAAATATCTTCCCTTATTCCTCCTTTTACACGGTTTAAAGAGGAGAGAATGGTGGATCATTTTAACTTACTTGTTTTTGACCTAATTCTCACATCACAAAAAAAAACCCTAAAATCATTAGAAATTAGGGATCTCATTCTAGTAAAAAGAGAGGCATTTCTCGAAGCATTTTGGGTGCAACAACTAGGAGAATATTGATCTCGATATTTTTTCTTAGGCCTAATTGCTAGGACCGAAGGTTGATTCTAATCTCCACTCTTTTTGTTTATGCAATTTCGTTTATGACTAGTAATTTCAAAATTATAATTTCGTTATAATCCGAATTTCTTGATGAAGTATACCGATATTTCTCACACCTAGTGCAGTAATATTGCATCTTCTTAGCCTCACATTTCATTTTCAATTTAATTTTCAAATACTTTTTCCATCTTTATTTCTCTCTCTAAAAAACCTAAAAATTCCCCCTACTTTTTCCATATGCAACGATCTTCATCTGTTACACTATTTCCGTCTGCTACAAGCTTCATCTTCTCCCATACAAATTAACAAAAAACTCAGAACATAATCAATATAATTATAAACATGGTAAGGAAAACAAATAGAAAAGACGATATTACCTAAGAAGAATACTATAATGGCACATGCAAGTGATGAATCTAACAAAGGTATTTTAAATTTTTGGTTTCTATTTATTATAATTGTCTTGGGATGGTTTTAGGGTTTTAATTATGTATCATTTTAGTATGAATGTATGAAGTTTATTTTAGTATAAATGCATTAGGTTTATTTTACGGTTCCGTTGATGAGGATTTATAAGGTTGGAGGTTCTTGTTGTTTTATTGTTAAATGGATGATGTTTTTTATTCTGCTATATTAATTGTTGTTTTTATGTTTGGGGTTGTGCCGCGGAAAAAAAATAGCTTGAAATCTGAAATGTGACCATTTTAGTGGTGTCATATTTACGAACTAAAACTGGTTACATATTCAAGTACAATGTGTACATTTTATTAGGTTTACTAAGATGTACATTTGTTTGTTTTCACAAACTTTTATTGTTTTTTTACCACATATAACATATTTAATTAAAGTGTCGACATGTTGATTAGTTTATTGAAATTGAGTAGTAGTATAAAATGTAACCAAATTTCACTTGTTTGTGACAATTTTTATTTTACAAACATGATTTGGTTACTTAGTCTATCTTTGTGGTGATAGATCATAAATTAAGTTGAAATTTTGTTTGTCACCATTTTAAAGCTTTTTGTACAATTTTTTTTTTTTTAATGTCAAATTACTAAAGAGTGCAGTGATAATATATGTTAATGGTTACATACTAAGTTAGGAGTACAATTTATTATGTTTATAAACTTGTGTTCTTTGATACCATTTTAGATATTGAGTTAAATTATGAACATAAAGACAAGAATAGTCATGTTTTTGTGTCATATAAGATGTTACTAAAGATGAAGTGTTTGTTACCATTTACATAAGCTACTAAATTAAAGGATAATGATAAAGTAAGATATCAAACTAAACTGGTGACATATTAATATGAAGTGTCTACATATTTGCATATTATCCAATATGTTATTGTGTAAAATATGTGACTAAAGTAGTGTCATATTATTCTTAAATGGATACATCTTAAGCAAATATGTTGACATGTTTATTCTTGGTGTTTCTTTGCGGTCAATGGTCGCTGAAGAAGAGGCAACAGTTTTAACAAGCAAGTTCACCCAATATTACACTCGAGTTGCGGTGAGAAAGGGTGTCATATGCGTTGGTGCTGGCTGCAAAGGGAGATAGTGAAGGACAAAAAGCTTTAAGAAGTCTGGGTGGGGAAATGGGATGGTAGTGGTTTGTATTGAACAAATTTAGTTTCCGTTTGTTATATATGACGTTGTGGACATTTTAGGAAGATATTTTGGATCATTTTGTTGACAATTATTGTTTGATGAATACCATTATCAGCGGCTTGTTGTGGATGCTGATTTGGTACCATTCTTCATCTTTATAGTATGGATGTTTGGTAACTGTGACAATGTATATATTTAAAATGTCATTGCATTAAGTGTTTATGCAATCTTTTCTAGTTAAAATGGTTGTTGAAAGTAACCAGATTCTTTGAAATATTATTTGACAAAAGTTATTCCATATTAAGGTGTATATCATGGTAACATATATAATCACCATCCTTTAAAAATGGTACCAAATTGGGTTAAAAGGGTAACAAGGAATATGTTACGTTTATCACGTAAATATGTTACCATTGTAGTGGACTATGTTACCATGTTTTTGAAAAGATGTAACCATTTGTTATATTATGTAGCTACTTAAGTTATAAAGATGGAACCATTTTAAAATAACTTATTGGTATTTCAAAGCTAATGTAACCATTTTTACTAGTCGAATTAGAAATAGTTTACAAATGGTAGTGTACTGTGTTTTGCTACATGTTTAAAAGATTGTCCAATATGTTACCAATTAAAAGATGGTAACGTATTGATAAAAGATGTGAACATTATTATTACTGGTTTTACTTATGTACATAATAAGCTTGTTCCATATTCAGTGTTACTACACATCTTTGTTGATGTGACCAAGTTATTAGCCTATGTCGGTAAAATAAGGCATCATATCATTATATTAACATAAAATTTCACACCATTTGTGATTACATACTTTAACCCATTTGTTAACATGATGATATTAGGTGTAGAAAAAAAATTAAGAAATCCCTATGAGTGTTTCTTATACATGTGAAATATAAGTTTTTTTCTCTGCTTTTGAAGCAAAAGGAGCCACGCCTAAACCATGCTTCCACCCGATTTTGATCCTTCACGCAAAACGAGGTCCAAACTCAAAAATCCGTCTAAGAAGGCACGGTAATTTTTGTCATGTCTCAATTATTTAATGAATTTGGAGACTTTTTGGCTGGCGACTTTTATTTAAATAAGGATCCGAACTAAGATAAAGTCACAAGACAAAACCGAGTAACAAGTTTATCGGTTTTCAACAATCGACCTTAGTTCGCTTCCAAATGGTCCTATTCTTTCTAGTTAAATAAATCAAGACAATCCTAGGCTAAATAAGGGTTGGTTGGTCGTCCAAGAGAGTCCAAGAGGGCTGTTTTATCATTTTCAAATGAAGATCAAATGCCCCTTTCAAGGAAGGTCCAAATGTCGCTTTCACTCTTACATTTGTGTAAGGCTTGTGTAAGGGCTTTTGTTTGACTCTATGATGGCTACTCCAAGGCTCTTTTTCGGCTGGTATGAGGACCATTTGAAGCTTCCAAGGAGTCCAAATAATCATTGTCTTTATTAGTTTACTTTTCTTGCTTTTAGCATTTGTTTTTCAACTTGTGTAAGAACTTTATGTAAGGCCTTGGGCCACTTTTGTACCGGTTTTCCTAGGTGCTTTTGAGCCGTTAGATGCTAGGTTAGATGGATGGCTAGGATTGCTTGGCTTGGCCTATAAAAACAAGGCTTTCCTCATGTAAAATTCAGATTTGAGTGAATTAAAGAATGAGTAAGAAACCAAGTGTTTTCTTCATCAAAACCTATTCTTTGCTTAGTGCTTGAATAGTCCTCATTGCTTAGTGCTTGAAGTTTGGGTAATTTCTTTGCTTAGTGCTTGAAATTTCCCTTAGGCTTAATTTAGTGGCTTAGTGCTTGGATTAAGTCATATCCCAATCACGCCTTTTACTCTATTCGATTGTAGAGTTCAGGATTCCCGTGGTGCCAAACAGTTCTGTCGACTGTTTGATTGCAGTTCTCAGAGTTTCTGTTCGGTTTTTAGTCATTTTTATCACGTTTAAACAGTTCAAATCACTGTCCAACTCGAGTCATATTTGGTCAAATTTCGAGTCTTGAGAGTTTTTACTTCAAATTGGTATCAGAGCAAAGGTTTAACACAATTCCATTGTTGTGTTAGTCTTGGGAAGAAACCTTCTTGTGAGTTCACTAAACCTCAACCACATTCAAAAACACAAAAATAGCCATGAGTGAAATGAGTGAAGAGAGATTGAGTGGTCTTGAACAAAAGTTTAATCGGCTAACAACAAATGTCGATTTGATCTTGCGATCCATGACCACATTGATGGCAAACGTCCCTACACTACCAAGAGGAGGAGCAAGACCACCACCACAACCACCACCGGGCAGAGGTAGATGTCGTGGGTTCATAGGGAGAAGAAGAGAACACGAGGTTGCTCAAGGTGTCAATGAAGGTGAGCCCAACTCGGATTCGGAGGATTCTATGGCCAAAGCTTTCCAACAAGAGCACACCAAGGATTTAAAGGTAATAATTCCTGAGTTTTATGGTAGCTCAAACCCCGATGATTGGTTAGATTAGTTTGAGACCAAGGGAAGAATCTTGAGTTTAAAGATTATTCGGATAGCAAATCTTTCAAAGTTGCAATCTTAAAACTCAAAGGCCATGCTTTTCTTTGTTATGAGAACTTAAAATTTCAAAGGAGAAGAGATGGTAAGGAACTTATTAAGTCTTGGTCTAAGTTGAAGGGGAAGCTTATGAGAAAGTTTGTGCTTAGAAACTACACCCGAAACATGTCTACCACCACAAAATGGTCGTACAAAATAGTCCCTCATAAACTCCGACTCAAAACCAAAATGAATGAGCCTATCACCACAAAATTGTCCTCCAAAACAGTCCCCCACAAGGTTTAAACCGTGATCAAGGTTGTTAAACCAAACCCTCTAAACAAAATTACAACTCTTGACAAGGGTAAGGCAACCGAAACCTCACAAAAAAAGGTCACCACCCTAAAAAAATGTTGTCAATGTCAAGGCTTTGGTCACTTTGTTAAATAATGCCCAACAAAGAAAGCCCTTAACACATTTGAGTTAGTGCATTGGGTTGATGATGAGATCCTTGTGTTTAATAAGGATGTGGAAGAAACGGGTCATGAGGAAATGGGTGATGATTTGGCGGAAACGGGTATGGGTCTTGGCTTGGTTACTTGGAAAGCATATACTAATCACATTGAGGTGCTAAATCAAGAGGTTGGTGGTATGAAGAGTGTCCATGCTCTCCCTACCAATGATATGTCCAAAGAGCAAGAGGAACCATTCCCTACCAAAGTTCAAGGATTGATCAAACTCTATGAAGATATCTCACCAAGTACCACCATGGAGTTGATGACCGAGGTCCCTAAACCTCATTTGGGCAGCCGTGATATATATAACTCCGATGGCAAGGTAGGAGAATGCCCACTTAAACAAATCAAGCTCAAGTGGAATGATTCCAAGGGACGAGTTAAAGGGAAGCCGTTCACCAATGATCAAACCGAGGGAACTTTCAATGGTTTGCAATGTGATTATCCTACTTTCTCTATTCCAAATTTCACTAATTCGTTTGAGATTGAAGGTGAAGCTAGTAGCATTGACAAGATGGCTGTCCTAATGCAAGAAATCATGCTAATTGTTTGCTCTAGCAAAGGATGTCATGTTGGTAAAAAGCAAGTCAAGGAAAGGTTCGCAATCCATGTTCAAACCAAGGAGGACAATGGGACTTGGGAGGAAAGGTCCAAGAGTCCTATGCAAACCAAAGTATTTGATCCCGGAGATCCCGTGTGGATACACACTACTACAAATACAGGCAACCACAACGGCCCTTTAACAACGCTTATTCACGAAAATCATCAAAACACGTTGTAGAATTTATTCCGCGAATTTTACCAAACTTAATTACAACGGTTATGTGTTGTTAACCGTTGTTATTGGTTTTAACAACGGGTCATACTTAAACAACTGTTGTTAATGAAAAAACTAATAACAACGGTTAAATTTTAACCGTTGTTAATGGTTGGCGCCAAATTAGTGAAAAGTAATCACAACGGTTATATTAGAACCCGTTTTTAATACGTTTTAACAACGGTTGTAGACTCAATAACCGTTGTTATTAATATTATGAAAATCTTAAGAACAACATATTGCTTTATTCTGCTATACGCTACAAACACAAACACAAGCTAATCTTTGCTACTATATCATCCTCCATTCCTCCCGATCGTCTCTCTGTCTTCATCTCCGTCACTGTTGTCACGTCTTCTCTCCCTCATCGCGCGTGTTTATCAATCAGGTATATATATGTTTCTTAGCAACGCTTATAACTAGATATAGGATTTTTTGGGTTATTATCTAATTTGTTGATAATTTAGCTTAATTGCTTTCCTGAATTTCGTTTATTTGTTTGCCTATTATTGTATTTTCTGAATTAGTTGCCTATTATTACGAATGTAGAATAATGACTCGAACTTGGATGATTGATGCAAATATGAGTGACCGCACCTACAAGGATGGTTTAGCTGAATTTTATGAATTCGTTTAGAACAATTTGAAAGGTTCTTCTAGTATTGCATGTCCTTGTGAAAGATGTGGTAATATTAGCTATATGGCTTTTCCGGACGTTAAAATACACCTAGAAAAGTGGAGATTTAGTCGATCCTATACACTTTGGATTTTTCATGGGGAATCATTAGAGGAAGAGAATAACTCTAAAGAAGATGATGTTGAGGTACACGAAAGGCTAACTGATGATCCTGAGTTTGCCGAGTTTTTTGAGTTGGAAGAGTTGGAAGTAGAGAAGTTGAATGTTGGGTCTATAGATAATGAAGAGAATGATGATGAGTCCATTGCTTTTGAAGATGTAGGTGATGACACTAGTAATTGGGATTACCTTAACAACATGTATGAGAAGTTGTGTGAGTCTGAAGCACCTCTTTATCCTGGTTGTAAGTTCACAAAAATGTCGTTTGTGGTGAAGTTGTATAATATCAAGGGGGCAAATGGGGTGAGTGACACGTGTTTCACTAGTTTTTAGCCTTGATAAAGGAGTTGCTTCCTGATGGTAATGTTCTACCTGTTAAGACATATGAGGCGAAAAAACTAATAAGAGGAGTGGGTATGAAATATGAGAAAATACATGCATGTCCAAATGATTGCATATTGTATCGGAAATTATATCAAAACTTAACCAATTGCCCTAAATGTTTGGAGTGGCGTTATAAGGATAAGGAAGGGATCCGGCTAAGGTGTTGTGGTATTTTCCATTGATACCAAGAGTCATAAGGATTTATGCGAATCCCGATGATGCAAAAATGTTAACTTGGCATGAAACAGGAAGAATAAATGATGGAAAGCTAAGACACCCAGCAGATGGTATGCAATGGAAATCGTTCGACGCTAAGTATCCCGAGTTCGGCAATGAACCTAGAAACTTACGTCTAGCGCTGTCCATTGATGGAATGAACCCACACGGAAACATGAGTAGCCAACATAGTACTTGGCCAGTAGTGTTGGCTATTTATAACTTACCTCCATATGTGTGCATGAAAAGAAAGTATTTGATGTTGTCGTTGTTAATTTATGGCCCTAAACAACCTGGAAATGATATAGATGTATATTTGGAACCTCTTCTAGATGATTTGCGATTGTTGTGGGATAGTGGGATAGAAGTATTTGATGCATATAAGAACGAAACTTTCAATTTGAGAGCGATGTTATTGTGTACAATAAGCGACTATCCGACTTATGGCGACCTTTCGGGCACACAGTTCATGGGAAAGAGGCTTGTCCATTGTGTGGGGAGGATATCGAGTCCGAATACTTGAAGTCTTCTCGTAAGTATGTGTATATGGGAAATAGGAGGTTCTTGTATCATGACCATTGTTATCGCAAGATGCAGAAAGCATTCAATGGAAGACAAGAACTTCGTCAACCTCCTAGAATTTTGAGTGGGCATGAAGTTTATCAGAAAGTAAAGCATATTGAGATAGATTATGGGAAGAAGAGCGGCTCTAAATTGTCTACTCGTGAGTATAAGAAAAGATCCATATTTTTTGATAAACTTCCATATTGGCCTGACCTGGAGGTCAGGCATTGCCTCGATTTCATGCACATTGAGAAAAATGTCTGTGATAATATTATCAATACCCTTCTGAATGTTCCTGGTAAAACAAAGGATAACGCCGCAGCTAGGGAAGATATAAAAATGATGGGTATTAGGCTAGAGTTGGCACCACGGAAGAGAGGTAATCGTACATTTTTACCGCCAGCAGCTTTTACCCTTTCACGGAATGAGAGAAAAGAGTTCTGTGCATGCTTGAATGGAATTAAAGTGCCACATGGTTATTCGTCGAACATCAAAAGCCTAGTGTCGATGCAAGACCTAAAACTCACCGGGTTAAAGTCACATGATTGTCACACTTTGATGCAACAATTACTACATGTGGCTATTCGTTCCATTTTACATGAAAAGGTAAGATATGCTATAACTAGATTCTGTCTCTTCTTCCGGTCCATATGCGAGAAAGTCATCGATCCCGATGACGCGGATTCATTGCAGGACCTCGTTGTAACCTCTCTTTGTCAGTTGGAAATGTATTTTCCACCCTCTTTCTTCACTATCATGATTCATCTGACCATTCACTTGGTTAGGGAGATTTTGTACCTTGGGCCCGTGTACTTGAGATACCAGTATCCTTTCGAAAGATTGACGAAAGTCTACAAGGACTATACATCTAATCGGTATCGTCCGGAAGGTTGTATTGCTGAACGTGCTATTTTAGACGAAGTTCTTTCATATTGTTACGCTCATCTCTCCCCTGAGGAGTTGATTGGCGTTCCTAAGAATCGTCATAGTGACTGGATGACCGGAAAAGGTATTAGGGGCCGGGTTGAAAAAATTGTGACACGTGAAATGTTGCATTTAGCACACATGTATGTGCTAAACAACGAAGATGAGGTGCGACCTTATATTCAACAACACAAAGATGAGCTCAAATACGATCACCAAAACAAGACCGAGAAGTGGATTGCGAACGAGCATACGAAGACGTTTCAAGAGTGGTTTAGGAATATTGTCTTACGATTAATCTTGATCAACTGGTGATGACATCTCTCCTAGGTTACTACGTCTTGGTTTAGGTCCAAATGCCAGGGTCACCTTTTACAACAGTTTTGCCATTAATGGATATACTTTTTACACCCGCGAGCAAGATGAGGTGAGCACAATGCAAAATAGTGGTGTGAGTTCTTAATTTGAGGCAATGCACTTTGCTACTTCAAAAGATAAAAAGCCTATTTGGGGAAAATGCCTTTATTATGGTGTTATTCAAGAAATATTGGTACTAGATTACATTGATTTCACAATGCCTTTGTTTCGATGTAAGTGGGTTGATAACAACATCCATTGTGTCCGAAAGGATAAGATGGGATTTACGTTGGTCAATCGGGGTAAGGTTGGCAATAATAAGGATGATCCTTTCATAATGGCATCCCAAGCTAAACAAGTGTTCTATGTCACTGATCCTATGGATAAGAAGTGGTGCATTGTCTGTCTATAAGGAAAAGAAGGAGTAGTCCATCCGATAATGGTGATGATGATCAGGATGTCGTTTTTGAGGAATGGATCAGTCCACCCTTTGTATCTTATTTCGACGATGTTGACACGATCATGAGGACACTGAAAGCATCTATATGTGTGATGACCATGGTGAAGGTATTTGGGTTAACGAAGAAACTATGACATCCAAGAAACGTCCCGATCCTGAGATAGTTCATCAGGACACGGTATGCATGCATCTTTGGTGTTGTCTTATTTTCTTGATCTTATTATTAGATGTGGATCTTTGGTGTTGAAATTGCTGAATAATATTGCAAAGTATATGGTGCTTCTAACATTAAGTATGTATTATTACTGAGTTTGGTGTAATGGAATTGATAATTTTTAAAAAAAAAAAGAGGTTCAACAATAACAACGGTTATATTTAAATTACCCGTTGTTAATACTTTTAACAACGGGTGTAGTACCTCTACCCGTTGTCAATTATTTTTTTGACATATTTCATTTTGGCGCAAATTTGGTGAAAATATATTACAACGGGTATATTTTAACCGTTGTAATAAACTTTTGACAACGGTTTACTTTTATTGACCCGTTGTTATTAACATATAACAACGGTTCTTCTTTGAGCACCCGTTGTCAATAGTTTGTCTTAATAAAAAACTAATATAGAAACCCATACTGACATGCCATACACAAACACACACAACATTATTATTAGTTCAACCGTTGGTATCCTGAGTTAATTCTTCTCTCTTCCTCGCTTTTTACATTCTCGTCGCCGCGCCTTGATTTAAAGCCCGATTCCGTTGCCTTCCCTTATCATCCTGCTCGTTCTCTTTATCATCATCATCAACAGGTATGTTCACTTTAATTTTGTGTTTCGTCATTAGGGTTTTAAGACGATCATCTTGTTTCTTTTTCATGCATCTGTTTGTTTTTCGTCTTCTTTGTTATCTTTATCATCCCGCATCATCTACTTTACTCCTCTTATCGGGGTTTAGGATTTTAGAAGCTCAATCTGTTGTTTTAAATTTTCATTCCTATTAGGGTTTAGGGTTTTAGATAATATTCTGCATGTACGTTGTTAAGTTGTTCATTTCCGGCTATATCATTCATATTTGGGTTTTAGGATTATCATGGGTGAAAAACGTAAAAGAAGTCAAAAGAATAATGAGCCTGGTGATAATAAGCCTGGTGAGAGGGATGCTACGAAGTGCAAGAAAGTCCTTGCAGCTATAGCCGCTAAGCAGTAGTTCGAAATAACATGGAGTGAGATGGGTTTCCCTCTTTGGTCCAAATGCGGGTCTTTTCTCCAGTTGGATTGGTGCTTGCACAAGACAGTTTGTGCCTATCCATTTAGATGATGTTAGAACTTTGAATCCAAAATTGGCGGAGTTATACTTGGCTCGTGTAAAGGAAGGCTTTATTATACCCGATAAAAGCCATGATGAGTATTTAATGCATAAGGCAGCGGATGTCCACAGGCAGTGGAAGTGTGGCGTTGCTAGGGATTGGTTGTATGTGGACAAGGCAACGGGGGAGATGCGTAAGAGCCCACCAGGAAAACAAGTGTCCCACCATCAAGCGGGAAGAATGGGATCTTTTCAAAAAGATGAGAAGCTGCTGAGAAGTTTCGGGTTAAATATCCTCGCCTTTTAACGATTTACCTATCATTTTTTTAATTAATGAGTCCTTTATATAATCTTTTTATTATCTCATCTACTTGCGCTTTTATATAATTATTTGAAGGCTGTTAGCAGAAGAAATCGTGCTAAAATTTCATGCAAGAAGGGGAAATTCTATGGTTCTCGAGGCGGTTACAGAAAGATAGAAGAGGACCTCGTAAGTAGCATGCATTATTCCCCTGTGGGACTTTATTTTTTTAATCACACTTGGACTTGCATTGATACACATTTACGTGTATAAATGTTACCATGTTAATGTGTAGGTGGCAAAGGGAGTGAAAGAGGTAGATCGGCATGTAACTTATAAACAAGGGCACACGCCTAAAGGATCCCGGTCGTCGCGTGACAAATATGATGAGGAAGTTTTGGCCAACATAGTAAGCATTATTTTATTAAGACGAGTTCATTACTAACTTTATTATTTTAGTCACAAATATAATTTGAAGTTTATTTAATATATTATAGGACAACGTATTGAAAGAGGTAGAAGAAGGAAATTCACTCCCAAAGTGGTCGTAATGACGTTCTTGCTAGAGCGATCGGCCGACCCGAACATCCAGGTCGTTTGAGGGGCGTCCCGTTACAGGTTGGAGTAACGAAATATTATGGGAAAACTGCCCAGATAAAGAAGAAAAGGAAGACTAAGTCTGAGAACGCTGACATGGTAACATTTATTCTATTATTTTCATTTAAGTTCAATTCACATGTTATTGTTGGGATAAAATTGCTGACACATTACATTCTTGGCAAGCGACTTGATTAATGGCATCCGTACTACTAAAGTGAATGCGGAGGTAAGCTTTCAGAAGAAGAAGTGAAGATGATGGAAGATGTCATTTCTAAAGGGGTAATAATAAGGTACAACAGATTGGTGAAGAGGCCGCTACTACCTTGGCAATACATGAGAAGGAAGTATCGGTCAACGAGATTCAGAAAGATCAGGTACCTAATAATGCTTCTGAAGTTGTAACAACTAAAGCCGATCAGGTACCTAATACTTCCTTATTTTTATTTTGTTTTTTTGGGTAAGATCGGGGTGTGTTCTTTGCCAACTTCGACATGGTGCCATTGAATTGGTTAATTTTATTAGGTAAATAATGGGTGTGAAAAGGAGATGCAACTTGAGAAGGCGGTGATGGAAAAAAGCATACATCCCCTTCAAGTCGGTTCCCTGTTTTGATAAGGTATACATGAAGTGTTTAATTAGTTAAATTTATATGAATGTTGAAGTTTGTGCAAAAATCGGCCTGAGACAAAAAGCGTTTTTGCAAAATCTTTTGAATGCTGAAGCGTTTTTGCAAAGATATAATAATGTATGTGTATATTCTTCAGGCCGTAAACAAGAGGCCAGTTATTCTTGCTGACCCTAATAGAATCGAAAAGCCACATGTGCGTGTTGGCGGGGGTCTCGTAGAAAACAAATCTGCGGCGGAAAGCGTAGTTCATGGCGAAAAACTTTTGCCGAATCATAGAATAGTAGAGATAACTACAGTCAATCCAGGCCATGAAAACTTTCAATTTGCTGTCCCGATTCGTGACGACATTACCATTACGGGAGATGCGCTTGGAAGTTTCATCCAATGGCCACGATACTCACATCTACTTGGCGAAGATATCTCCGCCGCTTTGAGCAAATGAAAGCGATTGGGGTTAGAAGAAATACCTTTATATATATGTTACATTTTTAATTGTTGAATGTTTTTATATGTTAAATTTATATGTTATTTTTTTTTTAGGGAACAAAAAAGCCGGCTTTGGCGGATAAGCCTAAGTCCACAGACATGCCAACGACCTCGACTTCACAACAACTTGATGAGGTATTTAATTAACTTCTCCATTTTTTAAAAATTAACCTCGCTCCCTTTATTTATATTTTGTCTGTATTTATAAAAAGCATGGTAATTTTGTGTAGGGGACAAAATCAAAGACTCATTCTTTCCCGAACACGAAAGTTAGGACTTTAAACTCCACACAATATAAAGGGAAGGATTACATGCAAAAAGTAAGAACGGTGACGATGATGAGGCTGCATGAGGAGGCTGGCCTTCGCATAGCCACCGAGCAAGTGATAGTTATTCCGCTCGAGGAGGATATTCTAGGGGCTGAGCGCCAAGCGCTTATATCATGGGATCCGCTAGCCGTATGGGGCTGGCCTAGACAGATTGATATATCACACATATTTGTTTGGATGAAGTAAGTTTCTTAATAAATAATTTCATAGTCTAATATTCTGACTACTAGATAGTGTTTTAAATACCGGAATTAATACCGTAATAATGTAGGATATTGAAATTGAGAGTGATCCCGGAGAAGAATATTCCATCGATCTATACAGTTCTGTGCCCCTATGTTTTATCTTTATTTATTCCGGATTTCTCGTTCGAACAACGGGTAGATTATATTGCTCAGCAATTGGCGACAACCAAGAAGTTGATTTTTGGCGCTTATAATGAAAAAGGGTAATAAACAAATTAATATTACGTTTCCCCTACAATTGCATTTTCATACCTAATATATGTACTTGTTAATAATGATGATGTCTCTTGATGTAGGACTCATTGGGTGCTAGCGGCCATCATGCCGACAAGGAATAAAGTTTTCTGGTTGGACTCTTTACATCATCAACCAAGCGAGACTTTTAAGCACTTGATTAATATGTAAGTTTATAATATTGATTTATTTATAATAACATTTTCATTTTTTATTTATAGAAAAAAGCTCTTTCATATTTTTGCCCCTAAAAAAATTAGTTTCTGCCTCCTTTTTTATTTTTAAAAAAAGAGCCTTTAAGAAGAAAAGAGCAAACGAGCGGGGATCAACCCACGGAAGATTTCGATGTTGGCCCCGATTTTATTACGATAACAGTGGGTACGTACTCAAATACAATAACATTAAGTGCAAAATCTGTGTTTAATACTAATACAATACCTAAAGTTCAAGATTCAGATGTGAGCCTTCTCTCGTCTGTTTTTTTTATGTAATAATAGGCCCCTCGCCTTGACCGGATAGCATACAATGTGGATACTACGCTTGTCGGTTCATGTTGGAGATTATTAGGCGAAGATATCTCGTTATTCCAGACAAGGTTAGTAATAATTTAAACATGTGTTTATTACTTTTTTTAAATTAGAGCTAATGTTGTCTTGCTTCTTTCGCTATATATACCATGATGTTGCTAATGTTGTCTTGCTTCTTTGCTATATATACCATAATGTCTTCTCTTTGTTTTTTCCGCAGTATGCAATCAACCCGTCACAACAGATTGAGCAGTACTCAAGTGTAGATATAGACGAGGTAAGAGACATGTGGGGCAACTACGTCTTAGAATATATTTAGAAATGCATGATACTCAGAGTTTAGATCAACTTATTAGTAAATTTTTTGTTGAAGTTAGGGAATGATTAGTTCATGTAAATTCAACTCCTTGTAAGTATATATATATATGATGCAGCTGCTGTTGTGGTTGAATTGAATCTATTGAGTTCGATGAACCCAATTGTGATTTATCTTTGGTCTTTGGTATATGGTCTTTCTTTGACATATGCAGGTTTTTGAATGGCATGAAACAAATTTATTTTTTCAAAACGTTAGGAGTTTGTAATAAAAACGGTTACTAAAAAAAACCCGTTGTGAATACCTTTCACAACGGTTAATAAAAATAACACCGTTGTGAATAACATTCACAAATACCCGCGCATAATATTCAACAACGGGTATTAAACAAAGAACCGTTGTTAAAAGTCTTCACAATTTTGGAGGTAAAATTACAACAACGGGTATTAAACATAGAACCGTTGTTACAAAAAATTTCAATAACGGGTATGTACCATAAACCCGTTGTCAAAAGACTTCACAATTTTGGAGGGAAAGTTACAACAACGGTTATACATACGACAACCGTTGTTATATTATTCCCTCCAAAATTTTGAAACACTTTCCACAACGGAGAACACCCAACAACAACGGCTTTTAACCGTGGTGAATACTTTAGACAACGGTTTCACTAAATAAGCAAACCGTTGTAAATACCTTCTACAACGGCCGCTTTAACAACGTCCGCTTTTTTATTTTACAACGGTTTTTACCCGTTGTTATAGGCTGTATCTGTAGTAGTGACATTTCAGCAAAGGAAGGGTGTTCAAGCAAGGAGAAGAATGGTCCATGGCAAGTGGAAGAGGTCCTTTCAAGCTCACCGAAATTGTTTTTCTTTTAGGGTTCTCTGCAAGAATTGAACAGTCCTCTCGTCCGTTTAATTCTCCCTTGTCCGTCCAAAATCTCAGTCCTTGTTTCACAAAAGCAGACATGACCGTTACCTTTATCCAGTTTCCAGTCTTTGTCCAAAAACCCGAGTCCTAGTTCAATTGGGTTGATTCTTTTGGGCATCCATGTCATCTTTAATGTTGAGGACTTAAGTCAATACTATGAGAAGGTCAAGGATGGTGATGTCGAGGACTTGAGGACAAGTCCTTTTCAAGAGGGAGAGTTTGAAGCAAAAGGAGCCACGCCTAAACCATACTTCCACCCGATTTTGATCCTTCACGCAAAACGAGGTCCAAACTCCAACATCCGTCTAAGAAGGCACGGTAATTTTTGTCATGTCTCAATTCTTTAATGAATTTGGAGACTTTTTGGCTAGGGACTTTTATTTAAATAAGGATCCGAACTAAGATAAAGTCACAAGACAAAACCGAGTAACAGGTTTATCGGTTTTCAACAATCGACTTTAGTTCGCTTCCAAATGGTCCTATTCTTTCTAGTTAAATAAATCAAGACAATCCTAGGCTAAATAAGGGTTGGTTGGTCATCCAAGAGAGTCCAAGAGGGCTGTTTTAGCATTTTCAAATGAAGATCAAATGTCGCTTTCAAGGAAGGTCCAAATGTCGCTTTCACTCTTACATTTGTGTAAGGCTTGTGTAAGGGCTTTTGTTTGACACTATGATGGCTACTCCAAGGCTCTTTTTCGGCTGGTATGAGGACCATTTGAAGCTTCCAAGGAGTCCAAATAATCATTGTCTTTATTAGTTTACTTTTCTTGTTTTTAGCATTTGTTTTTCAACTTGTGTAAGAACTTTGTGTACGGCCTTGGGCCAATTTTGTACCGGTTTTCCTAGGTGCTTTTTAGCCGTTAGATGCTAGGTTAGATGGATGGCTAGGATTGCTTGGCTTGGCCTATAAAAGCAAGGCTTTCCTCATGTAAAATTCAGATTTGAGTGAATTAAAGAATCAGTAAGAAACCAAGTGTTTTCTTCATCAAAACCTATTCTTTGCTTAGTGCTTGAATAGTCCTCTTTGCTTAGTGCTTGAGGTTTGGGTAATTTATTTGCTTAGTGCTTGAAATTTCCCTTAGGCTTAATCTAGTGGCTTAGTGCATGGATTAAGTCATATCCGAATCACGCCTTTTACTCTATTCGATTGTAGAGTTCACGATTCCTGTGGTGCCAAACAGTTCTGTCAATTGTTCGATTGCAGTCCTCAGAGTTTCTGTTCGGTTTTTAGTCATTTTTATCACGTTTAAACAGTTCAAATCACTGTCCAACTCGAGTCATATTTGGTCAAATTTCGAGTCTTGAGAGTTTTTACTTCAGCTTTGAACCACAAGAGGGACTCCGAATAGTTATTACCTGCGCAGGTTGACAAGTTAACAAAATAAAGTTAACTATAAACATTCATAGGAAATATGACTACATTTCATATATACTACAAATACGCATCTCCTGAAATGATACAATTAGTAGAATGTCTCTCATAGCATGAAACTATTCTTCAACAATTCTTCATATTTGAGTGTCTTTGTTGGGTAAATCTGGAAACAATAGAAGTTATTGTTACCATATGAACATTAAGATTTAAATATATTAGCATAGAACGTAACTTGGCAGATAATGAAAGTCTCCTAACCACATTACCATGAAATGGACTAACACGTAAGTATCATATTAATGTTCATAATAATTACAAATGGTAACATATTGCTTAAATAAGTTAACATATTGTACTCATATATAAGTGGTGGTGTTGTAATAATTTATAATTATTTTACCATATTTTTTGCCATGGTTTTGTTATCAGTTTTATCCTTCAGTAAGGAAATATCTTAACAAGATGGATACATAATCTTGTTTTTCACATACATAATCACCGTTAACTAAACTAATTAATCTAATGTGTGCAAAAACAAAATGCATTAAACATTAATATAACCCAAAAACAAAAGAATAATTACAAAACAAATAAAAAATCAGATTTGATAAAACAAAAACAACCACAAAAATGAAAAACAAAATTAGAGTTCCACTTTTGAACTCTTTTTTTTTTTTTTTTTAACAAAGGTAATATTTTTATATATGAATCTCAATAATAATTTTAATAGTAAAAATAAAAATAAAAAGCAAATCCAATGTTTATCTTTAAATTTCAACATATCATTAAATCTAAACATTCAAAAGGTCGCCATAAAAACAAAACCAAATGTTTACCTTAATCTCGACCTTTTTTCCAGATCTTGCTTTCTTCTTTTATGAAGATGATATGTTTATGGTTTTTGTTAGATCTTGAATGTAGTGTGTTCTTTTAGTTTGTTGGATGAAGATGAACATGCCAATGATGTTTACCTTAATCTCGTCCTGTTTCTCAGATCTTGCTTCTTTCTTTTATGGAGACGATATATTTATGGTTTTTTTGTTAGGTTTTGAATGTAGTGTTATATTTTTATTTTATTTTTTTGTTTTCTGGATGAAGATAAACATGCAGAGTCTTTTTAGATGAACATTAAATGGTGTGAATGTGTGATGGTGGTAAATTAGTAGAATTAAGTATTAGCCTAAAAGTAGAACACTAGCTACTTACTCTTTTTTCCTATGCCAGCCCACTTGCACAATAATCCGGCCCATTTCCTTCTCATTTGGTATGTATCCGACCCGTCGCAAGCTTGTGACGGATGCCGTCACAAATGAGAATTTGTGTTAAAAGATAGGCTCTTATAAACCTTTTTAGCAATAACTCATATTAATATAGTACAAGTTTAATTAATGGAGTACTTGATAAATACTAAAATAATCTGATAATGGAGAGCGCTATTAAGGCTCACCGAAGTACTTGTTTTTAATTATGATTATGCCTCTTTAAAATATCATTATATTTACATTGTCATGGTGGTTGAATGAAGGTAAATTGCAAATAAGACGATGTGGATTGGGTTCTTCCTAAGAACAGTTTCAATTGATTTTAATATGCAAAATTAAAAATTAAAAATGCAGTTGCAAGGAATCAAACCCGGATTGCTGCAACCAAAAGTGGAAGACTGCTTCTACCATTGAGCCACTAAAACTTGATGAAATATAAGCTCAGAGATAAAACATATATACTGTTCTTCAAAATTAATGGGGGTGAGGGTTCACCCCATCACCCCTATAAATTTGCCCATGATTACCCAACACATATAACGGTAATTCCAATTCAAAGAAACTAGACATTCTTTCTTTTTTTGTATTTCAGCTGGGACCAAAGGTCGGCCATTTCGTGGATGGGCAGTGGATCTTACCTTGTCTCTTATTTTTGGGAAACCGGCCCGTAACCAAGGGAGACTCGCCCCGGGCAACGTAGAAGACGTCAATTGAATAAGAGGTAAGATAAATTCCGTATTGAGAATTCAACGACTTAACCTTCTTCATGTGCCGCATCTTCTTCCCGAGATGCACGGAAAGACGCCAAACTTGGGGCAAAATAACTGAGAATGTTTCCGCTTGAGGGCTCATATTTAGTCCTCGAGGATTTTTGGCATAAAGTGATTTCCGGGAATATCCAAGCTTTCTTAGGAAACGTACGTCTTTTGCTCTCGAATTTGAACAAGAGCCAGAAGAAAAGGTTCGATCCCTGGCTGGATCCGGGTTGGGATAGTATGAAGTGGGCATGCATAACGGTCAGAACGATTGATTGTCAGATGACGAAATTTGCCAAGCAATCATGCGAGTTTACTTTATTTTTTGGTGTATTTAATAGGTGATCGGTCACCAAGCTCTTTGATAAAGATGGTCTTAAAATTGAATAGAGATAATATAGACAGCAAAAACATTAGAAAAAGGAAAAAAATGTAGCCGTTACCAACAAACATGGAGCGTAAACACAGCACTGAAATCAGATAATCAGAAAGTGTCCATTGTCCAACATGCTTTATTGTGCTCTTTCTCCTTCAAGTTATTAATACAAAAATCAAGTTCCAACTTCCAAATAAATCTTTCGACTAATATAATAAAATCACAAATGTATTCATCTTAACAATAAAACGGATTAAGTATCGGTTCATTTATGCATAAAAGACAATTTTTTTGTTTTTCTCCATGCATTATGCTTTTGTTTTAATCTAACTACTTAATCTGTTGGAGAATATTACGTAGAATATTACTCCCTCCAATCCAATCCAATGTACCCACTTTCATCTTTTGGACTATCCAATCCAATGTTCCCCTTCCTTATTTGGTAAAATATTTGACAAAAGTATCCTCTTAGATTTTTTTTTATTACATTTATGTCATTGATAATAATACATTAAACCACCCCATTATCTTTATTATTTGGGGTATTCTCTCGTGTACCCTTGAACTTTTTCGTTTTCTATGGTGTACCCCTCGTTTTTCGCAAAAAAAAACTTAGACCGACAATAATTCTCTATTACGAGTTTAGAAAACGGCAATTTTTTTTTCCAAACCAATTATCTCGTAAAGGCCTTCAATTTGAAAAAAAATTCACCGCTTTTTGAACTCTTAGCCGGTAGTTATGGTTGGTCAAACATTTTTTAACGAATAAACTTTGACCGACCATAATTCCCGACTACGAGTTGAGACGTTGATGAATTTTTTTTTCAAACAGAAGACCTCTTAAAGACGGTCGATTTGGAAAAAAAGTTTATCATATTCTGAGCTTGTAGCCAAGAGTTATTGACGGTCAAAGGTTTTTTGCATGAAAATAGGGGTATATCATAGAAAATGAAAAAGTTAAGGGTACACGAGAGAATATCCCTTATTATTTTTATAAACCCATTCATTATTCCCTTAACCCACCCCACCTAATCTAATTAGAACCCTAATTTGTAACCCCGTCTTAGACACATCGCAACCTCTCCCTTCCCTCATTCTTTTTCCCCTGATCTGGTTTCTTCGTCTTCTCCATCCCTGATCTCCTCTCTTCATCTTCATCCTTGTTCTGTTATTCTCGTTTACAAATCAACTTCGTATCGGTCTTTCCCCTAATCTAATTTTTATTCACACTTTCTACAAAAAAAAATTGAGGAAAAACCCTAGATCTACAAATTTGGGAAAGGGTAATTTATTTCCAGAAAAAATGAGGAAAAATCCTAGGTCATTTCCTTATTCTCGTTGTTTGGATGAAGGGTCTTCACGGGTTCCTCTTTCTGATTCTTCAAGGAATCATATTCCTAATCTTGTCATTGATGAGGAGCATAAGAAGGTTAGTCATCCTGATTTTGTTGAGGCTGATAGCTTTAGGGTCCGTTTGGATTGAAGGAATTGGAGAGAAGGGGAGGGAAGGGAAAGGGAGGGATTTAATTTCCTTTGTTTGGATAAAAAATATGGGAGAAAGGAAATGGAAGGGGAGAGAAATGAGAGGACTTATTTCCCCCCTATAGAACAAATTATAATCTTTCCAAGGGTGGCAAGATTTGGAAAGAAAACATTATTTGGACTCTAATTATACCACCACCATCCTTCAATCCTCCATCCATTCTTCATCTCCCTCCTTCCTCCCCTTCCATTTCCCTTCATAATTTTTGTTATCCAAACACCCAAATCCCATTTGCCCTCCCCTTCTCTCCCCTCCCTTCACCTCCCCTCACTCCCCCTCCCCTTCCTTTCCCTCCTAAAATTGTATCCAAACGGACCCTTAGGGTACCAAATGAGTCTCCACAGGATATTATTGTGCCTGATTCTAATGATGAAGGGTATGACGAGTTAGAGATTTCGGCAAGGATGATGACAATGAGACATCCTCATCCCTTATGCTGGATGATGAGAAGATCGGTTTCAAAGAACAACTGGAACGTGATCGCTGGGACATTATGTGTACGATGCTACCTATCTTAAAACAGGAAAAAGGACGTCACTCGAGGAGGAAGTATTACGAGTGTTGTTGGCGTTTGGTATGGTTATTTTTACACTCGCCTTTCCTCGGTATAATTATCATTATTGTTGTTTATGTCCTGGTCATGATCGTCTCACTTATGCTCATTTTTACACTATGCAATATACACTCTGACAGTCTCACTTATACTCAATTTTAACGGCATTTGCTTGAGCAACTGGGCATCATCTCTCTCAAATTTATTGCTGAAGGCAACTATTCGTCACTATGTGATACTGTTACCCCATTGAAAATTTGTATGTTTTTCAGCATTTATAGCTTACAAAACTACCCCTTTGAAAATTTATTGCTTTAATTGCATTTTGATGATGGGTTTTTGGTAATGTTGTGTTTTATGCATTGGAGTGTTCGATTTTCGATTAAAGTTTTGAACTTTAATGCATTTTGATTATGGGTTTTTTGTAATTTTGTGTTTTAAGCATTGGAATGTAAGACGGATATGTCCGTCTTAAACAAGCATGTGTGTTCAGATAGCAGATAGTAGTACCAAACATGGTGTTTCCTGATTGTTGCATTGATTTAATTTTTACCGTTACAAAGTTTTACTTCATTATTTGGTTAGTTGATTTGATTCAAATTCTGTAATTGTACAATGGGTTGAGTTAGAATGTGGTTACTGATCAGATAAGTGAAGTGTGAAATTGTGTAGGTATATAAGTGAAGTGTGAAATTGTGTCATAATCTGATGGCAAGTGAATAGGTTGCGGCTATAATGATGAATTTCTAATCTGAATCATAACATTCATTACATGTTTTGGATGTAAAGAAAAACCTACGGAGTAATATTCATTTCAGCCACCAAGTCTGAACTAGTACACATTACATTAATTACATGTTTAGGATGTAAACATTACAAAAAGGAGTGATTATGTTTACCATATAAACATGACCAAACAGAGGATATCTCTTTCCAGAAAGTTGTTGCAGGGCTGTTGTTATGCAAATGAAAATTAAACCATACCAGATTGAAACCCATGTTCCTCAAAGTTTCAGACCTCTAAGTTGTAACCCAACTGATTTATCACTGTTTGTATTTCTGATTGAAACCCATGTTTCACTAAGTAACACATTCTCTTACCCAATTTTCGTCTACAGTTAAATTTTTTTGGAACCCTTCCTTGTCTTTGTAATACCCCTTTTTGCATGTGTGGTATTGGGAAATTGTTATGACCTTTGCATTTGAGGATTTCTGTCATAACACACTGCAAAGTTAGAAAATTGTCATTTAATTTACAAGGAAAGATGTACCTGAAAAGCATTCTCCACCGATTCCACTAACTCATCTATGTTGTTTATTGGGTCTTCATTCTACAAAGATTATATAGCCCTAAAAAAATCAAAATCATTAATATTCAAGTCAGGATTGTTTGGTGGCTGGAAAACTAACTGAATGTTAAAGTCGTCTGAGTCTGTAATAGCTCTAAAGTCTAGGTCTTCATTACTTATATAGGGCCTAGCATTGTCTTGTTGAATTAGTATCCCCTTGCTTGCATTCGCTGGCCACTTTGCTTTGATAATTGGTATGACCTTGTTGATAATACATGCTTTAGTGACTTCTTTTGTCACCGATTCTATCGATTTTGTCTCGATAACCCCACTGCCCTATGCTTACTGTTTCTTTTTGCTAGCACCTGCTCAGTGAAAGGGAAAATCCCTATTTTCCCATAAAAAAATGACTTCACCATCACTGTCAAGTATTGGCCTATATACGGCACACATGAACATTACCTTGGTAATGAGCCTTTTCGATTGAAAAGATCGGTAAGGTTCATCTTCCTCCGGTAAAATGTAATACGTGTCGGAAACGTTCGTAAGATAAAACCATTTCTCTTCGATGTGAACATGATGTCCCATGTCTTTAAACTTGAAGTTTAAATCAATGTTGTCTAGAAATGTTGCATTAAATGAAAATATAAGGCGTCGAAATTTGCTCGCATCTGTCAATGCTGGATGCAATGCATTTGTGTGCTTCTTAATTTCGCATGCTTTAACCCATCGTTGTACCGTACCATACCCGACTCCTAACTGTTTTGAGAGTTTGGCCATGTTGCCCCTCTTCTTTTTGGGAATTGCCTTTATCGCTTCTTTGTCTATTATGACTTTTGGTTTGTTTGTGTTCCCCAGCTTATGTGATGGCAAGTGAATAGGCTCACCTAAAGCCATCTTTATCTTTGCTCGTCCCCTCCATTTCCATACTGTTTTTCGAGTTACACCCCATTTTGCAGCTGCATCGTTGATGATACCGTGGCAAGGCTCACCATTACTCGAGTTTGCAAGAATAAAGTGGACCATAGTGTCCTTTTCTTTGGTTGTGAGGCTGCCGTTTCCCATATTTATAAGGCGGTTGATGTAGAAACAAGTAATTCAATGTTGTAGTTATGAGGAAGCATTTATGGAGGAAGCATTTAACATGATGGAAGAATTAGATAAAAATTGAGTATTTAATGTAGTGAGGAAAATTTGATGTAACAGTAAAAGTATGCCTTGTGTTAAGAGTATTTATTTAGTTGTCACTTTTGCTTTGGAATGTGTAATTAATTTGGAGGGAATTTTTAATTTAGCCTCCAAATTTTTAGGCGGTAAAGTTTAAGTTTGGCTTGTAAAGTTAAAATTTTCAATTTGGAGTTGTTCACCATTTCACGTGTATCTCAAGAATATCTCACCTTTTTTGGGTGGGGTCCATTAATGATGATTATCTTTTCACTCTTTTGTTTATTTCATTATTGACTCTTAATGTACTTCAATACAATTCCATAAATACCCCCACAAAAACTCCATAAAGTAGCTTCACCTTAAACCTTGTGTCCGGTGCCACGGGTACATTGGATTGGATAGGAGGGAGTATATTATATGATGATATTACGATATCAGAATAATATTTTTATATGAAATATTATTCGGGTTACTAAAGTTAGGAGATTACGGGTTTAGATTAAGAGTATGTTATAAGAGATCAAGTGAGTCCACTCAATTTCATTGAGTCCATAAGTCCTCATAAGGGCCATTGAAAAGATGAGATGAAGGGATGAGATTGAAGGGAAAAAGTAAGAGATTAAGGCTAAAATGAAGGGATTGATGCTAATTAATAATTTTCCCTCTCTACCATCACTAATCAAACCCTAATTTAACTATAAAAGCCTTTTTTTTTCCACCCACCCATCTCTCCTATCACACAAATATCCTACCTCCCCACTCTCTAAAAACCAGAAAAACAAAAAAACTCAAAAAAAAATTCCCCCCTTTTTCCTCACTCACCCAACCACCATACATCCACCACCACGCAACACCACTACCGGACAACCACTCCAACCGACCAACCAACTTCCTCCCTTTCTCCCCTTTGTCCAGATCCGGGCCCCACAGTTCCACCTCCACCAGCCTAACCACCTGCCTCCCTTTCTCCTACCGCCACCCTCATGCACCACCAACACACTCCCGCACCAGAACTCCCTCCCTCACGCACCACTACCGCCTAACCTACCACCACCAACCGCCACACCAAAGCCACACACCTGCCGCTCCCTCGCCGACAACCAACGACCAACAACACCCTCCCTCTCTGCCTTTAACCAACGACCGACAACCAAAGATCGAAAATAAGGGAGCCGTGGTGGTTGGCGGCCACAGGCTGTTCATTCAGCCTTCACTTTCCTTTTTTTTTTGAGTTTTTGTGGGTTTCTGGCTTTCTGCTGTGAATGAGTTTTTTGTTTTTTATAATTTTTTTTTTTTTTTCAGATGGGAGTTTGTTGTTTTTAATTTTTCACAAATCTCGTTTATTTTTCAAATATTGTCTTGTTTTATAATTTTTCAAATCTCGTCTTATAAAAAAATCGTCTTATTAATATTTTTTTCCAGATTTATGTTTCAGATCTGGTTTATTGGGTTCCTTTTTCATTTTTTAGATCTCGTCTTATAAAGTGTTTCAGATCTCGTTTTTTTGGTACCTTTTTCATTTTTTTTTGGTTTTTGTAGATCTATATTATACACTCGTATTTCTTATGTTTTTAGTTTTTTAATTCTTTTATAAAATGTTTTTTGGGTTTTTGTAGTTTTTTTCGAGATCTAATAAATATATTTATTATACTCATATTTTTTTACATTTACAATCGTACTTCTTCACATTTACACTCGTAAATCATTACATTTACACTCGTATTTCCTCACATTTACACTCATATTTCTTTAAATTTACACTTGTATTTCCTCACATTTATACTCATATTTCTTTAAATTTACACTTGTATTTTCTCACATTTGCACTCATTTTTCTTTATGTTTTTTTACACTTGTATTATTTTACAGTTACAATCGTTTTTCTTTAAATTTACACTTTTTTTTTCAGAACTATACACTGGTTTTTATACATTTACACATTTACAAATCATATTATAATAATTTGTATTCTTAGATCAAATAAATATATTTATTATACTCATATTTCTTTACATTTACACTCGTATTTCTTTGCATTTACACTTATATTTCTTTACATTTACACTTATATTTCTTTACATTTACACGCATTTTTCAGATTTACACTTATATTTCTTTACAATTACACTCGTATTTCTTTACATTTACACTCATAATTTTTACATTTACACTCATATTTCTTTACATTTACACTCATATATTTGTACATTTACACTTGTTAAATTTATATAGATTTGCACTAATATATTTTTGTGGATATGAGTTGGTGATGGAGGACAACGGTGGTGGTGTTTGTTGGTAGTCGGACTAAAGTTTTACTCGTAAAGGACTAAAGTTACACTTATAAAGGACCAAAGTCACACTCAAAGGACCAAATTTACACTCTTAAACCTTCAAATTTACAGTTAAAATACTACATTTACACTCGTAAAACATCACATTTACACTTGTAAAATGTTAAAATTATATAGATTCAAAATTTCCGTCACAAAAAATCAAATTTACACTCTTAAAATGTTACATTTACACTCGTAAAACATCACATTTACACTTGTAAAATGTTAAAATTATATAAATTCAAAATTTTCGTCACAAAAAAACAAATTTACACTCTTAAAATGTTACATTTACACTCGTAAAACATCAAATTTACACTTGTAAAATGTTAAAATTATATAAATTCAAAATTTCCGTCTCAAAAAAACAAATTTACACTCTTAAAATGTTACATTTACACTCGTAAAACATCAAATTTACACTTGTAAAATGTTAAAATTATATAAATTCAAAATTTCCGTCACCAAAAATCAAATTTACACTCTTAAAATGTTACATTTACACTCGTAAAACATCACATTTACACTTGTAAAATGTTAAAATTATATAAATTCAAAATTTCCGTCACAAAAAATTAAATTTACACTCTTAAAATGTTACATTTACACTCGTAAAACATCACATTTACACTTGTAAAATGTTAAAATTATATAAATTAAAAATTTCCGTCACATTTACACTTGTAAAACTCATACAACATTACATTTACACTTCTGAAATCTAAAACTCAAAACTGATTAATTAGGGGCTAGAGAGAGAAAGAAAAATTAATTAGTGTATAGAAATTTGATTAGTGGTAATTTTTTTTGGTAATTTTCAATCTCAACCACCCATCTCAATCCAACCATCCACATTTTTTTGCTTTTCTTTTTAATAGCCCTTAATCAAATTCATCTCAACCATCCAATGAGTTCATCCAATGGCCCTTAGAAGGACTTATGGACTCAATTGGGAAGGAGGACTCATTGTCTATCTTTCCCTGACAGTTTGCCTCTTGCTTGATGCTGAATTCTTGCTCTAAGATCATACTGAATCATGGTAGCACATCTGCTAGGGCTTATCAGCTTGTGCTCACATCGACTCCCATTTCTCTACATCCAGATGTGATAGATTGTAGCATTAATGATGCTATTCAACACCCCAAATTTGAGTCTAGTAAATCTTCTATGTTGCCTCCAGTTCTGTACATTAGCATCAGATATCTGCACACCAGTCCTGCTCTGAAGGATCTGTAGTACTTTCCTGCTGCACTGACACCTTCCTTCTCTAATCATGAATCTTTCTTCCTTGATCTTTTCCATATCCATATATATCCATATATATATATATATATATATATATATATATATATATATATGTAGGATCCGGTGAGAACGATCATTCTGTGAGAACAGTGAGAACAATAATAAATAGCCTTTCGCTCCTACCACGTGCACATATATTATAATGACAATACGTATAAAATTCACTCAATAATCATCACTTTCACAGCTTCATCTTTATCTTTCAAATTACTAGCCAATTTCAAACACCCGTATTCCAAACAAATTGTCAATCAACCCATCAATTACAATTATTATTCCATCAATTATGATAGCTTAAGTAGTTAACCTCCTGATCATCCCTTCAATTAATTAATTACAATTATAATTGTATCTTCAATGTCGAGATCACCAGCCAGAAAACTACAATGATAATAATTGATTAATTCATCAATCCTTCAATGTCGGTATTGCTCAAAGAAAACACCATTTTAGCTTCTCGAAACGATTCGTCGCACTCAAGATCAATGCCAGTTCAAGTTCCGGAAACGAAACGATGCCATTTTAGTTTGATACAGCTTCCGCCACCATCGTCGAGGGCAACAACGGTGGAGCATGACTCAACACATGAGCTCTCCAATTATGACATGCTGCTCGTTTTTGTTCGGAACGATGTCGTTGAGTAAACGGCGGATTGAAGCGTCGTATAAGAAAAGATCGTCGCAGTTGTATGCCAATTATTTTCTTATTGTTTGGTGTTGATAAATTATTTTCTTATTGTTTGGTGTTGATATTGTTGTCTGAATCTTTAAGGCAGTGATACCAATTTATAACTTAACTATGAGTTTCTGAGTTTTTCATTTTACCATAACTAAATAATTAATCTCTCTCCCACTCAATTGGTCTACACTAATTTTTTATGTGTGTACACTAATATTTGATGTATCTAGCATCTATTTCAATGGATCTTAACATAGATACACCCAATTAGTTATTAGGTACATCAAAATTGGTTTGATATACATCAATCTGTACAATGTCAGTTAAACTACTGAGGTAAAACACTAATTTCGATTAGCTCCGACAGTGATAGACTTGATGAATATTGAACGTCATCAACCAGTTGTATACCATCGACCATCCATTTCGGGAAATTTTCCTCGGAAAGTGTGATTGTCGGTCGAAAATGTTATTGTCGGTGTTACGGCGACGATGGTAACACGGTAGTTGTGCACCAACGGAAAGGAGGGGAACGCTTGGAGGGACGAACTGATGGTGGGCTTCGTCGGAACGCTGGAGACCATTTGAAGGGGATGCCGAGGAGAATCTCGTCGGAGCTCCGGTGATTGGAGTTGTAGGTAACAGGGGTTAATGTATCGTATAATGGAAGATAGGTAATTTGCCTTTAGTGAAGCCGTGGAGGGATAATTTAGATTTAATCCCAACCATTCATATTTAGTCTAATCTAATGGTAGATATGCGTTCTCACCGTTCTCACCGAGTGGTCGTTCTCACCGGATCCTAAATCTATATATATATATATATATATATATATATATATATATATATATATATATATATATATATATATATATATATATATATATATATATATATATATATATATATATATATATATATATATATATATATATATATATAGGATCTCATATTGAGAACCGTGAGAACTCCACCTTACGGATTTTTTTTTCTAAAAAATAATGACATATTTGGATTCAGCATAGAATTTTATGCCTAGATAACATATTTCTTGGTCCAAAAAGTATAAATTATTTACAAAAATCGAGACGAGAATCATTTTATTAATTTTCATGCACCTACTACTTATTTTTCATGTATCTAATAATTTTCATGCACCTAGACCTATTTTCCGTGCACCTAAAGCCTGATATTTTCATGCACGTAGTAATCATTTTCATGCATGTAACAATTTTCAGGCACCTAGTATTCGTTTTCGTGCATCTATAGCCATTTTATTATACCTAATTGTATTTTTGTATATTAAGTTTATAATTTGTTAATAAAATCAGTAACTTTTGTTTAGATATACTAAAAATGTGGTTGAGTAAACTAAACAAAGGGTAAATAATCCATCAAAACTTTCGGAACTAGATTTAATGATGATTTAGTAAGGGTTCTCACGGTTCTCATTATGTTAGTGGTTCTCACCGGATCCTGACCCTATATATATAGAAAGAGAGAGAGAGAGAGAGAGAGAGAGAGAGAGAGAGAGAGAGAGAGAGAGAGAGAGATTGGATTTGGTGATTTTGATTTTGGTTACATGGTGAGTTGTGAGTTGGGGGAATCTTAGCCACTAGATTATATTAGAGATGAGTGGCCAAGATCAAATCTTACATGTCATATAAAACCATTGTCATTTACTTATTTTCTCTTTTTTCTAATGTTACTTTTTTTTTTACTTTAATTTTTTTTTTCTCTTTTTTACCTCGTGTTATTATGTTTTTTTTTACCACTTTAATTTTTTTCTCTTTTTTTTTTACCACATGTTATTGTGCTGTTATTGTTATTCCGCTGTTATTGTGATGTTATTCTGCTATTACTTTGATTTTTTTTACGATTTTTCTTTTTTTTTTCTTTTTTTTACCATATGATATTGTGCTGTTATTGTTATTCCGCTGTTATTGTGATGTTATTCTGCTGTTACTGTGAATTTTTTTACGACTTTGATTTTTTTGTCTTTTTTTTACCACGTGTTATTGTGCTGTTATTCTACTGTTATTCTGCTGTTATTGTGATGTTATTCCGGTGTCACTTTGATTTTTTACAACTTTGATTTTTTTACTACCTTTATTTTTTTTACTCTTATTTTTACCGCGTGTTATTGTGCTGTTATTCTGGTGTTATTGTGATGTTATTCCGGTGCCACTTTGATTTTTTTAAGGACTTTGATTTTTTTATCACGTGTTATTGTGCTGTTATTCTTCTATTATTGTGATGTTATTCCGGTGTAACTTTGATTTTTTTAACCACGTGTTAGTATTATCTTGGTGTTATTCTTATGTTATTGTGGTGTTAATCTGATATTATTGTACTATTATTGTAGTGTTATTCTTCTGTTATTCTCACGCTTCTCTAATTTTCTCATTATTCTAATGTATCCCATTGTTATTCTGTGTTACTCTTATGTTATTCAATATTACCTACTCTTGTTCCAAAAACGAGTCAAAACGAAGTTAAATAAAAGTATAATGACTTAGCCAAATCTCGTGCTTAACTTCGAGAAGGATCATTACTTGGCTTGAGTTACCACTAGTCGAATTCCGCCACGGTTCTCAATCGACTTAGCCATATTTCTGTTATAAGCCATATTCCTGAAAATGAATCTCGGGTAGTAGTCATGAAAACCAACCCCATCAAGGATAATACTGTATGTGATCGACCACAAGTAAATTATATGCAACTTGATTAAATCTAATATAGTTTGGAAATAGTAATACTCCCTTCAATTTAGAAATACTTTTATGAATACTATATGTATACACAGATTAAGAAGTATACCCAAAAGTAGAAATACTTATGTACAGTTCGTCCTTGAGGTGAAAACAATACAGTTCGAAAAACACAAATATTTGTAGTACCTTTCAGAATTCTCGTATTCATGTATACAGAAGGTATTTCAGAACCGAACCAAGTAGTTACATTTTATATTTTCGTTTGCATCAGGATAACACACCAAATGTGCAATGTGAAGTCGTGCACTAAATGGAAATGTTAACATTAAATGAAGTAATAATCATGATTGTGATTTGTAAATACCGATAAGAAATGTTATAACAGGAATATGGCTTAAAACACCATTAATTTCACCACTCAAACACCGCCATGGTTCTCAATCGACTTAGCCAAATCGAGTTACCACTAGCCGAATTCCGAGCCCAGACGTGCATTACTCGATCCGTTCACCATCATGTCGCTCCACCATCTCCACCAGTCACGGCCACCCTATGCTCCGATCAGATTCGTACCAGCATCATCGACATCAACGCACTCCGAGCACCACCGTGATCCTGCTCCACCATACCAACCGAATCGAGCCCAGAACAACCCTAAACGAACATGAATAGCCCGCTTAGTTATTTCGATCACTTAGGTGTGCGCCTGCGCTGCTCCTCCTATCGAACATGAATAGCCCAGATTTCTTAGACGGACAGCCACCAGCTCCTCGTCGCGAACTCGGAATCGAAACCAAGCCGCCATGGCTGTCCACCATCACTTCATTATACACAAATTAACAACCAAAGCAGCGATCCCGATGCGAGCTCGAATATGAAAACGAATTACAATTAGTATGGAATTGTTCTTGTGTTGATTTAGAGATTTTGATGGAGAATTTATTTGATCCGATGCATCGAATCAAATTCGTAATAATTGGAATTTATATTGATTTAATTGATAATCAATAAATAATAATGTTGTTAAGAAATTGAAAGGTAAGATTTGATGAGAGTAATTTGTGGATGGAGAGAGGTTGACGAGATGTGTTTAATAAGTGCGTGAGTTGGTTGTGTTTCATACGGAGTATAAGTTTGATCTCAGCGCTCGGTTTCCCATGATTCAATGATCCAGATTTTCCCAACTCACAACTCATCATAAGACCCCAATTCACGAGATCCCGCCTCTCTCTCTCTCTCTCTCTCTCTCTCTATATATATATATATATATATATATAGGGTCGGGATCCGGTGAGAACCACTAGTATAATGAGAACCATGAGAACCACTAATAATAATAATAATCATACGGACGACATCAAGCAAATAAAACGTGATTTTGTTTCAAACCTTCGCTCACCACCAAACCTTCGCTCAACCATCCTTTTCACAAAACTGCTTCTCTCTCATCTTTCTTTCTCTCTCTTCGACTGTCAAAACATTCAACATCACTCTTGCGATTCGACTAACAAATTCTTTCAAATTCTTCGACAATCAAACTATTCGACAATTAACTTTTGGACGATTTTCCGATCAATGGATCCTGTTAATTCGAGGTAAAGTTTCGAAATTGATTATTCATTTTTGTGAAATTAGGGTTTACATTTTGATCTCTTTGTAATTTTTTCAATCGTCGATTAAATTAATTGAATTTAGGGTTTGATTATCATGTTAGAATGTTTGTGAAATTTAGGGTTTGATTAATTTTTCAATTCATGATTACCTTTCGAAATTGTTGAATTATGTTTCTGAGATTAGGGTTTCGTGAATTAGATTGGGGAAACAGAGAAATTAGGGTTAGGAAAATTGAGAAATTACCAAAATTTGTTAAAATTATTAAATTAGGGGTGAGTTAGTGAATTAGATAGTCTTTAAAATCGTCAAAGTAGTAGTTATGTGCATTGAATTCTTATTTAGGCGCATCAAAATTCGTTTCAAATTCCGATTCGGATATCGACCTAACACCATTAGATAATCAAACTCCAATTCCATGGACACTATCCTGCTGTTATTGTTACTTAAGTCCATATTTTGGATAACTAAGAGGCGGTGAAAGGAGCTAGAATATGCGTGGTAACTGTGAGTACCAATTTTACCCGACTGACTAATGACTGTCATAATGGCGATCACTACCTATTTTTACTGATGTTGCATTGCTATAATGTTGACTGTGTAGTTCGCGCTTCTGATATACCCTTGCTACTATTTCAGTATGGAGTAAAAGTTAACCTGGTGACGAAATTGTCTAATCTTTGAATGGTTTGGACTTCTTGTGGTTTTCTTTGGCAACACAATTCGCGCTTCTGATATACCCTTGCTACTATGATGTAACTTATTTTACTGCTAGATCTAATCATGTTATTACTACTGACAGGCATAATGAATAAACATGTATTCTTACATTTAATCTGTAGTGTAGTAATAATTTATTCGGGGACAGTTGGGGCACTAACTTCCCAAATACAATATCTTAAATCCTACCAAAGTTCAAATACAGAATGTATATAGTCAACTTTTATTTCTTTCATTTTTAGTGGTTCATTTTTGAATGATGGGTTGTTGAATATTGTTGTCAAATGTGGTAAGGGTCAAAAATAGGGATTTATTTGATGGTATTTGCAGACTTGAGTTTTCATCTGTTTGTTTATTTGTAGGGGGGGGGAATAAATGTTTACCTATATTATATATAAATTGTGATTTTTGACTTATGATTGTTGATAGGTGTTTTGAATTTGGATGTTAATGAAAGAGGATAGTGATGTAGGTGCTAATCTTGCCCTCTTATCTTAAGAAACACTAGAAATAAGGGTAATTTTTTACGTGAATTTCCGATAATAGGGCTCACTGGGTATCACGTTGCGTATGATGTATCGTGTTGTTGGAGGATTTTAAGGAATTTGTGATGTTAGCTGTGTCTTATGCTCAACTTATCAAGACTAATAGGGAGGTGCTTTTTTTCGGAGGGAGGCACGTAAAGGGATTTTAAATTGTTGAGTTGAGTACATTAAACAATTTCATGAAGTAAAAGAGGGGTAAAGGCAGGAGCAAAGTATAGAATAAGAGGCTGGGGCGAAATTGAGATGGCTGGAATCGGACTTGAAAAGCGACTGGCTACTAGCATCTCCTAGTTTGGCTATAGAGTACTTCTTCCCTGGTGTAGTTTTCAGTGGTGGGTTTTGTCGTTTTTGGGATATTGGTGCATGAATTCTTAACTTCAATACCCGGCTCACTATTCTTTAGTTTTGAAATATGATGAAATTAAATGACCCACTTATCAGTTTATAATATCGTCATGACATCATTACCGTTTTTACATTATGAATATTTACGTTGTACTTATTTTGAAAGTCAATTAGCTCAAATGGGAGAGCATTGTGCAATGCACAAGATGTGGGTTCGACTCCCACATTGACTATGAAATACCAATTTTTTCTTTTACTCTAAGAATTTTCTTTTACTCTAAGAATGAAAAATAGTGTAATTGCTAATCCTATTTCCACTATGGCATGTATGGTAGTAATAGTTTGGTATATATGCTAGTCTTTGAAATGCTTAGCTTGTTGAACTTCTGATCATTGCAAAGGTATTGCATTGGCTCATTGCCATTGTTGTTGTTCGCTTGAGTCGTATCATGATCTGCACGCCATTTCCCGAATATTATTATGGCCTCCTAAATAATTGTCTTTGCATTGCTTGCATCATGACACGATTCTATCAATGGATTTATGATTTAATAGGCTATATGGGACTCGAACCCATATCTTTGTGCAAATTTTGCACATTACTCTACCATTGAGCTAATAGCCTTTAAAATACGCCATACAAATACGATTATGAAATAACGGGCGTTTCATATTATGGCAGCCTAAATAAGCGATATAAGGACATCTTTGAAATGTTTCTCACATAGTAAGATATGTAAGAGATACACTAAAATGCCTTGGAGTTACATAAAAAGACCGGTAAATACATTAAATCTCTTCCACCGTCATTTCCCTTATTTTATGTATATAGAACCTTATTTCATGCACATAGGATCTATTCATGCCCATATAAAATTAATGTCCTTAACTAACAGTAATTAGTATCATAATATAACCAACTAATGCAATGAAGAATTTTTAATGCACATAGAACCTTTTTCATGCACATAGAACCTTATTTCATGCACATATAATTTTATTTCGTGCACATAGAACACTTATTTCATGCGCATATAATTTTATTTCATGCACATAGAACCTTATTTCATGCACATAGAATCTTATTTCATGCCCATAAAATTAACGTCCTTAACCAAAAGTAATTAGTATCATAATATAACCAACCGGAACTGAACAACTTTTTCATGCACATAGAACCTTATTTCATGCATATAGAACCTTATTTCATGCATATATAACCTTATTTCATGCACATATAATTTTATTTATGCCCATTAAACACTTATTTCATGCACATAGAACCTTATTTCATGAACATAGAACCTTATTTCATGCACATAGAATCTTATTTCATGAAGCCATGGAGTTCAACAACGAGGAGAGATTTGGTCACATCTCAAACTACAGTTTATCATAGAATCTTAGTTTGAGATGTGACCAAATTTTCTTACAAGCTTCTCCTCGAAAGGGGTGTCGCCTTAGCAGTCTCATCACATTTCGTGATCGCCTTCAAAGGGCATTTTACATCATTGATACGACTTTCAAAAGCTGGATCGGGAATCGGAGAGAAGGGGACAAAAAAAACAGTAAACGGGTTCATTTCTTATAACCAGGATAGACAATTTGGTCACATCTCAAACTACAGTTTATCAATTACCATTTACAAGTTACCATAACTTAACAAGCAAAGAAATACCACTGTATCAACGACAACAAATACCCCACCTTAATCCGTTACTTTGCCTGATTTTGCCACCTCAAAGTAGTACTCCGTATTTAATTGTCCTTTATGTTTTTATTCCAAAATAAATCTCTCCTTGTCCATCTCCCAAAAATATTTGCTATTCTCAGATTTTGGTAATGCTTCCGGGTCAATTTGTTTTTCGAGAGAATCAAACGGGAAAAGCAGGAAAGAAAAAGCATGATTGAGAACAAAACCGAACTATGATCAATTGTTCTCATACTTCCAGAAACATTAGTCATTTGGTATGCATCAAAATGGTTTCACAAAGTTATCTAAAATAATAGGAGTATCATTGCTTGTTCGCGTAAAATTCAAGGCTAAATGCTCTAATCAGGCCTCTTTAACAGATCAAAATCCCAGAGGAATAACTACGTATTTAATTAGAAAAGTTCGAATCATGCGACTATGCGAGCAAAACAAACAAACAATGTTGGCAATTAGCAAACCAAATTAACTAAAAGAACAAAGCTTTCAAAATTCCAAATACACGCTTTTGAATTCCCACCAATCTCAGTACTTTTATCTCCTTTCAATTTTTCTTTCAAATTCGCCAATTCCGCCTCCGTCTCAGTCAATTTTCCCAGTAATTTTCCCTTCTCCTCATTAAATCCCCTCCTCAAGTCCTCCAGTTTCGCCTCCACCTCCTGATTATACTCCAAGGCCTGATTATGCTTCTTCACCGCCCTCGCCTCGGCATTCTTGCTAAACTTTAATTCGGATACTAAATCATCCAAATCGGCATTCTTGCAAAATGAAGCATTTTCGCAGGTTAAAAATGAAATTAATAAATGAGATGACAAATTAGGGTTTGATTATTGTTTAATTACGAAAACATCCGGAAATGCACCCCTAATTTCATTATTTCAACAAATTTATGTAATTTCTCGACTTCCCCAACCCTAATTTCTCAATTTCCCCAATCTAATTCACTAAATTCCTAATTTCACAAACATAATTCATCATTTAACACATTGATCAAGACCTAAATTTATCTAATTTAATCGACAAATAAAAGAACTACAAAGAGAAAAAGACAAAAATCCTAATTTCGTAGAAATTAATCAGCAATATCAAAAGTTTACCTCGTCGAATTATCGGATCCGATTATGATCGTCGAAGAGTTTGATCGGAATGTTTGTGATGATCGAATGTAGAGAAAGAAGGAGAAAGAAGAAGCTGCAATGCGTCGAATGATGTGATCGTCGAAGACAGAGAAAGAAAGATGAGAGAGAAAGTCAATTTCGTAAAATGAATCACAATTCAGAGTTTGGAGGTGCGTTGTTAACAAAATAAGAAAGTTTGTTTTTTTGTTCATCTCACCGTCAATCATAAGTTTGATCTAAAATTTGTGAGTGGTTTCATGATTTCATTATCTTGATAGTTCTCATGGATAGAATCTATATATATATATATATATATATATATATATATATATATATATATATATATATATATATAAACGCACTATATATATTAGAATATATATACTAGGACGCTTTTTTTTTTTTTTTTTACCAAATCTCAGATACACTTTTAACTATCGTAGGTACACTTTTTACCGAAATTCTATATACACTCTTTAAGAATGTAGATACACTTTTTTTTAGCTAGGTACATTTTTTACACTTTTACCGGAATCCTATATACACTTTTGTAGAGTGTAGATACACTTTTTTCTATCATAGGTACACTTTTTACCTGAATTCTATATACGCTTGTTAAGAATGTAATTTTATTAGATATTATAATTTACGCATCAAATGCCATTTTGCCCGTCACTTAACACATTGAACTCCATACCAGGTCATAGTTACAACAATTAATTATAATTAAATTACACTAACGATGTCAAAAACTTATAATCCAGAAAGTGAATTAAAGACAACAAATACTCTATAAACTTTTATTGGGCTAGAGAATACAAAATTACTTGTACTTCGATCTAGATACACGTATAAAATTAATGTATCTGTTAAAAATATGAGCTTAAAATTAGGTGAACAAATAACTAGACCTCTAAACCAGACTAGTTACGAGATGAAAATGATGAACCAGCAGTGAGTTAAAATTAGTTCAACTTCCAAAAGTGATTGAATCTTAATTTCAATACAAAAAAAATAAAATGAACGTTCATCATCATGATCAATCCTCAACTCTACCTCAAATAGCTGCGACGATCTCTCCTATATGAAGCTTGAATTTGCCTTTTTATTCAACAACGACATCGTTCCGAACAAAAAACAAAGAGCAACAACACCGTTCTTGCTTTACCGTTCTCCGAGGCGTAACATTTGCCAGCAAACACGAAAGCAATAGTCGAGCGGAACACGCTATAGATTAACTCAGGTAGTCCAATGGATATTATGTCACCAGAGTATAGTTCCTGCTAGCGATGATCTTTAGTGCGACGAAGCGTTTGCGGTACTGGAATCGAGCTTTCTTCGAGTATCACCGGTAATGGAGGTTATAATTTGCAGTACGAGGATTATTCCGTTGATTTATGGATGAACAACGATTCCAGCAGTCAGTTCTTTGAGAGATCTTATGATGATGAGTCCGCGCTCGATCTCTCCTCTTAGTAACGATAATTATACTGAAAAATTAAATCTAGTTCAACCTAAATTAATCAATTAACTATCTAATTAATGTAACTATGATAGTAATTTGATTTATTGATTGAAAATTTGTGCACAGTATTTGACGTTTGAAGGTGAGGAATATGAGTTCAGTGGTTGAGGAGAGGAGAGAGAAATAATTGAGTGAAAATTACTAAATACTTTATTACGTAGGTATGATATACAAAGTACATGGTAGGAGCGTGAGAGGTTATTTGTTACCACTTATTGTTCTCACCGAGTGGTTGTTCTCACTGGATCTTACCTATATATATATATATATATATATATATATATATATATATATATATATATATATAGGGGCGGTTTGGATTTAACTACCTTATCGTAACCGTACGAACCATCTAAAAAGGAAAGTTCAAGCGCGGTAATAAAACTCACCCTCACCTAAAAACTCATCCCAACAACAAAAAAAAAAAAATTGATCGAAGAAACGCGATCTCCATTGCTGCAAATCATCCTACTTTCCGCCATTATTGTTCTTGTCCCATGCGAATCTAAGAGGTAAGCTTTTACTCAGATTAGGGTTTACAAAATTTAAATCGTAAATTAGGGTTTGAACAAATTGAAATTCTTAAAATTAGGGTTTACCAATTTTAATCGTATTTTGAGATTTTGATGGTAATTTAGTTTGTGTTTTGATACTATTTTTAGGATGGTTATAATTTCATCATCTTCTCTTTTGATTCGGTATGAATTATTGTTGTAAATACATTTTTGGGAACTATTTTTTCAATTAAATTTGGGATCCATTTCTAAAATTGCTTAAGGTGTTGTAGGTGATAACGGAAAAGAGGATGAATCAATGATGAAGAAGTTATAGGTACACATTCTTGTTTTTTCTTATTGCGGAATGTCGGATACATGTATCTACTAAAGCGAAGTAGTGTATCTAGGATCACAAAGATATGTACCTCGTATAATTTTTCTATTTGTGGATAATTTTTCCGATTTGTTTTTGTATTTTTTTTTGGGTGGTTTAATGAGGGTCACAAGATATATCTCGTGAGAATAAAATTCTTAGCCAAAGATACATCTCTGGTGTTTGTTAGATACATCATTCACTATTTTGAAAAAAAAAATGTATCACGGCTAGCTAAAGCAGTGTATACGGCTAGCTAAAATAGTGTACCTAATGTGGCTTGGGTGGGAAAATCTGTGCTCCGTATGTGATAAATACGTCGTCGATTATGATTTTGTGCAAGTAGAGCGAGTCTTTCAAAAATTAAGCTAGTATAGCATTTGAAAATTTTTGGATGAATGTTTAGTAGTTTGAAAATCGCAAACTTCTTTCTCTCTGCACAAATTGTTGATGTATAGTGACATATGAATTATTGTATCTAATTTGAATGAGATGTGTACTGTGCGAGATAGTATACTGCTACTAATGTCCATGCCTCGGATATCTTGGTTGTACTTCCCTTGACGGATGCAACAGCACGCAAAAATGTAGCGAAAGCATGTATCTAATATCATAGTAATGTGTACCTATGGACTATATTTTTTGATTTTGTACTTTGGAACATAATGCGTTTCCTCTTGTGTGTCATTTCTGTGCGAGGCAGTATAGTTGCTTCTAATGTTGATGCTCTAATGAACAATGATATACCTCCTATGATTCCATTGACTAATGCACCAGGTAAAAAAATTGTGGTTTGTTCATTTACAAAGTTTGATTTAACTAATATAATGTACTTGCCTTAAAAATAACAACCTTTTGGTTAAATTGTCTTGTAGAAACCCCACAAGTTGGTTAGAAAACACAATTTTTGGATTCCCAAGCTGTCCAGAAGATCTAAAACCAATCAACCGTATGATGTTTTCAAATTTGGAAGATGGAATAGATTTTTACAACAAATACGCAAAAGTTTGTAGGTTTATTCCAAGGTTAGATTCAACAAAATTGGTTAATGGGATTGTTACACACAAGCTACTGTGTGTGTAATAAAGAAGGCAAAAGTAGGAACAAGTGGACTAAAAGAAAGAGGATATTACGAGAACAGGATGTGAAACTAAGGTTAGTTTTAAGAGAATTGACACCGGTGAATACCAAATTTATGATTTTGTTGAGATACACACACACGCAATGATGGTTACCCCCACTCTACAATGGTTCATATGAAACCATCTAGGAATTTGAATCTCTTTCACAAGAAAATGATCATGGATAATTCAAGAGTAAATCATGGTCCAGTGGATTCCTTTAGAATGTTTAAGGAATATGTAAAAGGGTACAAAAATGTTGGGGCTTCTTTAGAAGATTTCAAAAACTTTTCAAGGGATGTTAAGAAATATATCAAGGAATATGATGTTGAAATGTTATTGGAAACTTTCATGCAAAAAAAGGCTATGTCTCCATCATTTTATTTCGACTTTGAGGTGGATGATGAAAAAAGACTAAGTAAGGTTTTTTGGGCAGATCCAATCTCAATTAAAAACTATGCCCTTTTTGGTGAAGCCGTCTCTTTTGATGCTACTTATAACTTCAATGAATATAAAATGGTGTTTTGTCCGTTCTTTGGTGTGGACAACCATAAAAGATGTGTCACTTTTGCGGGTGGTTTGTTAAGAAAGAAAGATGGAGAATCATTTACCTGGTTATTTGAGAATTTTGTGAAGGCTATGGGTGATTGCTATCCTACTACAATTATAACTGACCAATGCAAAGACATCAATCAAGCTGTAAAAGATGTGTTTGGTGACAAAACACAACACCGATTATGCATGTGGCATATAATGAAAAAGTTGCCAGACAAAGTCGGGCCGACAATTTGCCAAAACACAAACTTTTTGAAGGAAATAAATTCTATTGTTTGGGATGGAGAGATTGATACACAAGAATTCGAATTGAGATGGAAATCAATCCTTTCTTCGTATGAGCTTTCTGATCATGAGTGGCTGAAGTCAATGTTTGACATACGTTCAAGTTGGATTCTGCCTACTTCGAGAGACATATATCTTGGTGGGATTATGCGCACAACATCAAGGTCGAGAATCGAAAATAGCTTCTTTGGAAATTTCACAAACCCGCACCTCACTCTTGTTGAGTTTTGGATGCGTTTCCAATCGGCTATGGATGCGCAGCGTTGGAAATATGCTAAGGTGATTTGCCGATGATAAGAACTCTTCTCCAAAATTATCAACACCTCTCCTTCTAGAAAAAAAAACCTCTGAATTTTACACCACCACTGTTTTTTATCAATTTCAAGAAGAACTCCAAGCTGCGTGTTTTACTTGTGGTCTTTCACCGAGGACAACTGAAGACAACAATGAGCATATTTCAATAATGGACCGCGAGAAAGACAAGGTATACACAGTTGATTTAAGTGGTAATAAATTTTCTTGTTCATGTAAGATGTTTGAAAGGATTGGGTTACTTTGTAAGCATGTTCTGTGGGTGTTAAAAGATAGAGGGTTTGATGATATCCCTACGGAGTATCTATTAGACAGATGGGGCAAATATGCAACTTGTCGTCCCATTTTTAATGTTGTTGGGACAACTCTCCTAGCTGATTGTATGTCAATAGAAAACCACCAAAGTAAGATAAGTGAATTGTGGTCGGAAGTATTTACTTGATTTCGCTTGTTGAAGATAATGAGGAACTTGGTGATGAGTTGCTTGAACTTCTTGGCGCTTTCAACGAGAAATTGATGATTTCGATTAAGCGTGGGAAGTCAAAAAACAAGAAAGCTGAAATTGAGATGCTTATTGGCTCGAAAATACCGCCTCGAAGCTAGTGTTCTACCACCGAGAAAAGTGTAAGAATAAGGGATCAGGAAGACGGATTACTTCAAACAAGGAAAAGGCAGTACAAGAAAATGCAAAGCCCTTGAGGAAATGTCGTGCTTGCGGTGAAATGACTCATCATGATAGTAGGAATTGCCCAAGTCGAGCCACTCAAAAGTGAGTCCAGTTTGATTTTAGCTAGAAAAAGTTTAAGTTGCATTAAGTATTCTAAAAACTTTCTAGTATGTAAAGACTTCTAAGAAGTATGTTGTATTTGACTTTAAATAGTGGTCTTTCTAGTAAGTAAAGACTTCTAAGAAGTATGTTTAATTAACGCATCATGATAGTAGGAATTGCCCAAGTCGCGAAGTGTTATTTGGTTGTCTAATGTCTCACATTTACTGTTCAAACACTTTGCTTCTCTATTATTATACTAACTTTTATTGTGTACCCTCAAAAGTCGAGGTGTGACACACATAATTAAAAATAAAATATAAATACAAATTGAAGATTAAGTTCTTTATTTTAAAAAAATTGATGAAACAATGGGAATAGTGAATTGGTGTAGTTTTTCTCGTATCTGAAACCGTCATTCACAGGACCCATCTGAAACCGTCATTCACTTGGAATTAAACGAAGAATGAGTTTCAATTCTTTTTGGATTAAACCGTCATTTACACATTTCTAGACATTTCATCTGCCTTAATTATTTACCACACATTTACACATTTCTAGACATTTCTAGACATCGTGGCAAGTGCCATGAATGTGGTTATTTACAACGTTTCACACCAAACATTCATTCGTTCAACTCTATGCATTGCATCTGCCTTAATTATTTCTATATAAATAGGTTTTACAATCTCTTTGTTTCAAAAAACTTCAAACTTAATCCATACTGAATTCCCTCTCAACCATTATGTCTTCTAATAATTCATCTGATGCATCCTATGAATCTGATGCATCCTATGAATCTGATGCATCCTTTGATTCAGTAGAAAGTTTTGGACGCCATTCCGAAATATCGTACGTCAAACCTGTGATGTGTATTCTTTATAATTTGCCAAGCACACGAGATGGGTTTGGAAAGGAAACTCTCTCATATGATCTTGACAGATTATTAGAAATTATTCGGGGTGCTGGATTAAATTTAGTTCAAGCTATCCACCCGGCTATTACTGACAATGGGTCGTTCAAGGGACATGCAATGATTGAGTTTGGAGCGGGAGATGAGCGCAAATGCTTCCTTCAAGCTCGCAAACTGGAGCGCGCTTTTTCTAATAATGAAGCTTCGAGGTGGTGGTTTGAAAACGTTAAACCTCCGTCAGGACCATATTTATGGGTTGCTAATAGAGATGATTTGGGACTGGTCGCATATTTGTATGCGAAGGGGCCTTCCTTTGAGTTCGGGACAATTCCGCTTGCATGGGAAAACGACCCGGTGGATTGGGTTGAAGGTGATAATGATGTTTTCAGTGATATTCGTTTTGAAATCCGCAATTACTTTCCGGATTATTAATTTGTACTGTACTTTTTATTATGTTGGTTATATTTTATTAACTTCAAAGATCGGCTACAATCCACATTTTGAATAATAAGTAGATTAAATTGAGTCTTGTTCAGCTTGGATTTGGTACGGCCAAGTCAGAATTTGGGTAAAATTGGATTGTAGAATTTCCGTTCGCTTTGTCGGGTACCAATTGTTAATAGAATTAAGAACTTAGTATTATTATAAGTCCGAAACTATTGATGAATATGTAAGTTGTTTATTCATTTCTTATATCTTGATTTCTTGTATTATTATTATTCTTGGATTTCATAATAGTTATTGTTAATCAATGTTTTAAAACTGAGTTCCGAGTTTCTACTGTCAAGGTGCACATGAATATTAACCCATATGGCCTTATGTATCATCCATTTGTTGCAATATCGGTTCTATATAGCGAAGAGGTTTTAGCCTAGTGATTGAAACAGAGGTATCATGATTCATGACAACACATGGGTTCAAATCCCTCTCATATATTGCCGACGATTTGTGTTTTCAATATAGCGATCAGGAATTCAGGATGCATGCATATGCTTCCTTAACCGGTGCATACTTGGATTCAATTACAGCCGAGTTTCTTCTCGGTTTGATTTGTGAATAAGAGTAATCAATGTTATAAGAATATTAAGAGTTTCCACACTTTAAACTGAATAAGAGTAACATCCACAGTTTGTTAAATGAAAGAACAACAAAGCGAACACAAAAAGAATATGTGTATCCACAAAGCCGGGGATGTGTATCCACAAAGCCAGGGATGTGTATCCAGACAGCCGACAATGCGTATCCACACAGATGCAGGTGTGTATCCACACAGCCATGGAATGTTTGAACACAACACTATGAAGGCACAGAAAAAATGTAAACGTCAATAACCCGATTCGAACACTAAGAAATGTATACTTGGATTCGAACACTAAAATGTATACTTGGATTCAATTACAGCCATGGAATGTTTGAACACAACACTAAAAAATGTTTGAACACAATAACCCGATTCGAAATATTGAGTCAAAAATGTTCCTGGAATGTTTGAACACAACACTATTAAATTCAAATACATTTCACTACGCACAACACATCCTCAAAACACACTCCCATCTACGAACTCACCTGGTCATAAAACATGAAAAAAGTAACGTTAAGTTAGTTTAAAATAATTTTATATGTAAAATAAAATTAACATCTCCGGCACATAAGTGCCTACAAAATAGTAGGGATGTGTATCTGCGAAGCCGGGGCTGTGTATTCACAAACCAGCGGGTGTGTATCCAAACAGCCAGAGATGTGTATCCACACTAGTTGCAGGTGTGTATCCACAGAATATAACCACGAGGTTGAGTCTAAATTTGGAGTTTCAGAAACTTCTACTTTCTTTATCTATATTAATATTACCAACTTGATGAAAGTAGACATTATAATCAATGGCAAGTGGGAGTTAGTCTTGTGTAAGATGATTTTACACTAATATAGTTGTAAAACGGATCTAAACACAAACTCTATTAGTAGCTAAACAAAAGTGATTTAAAGATTCCGTCTTACAATAAATTTGTGTAAAACCGCCGAACACGAATAATTGTGTTTGTTTTCCTCCCAACATATATGAAGGCACAGAAAAAATGTAAACGTCTTACAATAAATTTGTGTAAAATCTGCCATTTGGTGAAGGGAAATGAACTCTAAACTACTACAGAAATTACTATCAGGTGTGTATGCAGCCAGAGATGTGTAACCGCACATTCTGATATGTGTATCTAGACAGCTAACAATACGTAACGCACATTCTGCGGTGTGTATGCAGGCATTTGCAGTGTGTATGCGAGACAACTGCAGTGTGTATCAAGCAAGCCGGTGGGATGTATCTGCACTGCCCAAGAAGCGTAACCTCACAACCTCGTGGACCGGATAAGTGTATCCACACGGCGGGAGAGGTGTGTATCTACACACTTTGAAATAAGTCTATCCAGCAATTTAAGATTGTGTACCCCTACTAATGTATTCTATCTCACCTACATATATGTATCTATCAGTTCCACATATTCAAAAATTACCTTTGCAGTATTTTTCTCCCACTTGAGTAGTTTCAACATAATTTGTCGACGATAAGCAATCATATTCTGCAAATTAAAAAACATTGATAACAACAGTAAAAAACGATAAATAGAGAAATGAAAAACTGACATTTAGCTAATTTGGCAAGCTTACTTTGAAATAGTTTTGGTCCTCCCATAATTTCCTATCGTGTATTGCACCCTCCGGAAACTTCATAACAAATAGTCCGCAATCATAACTACACATCTGATTAAGATTATTAGACTAAAAAAGCGCAACCATTTTCGGACTAATAAATAAAGGATTTTTTAGAAAACTTACGTGTTTTCTTGCCGAGGTACATTGATAACAACAGTAGTAAACAAGATGATGCCCTTAAGATGATTGTAACCCTTGTGGCCCTCAAACTGACTTGCAACATGGAACACCTTTGAATGACAACAACTTATCAAAAATAGTAATAAAATAATTTCATCCTAACTGATAATAAAAATGCAAAAATATAACAAAAAAAGTAGGGGCCATACAATATCCTCCACATAAGAATTATACTCCTCAATATCATCTGCTTTTTCTAACTTTGGCTTGCATGAGTCCAAGATATAGTTTTCTTGTTTCTTGAGGTCCGACACACAAGCTAACCAATGATTACCATTTTTGCCAATTGTGAAAAACACCTACCAATGTCATAGCAGCAAAGGTCATACAATGACATTCCACCCAACGCCAAAACAACTTTTAGGTAGATTCCCAACAAATTTACCTTTTCAATAGTTGCTCCATTTTCAGGCTTGTAGTGCATCTTAAGATGAGGGCACCAGACAATATTCCCTTTCTGAGGCCTTAATGCGGGCTTAACAAAGCGAAAATTATAAAATTGTTTAGATATTGAGGACTAATACATCGAAAAAGCGCATTTTCAAATCTGAATCAACATGTATAAAAATGCATTTTTGAATCTGAAAAACTGCATTTTCGAATCTGAATCTTAATTATCTACCGGATTATTTGTTGGCAAGTAGAGAATATCAGTCCTATCATATGTGCACATCACACCATACATATCAAGCACCTACATATAAATGATCATGATCTAAATATCACAAAAAGATTAGTATAAATAATAATAATAATAATACTAATAAAGGTGTAGGAAAACTTACCAAATCCATTATCCGGTCCGATTTTGCAAACTTTGTATTCCTTTTCGACACACATCGCCATCCACTCGGTATTCACAAGAGTCTCGTCTAAAGCTGTAAATGAATATAATTAGAACATAAAAGTGCATCAACAAAATTTAATTGTGCAAATATGTTATCGATTTCACAACTTACTCGATGCCTTTACCCCTTTTCATTACTTGACAAGAAGAAGGTATCGTGAGTTGGCGTTGACATTGATGTTGTGATTTGCCTTCTCATTTGGAACTCTTGGTCAATTGCTTCAAATCTAGAAAAAATAAGGGACAAAACAAAAAATTAAATTTATCAAGAAAATTACAACTTCATTAGAAAGTAATTTATGATTATATTTACTCAAAGGAATAGAGGGATACCTCGTATCAAAACTCAAAGATCCGGCTTTTGATAAGAGTTTATCCTTGATTTATTAAATCGAAACAACAAAATGCGAGAGCAAACTCTTGCAGCAAAAAGCTTAACTTGGTTGTGCTACAAAACAAATTGGAATATATGTTAAGCATTACATGTGTCTAGAAACAAATTGGAATATATCTTAAACATTATAGACTAGCAAATTGATTGAATTGTATCTAGGTAGCTAGATGTATACTATATGAAATCATAACTTACATCATTTAGACCCAAAGGGAAACCCTTTCTAGTGCCTCTGTACTTCTCCAACAAACGCATGAGATAAATCCCAGAATCAACTCCATCACCCATATTTGATTTCGGAATATACTCCTCTCTCACCAGATTCTTGACGTCTTGTATAGATGGAATCTTGTTCGGACCAAGCAATTCATAACAAATTGTACCTGCATTTGGCAAAGTTGTTTAGCAAACCAAAATAAATATGACATTCAGAAAAGGACTTTACAGGTCATACCGTAGACTCAATAATTGTTGTATAATTCTGATTTTGGCTTCATCACATGCAGATTTCCAACTTCATTGCTATGAAGTTAAAACAAAACACAAATGGCGTCTCGGAGATTATTGGAACAAATATCTGCAATTTCATGTTAAAAAGTCGAAAACTTGCAGTTTAAAAATAGTAGTAAGCTGGCACATTGAATAAAAAACTTGCGGTTTAAAACGCAAATATTTTTTACGAGATTTGCTCCAAAATTGTGATTAATGCCGGTAGTATGAGTAGCAATAAGGGGATCCTGGTGATTAGAAAAAAATTATAAGAAAATGTAGCGGAGTATGACTGCAAAAGAGATAAACATGAGTAATCCCAAGAATATCATCAGATTATTATACAAAATTTACTTCTTCATCGGTTTGCGGGAGATACACCCTATACTGTGGGCCATTTGCTCTACGTGTTTCACTTTCGTTCAAAATGAAACACCAAGCATGTATAATGATTTAGGCACTATGTCACTGTCACTACCGTCTTCAAATCGCCCGACTAAGTTTATGGTTATCACATTGGAAGAGGATCTCACTGAATAAACATGTATCGATAAAAGTTAGTTACGACAATCATACTTTATAAACAAAAAAGTGTCTAACACAAATTCATAGACAATGTTAGAAAAATCATACCTTTCATCGGATGTCTCGAAAATACATATTCCAATACATCTTTTTCAACTTTATTCAAATTCCCGCCAACTATAATACTTCACGAAGGAAAGGAGATTTGAAAAATTGTGATTCAACTCTCTTTCTCTTAAGCATTGCTCTTGTAATGTGCCTTTGGTTCTTTTGGTGGCAATGAGAAAATCGGTTCAACAACAATTGGTTCCACAACTTCAACCCCATCTCCAATATTTTGAGCAATATCACGAACTTTTTAACTCATCTTCTTGTGATTGTGATTACGAACTTAGTAATCTAAATGAAGGTGGGGTAAAATCATTATCCGATGGGAGGGAAGGTGGTGTAAACTTTGGAGGGGAGGGGTGTATAAACCGTGGAGACCGTCGAACAAATGTAGAAGATTTTTGTTTCTTCTCAAAATTCAGTGGCTCAAACTCTTGAGACTCAGAGTCCAAAACAATAGGAGAAGCTGGCTTAGCTTTGGTGTTGTGAAACAGGAATCAAGCGTTACACAAGTTGGTTTGTTGATAACATTACTTTTCTCTTTTTTGGCCGTTTTCCCAAAGCAATTTCTAATTTAAGAAGAGCTGCCAACAACTCATCCTCATTATCAAATTTGAGTTTACCAAACTTAGTAAGTGGATACTGCTCCTCACTATCACCTTCATTACAAACAGCTCCATTATCTCCCACGTTGTCAGCTCCTCTCTTGTTCACTTTTCAGCTACCTTCTCTTCCACTCTGACAGACTCATCAACTTTATTCACAGGAATATTCAATCCCTCTGTTGTAGGTTGTGTTGAATAAGAGCAATCACTTAAAGTAGACGCGATTTGAGCCATCTTTTGTACAATCTTACTGTCAGGATAATTCATTCTAGCTTCTACCAAAGACTTTGAGAAGCTAGAATAGGCAAGAGCAAGATTGTTTGCATCTTCTGCCAATTTCTTGAAAGTAAACATCTTGCTCGGCTCATTGTCCTCCTCCACTGTCTCAGTAGCCTTAGGGTCCTCAGTAGGCTTTGGGTCCTCAGTAATCTCAGTAGGCTTTGGGTGCTCAGTAGCCTCAAGTTCTCGAATAAAAGCCTCAGGCATATCCAATTGTATTGGGATAGTAAAAGTTACATGCTGAACCGTAGCCTTGACAATGCGACATAGAACACCTCCAGTACCAAACCCATCCTTCATCTCATCCTTAAGCCTAGATTTTATCCTTTCTTTCGTCCATGATGCTATTGTTGGGAATACCCGAGTGGTGAAAAATAATCAAGGATACTCTATCAAGATAGATGAAAACGAACACCATGATAGGCCCAACAAAATTATCATTTCCAGACATTCTCCAATCTTTAATAGCTTCAATAAAGCGTTGTCCAGTAAATTTGCCCCGATTAAATGATGCAACAAACTGAAATATCTTCTAAACACTTCAACACTCGTGGTGGCACAAGTCCCTTTTACGCCCATCAAAAATCTTTGAGACAATGAATACAATAAAGTTTCTTTTAAACTCTTCCCCGCCGTCTCTTTGGCTAATTATCAGTTGTAATATATCCTTAACATCAACCTTTGTGGAATCTTTTGTATTGAATTGTCTCAACCATCTACTCTTTAACTCAACAAAGTCAACACTCCTATATGTTGAGGAAGCTATCGTGACATCATTTGCACCCATAGGAATACCAAGTGATAAATGAACATCTTCATCCGTTATTTGAAGTTGCCCTTTCATATAGGAGCATGACGGTATGTTGAATTTGGTAACTAACCAATGTGCAAGAGCACCTGGAACCATATCTGTCCGGAGATTAAGAACCCCACCAAAGCCCATGTCCTTTACATCAGCTACTTGTTTTGCACTCAAATTACTGTTGATAAATGTCAACAACATTTTAGGTGACATACGTGTCCTCAAATAACACTGCCCCAAGCCATCATCATCTTTTAAATTTGTTTTATGACTTTCTTGCATCGACTTCTCTTAGTAATAGCATTCAGGTTTGCTTGCTTGTACTTGCACCATCGTTATATAGCGTCAACTTATCCATGTGTGGTAATCTGAAAATATGATTAAAATGTGTGGTTAAAAACATGTGTATCTATAAACCAAAAAATACCATTGACAAAATACATTATTCACGAATGACAAGAATTTTACATTGTGAAGAAGATAAATGGAATAAGAAGCAAAAATAGGAAGCACAAATCTGAAAGAAAGTGAGACAATGACATTTGACACACACCTACAAAACTTTAAATAGTGAATCTAGCGTGCTAGATGTAAGTATCTAACTCTTTGTAAAACATGTATGTACCTAAGAAATAAGAGCTATGTATCTATCAGACGGAAAAAGGATCAAAAACGGAATGAAATCATAAAATTAAACTAAAAAAAGTAAAAACTTATACAAAAGAAGATCTTGCTAATATTGGATACAAAAGTAAAAAATTATATTACAAATAGAGAGTACGCAAAATGTTAAACAACTTACTACAAATTATACAAAAGAAGTACATAATTATACAAAGGTTTATAACAACTACATAATTATACATAATAACTACTAAAAAAAAAGAGAAAAATTACACATAAACTAACTTGCGCTATATGTCAAGCGGGAAAGGGAAATAAAAAAAAAAGAAATTTTCACGAGTAATTAGCAAATCTGCTGCAATGGAAATTCTTTGTGCTTCTTGTCTCGGATGGCGAGCTCTAAGCAACAACAACACTTCGCCAATTGCAATATCATTAGGAATGTTAAGATGCATATTAGGAATTTCACTTTTTGCCTGGTGAAAATGGAGGATGAACTTTGCTATCATATTGTCCGTTAAAAAACATTTGCAGCTTTGATAAAGGATGTTAGGACCTCTACGAGCAATCCGTACCCCATTCAAATCATTTAGAAGTAAAGACCCCAAGAATGCCATGTCAACACGAGGTGCATTTCGATGTATGAGAAAGAGTTGACACCAATTTCTACAAACCATTGCCATATTTGCCTTATCTTCGTACAAATCAAGTCGTGTGAATATCTCATTCATTAAATGTTGATTATTAAAAACATCATATTGTGCTTCAGAGCTTGTGCCATTGACGGTAACTTCCTTTAACGGATCAAATGAAAACTCCATTCCCTTTTGCTTTTTAGATACATAATTACTAATAAAGTTTTCTTTATCTTCTGCTAGAATATTAACAACACACCCATTGCACCAATTTTCCATAGATGATTATGTAGACTTAATTAAGAATAAAGTATTTGGACCTACATTTTTAGCAAGTTAGGAAAAAAAGAAAATTAGTTACAAAAAAATAAACTGAAAATAACTAAGATGAAATTTAATTCTGTTTCGACACAACTCCCGCACATGTGTAACCTATAGAAGTAGCATGTGTATCCTATAGAAGTAGCATGTGTATGTTGTAGGCAAGAGATATATACCTAGAGGTAAAAGTACGCTATGAACACAAAGAACACATGCTAATATTGGAAGACACACAGCTAACGCTACCGGATACATGAAAACAAATTGTGCATCCAAGAAGAGTATCATGTGTATTAAAGAATCGACAAATGTGTATCAGAATACAAAAAGGCCTAATATGGCATCCTAATTGTGGACTTAGCCCAAAAAACGTGAGACTCTTCTGAATTATGACCCAGCACAAAAAATCGCAAACATTAAAATAGTTCCATCCATTTTTAAAATAGATATTGTCACTTTGTATAAGAAGGTACATAGGCTAATGCTCCAGGATACATGAAGCAATTTGTGTATCCAAAGTGAAAGAAGCATGTGTATTCGTAAGTGACAAATGTGTATCCGAGAATAACAAAGACCTAAGATGGCGGCCTAATTGTGGACTTTGCCCAAACCGTGAGACTCTTCGAATTATGACCCAAAGACAAAAATCGCGAACATGAAAATAAAATGGACGGACATGCACAAGCTATCACATCGCATACGAAAGCTTGATTGTGTGGATCCTATAGAAGGAGCATGCGTATCCGTATGTAAGAGATGTGTAGCTAGACTTAAAAATACACCAATAAAACACAAAGACAACCGAGCATACCACTTAATGAGAACTCACACCGACGCCAACGAGAAAAATCAATCGCATCCCCTCAAAACACATGACAACATAACACAACAGATAACCATAGCAATTAAAACAGTAATTATATACGTTTGAGATTCAATAATCAACATGTGAAGCTTAATAAAGATCAAAAATCAAAAAATATAAATCAGCTGAAACATAAACAACATAAAAATGAAGAAATTAGGGTTACAACATGATAGAAAACGTCGCCGTCGGAAGGCAATGGGAGATCAAGTCGCCACCGTCGCCGTCGCCGTCGCGGTCGTCGGTGATGTCGCCGTCGGGGGCGGTGGTCGGTGATGAGAGAGAAGTAGTCACCGTCGAGGATAACAGTGAGATGGACGGGAGTGTATGTGAAATTGTGAGTGTGATTGTCGTTTATAAAAAAAGTACACAAAGTGAGGGGTATTAGTAGTTAAATGCAGTTCGCACCGTAATTTGGTTAAATACAGATCCGATTCTATATATATATATATATATATATATATATATATATATATATATATATATATATATATATATATATATATATATATATATATATATATATATATATATATATATATATATATATATATATATATAGAGTTAGGATCTAGAGAGTCTAGCTTCTTAGGGTGAGTCCGTCCTACCATCTTAAACCGTTGGATCTCTAAAGATCAACGAATCAGATTGATTAAAAATATGGATGACGCATGTCTAGAAATTCCTAGGGTTTCCTCGTCTAAATTTCTCTTAGATCGCTCCTTTGTACTCGAGGTTTATCTCACGATTTTATCGTGAGATTGGTTTTCTGCTTTGTTTTTCTTTGTTTGTTTTTGTCTTCTCTATGCAGGGTCAGGGGAATAGGATGACGCGAGGCTTTCATCGAGATGGGAAAGAACCGGTTGATGAGGGGACAGGTAGTACGGTGACGGCGTTTGAATGGGACGATGAGGCTGAGGAGAATCCGGGAAAGGGGCGGTTACTTCTTGTTGGGAAAGTTTGGGCGTCCAAATCTATTAATGTGAAGGCGGCGATTGACTCAATGATCAAGCTATGGAATCCAGCGAAACCGATGGTAGGGAATGTTATCGATCCAAAGGACAATCTCTTTGTGTTTCGATTTGGTGACGAGCGTGATAAGGCTAGGGTTTTGGAGGGACAACCATGGCACTTCGGCAAATTTCTTTGGTGCTTTAACGAACCAAATATGGAAGGTAAACTTACTGATGTTCCATTATTTCACTTCCCAATATGGACGCGTGTTTACGATTTGCCCATCTTGGGTCGGTCAAGCGAGACTAATTTGAGGAAAATTGGGGAGTCTTTAGGGGCGTTTATTGCTGCGGAGAATGGCCCTAATTCTGAGCTTGATAGGGCTGTTCGAATTCGAGTATTGCGTGATGTTCGCAACCCTTTGCAAACTAATGTGCCGATTAAGATGAAAGGTGGGCAGGTTATTCAATTCGAAGTCAAATATGAACGATTACCACTGTATTGTTATGGCTGCGGGCATCTAGGGCACGGGGAAAAGGATTGCGAAGATGGACCGTATGAGGATGGGGAGTTGAAATTTGGGGACTGGCTTAGGGCATCACCTTGGAAAGTTACCAAAACTGTACAAGACATCCCAGGGCGAGCCCGAAAGGATTTAACGACTGTTTTTGAGACTGAGGCACGGGAAGCTGCTGAAAATGATATTGCGAAGATGATAGACAAGCTTCAAGCTATTGCTATTGATTTAAAAATGAAGAAATCTAATGCTAAGGCAGAAGTGACGCGAAGTGAGGAAGGGGGCGAGGGTGGGAGGACTGAGAAGGGACCGTTGGAGCTGTCTGTGGTGGGTGAAGAAATCAGCGAGGAGGGGTCTCACAAGAAGGGGTTGGTGGGGGAGGTTGTAGGGGAGAGAGGGAGCTACCAGGGGGAGGAGGGCGAGGATAGGGAGTTGATGGAGATGGGTGATAAGATGACTGAAGAGGGAGAGTGCTTGGCCACGGGGCCTTTATGGGAGGAGGGTTCGTTTATGGGGGTGCAGGAGGGGGGACGGATAGGGGCGTCTGGTGTTAAGAAATGGACTAGATTAGGGAGGGAGGTGGCGAGGGGAGAAGGAGAAGCGCGTGTCCAGGTGACGGGAAAGAGGTGGAGGGATGATGAGGAGATGGGTGCTGGTGGGAAAAAGCAGAAACATATAGACGGGGACGTCTTAATATCTGAGGCGGAGGTTGAGGGAGCTCAACCCCGCTGGGCCCAATGAATCTGTTAAGCCTTAATTGTCGGGGCTTGGGCAACCTCGACGCTGTAAATAATCTTAGGGCCCTGGTGCGGAGGGAGGCTCCGGCCATGATTTTTCTGTGTGAAACGAAGCTTTGTGGACGAGACATGAGAAAGGTGAGGGAGAAATTAGACGGGTATTTTGGCATTGAGGTGGATAGTATGGGAAGATCGGGTGGCCTTGCTTTCATGTGGAAAAAGGAGATCGACTGTACCTTAAAGTCGGCCTCTGTACACCACATTGACCTCGTTGTGCGTGAAGGAGAAAGAGAGTGGAGGGCGACGGGTTTTTATGGGTGGCCTGCGGTTGGAGATAGACATTTATCGTGGACTCTTCTTCGTGTTCTCTATGGGCAATCGGACCTACCCTGGGTATGTATTGGCGATTTTAATGAGATCCTTTTTTCCACTGAGATGAAGGGCGGGAGTAGAGCGCAATGGCAAATGAACAATTTCCAAGCAGCGGTGGACGAGTGTGGTCTGAGGGATATAGCCTGGGAGGGATATCAGTTTACTTGGGATAATGGTCAGGGGGGAGAAGCAAATAGGCAATGCATGTTGGATAGAGCTATGTGCACGAATTCTTGGCTCGATATCTTCCCATATGCGAAAACTGTTCACTTGGATCGTGAATGGTCTGATCATGCTCCAATTAAACTTATTTTGGATAAAAGGGTGACGGGGGCCGAACCAAAGAGAGGGTTTAAATTTGAGCAGGCTTGGCTGGGGGAGGAAGGGTGTGAGGAGGCGGTATGGCGTGGGGTTAGTAAGGGAAATGTGGGGCTTGGTGAGGTGTTGAAACAGTGTGCCCGGGAGTTACAAGCGTGGAAGAAGAATGGTATTCGTAAAATTGGATACTTGGTGGAGCGGAAATGTAAACAATTGAATCGGCTTAATGAAGGAGACCGATCAGAGGTGGCTGTGCGAAAGAGGAAGAAGTTAGTGGCCGAAATAGCCACACTACGAAGACAGGAAGAGCAGTACTGGCGACAACGATCGAGAGCTCTTTGGTTGCAAGACGGGGATCGAAATACAAAGTTCTTCCATGCCAGAGCTGGGGAGAGGAAAAGAAAAAACCATATAGGTATGCTGGTTGATGATAGTGGTGTGAACCGTGTGGGACATGAGGAGATTGCGCGGGTTTCTACTGACTATTTCCGAGATCTGTTCACGTCCGCGCAGCCCCAGAACTTTGATGACGTTTTGATAGGCATGGAAAACCGGGTACTGGACCGAATGAATTTGGTCTTGAAGGCCGAATATCGAGAAGAAGAAATTGTGGAAGCCCTTAATCAGATGCACCCGCTTAAAGCCCCGGGTCCAGACGGTATGAATGGTCTCTTCTTTCAATCTTTCTGGCATTTAATCGGTAAAGATGTTGTGGGTACTGTGCTTGGAATTCTTCGTGGTGATTTATCTCCGGCGGACTTTAATAAAACTAATATTGTCTTACTTCCGAAGAAGAAGGCGCCGGATAAGATAAGGGATTTTAGGCCGATAAGACTATGTAATGTAGTGTATAAACTGGTCTCAAAAGTTTTGGCGAACAGATTGAAAGTTTTCCTTCCCGAAGTGGTGTCCGAAAATCAGAGTGCTTTTACTCCAGGCCGTCTAATTACTGATAATGTCTTGGTCGCTTTCGAGATGTTTCATCATCTTAAAAATTCGAGACAGCTAGATGGTTCTATGGCAATAAAATTGGATATGGCGAAAGCTTATGACAGAGTGGAGTGGAGTTTTCTGAGACGGATTTTGGAGGTGATGAATTTCGATCAGGGATGGGTTAATCGAGTGATGGCTTGCGTGTCCTCGGTGTCATTCTCGGTGCTTATTAATGGGGTTCAGACAGAAGAATTTAAACCGGGAAGGGGGCTAAGACAGGGAGATCCGTTATCGCCATACCTTTTTATCCTATGTGCTGAGGCGCTTTCTAACTTGTTGAGACGGGCCGTCGCTGATGAGGCTCTGCACGGGCTGAAGATTTCGCAAAATGCCCCTGCTATTTCCCATCTATTTTTTGCGGATGACAGTATCTTGTTTGTTAGAGCGAATGAAGGGGAAGCTAACACAGTGAATGCTATTCTTCGAAAATATGAAGCGGCTTCCGGACAGCTTGTGAGCCTTGATAAGACTACGGTATCCTTTGGTAAGGGTGTTTCAGGGGATGTGCGAGATCGTGTGGTTGGTCGATTGGGAGTGCGTGAAGTGGAGGTCCAAGAAAGATATTTAGGCCTTCCTACTGTGGTTGGAAGGTCTAAAAGAGTGCTTACCAACATTATTCGGGACAAGTTGTGCAAGAGATTAAATGGATGGCGTGGGAAGATATTGTCGAGGGCTGGTAGAGAGGTTCTTATAAAGGCAGTGGCCAATTCACTCCCTACCTATGTGATGAGTGTGTTCAAAATTCCTGCGTCGTTTTGCAACGAACTCCGATCGATGGTGTCACGGTTTTGGTGGGGTCATGGCGAGGGGAGTAGAGGCATTTGTTGGATATCGTGGAAAAATTTGTGTCGACCCAAATCGAATGGAGGTCTCGGGTTTCGGGATTTTGAGGTTTTTAATGATGCTCTCTTAGCGAAGCAAGCATGGCGTCTCGTCACTGAACCAAACTGCTTATGGGCTCGGTTGATGAAAGCAAAATACTACCCATCGACGGATTTTATGACGGCTGGACTAGGTGCTAGACCAAGCTTTACTTGGCGTGGCATTGTTGGGGCTCGTGCTACGTTGGAGCGGGGGTTGAGAAGGAGGATTGGGAATGGACAAGACACGCTCATATGGGGGCAGCCGTGGGTTTATGGGAATAATAGGGGTATGGTCATCTCGCCATGTCAACCGGGGCTCGAGGGGATGAAGGTGGCGGCTCTCATGCAGCAAGGAGGTGGAGGATGGAATGTGGATATGATACACCAACTGTTTCTGCCTTTCGAAGCGCAACGAATTCTCAATATCCGGGTGAGTCCGAATTTACCAAGTGATGATTGGTGTTGGTGCCTTGAGAAAAGTGGTGAGTATTCGGTAAAGACAGCTTATGCTCACTTGATAGATGACCGTGATAATGCGGGGGGGCCGTCGAGTTGGGAGCAGGAAAGGTGGATTTGGAACCGGTTATGGAAAGTCTCGGTGTGGCCTCGCGTCAAAATCTTCTTCTGGCAGCTGTGTAGCGGAGCTCTTGCAACATTGGAAAACATAGCCACTCGAGTTCGAGGTGAGTTCCCTTCGACTTGTTATTTATGTTCTTATTTTTCTGAGTCAAGTTTACACTTGTTTCGAGACTGCAGTGTAGCACGATGGGTGTGGAAGGAGGTTGGGTTAAACTGGGATGATGGAGGGTGCGGAGGAGGGAATGTGCGGGATTGAATTGAGTACGTGTGGAAAGAGATGGATAGAATGGACTATGGGAAATTTATGGTGGGATGTTGGGCTATGTGGGAGTTTCGAAACAAAGTGGCGTTTGAGGGAGCGGTGATTGAGCCGGATAGAATTGTTCAGCGGGTTTGGGATGTACTGAATGAAGGGGTCGAGGGCATCTTTTGCAAGAAAGGGACACGGGCTGCAGGGGCTAAGGAAAGTGGAAATGGAGGATGGAGACCGGCACCGGAAGGATGGGTTAAGATCAATGTTGATGCGGGGGCAAAGGAGGGCGTGGGGGTGAGCACAGGGGTGGTATGCCGTGGGGGGCAAGGGGAAGTAATATGGGGTATCACCTTAGCACGTGATGTTGAGTGGGAGCCCCGGTATGCAGAAGCAATTACGGTCTTAGACGGATTACAGGAGGCGCGAGAATGGGGACATCGGAAGGTGATATTGGAAAGTGACTGTTTGCAAGTAGTCGAGGCGCTCCAAGAAGGAAGCAAGGGACGTAATGATTTTTATTTAGCATTAGATGATATTCGTTCGCTTTGTAATGTTTTTGAGTCGGTTGTGTGGTCTCATACAGGTCGGGTTAACAATACGGTTGCTCATGAGTTAGCCCATGTAATTCCTAGAGTAGTTGGTAAAACTTGTTGGTCGTCTGAGTTGCCTGAGGCAGCTAGTACTGCGGCTATGTTTGATTTATCTTTAATGCATTAATACCCTTAGGGGTGTTTTCCTCAAAAAAAAAATATGGATGACGCGGCTAATACCATATAAGCATATGCGATGTTGTTGCCTCTCATTCTAAAAATATTACTTTCTCTCTCTTCATTTTTTTCTCTCACATCTTTTCTTGTGTGGTTCATGTCCTCTCCGCCTTCACTATTTTTCGCATTATTTACAGATGAAATTAACCAAAAAAATTCATTAATCATCAAGCTCTTCTCACAATCAAGCTCTATGATCCTATTTCAAGCCGATTAACAACCGATCCATTCAGGTATGTTACAAAAGAATTGAGAAATCTAACACATCTAATTCAATTGAAATCTCAGGAACAAATTTATTCGTTACGGATATAGATCTTCGAAAATATACCAGTTTAATTATAAGTTTATTTATATTAATTTGTTTGCATTTGGATCTTTGTATGCTTCGATTGGCTTATTGTCGGATTACATCAAGTTTTCGTGTTATTGACTTGGTGACTTTTCACTCATTGCGACGAGATGAGAGAAAGTTTTATGGAATTAGGCTAGGATTTCAGTTTTGAACGACAATTTAAATCTAGAACCTTGAATATGATGTATATTCTTATGGAAATTAACTTGTTTTGATCTTAACTTTGCTGTAATCATATTCTGTTTGATTTTTTTGTGATCGGCTTGCAATTTTAAGTCACGGTGACTATTGAAGTTGCGATATTGGCGGAATTGGAGTTCTTATGAACAATTATATCACAAAAATATCATCCGTGTTTCAGTAATGACATAAGTGTGTTACCATAACTGTGTAATAGTGTTACAGTAATGGTATGGTTGTGTTTTTCTGGAATTACTGTTTTCTTTATAGAGTTTGGAATTGTTTAAAGTAGTTCTACTTCGTTAAGGATTAATGGTTAGTAATGTATATATATGTGTACATTGGTCTTGTGTCTTAGAGTGGATTCTAGTAGTGTTGGTATTCTACTTCGTGTCATTAAAAGTTGACCGTGTTACAGTAACGACATACGTGTGTTACCATAACGGTGTAATTGTGTTCTGATAATGGTATGGTTGCGTTTTCAATTATCGGTGCAAGGAGGGTTGCTACAACGTCGGACTCACCGAGTTTAGGGTTTCATACAGGGGATAACACTACCTCTTTATTGGAGTTTTGGGACTTGGGTCTTGATTTAAGTGTGTTATTGTAACGATTTTTTCTGTTACACTAATATTATATGAGTGTTATTATAATAGTTTAGCTGTGTTACTAATTGTATATTTGTGTCATATAATGGTATTAGACTATTATTGTGTTAGTATAATGGTAAAGTTGTTTCATGGAGTCACACAAGTTAAACCATATAATCACTCTCTTATCCTTATGTGCAGAGTGTAGTCAATGCTTGAAAAATTACCCCATCTGCCGAACTCCTTTTCCTAAGAATGGGAATATACTTCGAGAGTGTGCTTTATGAAGTGATCTCGTGATAGCATTTCTGTTAGACGAGGTGATTAGCACCAAGTGGAAGTATGAGTGTCCATGTATTCTCAACCTCTTATTCCCCCTCTTCTTGCACAGGCTGCCAATATATACAATTGTGTCATGTAAAAGTATAGGTTCGTCATATATATCCTTGTTAATTTGTGAAACCCGTGGCTTCTTGTTACGTGAGTAATGTAGGAGCACCAAGGAACATAATATATTGTTAAAGGTTATTAGCTCAAAATGGGAGAGCAATGTGCAAACTTGCACAAAAGTATGGGTTCGAATCCCATATAGCCTAGTTAATTTAAGAATGGAGTGATTGACTTCTCATGCGGTAACGACATGTATAAGCAAGTGTCATAGCACTGAAGCGCTTAAAGGTTTGCTGGTGGGCATGCGTGTAATAATTGTGGCACATAAGTCTAATAGGAGTTGCTTTTAAGGCTTAATACCTTAATAGCTTGCTGCATAAATAGCATAGCTATAAGAAGACCAAATAATTCTTCAGCGAGACGGGTGAATCGGTTAATAATGGAACAAGCCCCTAAGATAGCCATAATGAACAATAGGGCTGCTTTCCAAACACACACCCTGAGACAAGTTGGAAATGCTATCAGTAAGAAGAGATTAAATAGTACTTCGTATTACTCTGTAGTTAGTAAAGGTATGTATGATCTATTGACTGACCATCCAGCCCAAGCTAAGAAGAGATTGCGACCCAAACCAGCGCGGTCTTTGGCAAAATTGAACATGAAAGTGTACATGATGATAGTGGGTTCTGCAACACCTAGGATGAGGAGAGGTTGACCTCCGATAATTAAGTGTATAATGCCACAAAGTGTAGTAGATGAGAGCGTCTGGACTGCAGATACAACTCCATTGCAATTCATGTCCATTTAAATGTTGAAAAAAGAGAGAAAGAGTAATTTGATACAAAATAGGGTTGCAAGTACGAGTGCTTTGTAACCTCAAAATGAAAACTTAAATTAGGCGTACTAGACATGATACAAAATCCCAATAGTGCTTTATGGTAGCACCCGTTTTTCCTTAGAGTAACGCAAGTTAGTTTTTAATGTAATGAGTGTGTCCTTAAGAGTAACACAAGGTAGTCTTTATTGTAACATTAGTATCTCCTTAGAGTAACACAAGTTACTCTTTAATGTAACAGTGTCTTTATTGTAACATTAGTATGTCCTTAGAGTAACACAAGTTATTCATTAATGTAACACTAGTTTGTCCTTGGAGTAACACAAGTTAGTCTTTAATGTAACATTAATTTACTCTAAAATAACACAAGTTAGTCTTTAATGTAACACTAGTATTCAACAGCCAACATGGGAGTCGAACCCACATCTTGTGCATTGTATAATGCTCTACCATTTGAGCTACTTGGCTTTCAAATTTGATAAATTAAATACTCACTTACCCCTGTGTTAGGAGAACAAAGAGGCTGTAACTCTTTTTCTACTAAATTTATTTAATATTCTCATGATGGTTTGAACACTTGATAGCACTTCCCTCATTAACATATTTCACTGAAGAATAATATATCACATAGCATAACTGGAAGCATAGTATTAAACAATGATGGGTGACGGAAGTATCAATCATGATTGGGGTCTGCGATGAGGTAATGTAGTTTGTCAGGGCTTGCTGTTTTATCCTGTCAGTCGTATCGGCCTAGATTTGTTATCAGTTCTTCTAATCACGGATTCACAGATTGAGTAAACAGAACATTTTCCTACAAATTTTGATATCAATAAACTAGAAATCTGGAATTACATTAAAGAATTTAACGATATTCAAAATCAAGCTAATGCTAAACTTAAACCAAGTTTATTAAAATCCAAGCCAACCAGTGAACCAGTTACTTGGTTTTCAGTCGGAAAACAAAATTGAGGGTTGAGGAAATTACAAGGATTACAAGCAGCCATGCGGGACATGTGTCAGGGCATGATCGTCACACCATATTTATCGGAAATATATGGTCATCCCTATCAATTGTGTACACTAGAGTCTCTTCTCCATCATGTCACACTTGAGCCATATCTAGCCATGCTCTAACTAAACCTCCATGTAACCCGTTGCGACAAGAAAGTTCAGAAAAATGAATAAGACAACACCTGAGCTGAACAAGTGAATAACATCATCCTGCGTCTACCTACTCTCTCTCTTTCTCAGTCTCTCTTATAAGACGGTGTTATATAGTTATAGCCCTATATCAACAAATATATATTACAATGACAGCAAAAATGTGTTACATTAATCGTACATGTGTGTTACAATGACAAACAATTGTATTTTACAAAACGATACTCAGATTCTAGCGAACATAAATGTGTTATAACTTATAATAAGCACAAATATGTTACAATAATAGCTAATATATGTTATATTCCTGGTAAATATGTGTTACAATAGTAATTTCAATTACTCACAAATAAGATCTAGGCAAAATATACGACAAAATGTTGAACTGCTCACATCATTTTAATTGAATCAAATTTGATACATTTTATGTTCATAAGTGCAGATAAATTCGTAGATCTAAAGTTTACCTACTCGATCTAAAGTTTAATCAAACTAAATTTCATGGAAAAAACAAAATAAATTCGGCAAAAATTAAACTTAATTCGGAGATGTAAAATTCACCTGGTTAGATCATGACGACTTCATCGAGCATCGAAATAGCATTCGAACGACTACGATTTCATATGGCGTCAAAATATGCGCAACATACTTATTGACTACACCATTCTATATCGTGCATCATTGATTTCATGGATCATCTTTGAAACAAATCCATGTATGTGAGTTGAATTGCTTGTTGATTGCATATATCAAACGAATATTATTATTGAATTTAGCAGCAAATGATGAATTTAATTGTTTTGATTGTTATTTCTGTGTTTGCGTTGTGTTTTTTTTGTAATTTTTTTGGGAAAACGATTGAGAAAGGTATGAAGAGGAGAGAGAAAGGGAAAAAATTCTAAAACTATGAAACAACTATGAATTTTTACGCTTTTGTTCTTCCTTGTAATTGACGTGGCAAAAGCAACGTGGCATCATCCTGTGCGTCTAATTTTTTTATCAGACGGTCTGAAATCATAGGACGGACTCATTTAAAATCCTAGACTCACCGGATCCTTGCTGTATATATATACATACATATATATATATATATATATATATATATATATATATATTGCACCCGGTGAGTCCGTCCCGCGATTCTCCACCAATAGATTTCTGATTGAATGTGCGGCTGAGATTAAATGTAGAACCAAGTATATAACCTGCGTTATTCAGCAATTACACTCATAATCTGCGTTCACTTTCTCTCTCTTCATTCACTCTCTTGCTCTCTCTACGAATTTCTCTGTTTCCTTTCTTCCTTCTCACGTAAACAAAAATCCAACAAATTCACGAATCAATTCCTATTCAACAATTCTTATTCAACAATTCAATCAACTTTCTATCATATCGTTCAATTCAATCAACCTAATTTTGATTTTCAGTTTCTTTTCGAATTCAGTCCGCTCATACAATTCTTTTTTGCTTGTTTTTGGCTTTTTGTTGCTATTATGGATTACGATTCTACAAAGAACAACATGCGCGCAGGTAATTTCATGAATCCTTTGCTTTTTAGGTTTTTCGTTCTTCGATTTCATGTTTCATTGATGTTAAATTGATTTCACAATGCAGTTTCTGTCGATACTTTTTATAGCTACTATTAAGTGTCACTTATCATTAACAATCGTGCGACCTAGTGTGTAATTCTTTTATTTAAACTCGAGATTACGCTTTTTCGCGATAGATCTAGGTTTTTTGCTTGTTCGTATGCAATTTTTGGATTGAATTGATGTAGGTATACAAATTAATTGCAATTATGATTTTCAATTTCTCATGCGAGCTTCTTTGACTTGTAATTTATCTCCTATTTCACATTCAATTTTAGACATCAGCTGAATCTTAGGTCAATCAATTTAGAAGGATATAGATTATATGTGTTCTGCATATTTTTCAAAATAACAGAGTTCGGACATAGTCACATTCAAACCTTTATTTGCTTTCATGAAAACTGTAGTAGTTGTTAGGTTCATATACCTATTATTAGACTCCTCTAATAGTGAACTAATTAACTTGTTAATTATTTGTTCTTTAGATCTAGTGCATGCATAACAAATTGAAAGATTTATAAGAAGAACAATGTTCCTTACATTGTTAGGTGTTTCGAAATAATGGGCACAAGTAAGGTCACCTTCCTTCACTTGTTCTTGAGCTAAATATTGTGGATGATCCTCCTAAAACTCCAAGTATAGAAGTCACTCCAACAAATTGCACCCAAGATTAATCCCAAAAATTCCTACTAATATTAACTAGATATGTAGTAGAAATATTACCTTAATAATACTAATGTTCTTGTATTACTAACTCTAGTAATAGATGATGAGTATTAGTATTGTAGAGAGTTTTATGATCTTGCATGTGAGGAAAGTTTAGAGAGAAGCATAAGCATAAACAAGCAAAACTAGAGTAGAAAAATATGAGCAACAAAATGCCCATAAGTAAGAACCAAAACCGGTGGCTCTTCCCATGAAGGGAATCTTGTTTTGTTTTGTTTGTATGCTCTTGTTTAGTATATGTAGTGTATAGGGAACAATAGTGTAAGATATAGCATGATAAAAGCTTCATATGACAAGTCACTATCATGCTTTAATCCAAACATACAAAGACAAAAGAGCATCTTGTGCTCTCTTGTTTTGGCCGAAATATTGGACCATTTTTGGTCCATTTTTGCCTTTGTCATTTGTCCCACAAATGCTTATAAGTCATATGTTTAACTATCTTACATATTTAATTATTAATGTAATCATTTAACACTTAAATATTACAATTAATAATATAATATACACTCCACTTTTTGAGTAGTATACTACCATTATATCAACATATAATGGGTCCCATAATTTCTAGTTAGTTAAAATTACAACTTCTTGTAAATTTAAATAACTAATTACCTCTACCTCAAAACTTATATTAATACCTCAACTAATTTAGTAATTTAACACTTAATTACTAAATTTAATCTTATTTAATCACATTACAATAAGACGCAAAATTGCACTCCCATAATTAAGAAATTAATTAATTCGTATCGCATACAATTAATTAAATATCTATTTGGGCCTCATCCTATAGGTGTGACCTAAAGGGATCAACTGACCACCACCGTCACACGACAGTAATGTCAAACTCTAGTTAGCCAATCATTACCGATTAATGACGGTCAGTCGACTGTATAAAGAATCATCCCTCATGTATTCTTAGTATGAGATTTAATTATGATATTAATTCATGTGATCGCACTATTGTTGAGGACACATTTCCCAATAGTAGTTCAGGGGATTAAATTAGCGTTCGTTAAATATTCGTCACCTGTTATTGTAATATCATTACTATAACATTAACACTTGCTGTCAGCACTGAACTTGAAATCATTGTGGAACAGTGTTACTATATAATTATGTAAGTACCGTCTTTTAATGAAGTTTTAGCTGAATAATAGTGATATTCCCACTTTAAAATTGCAGAGTCTATTACTGTTAATCGAGGCCATATTTCTGTTCTGCTGTCAATTCTTGTGTACTTATATTATGACAGTAACAGTGTTACTGTAACATTACTTCCCTTTGCAATCCTGCTCGTCATATTATATCAATAATACTCCTATTTTCCCTTTCATATTACAGAGTCCAGTACTGTCAATCCATTCCATTCTACGCCAACCACACAACAACACCCAAATGCTCAACCAAATAATCAGCTTGTTTTGTCTTATACATATAATGGAAGTGAGCGGTGGATTCGTGTAGTTAAGAGCAAGTTTAAACCTACAATTGGTATAGTTTTCAGCTCACTTGAGGCAGGAATTGAATTCTATGGGGTTTACGCATGCGCATGTGGTTTTACTCCCAGGAAGTACACTGCCAAAAAACTTCGAGATGGCATAAGACACCAAAAATTTATAGTTTGCAATCGACAAGGGTTTAGGGGAAATAAACAGAAACTGCATTATAGTCCTGTCCATGAGCATAATAATGGTGATAGCTCTTCCACAGTTGAAACAGTTAAAAGGCGAGTTAAAATCACAAGAATTGGCTGCAGAGCTTATGTTAGATTTGCCCTTCTTAATGGGCTTGAGGGACCTGCTATAATTGACGACTTTTCTGAGTTTCATAACCATCATATCACCTCTGTTTGTAATCGAGATCTCAAAAATATTTCGAGATCGCTTGACATGTTTCACAAATAGCTTATATTAGACAATTCCAAGTTGAACATTGGGGCTGGGAAGACTTTCAGGCAGGTTAAGGAGCTTGTACATGGATATGAAAATATAGGTGCTACATTGGTGGACTTTAAAAACTTTCAAAGAGATATCAAGTGTTATATAGGGGAATGAGATGCTGACCTTTTCCTTGATCGTCTTGAAAAGCTCAAAGCCACCCAAAGCCGGTTTTACTTTGCCTATGATGTTGACGCGTGTAACTGTCTCACGAGAGTTTTTTGGGTTGATTCCACATCAATTAGAAACTACTCATTCTTTGGGGATGTTGTGAGCTTTGACCCCACCTATGGCACAAACAAGTATGATATGGTTTTTACACCATTCACGGGTGTTAATCACCACAGAAAGTCGGTGTTTTTTGCTGCTTGTTTACTGTCACAGGAAGATAAAGAGTCGTTCAAATGGACCTTTCAGCATTTCTTGAATGCTATGGGTCAAAAGGAGTCCCAATTCCTTATCACGGATAAAATACCTTGGTATAAAAAAGGCCTTCCTCTCTATCTTCAAGAAAGCTCGACATCGTTATTGCATGTGGCATATAACGCAAAAGATCACAGACAAAGTGGGTTCAACACTGTGTAAAGACACCTACTTTCTTACTCGCTTAAACGCTATCGTTTGGGACTCTGATTTGGAACCGTTTGAGTTTGAAGAGAAGTGGCAGAAACATATTTCAGATTTTCAGCTGGAAGATAATGACTGGTTATCTACAATGTTCACTGACCGAAACCATTAGATTCCTTCCTACAATCGTGACCTTCCCATGGGCTGCATATTAAGAACAACACAGCGATCCGAAAGTGCAAATTCGCTTTTCAAGCGGGATAAGAATCACTTTGGTACACTGGTCAAATTTTGGATGAGGTAAACATCTTTGTTCCTTTAGTTACAATCTCTGTAAACAGCTTACGTTACAGTAACACCGTTACTGTATCATTGTTACATTATTCATTTGTTGTGGTGCCCTTGTCACATTATTACTAGGTTCCAAACTGCTATGGACCAGCAGCGCTACACAAAAAGGTGCGATGATTATGACAGCGACCACTCATTACCTAACCTAGACACAAACATACATTTAGAAAAAAACATGATGCTATTGTATACACACATGCTGGGTTTAAGATGTTCCAAGAGGAAGTAAAGGCTGCTATATCATGTGGTGTCGCTGACTTTGACAAGGAAGACAATGTGCGGATAATTTTTGTGGAAGATGCTGAATCAAACAGAACTTTCAAGGTGACGTTCAACCTTTCAACCATGGAAGCAGAAGCTGCTTGCAAACTCTTTGAAAGAATAGAGTTACTTTGCAGACATATTGTGTGGGTGTACAAGGGCAAAGGAATTTGGCAAATAGTAAGCAAGTACATTTTAGATCGTTGGACCAAGAACACTCACGCAACTAACAGGTTTGATTCGAAAACATCATTACTGACATATCTACTTTGTTCCCCTTTAAAAGTTCTTACTCAAATATATTGTGATAGTAACAGTGTTATATTACGAACTTTGGCTTACTATTTCACTTCGTGCCCTCACTCCAATAATTTATTATAGTAACATTGTTACCATATAAAACAGTAACTTTCTGTTTCATTATCAGGCTTGATTCCAATAAGAATGTCATCGAGGATTCAAATATGGCTCAATCTGATAACGGCCATGTGTGTAAGCTATGGGCAGAGTTCAGTGCAACCGTTGGAGTTCTCAAAACTTTACCTGCGGTTTACATGGACGAATTAGCATCCGTCCTAGTTGAGTTCCGATAGAAGTTATCTATTCAACCACTTACAAAAGATCAAGAAATGGAGATGCTTTTCGGTTACAGCTCGTCGTCTGAAGTCACTATCCGGCCTCCGGTTAAAGCACACAACAAGGGGAGTGGAAAAAGATTGAAGTCGACAAAAACACAAGCCATTGAAAAGGCAGCAAAGCCCAAGAGACTATGTGCATACTGCAAAGAAAAAGTTGACCACGACAAGAGAACATGCCCTCTTCGCATAGCTGATGAAGCAGGTGCAAAAGCATCTAAAACAAAATAGTCGTATGATAGTGCCATGCTGTAACAGTTACATGTCATACCAAGAAGTAGTAGGATACTGTGTTGTTGTGGCACTAACATTCAAGAAATGCTGAAAAACTATTCAGTTTGTGATGATGAAATAATGATTTTCATTCAAGAAATTGACATGGGAACTTGATATTTCAGCTATAGTACTTGGGTTTTATTAATTTAACTTCACATTTTCTATAGTATTAATACCTTTTAAATTAATAATCCTTATATATGCCATTAGTAAAAGTGTCACTATTACAACTTGTCTAAGGAAAAGGGTTTAGAGTTGGAATAGGCGGCTCAGCGAAGCGGTGACGCTTAATCAAACCCTAAACCTTTTTCCGTCTCGTTTTAGAAGCGTCTTTCCCCTCTTTTAATCCCTCCCCACGACAGGGTATCACCCATCCCTCTCTAGGGTTTAGTCTTGGGTCTTTGCACTACGAACGACCATTGACTAAGGAAAAGGATTTAGGGTTGGATTAGGCGGCTACGCGAAGCGGTGACGCCTAATCCAACCCTAAACCCTTTTCCGTCCCGTTTTAAAAGTGTATTTCCTCTCTGTTATTCCCTCCCCACGACAGGGTATCACCCGTCCCTCCCTAGGGTGTAGTCTTGGGTTTTCGCACTACAAACGCCCTTTAACTAAGGAAAAGGGTTTAGGGTTGGATTATGCGGCTCCGCGAAGAAGTGACGCCTAATCTAACTGTAACACCCCCATACTCCAAGTGCTTTACCAGGACTACTCAGGTATAAAGATGCTACCATCTCGGTTACCCGAGGCATGATAATCATAAGACAACGAAGAAACATACTTTATTAAACAAGTTAAGTGATTACATAACAAAACCAACTGTAAGCAAAATACAATTGTTCTCAAGCTATAAACCAACAGAAAGGAACTGTCCTAACAAACACAGCGGAAGACTAAGGACTCTGATATGTGATGACTCCATCCCCAGCTAGATCCCACGCGTATCCAAGATATACCGCTTAGCAATCGCTCACCACCCCGAATGGATCACCACAGTTTTTAAAACATTTAAACGGGGTCAGTACTAATCACACAATTTATATACATTTCAACAATCCGATAAAAGACGACTCACATCGTCACACATACAATCACACCAATCCCAACAATCTCAATCACCGACCGTCCCTTTGGACCCATTACCGCGATGGGGGACCGCAGCCGTACCCACCAAATCCCCGCTCTTCATACCGAGCGATAAACCCATGTTCATTAATGTGCACATCCCCTTCCGTGGCGGGTTCCACGAAGGGCGAAACCAGGGCGTGAAGCCACTCCCACAAGTGACTCCACTCAACGGAGAACGCATCTCGAGAACCATAGGCAACCAGTCCACAATCACAATATCAACAACCGTCCGAATCTATCAACAATGTACAATCACAATCACAGTAGCCACAAAACAATTACTATAACAAACAATCAATCTCAACACATCAACAATCATCCCATTATGGGACTAATCCTGAGTAGGAAATCCTACCCGGTAACCACACAATCGACGGTCTCTCTCGCTTTGAGTCAAAACGCTTCCTCTATGAACCCTCCTCCTATCATACAACATATAGAGGCTACCAAATCACATACTACACATAAACCCCCAAATCTCTAAATTAGGGTTTAACCAAATCAAAGGAAAGACAATAAAAAGGGTACATAGATCTTACCCTCGACGCAAGGAACTCAACGGTATAACCAACGACGCGAACTGACTTTCCAAACTCCGGGGATTGCTAATTATGCAATTAGAATGAAGAACTTGCTTGCTTTCTCTCTTAAACAGTAATTTAGGTTTTGCAAAAGTGATTTAGAATAATGACGATAAAGCTTATATACCTTAATCGCGTAATTAACAAAACCCGAGAAAACTCCCCGTAAAACCGGCTACTCGATCGAGTAGCTAAGGTACTCGATCGAGTGCCCCCTTACTCGATCGAGTACCCACGTTACTCGATCGAGTACCCAACAGGTCAGAAACTATTTTAAAACGCAACTCACCCTTACTCGACAGAGTAAGGCCTACTCGATAGAGTACCCAAAGACTTATAAATACGGAGTATTACAGTCTTCCCTCCTTAAAAAGAACTTCATCCCCGAAGTTCAACCCATACATAAAAACAACCATACTGACTCGACCAAGACACAACAACTTAGCTAAGGCCTCAAGAACTCGACCGAACATAGAACATGAACTCTTAACACCCACTCCACCAACTATGTTTACGTCCACAACATGACTCACTATGTCGTATCTACCACATATATATCTCTCACGACACCAACTCCATACATAACCAACTACCCTCTTCTAATGCTGCTAGCTCCATAATATCATCAACTATCAAATCCAATACCAAGACACTCATAGACATCAAACGGAATGTTACATTCTACCACCCTTAAAAAGGAACTTCGTCCTCGAAGTTTACTCACACTCGTAACCTCATCATCCAGCTGTCAACACTAGTGAAATATTCTCACACTCCTAAACATCACGCTACTACAAGCACGGTCATGACCTTTAATAAAATCACCCACAACACGAATCGATCTTATATTCTACATCAAGACTCAACTTCCGAATATATTATCATATATACAACCATCAAAATCTGTTTTATCGCATCCTACTCCTCTTAAGACAAATGTTACGTCCTCGTAACTCACTAATACCCAAACCATATCTATATCTCATTACCCTCTGTACCACCACATGTCAAAGATAACCGTCTATAAACCAAACACTCACCATTCTTATAACTCACGATCAGCACTCGTTACGTACACGCACACTAGATCCTCAAGTTCTTTCTTTCATTACCGTAAAACTCATACACAACTTAACATGACACTAATTCCCCAAACACCCTACACTCACTGTCTCAACAAAAGATTATGAACTACCTGCCGCTTTCAGATCATTACAACACATGTTCCACGAATCATTTTCCATTACCATGTCTACCGATGTCTCATCCGAAAACAAGATCAAAATTTATCAGTAACAACCTCTCACAACCGTGTCCCATCAACAGAATATCACTATAACATGATAACAACGAAAACATATACAACTCTATTTCATATCATATTCTACCTCATTCCCAACTTAACATGGTAAAGAAAACATCAATCATAAATTGTCTATCTGCACAAACCGAAACTCGCAGGAGCAACATCAAACAAAACAACAATCTATGTATAAGCTGGTATGTACTTTGAAACTCAAATCATAATCATCCCGCCTACTCCACCACAATCGGTGACGGCATCACAACACCGCCACCAACAACCACACCGTAGTGCGAAAATACCCGCATCACAAAGACTATGTACCGTGCCGGGTCACCACCCGAGGCACCACAACCACACCGATAGACATCACAATTGCATACAATTCCCATAAACACGACTCAAAGATAACTTCTCGGACAAGAAAAACTTACTCAAATCGACTTTATTAAATCACCACGCAACATATTATATGGATAAACAGATAAGCATCTCATGAACATCATCTCTACCATTTCACGGAATACACATGTGTTATCAATACACATAAAATTATAACTAGCCATGTCAAATCAATCAAATTATTATCTTTTTGGATATCATTCAATTAAATTATCGTGTCCAACATATATATTACCGAACATTCATAAAACAACTTTATAATTATCATACCATACCACTTCTTGTGAGGTCAGAACCTCACACAAACATTTACACATAACATAGACCCGTAATCACAACCAACTAGTCAATCCTGACCACGTAAGTTACCACTCGATAAAGGTTACCTGCCGCCCGAGTTTAACTCATATGCCCCTCATAACATATTCCCCCATTCGCACAACCATCACTTCCTGCCAAATATAACCATACCTTTACTATTCAACTATTAGCATCCGCCTTATCTAACCACATCTTATACCCTCTCCCAATCATACACAACAATCAGGTCCCTACCAAATCAACCTCTTTAGAATTGCTACCTTTCTAATATACCATCACTCTTAACCACTAGTGACAACACCACAATGCCACCACTGCTCGTATATCAACCTCTTACACTCATATCAACATAACATGGTTTTTCTCCTATTTTTGGTTAACATTCCAAATAACGAACATCAAACCCATCCACAAAATTATCTCAACATTATTCCCAATACCATCTTATTTGTATTGTCATCCAACTCTCCACCAAATATCTCGTATCGTGCCAATACTCCACCAACTTCTTACTCCCTTAATTCCTCGAAACTCATTATCAATCATGTTGTCCTGAAACTCCTATATAACCTTTAGCTAACATCCTCGTGATACTATCACACATTTCGATGATTCCTTACCTTTATATCACATAACTCCGGTGAACATTTTCCTCAGCTTACTTTTATCCTTCTTTCCTCTTTACACTCAATAATACCAATTAATAGTCCAACTCCTTATTCCTTCTAGCTAACTCTTTAGAAATCCAGTTACCCCTTCGTTGCTCCAAAACTCAAATTCCATTATTTTCTACCGACATCATCTCACTCTTTCTTACCATGGATCTTCTCTTATTATTCTATCACTAACACTTGCCACTAATCTATCCATAGAATCAACGTTTAATGTTCAAACAATTGCATCCCCCTTTTTACATCTCTAGAAATCAGAAATCATTTAATACCGTTAATTACCCAAGGAAGTCACACAGTAGTTTCATCTTTTAATAAACTAAACCTCCCAAACTCACTCACTGTCTACAAATACACCTCGTGACATGTCTCCACAAAGTTCACTATATATTACTCTTCTCAACCCCTTTAAACGAACTTTCACTACATATATCCATAACCCACACGACTCCTAACCATTTCCCTCCATAATTCTTTACACATCTCAAGCTGCCACTATTCACATCCTTACTTTCAATCTTTTATTCTCACGTTCATTATACTCACATCATCCCTTGCCCATATTCACTTACTTTTACATTACTCAACACACAATCATATCACTCATCCCGTCTCGCAAAACGTGCGCCATGCCTCAATAAACTATACCAATCTTCCTTTTCTTTTTCCACCGTCTATCATAATCACATATAACTCATGTCCTCTCCACTGAACTCATACTCATCATAAGTGCCACTCTTTACATCATAAGATTGGGTAACTTACGCTTCAGGACCAACACATACGTAAAACAATGCCTAAAGAAGTAATACAACACCTTTGAATTAAACATAATATGCAACGAATGTCAAAAGATAAACATATGACCCGAAACACGCAAATGACCTGCACAGACCCCACTCGATCGAGTACCAGAACCTACTCGATCGAGTTGAGGCTACTCGATCGAGTGCCCAATCATGCTCGATCGAGTGCCCCGACTCCAGAATCCAAACAGACCTTCTGATCTCTGACTTACTCGACCGAGTAGCCCGGCTACTCGATCGAGTGACCCCATACTCGATCGAGTGCCCGAGGTACTCGATCGAGTGCCCGAAAACACGATTCTGGTCAAAATAACGACAAATACCCACTCGATCGAATCAAACCCACTCGATCGAGTCATGCAGACTCGTGAATACTACCCGCATGTTATCTCACATACCCCAACGTACTATGCATTCATTATTATTTCAACATTATGATTACAACTACGCATTCAAATCTGCGCGACTCCTCATACAATCAACAAAATAATCTACTTCGTGTTATCAAGTGCCACGTTATAAACAACCATCATGCTTTTCATCCAATTCGTTATACAAAACACATATCATTGAACCTCTATTCTTCATGTTACTACTTACCAAAAGCCAAACATTACCATCTATCATGCTCATATAACATTCAACTTTCAATTATGTATTACCCACATGTTTTAAACTTTCATAACTTTTTATAACACAACAACATTACAAATCCACTTCATCACATAAACACTTCCATAATCAAGAAATTCATATCCTTACGAAATTGCCACTTCATCTTTTCCAATCAATTCATCTAGTTCAACCATATACTTCATCTAACAAGCGCATATGATACGATAGTAGACAATTATACGAACTTAATATATAGCTTTACGCAAACAAAACTACGAAAACAAATCTTATCACACCCCCTAACCACATGTTATTAGGATTGCCTCACTATAAACCATTCGTCCTGCAACATCATTATTCATCACGCATCATCATATACGAACTACTTTCTTTTTCTACCATATCATTCATCATTCTCATATACTTTTCCAACGATTCCAACCAACATGTAAACTAACTATCATGCAACATGCTTTCAACAAACCATATATAAAATCACATCGTCACCATCTTTGTCTACACATTCCCCATTCTCCACAATCATACATCCACTGGTTCATACCACACATTACTATATAGATACACAATACACAAGGTAAACACATAGAGATCCCGACTCGTATCCCAAGGTGACCGGTTCAAGATTGTAGGGCGAGTTCGCGACTTTAGGACGTCTCCCAAGTCTTTGCATTAGCTCCTACAACCTTTACCCCGGGTTCATTTTAATTGACTCCCTATATTCTTTGGATTTATTGGTTACGGGTTTCGGGATCGTCGCTCGATACCATTTGTAACACCCCCATACTCCAAGTGCCTTACCAGGACCACTCAGGTATAAAGATGCTACCATCTCGGTTACCCGAGGCATGATAATCATAAGACAACGAAGAAACATACTTTATTAAACAAGTTAAGTGATTACATAACAAAACCAACTGTAAGCAAAATACAACTGTTCTCAAGCTATAAACCAACAGAAAGGAACTGTCTTAACAAACACAGCGGAAGACTAAGGACTCCGATATGTGATGACTCCATCCCCAGCTAGATCCCACGCGTATCCAAGATATACCTGCCAAGCAACTGCTCACCACCTCCGAATGGATCACCACAGTTTTTAAAACATTTAAACGGGGTCAGTACTAATCACACAATTTATATACATATCAACAATCCGATAAACAGACAGCTCACATCGTCACACATACAATCACACCAATCCCAACAATCTCAATCACCAACTGTCCACTGGACCAGCCCTGCCAGTGGGGGACCGCAGCCGTACCCACCAAATCCCCGCTCTTCATACCGAGCGATAAACCCATGTTCATTAATGTGCACATCCCCTTCCGTGGCGGGTTCCACGAAGGGCGAAACCAGGGCGTGAAGCCACTCCCGCAAGTGACTCCACTCAGCCGATGGACAAACCGAAAGGACGATTCAAACCCTTGAAGATTTGTTGCGTGCTTGTGCCCTTGACTTCCACACTAGTTGGGAGAAGAGCCTACCTTTGGTGGAATTTTCCTATAACAATAGTTATCATGCTTGTATCAAGATGGCTCCTTATGAAGCTTTATATGGAAGGAAGTGTTGTAGTCCTATTTGTTGGGATCAAGAAAGTGATGTTCGTGATCTAGGACCCGACAAGCTAGCTAAGACAATTGACCAAGTGAAGATCATCCGAGAAAGAATTAAAGCCGCTCAAGATCGCCAAAAGTCCTATGCCAATGTTTGCCGTCGACCCTTGGAGTTTGAAGTTGGTGATAAGGTATCCTTGAAAGTAACCCCGATGAAAGGAGTAAAGAGATTTGGAGTCAAAGGAAAGTTGAGTCCAAAGTACATTGGACCCTTTGATGTTGTGAAAAGGATTAGTGTCGTGGCTTACAAATTGGATTTGCCCCTGAGTTTGGGTACAGTTCATGATGTGTTCCATATGTCTCAACTTAGGAAGTACACTAGTGACCCAAGTCATGTGTTGCAAAATGAGATTCCCGAGTTCGAGCCTACTCTTTGTTTTGAGGAGAGATTATTCGCATTTTGGATAAGAAAGATAAAAAGTTGAGGAGTAAAGTTGTGCCCTTGGTGAAAGTTTTGTGGAAGTGCGGTAACGTGGAAGAAGAGACATGGGAACTGGAATCTTCTATGCGTATCAAGTATCCGGATTTGGTTTCTTAAGGTAATCTCCCTTACTTCAAGTTTCTGGTGAAACTTTTTAAACGGAGGGGTGATTGTAACACCCGCTCTTTACGTATAATAGCTTTAAAAATATTTTAAATTACTTAATTTAATTAATTCCATTTAAGCATAATTTTTATTAAAAATTATATTTTTAATCTTAGTTTATATAAAAATATATGAATATAGTCGGATAGTAATAATAGTGATAATGATAATAATAATATTTATTTCACGACGGTTGCTGCTGCCTCAGAGTCTGTTTTTTCTTTTACACCACGCCAGATTGCTTTATGGCAGTCTCAGCAGGGTTCTCACTCCTCTGATTGGTTACGTGCGGTTCCTATCTCAGGGTTGGGGCAGACTATGAACGGGAGGACTTACCGTAGTGTGTTGGGGTATCGTCTGGGTGTTCCGTTATTCACGGTATCTAGGCCCTGTCCTGCTTGCTCTCGGGTTTTTGCTGGGGATGTCTTTGGGGACCACGCTGTCTCTTGTACTGGTACTGTGGGCGTTAAACATTGGCATAACCTTGTCCGGGACACTCTTTACGACATCTGCTATAGTCTGGTATTGCTGCGGGGAAGGAGGTTGATATCGGTTTGGTTGATGGGCATGGTGGCTCTCTTCGTCCTGCGGATTTATTGCTTTATTCTTGGGACAGAGGGCGTGATGTGTGCGTCGACCTGACAGGTTCTTCACCTTTGACTCAGACTGGGTTGGCAGATTTTGTGCTGGGCCGGGTTGTCGCTGATACTGCTCAGCGTAAGTGTGCTAAGTATGGGGATTTGTGCGCGGTAGCGGGTTATGGTTTCCTACCTTTCTCTTTCTCTTCACTTGGGGAGCTGGGTTCGGATGCTGTTGCCTTGCTCAAGCGGGTCCAGAAATTCTCGGTATCTCAGGATGCTGGGGCTCAGGTAGCCGCTTACATTTTTACTAGACTTAGCTTTGCTATTGCTAAGGGTGTGGGAGCCCAGATTGTCTCTCGGCTCCCCACCAATTTCATGTAAACCTTTTATTTTTATTTTAATGAAAGCTGCGCGCATCTTATAATAAATAATAATAATAATAATAATAATAATAATAATAATAAATTACGTCTTAAGTTATAGTAGACTTGAGACGTATTTCCGTCTAGCAAAAGACCATCACATTTCTCTTGTGAGACTAGATTAACCCGGACCAATCTCATGTCGACAACACACACCTACCATTTTACACCTCACTTAAATTAATCCTTTTAATGCCTCACTCTCACACTTTTTGTACCGTCCCCATCCTCCTTCCCTTTCTATTTTCGAACACTCACAACAACAACAATAACAACAACAACAACAACAACAACAACAACAACAACAACAACAACAAGCATGAACACACCATTAACACTCCTCCTTCAAACTTATATTTCTCCTACATTTCTTGACCGTTTTCTTTGATTTTTGCGCCATTCTCTTCCCCTTTCCATCCTTTAACTTTCTAAGTAAGAAACTTCCACTCTTGTGGAGGTTTCGAAATCTGCCACCTTATGAAAGTTTCAATTTTTAGCTTTAACATTCCATCTCCTTGCTTCTAGGTGAAGAATTTGAAGACCCGAAGGGAGACTCTTACATTGTGGACCATTCACTTGAAGAATAGAGAGCTTTCGAGGTAACGGTGATAGGTTACTCGACAAAGTGTCGAAATTTCGTCCCTTTATCTCGGTTTTATACTTTTTTTGTCATAAAGTTTGGTTCTTTATGGTTTCCTCATATGCGTGGTTGAATGTGTGGTTTTATTAGTTACTTCACATGCTTATTTGAAGTAGTTTCATAGCTTGTATCCCCATGTAGTTTTTCGGGTATGGTGGATATTTTAGCCGAGTGAATTTCCATCTCAAAAGACGGGTAAAAATGGCCTGTTTTACATGGTATTTTCAAGTATTGTTGGGATAAATTTAGTGGTTGTTATTTATGTGTTAGTTGTACTTTGTTTCCGTCTCAACCTTGCTTTCTATATCGTCTTAATTTGGATTCGAATGGACTGCTTTGAGCTGTGAAAGGGCGACTTTTAGAGCTAAAATGTGGAATGATTTTTGTGGTCTTTCGGGACTGTTATGAGCTTGATTTATACATCTCAAATTCATCTTGCTATTACTCGTTGTGTTGGAAAAACTCCGTCTTGTTTATACTTGAAAACTCGTGTTTAAAGTGTCTCAATATGGACCGTGTTTGGCACGATTTCATGCAGCTTAAATGGGCTGTTTGGGTGGTCGAATTGGTGGTTATATGGGCCATTGTTGGCGGGTAAATGGAGGCCAATGTGGTATATGTAGGTGGTTGTTATAAGTAGTATTGTCGAAGTGAATTTCCGTCTCAAACATGCTCATGAACTTGTTTTGATATTTATATGTAATGTTGCATTTGGGTAAGTGATTGTTGTGGTGTGTTGGACCGTCTTTGAAGGTGTTGGCCATGGCTGGTGGTTGACCATGGGGGCAGGCGGTGGACCTGGCTGGGTAACCGTGGTGGTTGGCCGTGTGTTGGCAGCATGGCCACGGCCTGGTCATTGCTAGGGTGGACACGGGTTGGTTAGTATGGTCATACCCCTTGTTACCTTCTCCCATGTTTTATGTTTTGTTATGTTTTTTTAGTTGGGCTTGCATACATCTTGTGTTGTTGGGCCAACCTAATATTATGGTGAAGACTTATGAATGATCCATTTGTAGTTATTTACATTTTATCTCGTATTTTACATAACGCAAATTATTTATTACCGCTTGTTATATTTTATTCAACTGGCATGTTTATATATATAAAATGAAATGCTTATCGACATAATACAAGTATAAAAGATTTACAATAAATAATTACTTGTGAGGAGTCGTATTCTTGTTAAAATGCCATAATGCTATCCTACATGCTTGATTTACCTTTATGCCTACTTGTGCCGTTCTGCAAAGTATGAGTTTATCTCATTTCTTCCGCCTCTTTCGGACCGTTCTGCCGAATGTGGGTACTCGACTTCCGTTATGTCGATCGAGTCTTGGATGCAGACTTTTATGCCGTATGTCGAATCGGGAACCGTTCTGTCCCGAGAGTCTGACCAGATTTAGACTAGGACCGAGTTACTATGATCTTTAGGGTCGTCCTACTAGAGGAAATTACACTTAATGAGTGTAGCAAAGGTCTTGCATTATTTGGATGGTTGCATTGGTCATATATCCATGAAATACGTGCTCGTGGCTAAGTGATCGTGTTTACTCTCCTTATTTTCCTTCTTCATTTACTTGTTGTTACTTATGCCTTACCTACTTATTTACTCCATCCTTTTTCTTTATCCTGTTGTCTTAAACATGTATGATCCCATGTTTAGTTATGATTCAAGTCACTCACATCTTATTTAATGTGCTTATCTGTTTATATTCTTTGTTATATTTGTTTCGACAATTTGTGGCTGGGAGAACCTTGAGTTACTCCCCACTGACTGTGGCTTTCATGTTTACATGAATGACAAGTTTGTGAAGATGCATATGTGGGGTATAGAGGTGTGAGCTATAGAGTACCTTGGACTAGTAGATTACTTATTTACCACTTAGGCTCACCTTTTTCATCTGGTCATTCGAAGGATATATTTTCCCCACTTTTTGACTATCTTATTTGTATGAACCTATGTTTTTATTTCCGCATACTCTTTCTCCGTTGAAAGTTAGTGACTCCCGCATGCTAAACCTTATCTTTTAAATAAAAGCTTTTAAAATCCCTCATTTTCTGCTTGTATTTATTAGTTTTACGTTCTGCTTTATCGGGGGCATCACAGTTGGTATCAGAGCCTTTGTTGCTCCCGACGCACACACGTGTACCCCAAATTTAAATTTTGAACTTGACCTTGAATAATGAATGAGAGATGGGTAGATGTAAGGACCTAAGTTGGTAGTCTTCTTGTGTATGCTATTTGTTAAGTACTAACTTGTTTGATTTCTTTTGTGCCTTAAGAAGATGGTGAGACTAAGCAATCTGGAGAATACTATCATGCAAGCCCTTACTAAAATTCTCCAAAATCAACAAAATGCCAATGCCAATGTTCAAGCCAATCCCGCCCCACAAGTAGGAGATCGTCAAGGAAGTTTTGCTTGGATTACAAGCCAACTAGCAAGAAACAAGGCTAGAACCTATGGTGTGAAGTGGATCCTATTGAGCTTTCGGAGTGGTTCCGTGACATGGAGAAGAATTTCTCTCTTTATGATGTCCAAGATCGAGACAAAGTGAAGCTTGCCTCTCATTTCCTTGTAAAGGAGGCCGATAGGTGGTGGACTTTAACCGGACCTTCCGTCACTCAAGACCCCACCTTTGATTGGGACCGTTTCAAGTCTCTTGTGGAAACTCGTTTCTACCCTAAGGAAATCAAGCAACAAAAATTGAAGAAGTTCATTGATTTCAATCAAGGAGGACTATCCGTTCAAGATTTCACCGACAAGTTAATTGATCTTGCTCATTATGCCTCAAGATTCGTGAAAGATGAAGATGAACGTGTCTACTTCTACCGAAGCAAGTTGAATCCCAAGTTGGAAATTATGGCGAGAAGAGACTCCACGACCTTTGTGGCGGTCTTTGATGATGCTCTTTGGGCCGAGAATTCCTTGAAGGCTATTGATGATGATACTAAGCCTCGTTCCTTCTCTAATTCCTACCGTCCTAACTTTCATGGCAAGAGACCCTTTGTGCCTTCTTCTACACCAAACATTGCTAAGAAGAGGTTTTTGACAAGAGTACAAGAACCAAGGGTGCAAGGATCAAGAGGACAAGAGTCAAGTGGACAAGTTTCCCGACCAAGCAACAACAACCCCAACTTTGAGAAAGCTCGCAAGTGCTGTAATTGTAAGCAAGCCATATACCCCGGAGTTGGATGCTACAATCGACCTTTGACTTGTTATCATTGTTAGAAACCCGGACATCGCTACAATGATTGCCTCGATAAGAGAGATCACACTACTTCTTCTTCCACTCAAGCTCCAAAAGCCAAGCCAAGAGGAACCATCTATGTCATGAGTCGAGCCGAAGCCGTCGTTCATCCCGACATCATTACGGATATGTTCTCAATTTTTGATCAACCATGCCTTATTCTTTTCGACACCGGTCCATCTTTATCTTTTATTTCATCTAAGTTTTCGGAAAAGTTAGCTCTTGAGCCTATACCTACTGAGGATACCCCTATATCCTTACCATCGGGAGAGGTCATTCCAGGTTCCTATTCTTTTTCCGATGTCCCTATTTTAATTTCGGGAACTCTTTTCCCCGCTAACCTACTTCGTTTTCCCCTTGAGGAATTCGATGTAATTTTGGGTATGAATTGGTTATCCAAGTATGATGCAAGATTCGAGTGTAGAGAACAAAAGATTCGCCTCAAAAGCCCGCTAGGCACCCGTGTTTCATATAAAAGAGTCTGTTCCCAAGAAGGTGTAAAGTTGATTTCCGCTTTGAAGTTGATGAGTATGGAGAGGAAAGGTTACCAAGTATTTTTGTGTCTGGTGGCTTCTACCTCTTCTTCCTTGTCGAAGCTTGAAGAAGTGCCCGTGATTTGTGAATTCACCGATGTTTTTCCCGAGGAGTTGCCCGGAATATCTCCCGAGCGAGATGTAGAGTTTTCTGTCGAACTTGTGCCCGGAACCGGACCTATTGCTAAAGATCCCTACCGTATGGCACCAACCGAACTTAAGGAGTTAAGTAAGCAACTTGATGAGATGATTGAGAAAGGATTTATTCAACCTAGTGACTCACCTTGGGGTGCTCCCGTTCTCTTTGTGAAAAAGAAAGATGGATCCATGAGACTTTGTATCGATTATCGTGAGCTCAACCTTGTTACTATCAAGAACAAGTATCCTCTACCAAGGATTGAAGATTTGTTCGATCAACTCAAAGGTGCCTCTACTTTTTCTAAGATTGATTTGAGATTCGGTTATCATCAAATCCCCATTCGTGATTCCGATATTCCAAACACCGCCTTTAGCATGAGATATGGACATTATTAGTTTAAGGTGATGCCCTTTGGATTAACCAAAGCTCCCGCTATCTTCATGGACCAAATGAACCGAACTTTTAGTGAGTTCTTGGACAAGTGTGTTGTGGTCTTGATCGATGATATTCTCATTCTTTCTAAGTCCGAGGAAGAGCATGTCGATCATCTTCGTACTATCTTGGAGGTTCTTCGTCGTCAAAAGTGGTTTGCCAAATTCTCCAAGTGTGAATTTTGGTTATCTAAGGTGTCTTTTCTTGGTCATGTGATACCAAGGAAGGTGTTATGGTGGACCCTTCAAAGATTGAAGCCGTGATGGAATGAAAAAGCATGACCAATGTTGGCAAGATCCGTAGTTTCTTAGGTTTGGCGGGTTATACCGTCGCTTTGTGAAGGATTTTTCTTAGCTTGCTAGACCGATGACACAACTTTTGAAGAAAGAGACCAAGTTCTTATGCACCGAAGCTTGTGAGGAAGCGTTCCAAGAGTTGAAGAGAAGGTTGACTACCGCTCCCGTTTTGACCTTACCCGAGGATGGAGTAGAGTTTGATGTGTTTTGTGATGCTTCTAAGATGGGTTTAGGTTGTGTTCTTATGAAAAATAGGAGAGTTGCTGCTTATGCTTCACGACAATTGAGAGTTCATGAAGTGAACTACCCCACTCATGATCTTGAGTTAGCCGCCGTCGTTCATGCCTTAAAGATATAGAGACATTACCTCAATGTAGTTCATTGCCGTATCTACACCGATCATAAGAGTTTGAGGTATATTTTCACCCAAAAAGAGTTGAATATGAGACAACAATATGGTTGGAGTTAGTGAATGACTACGATGTAGAATTGTTGTACCATGAAGGAAAGACAAATGTGGTTGCCGATGCTTTTAGTAGAATGTCAACTCATTCCTTGAGTGCTATCCGTGTGCTTCCCGATGACCTTTGTACCGAGTTTGGCAAGTTAAGTTTGCAACTAGTGGAGAGTGGTTTTGATTACCTTGGTGCTATGGTTTCCGAACCCATCCTTCTTTGTGAGATTCGGGATAATCTAGTGGATGATTCTACTTTCAAAAGATTTCAAGCCAAGCTTCTTGAAGGGAAAGCCAAAGATTGTGAGATTGATGCTAGTGGTTATCTTCGTTACCAAAGCTGCGTGTATGTTCCCGATGCCGTTGACTTGAGAAAGAGAGTCCTTGATGAAGCTCATCTATCCCCTTATTTAATCCATCTTGGAGGAGACAAGATGTATAAGGATTTGAAGCTTCAATTTTGGTGGCCTAACATGAAGAATGACATTGTCACTTATGTTGGAAAATGCCTCACTTGTCAATAAGTGAAGATTGAGCATAAGAGACCCGGAGGTTTGCTACAACCGTTGGATGTGCCTTTATAGTCAGATAATGTAAGTCAAGAGCTTTTATAGTAATAATGTTACAGTAACACTGTTATAGTAACAATGTCACATTTTACCTTTTATCGAAGTTGACATCATCAAGGAACCCATAATCAAGCACCTCCTTCTCAGATTAGATGTGGTGGACAATAGTTTCTTATTTGCATTCATAAATTCAGAGACTAGGAACAAATCACTGTTAGTAGGCGAATAACCTAAAGAATAACCCATTGCTGTAATACCCCCATCTACCAAGGAGCCTTAACAAGACCTTCCTTAGCAAATAAGGGCGTTACCATCTCGGTTGCCCGAGGATAATAATAATCAAATGTCGATAAAAGAACGTTCATATTATATTACAAGTTATTAACAACCGACTGACGATATAAAAGATACAACTCAAGACTACTATCAGCTATGTGAAACTATCTCTAGCATGACTCGTGGTAGACTCGTCCCTCCAAGCACCCAGCTATGATCCAACATCAACCTGCTAAGACTGACTGCTCACCATAGTAGATCACGGCAGACACAACACAAACGGACAACACAACAAAACCACACAAGGTCAGTGACTGAGATAACAGACACACAAAAGCAGACACAACACAAGTACAACAGCACACACACCACACATCCTCCAACCAACCACACACCTCTGACTGCCCGAAGGTCAAGTCCTGCCAGTGGCGGACCGCAGCAGTTCCCACCTAAGCCTCCTCATATATCCGAGCGATAAACCCATGTTCCTTTATGTGCACATCCCCTCCTGTAGCGGGTTCCAAAGAGGGAAAATTAAGGGCGTGAACCACAGACAAACAACCACAATCAGCTGTACAGACAACAATCACCAACTATCAAACAAACACAAGACTGATCAACTACCACAACCAACCAGAAATACCGACACTAAACCAACCAAAGAACATCAACAGACTCTCTAGACAATCCACAGTACTGAGTAGACGAACCTACCTTTAGCAAACCGCAGCGATACCGCGTCCGATCACAAGATACCCATCAACCATGAACACCACCTATACAACCATTACAACCATCTATTACTACGACTATAAACCTAATTGAAAACAAAGATGACGATGATGATGATGACGACATACCTATTACACAGCAATCCGGCATCAAGACCGCTACCCGACTCAAGCATCTTATCCCTAAGGCATTCTCACTCACAAAGGCATCAAGGAGGTGAACCATGGTGAAGGAGAAGAGAGGTGACGGCATTTAGGTTTAGGAAGAAGGTAGAGAAAATGATTTGGGGTTTCACAATTAACGATTTATAATTCCCCGCTGCAAACCCGTTACTCGATCGAGTAACCAACTTACTCGACCGAGTGACCTCTACTCGACCGAGCCACCAAGCTACTCGATCGAGTAGCCTCCGCTAGATCGAGTAACACACAAACCAAAGCTCACATCGTCACAAGTAATCACTCGTAAGGTTTACGAAGGTTAAGATAAGTGACTAAGGTCAGTCAACGTCGGTCAACGGGTCCCTAAAAGGACGGGTATTACAATTGCATCATCTTCGCAAAATTTTATTATTCTCACCTCATCTTGATCAATTTCTTTAGGAGTAATTACCTTTTTGGGTTGCTTGTGAGCAACGGACTTCATTCTCACCACCTTCGCCTTTACTTCCACCGACTCTTCCTCCTTTCTTTTTCCCTTTGCCTCTTTATTTTTTTGCTCTTCCTCCTTCCTTTTTTTTTTCTCTTCCTCCTTTCTTTTTTCCACTAGCTTATCCTTCAACTGTTCTCTTTTTTCCCTGAATTCTGAGATTCTTTTAGGACCTCTGTTCGTTCTGCGTTTAAATCACTTCGAACAAGTGTTGCACAAATTTCAGCCCGGTACAAAATTCTTTTCTGTGCATCAATCAACCCACATTCAAATACACTTCCCGTGTGGAACGCCATGTGAAGCATTATGAAAACCCCACAATCCACATTTTTCACGTTCTTAATTGGGTAATTCAGCATCTAAGATCCTTTTTCAACACCCATCTGCACCATCAATTTCCCCATGATAGTTGCCTATATAAAAATGTAACATTGTTACTATAATGGAAGTTAAAAATATTATTATATATGAAAAGCTGATAATATATAAGTAGAGGAGACTTACGGCATTCCTTGCCATTTTTGCTTTTCGCGATCTAATATAAAACGGTTTGTTGTCGAGGTAGTCAATCCTTTTCAACAAAAAAATTATACAAGCACAGAAGAAGTGTCTCTCCAGAATGAGCGGAATGAATATTTGCAATTAAGCAGAAATAATTGTCAAACATATATATATATATATATATATATATATATATATATATACATATATATATACACTCTACTTATAGAACAATAAAAAATAACAGTAATGTTCTTACCATATCAGAACCAAAATTAAGTGGATTCTTGCAGTATTTGACCCAACATTTGAAGGTATGCACAACTTCAGCTTCAAAATCTCTCTTAGGATTAGGTTTTGGACGAAACAAACCTTTTAATGCCCCCTTCAAAAATAAATATGAACATAAAAGTTAATAACGATAGCGCATAACAATAGACAAACACAATATCAATAAACATTTATTTTTTATAGTAACATACAGATTGAGCTAATTCCATGAATATTCTTGATGGTGTATCACTTGCTACCTTTCGGAAGATAAGGTCATTGAGAAACATTGCCCAATATTCAATCACCATTGTATAAATAAGCTCAACAGAAACCAATGAAATTAAATCTTCCCTAAGAATGAAGGGGTTCTTCCCATACGAGACAAGCTTTTCCCTGTTGGACAACGAGAAGTTCGTGTCAGAATACCATTTTTATAGAATAATAGTGTTACTGTAACAACAGTTAAAGGTACCACAGTCACAGTGTTATAGTAAACCATATGTCCATAACAGTTCAAAAATAAAAAGAGTACTTACGAATCTCGAAGGTCCTCATCATCGTCAAGAAAACAATAATCAGTTGTTTCTTTCCTAAGTTCAAGAACGCGCACCATTAACTGCTCATATTCTATCATAGTCTCGGACACAAGTGTTAGATTCGGAACTGGTAGGCCACAATCCAATGTGCAGCCGTAGCAAGGATCCATCACACACATCCACGCTTCAGTTGTTTCAGAATGTAACAAATAGTGGTCGCCTGTTTCTTCATCATAATTTTGATATAGGACCTCATCGCTACAATCGTCGACATAGTCGTCTATACTGCCGTCATCCACAATATCAACTTCATCATCATTAGCATCTTCTCTTACCTAACTACTTCTTGCTTCTTCTTTGCCAACTGTCTCCTTACCGCCCTCGCTAGTTTTTCCTTCCTCTTCACCAGTTTTATCATTCCCATTGCCCTCTTCATTACCATTTCCTTCATCCTCCTTACTGTTATCTTCGTTTTTATTGCTAGCACCATCTTCATAGTTATCATCACCTTTGTCTTCATCTGGTTTTTCATTGCCATCACCCTCCTCTTCATCCTTATCATTATCTTCCTCTTCATCTGTCTTGCCCATTTGTTCTTTGTCTTCATTTAAATCAGTAATTGAATATTAATAATTGTTAAAAAAAACGAAATTATTTCACTCTGATTTTCTATTAAAATTATGTTACAGTAACACAGGTGATGTATAACTCGGATCAAATTACAGTAACATTGTTATTCTATTACCTTCACCAGATGGTTCTTCATTTGCCTCACTGCTTGGTTTATCATCAGGCTGCCCTGATGCATCTTCATCCTCCGCATCTTCATCCTCATCTGTGTCACAAGTAATTGAATACAGGTCATGTTTAACTTAGTTATTTAAAGAAGTAACAATAGTACAATAACATTGTTACTCTATTACCTTCACCGGATCCATCTTCATCTGCCTCACTGGTTGGTTTGTCATCATCTTTCCATGATGCATCATCATCAGCATTTTCATTGTCATATGTGTCACAAGTAATTGAATATATATTACTAATAGTTTTACTTTGACGTTTCTCTTAAAACTATGTTACAGTAAGAAATGTGATGTAACTTTGTATCTTCAGTAATACCATTTGACACGTCTGTCGTGTACCTGTCAAAAATAAACTAACTCGACTAACTATATAGCTAGGGAAGTCAGGTCGATCTCCACAGGGAGGCAAGATATCTGTAGAAGTCCGTCTTTTTGGTCACAAATGGGGGGGGGGGGGAGGGGAATTGTTTGAATTGTTATCTAAACTACAAATTTTAAAGGAAAGAGAAATAAAGGGCGAGAGCAATAAAGGCAGGAAATGAGTTTAAACTATCAGATAAAGAGGGACATGTCAGGATTTCGGTTCACTACGGTAGTCCAGTGACTCAGCTGTAAATGACTCAGACGAATTAATGTAAGACGGATGTTGTAAGGTCATTTCGGTCCACTTTCTATCCTAAAATACCACTAACTTAACTTTCATTCTCGTCAGGGTAGTCTACTGTTCATAGCAGGCCTATTTAGTCCAATCTTTTGATCTAGGATTAATTTTAGCCAGATTAAAGAGGTGAATCAGAAGTGTGCACTCAACTAAGTCGATAAATACAATTAAATTGCTATGGTGACAGAGTCTTGTAATTATTTCGTCTGTTTCATTTACTACATCGTTACAATCCTACCGCAGATCCCCTAATCCCAACATTAAAGGGGTTTAGCTACTCATGTCGCTAATTAAACTAACAGCAGATAGATTTCCAGCAGTAGACATTATGAAATAACAAGTAAAAAGCATAAAGAGAAATTAGGGCAAGGTAATTAAATGGAATAACAAGCAATTAAAACAACAAGGATTAATTATTATTAAGGGAAGAGAAAGGAATTACAATCAGTGTGAATCCGGCGTAAAGAACACAAAATCCGAGCAAGAATAATCCCAAAAGTAAGGTTACAGAGGAAACAAAGTAACGCAGTAAAGTTTCTTGATAGATAAAAAGAATAGATAAAAGATCCTAATTACCTAGTTAACGTAGGTTTAAATAGGAAAAGTACTTAAGTTTGCGAAATTAAACAACACACGGGCTGTTTAAAGCCCATAATCAGCGAAACCACTCGATCGAGTAAACACCTCAGCAAATCTACTCGATCGAGTAGAAAGTTACTCGATCGAGTAACTGGTTTTTCTGCAAGCTATGGATCGAGTAGAATTCTACTCGATCGACCAATGGGAGACGTAAAAACCACTCGATCGAGTGGTAAAACTGCTCGATCGAGTATTTCGTCTTCATTTCAGCTCAATTCCGCGCCTAAATGCCTCGTACTCCGTACCATGACGCTTCCAAATGCAGTATCTCACTCTGGAACAATCCCGTCTTCTCTAAATGCATGCAAAAAGGACGAAAAAGAGTACGATTCCACTACTTTCGAGTTCATTTCTACAAAATGGACAAAACGAACCAAAGTAGCCAATTCGGGGCAAAATACCATAAAAACAGTATAAAAATGCATAGAAATACGTGCTGAAATAGGCTAAAAAGACTATATATTAGGCACGTATCAAATCTCCCCAAACCGAACCTTTACTCGTCCTCGAGTAAACTCAAAACTAAACTAATGGAACGGAAATGATAACTCAGAGCTAGCTTAACTTGTCTACTTGAACCGATTTAATGCAACAAAAACTAACGATTAAAGCTAGCAAATCAATACGCAAACGAATTATAAGCTGTTCAGAAATATAGCCAACCTATCGACCTTGCAAGACCAACAAAATCGGATTCTCTTGTGGTCACTCTTCTCTCATGAAGCAAAGGTGAATGATATATGTAAAAGAGGTACGAAAAGACAGTCACTCACCTAACTGCGACCTACATAGCATGCATGCAACAAAAATGAAAGAAAATTCAAGTACTAATGCACACACTCCAACCGATAATGTCCGTCACAGCCGAGAGCTTACAAATAATATGGGAATAGTGAGGTTCAGGTGAGAAAAGGCAAAACATGTTATGGAAATGTGGAGGTAAAAGCGTCAAGCTAGTTCCTAACAGGACCATAAAGAAATCATCCGAATCTCAACTGACTGAAAAACTAAGTACAAGTGCCCCTTCATTTGGCACATAACTCACTAAACTCAAACACAATCTCCTCAAAAAGTATGGGATAAAACGGAGGAGTCAGACGGTCACAAACTTCCCTTTTTTTTATACCGTCTGAATGAACTAACTCAAATAAAACAACTCTTTTTTTTTTAAACTTCCTTTCTTTCTTTTTCTTCCTGTCTCACGTCTTTCCAGTTTTTCTTTTTCTTTTTTTTTTCTTTTTTTTTCTTTTTCTTTTTCACGTCTTTCTTTTTTTTTCTTTTTTTTTTCTTATTCCTCCTTCCTCAATTTCCACCAACTCCAAAACAGAGAAATATGGGCCAAACTGCAACGGAGAAACATACCACAAAAGAACATACTAACTAGCTTGACTAGGCAGGCTTAATTTAGGATGTAGCTAATGGGTCAAAAGGTCAAGTTTTGGCTAATGTGGAGCTAAATGGGTGAAAAATATAAGGAAAGGGAAATTTGCAAGCATCTCCCTGCATGTGACACCAACCACAAACCCGAATATGTGCATTTGACGAGAAATTGAATGTCATAAATGTGCAAAAATGATGAACATGCTATGCAAGGAGTAGTACTCTCAATTCCTAATGAACAAGTCATGAATGTCACCAATTATGGCTCTAAAACTCAGAATTTTTCAAGTAGTTTGCCAATTTATTAGGTCAAGTCTAGACAGTCGGCTATATTTGAACAGAAACTCGTAGACTATGCGTATGACAAAGCTGATAACTATTAATAAAAGTGCAGGGCTCAAGCAAAAAGACAAGTTATAGTGCATTATCATCACGGAAATCTACCGTTCCGACTCAACCTATATGCAAAAATAAACGTGAATATTTTTTTTGAATTTTTTGAAATTTTCTAATTTTTTGGATTTTTGATTTTTAATGAAAATAAACAACAATGCAAGCTGAAAAATAAACGTGAATGCAAAACAAATGCAAATGCAGACTCAAAAGGATGCAATACCCTCCCTAAACCAAAACGGACAACGCCCTCGTTGTCCTACAGCATACACCAGCAGATATACAGGGGAACGGGAATATACAACCAATTAATAAAAAACAATCAATATAAAGGAGACAAAATAAAAGAGTAAGAGATACATACAAAAATACGAACTTCCCCAAACCAGCCAGAAAACTGGGGAAGTGAGTAGACCAATAGCTACTCGTCGTCGTTGTCGTCACTGCTCTCCCGGATCTCCTCCACCCTAAACTCCGGGTCTCTCTCCTCCTCTGCTCCTCAGCACGATCTCTCTCCACTGCCACCTCTGGGTCCTCCTCCTCCTCCTCGTCAGCCGACTCCGGGTACCCCTCAGGTGGGTACCTGTAGAAGGAAGGGTGTGGCCAATCCTATGGAATCGGACAGTGTCGCCTCAAGTGGTACTCGTACAGAGGGTGCAAGGCTAAAGACATGTCCCTCTCCATACGAGCCTGACGCTCTGCAATCACATGCAACAAACCGTAAACGGCGCCCCTTGGTCCGGGACCGCGGGCGCCACAAAGGGAGTAGGTAGTACGAAAGTAGCCGGTAAGACCGGCTCAGTCTGTGTCTGGTCAGTGGGAGTGGGAGTGGGAGTGGTAGTAGGAGTGGTAGTAGTAATGGGAGGAGGGGTCGGATCGGGAGTAGCCGTGGAAGGCTGGGCACTCCCTGAAGGTGTAGACCCCTCTCCGGTCTCAAGATGCCGCTTCTTGGCGGCGGGTGCAGCAGGAGTAGGTCTAGGTGGAAGGAGAAGGTGAGGTAGTGGTGGCAGACGGGCGCCCCTAGCAACAGTAGGAAGGGGCTCAATACGGGGGAGAGTGTCACAAGGTAAGTCTACAGACAAGGAGCCGTCAATCTTCCAAGTCTGGTAGTGCTGAGTCGCCCAATGCCGAGAAAGCATGGCATCCGGACTCGCAGCCTCTCTCCTCGAGGTCTGCAGATCACGAGGCCAAACGGGGAAAAGGCGACGGGTAAGAATGGTGGCTATGCCACCGCAGTAATGGTTCCGTCTCCTTCTTCCCGTGGCTCGAAGGTCTTGGGCGGTCAAGTAAGCTATGTTGAGGGTAAAAGGACCCTCGCAGTCGATGTTTAGGTAACCGCCCAGGATGGAGAGCTCGGTGTTGGTCATGTTGTTTGGCTCCTTTCGAACGAAAATAGTGCTCCCCATCAGTCTAAGGAAACAATGGACGGACGGGGAAGGTGGACTGATGGAGCTTTCGCTCCCTAAAAGTGGTCCGGGCCGACACCACCAAAGCGACGGTAGACCTTCCTTGGGGCGAGCGATCAAGCCGTAGAGGAAAGGTCAAGTAACCTACCAAACTTCCCTAGTGTCATCGGGAAGGTCCGGTTAAACAATAGGAAGGACATCAAGAACTATCGGGGTCGGCCTCGTGTGCCCTGGGGAGAAGGTAAAAGAGCGAGAAACTCGAGGCTCGGCTAAAAAGGTACGGCCGCTCATAGTGATGAGCCCGACCATCCCCGTGCCCCGTAAAAACTCACAAACCGACTCGTAGATACCGAGTCTCTCAAGTGCCGATTTCTCTAGAAATCGGGAAGGTACAAGCACACAAGGCTGAGCAAAGCGGGTTATAAAATTTCTTACGATGGAAAGCGTTAACGAAATGTACCGGGTAGTGCGGGTGAGGGTCGAGGAAGTGTCCCCTCGGACCGTGATCGTGTATGCAGTAGAGGCAAGAACTTTGTAGAAGTGCTAGGAGCGGAAGTAGAGGTGATCGGAGTGGTGCGGCTCGGGGCCCCATCTACGACCCGCCTCGGAACTCAAAGCGAAGCTCGTGAAGCGACGGTGTGAGGGAACCGGGGGCGCTCGAAGGCGATTCCAGCTCTTTGGCGAGTCCGCCAAATGTGTAAAAGTAGAGGTGGTGCGGAGGTAGTGATGTTTGTGGTCACCACCGAAGAGGGACTAGAAGCGGTGCTAGGCGTGTGGTGGTGACCGTAGAGGAAGTGGCGACTGAATCGAGCTAGCAGAAGAGCTAGCTAGCGCAAAAACCGTCCCGCAATTGAAACTAGAAACACGGGTCAGTAGTGGTGACTAAGGCGGAGGGTGGCGGCAAACGAGGGGCCACTGTCTCCGACAGAGACGGACTAGAGGTGGAGCTGGTAGAAGGTAACGAACTAGACTCCATCCTGTAACAAGGGTAGGGGCATGATAAGAAAAATAGTGTCTAAAACTGGCTTAGACAGAAGGAAAAACAAGCAGAAAAAACAACATGAATACTCCCTACCAGTCGAAAATTTCGACCCACAGCATATATGTCCCAACAATTCCTCAAACGAAATCGAAAAGCAGCATGTAAATGGCGATAAGGCGGGCATAACAGTCAACAACAACAGCATGTAAGAAACACTGAAGTTAATTAAGTCATGGAAGCAAGCAAACCCGTCTGACAGTCAAAAAATTTCGACTAAACAACCTTAATCGCGAAAATTCGCACAGTAATCGAATGGAAGCATGTTAAGCATGTTAAACATTCTATACTCAGCAGCAATATCACAACAATGAAGCTACATAGCCAAATGACAGCAGCAATAACCCGTCTGACAGTCGAAATTTTCGACTGTCCTCAACACAAATCGCAAAAATTCATGTAAAATTCGAATTAAACATGTAACAGCAGCGAGGAATTGGGGTTGATCATCAAGCAAGAGGAATACGGGCAATAGACACAATTAAAGTCGAAAAAATTCGACTAACAATGGATTTTCGAACCCTAGAAACAATTTACCTCATATTAATTCGAAAAAACGAAATTAATATGCATAGAGGATGAAAGAATCACTTACTTGATGATAAAAGACCTACAATATGCAATTAATCTTCAATAAACAAGCAAAAGTAGCGATTTTTTGGAGCTCAAAACCGCAAACCCTAATACTCTTTAAAGACCGTGTAAATAGGCATAAATTAAGGGGAAAATATGGGGCTATGGAAGATTAAGTAGCAAACAATAGATTGTAGGTGGTGGATTTGGTAATTAGGCAAGAAAAATTGGGGATTTGGGGTGAGTATTATCGCAAATAGGAGGTGTTTAGACGAAAATTAGGGACAAAATGAGAAAGAAAACAAAAGTAAAGAGTTTAAGGATTGAAAACTCCCTGCGTCCTGTTTCAGTTACTCGATCGAGTGGTCTTAAACCACTCGATCGAGCATTTTGATGCTCCATCTACTCGATCGAGTAGAATTCTACTCGATCGAGAAGTCCCACTTATTGCTTTACTCGATCGACCTGAAAAAGTGCTCGATCGACCAAATTTTCACTCGATCGAGTACAAAAAGTACTCGATCGAGCTCTTTTCTCGTGTAAGCTCTTGAATTTCATCTTTTCTTCCTTGGAATGCGTAAAAACTTCCCCAAACCTGCATAAGAACACGTGCAAAAATATCCCAAAATACCAAATACGCATAAGAACAGTCTATAGTCTTAAATCTACGCTAAAGAACAGTCTATAAGCTAATTGTCCTAATTAAAAGCAATAAAATAAATTCAACGGAAAATTCAAAATTATCTATTACAAAGTGTTACACGGGGCATTTCCCCGTTTAATTCCCAATGCAATTCAGTAGCCCCTTGAAGGGCTCCTGACCGGAGGACGTCATCTCAGCAACGTTGACTGTCCTCTTCAATTTCCATGAGCATGAATGGTCATTCGCAACAGTAGGAGGGGAATAGTTCTCATCCTCATAGGCACGAACTTTCCTCTTCCTTGCTCCTCTATCACCGTCTTTAGCATACTTACTTCCAATTTGATTGACAGCAGTTGCACAACACCCTTTGATAGCTCCTTCGTTGCTTTCATCTGTACCGGCAGCAAGGAAAACAGACGAACTTTCCTCCTTTTTGCTCTCAGTCTGAGGCGGAGGGATAACAATTGCAGCACAATACTCCAAATTTTCAACTGGAGTGTCAATAATAGGGTCAATAGAAGAGAGAGCATTGCAAGGCTGAGCCTGCATGGGAGCCCTCTGGGACTTAGACTGATTAAAAATCAGCTCTTTGTCTCCTACCTGAAAGGTCAAAGTCTTCCCCCCGACGTCAATAACTGCACGAGCAATAGACAAAAATGGTCTCCCTAAAATAATAGGGGTGTGTGCATCTTCGGGGATGTCTAAGACAACGAAATCAACGAGAATAAAGAACCTCCCGATCCTTACAGGTACGTCTTCTACTATACCTAGTGATCGTGATATACTACGGTCGGCCATCTGGACTGTCATGTTAGTGCAACTCAGATTTGTCAAACCAAGTTTCTTGGCCAGAGACAGCGGTAAGACACTTACGCTAGCGCCTAAATCGCATAGCGCATTATCAATCAAATAGTTACCGATATGACACGGAATTGAAAAACTACCCGGGTCTGACTGCTTAGGAGGTAACTTATTTTGAAATAGGGCTGACCCCACCTCAGTCAAAGCTACGGTCTCACTATCACTAATGTTCCTCTTACGCGATAAAATCTCTTTCATAAACTTAAGATAAGAGGGTACCTTTGTCAGCAACTCAGTGAACGGCACAGTGACTTCCAAGCTTTTCAGAAGTTCGACAAATTTGTCGAATTGTTGATTGACCTTAGTATTCTGCAACCGCCTCGGGAAGGGAACTGTGATAGGAATCTCGAGTCCCTTGTTTCTCTCTTCCAATGTATCTTCCGGAGCAAGTTATGTATCCTTTGGACGCTTCTTACCTCTCGAACGAGGTCTTTCTGGTGATTTATCGCTTAAACGAGCACTAGCAGGCTCTCGAATAAGCTTCCCATCATCAAAACTACTCGATCGACCAATATAACCATTCGATCGAGTAGAATCTTCATCAATATCACTCGATCGAGTAGTTTTTTCACTCGATCGAGTAGGAAAACTACTCGATCGACCATTCTGCCTTTCCTGTTCACTTGATCGAGTGGTATTTTCACTCGATCGACCACTTTCGTCCCCAAATCTGCTCGATCGACCACCTGAAACCAGTTGATCGAGTACTTTCTTTGTCGTGAGCTCATTTTCTTCGCCAGAACACTGTTCACCATCGATTCTGACTCTCCTTGGGTCTGATTTCTGCATTTCTGGTCCCTCATACGAACGACCGCTTCTCAGATTGATGAAATTTACCGTCTCGTGTGGATTCTTCTCATTTTGAGTCTGTAATTGACCCTGCTTTCTTGTGGACTCATTAGTGGCTAATTGGGCAACTTGAGGTTCAAGTTTCTTTATGGACGCATCTTTCTGTGGATCACTTAATTGCCACTGCTTCGTGAAGGCTTGCAACATAGACTTAAGCTCACCAATTTCACTCACCCCACCGGAAGATGACGCACCATGGTTAGGAGGAGTAAAATAAGGGGGCTTTTGAAAGCCTTGTTGATTCTTGTGTGGAGGGACATAAGGCTGCTGCTGGTGCGGAGGAGGAGTAGGATTGAGTATATTCTAACTAGTCCACCTCAGATTGGGATGGACTGCCCCTTGATTATTGTAATAGGAACCCCCTCCTTGCCTATATTGCTGAAAGGCAAGGACTTGTTCCTTCTCTACAAGACAGCCAACAGCAGTGTGGCCATCATTACTCCCACATCTCTCACAAGAAACAGTCTCTCCTCTAGTAAGAACATGGGTCCGAGGCTCCCCCAGACTTGTAATTCCAACTTGTCGAATCTAGCATTCATGATCTCCGGTGAGCCAAAACGCTTATCAATCGCATGAACCGTCCTAATCCCATCCCTCGGGTTACCATATTCAAGCCTTGTGATTCGCCATCTCTTCAATAAGAGACCATCCCTTATCGTCATCTGTATTCTCCTGGAATCTTCCACTAGATGCCGCATCAAGTATGGCTCTCGGTCGTCATCTGACCCATTGTAGAACGATTAGCTAGAAACCATGGGTCAAAACCATGGTGAGGTATAGACCTCACCAACTTCTTGAATCGCGACCATGCCTCATAGAAACTTTCATCGAGAGCCTGTCTGAAACTAGTAATCTTGGCCCTCAGCAAATTGGTGCGTTGTGGAGGAAAATATCTCTTGTAAAATGCAAGAGCAAGAGACTCCCAATCAGAACCCCAAAATTTGTGCGGTCCAGTCGATCGACCACTCCACTGGTTAAGTCAGCTAAAGAGAAAGGAAATAGAACCTCCTTAATCTTATCTTGAGTTACCCCCTTAGTGGCGGGGATAGTAGAACAGTAATTGGTAAAGGTCTCCATATGCTTCCTCGGATCTTCACCAGCCACACCTCTATAAATGTTTCTCTCCACCAAATTGATATAAGAAGGACGGATATCAAAGGTGTTCCCATCCTCAGTCTGGAGATTGAAACCTTTGGGAATAGAAGAGGCTTTAGGCACTGAATGACTAGAAAGTTTAGGCATCTTTACTGTAGAAATCGGACTATCTTCCTCGAAAAGAGAATGATGTAACTCCGGCTCGAAAGTACTCAAGTCTTCCTTTCGTGATTTCCTTATCAGACGGAGTCTATGCCTGAATAATCTCTCTGCTTCTGAATCAGCTGAAACTAATTCACACCTGTCTGACCTAGGCATAAACAACACAACAAGAAAATAATAAGAACGGTCTCAAGGAATAGGAATTCCCTGAGACGGATAAAATAAACGGAACGAAAACAAATAGGGCAATTGCCTCCCCAGCAACGACGCCAAAATTTGACTCGTTTGTCTTGTACCTGTCAAAAATAAACTAACTCGACTAACTATATAGCTAGGGAAGTCAGGTCGATCTCCACAGGGAGGCAAGATATCTGTAGAAGTCCGTCTATTTGGTCACAAATGGAGGGGGGGGGGGGGGGTTGTTTGAATTGTTATCTAAACTACGAATTTTAAAGGAAAGAGAAATAAAGGGCGAGAGCAATAAAGGCAGGAAATGAGTTTAAACTAGCAGATAAATAGGGACATGTCAGGATTTCGGTTCACTACGGTAGTCCAGTGACTCAGCTGTAAATGACTCAGACGAATTAATGTAAGACGGATGTTGAAAGGTCATTTCGGTCCACTTTCTATCCTAAAATACCACTAACTTAACTTTCATTCTCGTCAGGGTAGTCTACTGTTCATAGCAGGCCTATTTAGTCCAATCTTTCGATCTAGGATTAATTTTAGCCAGATTAAAGAGGTGACTCAGAAGTGTGCACTCAACTAAGTCGATAAATACAATTAAATTGCTATGGTGACAGAGTCTCGTAATTATTTCGTCTGTTTAATTTACTACATCATCACAATCCTACCGCAGATCCCCTAATCCCAACATGAAAGGGGTTTAGCTACTCATGTCGCTAATTAAACTAACAACAGATAGATTTCCAGCAGTAGACATTATGAAATAACAAGTAAAAAGCATAAAGAGAAATTAGGGCAAGGTAATTAAATGGAATAACAAGCAATTAAAACAACAAGGATTAATTATTATTAAGGGAAGAGAAAGGAATTACAATCAGTGCGAATCCGGCGTAAAGAACACAAAATCCGAGCAAGAATAATCCCAAAAGTAAGGTTACAGAGGAAACAAAGTAACGCAGTAAAGTTTCTTGATAGATAAAAAGAATAGATAAAAGATCTTAATAACCTAGTTAACGTAGGTTTAAATAGGAAAAGTACTTAAGTTTGCGAAATTAAACAACACACGGGCTGTTTAACGCCCATAATCAGCGAAACCACTCGATCGAGTGGATTAAAACCACTCGATCGAGTAAGCACCTTAGCAAATCTACTCGATCTAGTAGAAAGTTACTCGATCGAGTAACTGGTCTTTCTGCAAGCTAAGGATCGAGTAGAATTCTACTCGATCGACCAATGGGAGACGTAAAAACCACTCGATCGAGTGGTAAAACTGCTCGATCGAGTATTTCGTCTTCATTTCAGCTCAATTCCGCGCCTAAATGCCTCGTACTCCGTACCATGACGCTTCCAAATGCAGTATCTCACTCTGGAACAATCCCGTCTCCTCTAAATGCATGCAAAAAGGACGAAAAAGAGTACGATTCCACTACTTTCGCGTTCATTTCTACAAAATGGACAAAATGAACCAAAGTAGCCAATTCGGGGCAAAATACCATAAAAATAGTATAAAAATTCATAGAAATACGTGCTGAAATAGGCTAAAAAGACTATATATTAGGCACGTATCACCATTACAGAAACAATATTACTCTATTACCTTCAATAGATCCTTCATCATCTACCTCACTTGTTGGGTTGTCATCACGCTGCCTGATTCATCATTATCAGCCTCTTCCTTGTCATCTGTGTCACAATTAATTAAATATTACTTAAACAAATTCTGAAAAGAAAATTGGATATTAGTTTCACTCTGTTGTTTCTGTTAAAATAATTTTGCTGTAAGAAATATGCTGTAACTCTTTTTGGTTAAGTAATATAACTACAGTAACAATATTACTCTATTACCTTTAGCAAATCCTTCTTCAACTACCTCACTGGTTGGGATTTCATCACCCTGTTCAGATGCATCATCATCATCAACATCCTTCTCATCTGAATCATAAGTAATTGACTATTACTAAATTTTTATTAAGGGAAAAAAAGGCAGAATAGTTTTACTGTGATGTTTTTGTTAAAAATTAGGTTATAGACTTATAGTAACACTGGTTCTATAATAGTATTATTCTATTACCTTCACTAGATGCATCTTCATCCCTCTCACTAGTCATTTTCTCACTTTGGCCTGATTTATTCTCTTCATCTGTATCATCCTTTTTGTCTGCATCAGAAATTAAAAAGTTACTAATTATTTTTTTTTTAAAAAAACTTCTTAATAACTTCATTCTTTAGTCACCTTCGTTTTCATGACTGCCTTTTTCGGTACTATTTTTCCAGGAACCTTCTTGTTCTCTTTCTTGTTAACTACCTTTTCTGATTTTTCCATCACTGGCTCTTTTGCCGTTGAAATCTCCTTCACTGGAAATTTCTTTATTGGTACAACCTTCTTAACAGGTGTGGTTTTTCCCTTCTTCTCTGATGTCTTTTCACTTCCTTTGTCTGATGTCTTTTCTATTGCCACCTCTTTTGGCAACTTCGCAGATTTTGCCATTGCTGCCTTCTGGGGTTCACCTTTTTTACAGCAACATGTTTGGGCAACTTTTCTGTTGCCTCCTTTCCCACCGCCTTTGATGCCTACGTTGCTACCTTCACTGTTGGTACCTTCACTGCCTTTTCGGTTGGTGTAGTTGCTGCCTTCTCCGTTTGTGTAGTTGTTGCCTTCACCGTTGGCACCGTTGGCTTTTTTGTTGCCTTTTCTGTCGGCTTCTTCAGTGCCTTCTGCAATGTCACTGTCAATTCCTTTTTCGTTGCCATTTGTGGTTCATTTTTAGTTTGATGGATTGGTGGCTTTCCTACCTTCTCTGCCGAAACTGTCGCTGGTTTAGGTACCTTTTTGGTAGGAGTATTTGTTGCCTTACGTGCCCTTTTCAGTTGGCGCCTTCTTTGCAACAGTGTTTGTTACCTGACCCACATTCTCAGCAGTATCTTCCCCCGCCTTCGCTTTTGTTGAAATTGACAGCTTTTCTGTCTGCACTTTCTTGGTTGTTGCAATTTTACTCTTCTTTGTCACATTTGATTCCTTGGGCACCTCTGCTTTCCTGACATTACTTTTTAAAATTCAAATATCAGAATAACAGTAACAATAAAATAATAAAAACTATTATAGTGAAAAGGAAATTATGCTGCTTAAGCCTGAGAAGGGATGATAAATGGAAAAAGAAGAAAGCTCAAAAAAGAATGCAACTATGTTACAGTAACATATAATATTTTTTTAGATTTCAAATAATTATATTTAAACATAAAAACTACGTTTATACTATTACTATAACAATGTGACAATAATATTAAGTACTAAATTTCCATAAATTATAAACCCTAGTAAGTTGTTGTCGAGCAAAGACATAGTAACATCCCTCCGAGACTTACTCATGCTCATGAGAAGCTTTGACTTCCTTCTGTGGTGTCGGCTTTGACAGCTTCTCTGTCTCAACCTTCTTGATTGATGTCTTTTGTGATGCTATCACTTTAGTCCTTTTTGTAACAACTGGTTTCTCTGGAATCTCTGCTTTCCTGAGATTGTTTGTTCAAAAATCAAATTCAGAATAATAGTAACAATATAACAATTACAACTATTATACTAAAAAGAAATGATGGTGGTCAAGTCTGAGATGGAATGTCAAATGGAAAAAGATGAGTAGTTTTTTAGAAAATAACATACGAATGTAACACCGCTATAGTAACAGTGTGACATTAATATTAAGTACTAAGTTTCCATAAATCATAAACCCGAGTAACAAGTTATCGAGCAAAGACTTATAGGGACATCCCTCCAGGACTTACTTATCTTCATGAGAAGCTTTAACTTCTTTCTGTGCAGTCGGCTTTGACAGCTTCTCTATCTCCACCTTCTTTGTTGGTGTCTTCTTTGATACTGTTACCTTCTTCTTCTTTGTGACAGTTGAATTCTCAGGCAATTCAGCTTTCCTGACAATATTTTTTCAAAAATGAAAATCAGAATAACAGTAACAATATAAGAATAATAGCTATTACTTAAAATGATCATAGTAACAATGGAAAAAGAAGCATTGCTGTAAAAATGTTACACTAACGTCAAATAGTTATTTAGAGATAAAATAAAACTGTTTAAATATCATAAAACAGCGACACTGTTACTGTAGTAGTGTCACAGTAACACAGGATTTGAATCGTTGCATTCTTTAATCATTGTTACAATAACATTGTTACTGTTCTTTTTGTTAAGCAATATTGTTACTCTATTGAAACAAACAATGCCCGTGTTTTTAAATTATAGTGCTAACATTGTTGCAGAAAAAAAAGAGTACTAACACAGTTGCAGAAAAAAAAAGTACAATACAAAGATTTTGGGGAAAAGTAGAACACGAAGAACAGGAAAAACACAGAAATAATTATTATGTATAATAATAAGAAACATTAATTACTCATTTTCTAAAAATCATAATCCCCAATTTTTAGGCGAAAACTAAAACATGAATTTCCACAAAATTTAACTGCTAGGACAAAAAAAAAACGAGAATTAATTTCTCGATTTATAATTTCGAAAAACCGAACATACAAGCAATTGACAGTTTAATTATATAATTCATGATCAACAACAACAACATGAAAATTAAACCTAATTTTTGGCAAAAAAATCTATTAAGCAATTCCTGTAACAAATTAACCCTAATTTCTTCACATAATCCAATATAATCAACAACAACATCAATGACAACAACAATATCAACAAGAACAAGTAACATAAAAAACGAAAAACTTTAATTATATATTTATGATCAACAACTGCAACATGAAAGCAAAACCTAATTTTTTCAAAAAAAAAATCAATTACGCAGTTCCAGCAACACATTAACCCTAATTTCTTCATATATTCCAATATAATCAACAACAACATCAATTACAACAACAACAACAACAACAACAATAACAACAACAACAACAACAACAACAAAAACAACATGCAATAACATAAAATCGCAAAAACTTAAATTAAAAGAAAAACGATAATAGACAGCAATTGATACCTCTTCATTATGTAGATTTTTTGAAGTTCTTCGCTTAATTTTTTAAAGTTCTTTGATTAATTTTAGTGAAAATTTGGTATGATTTTGGAAGATTTTAGATGAATTTGGAAAGAGAAGTGGTTCTGGAAAGTTTTGATTTTTTATAGAATATTATGTGTGCGCGCTGCAGTTATTTTCGTCGGTGATTAGAGAGAGAAAAAAGAGCAGTTGGTAGAGAGAGAAAAATTTAATGCAATTATGAGTGGCACGTCAGACTTCCCTTCTTTTTAAATTGCCGACTACTTTTTGCTAGCCACGTGGATCACTTACAGCCACTCGTTCTTTAAATCTAATGGTTGAGATTCGCGGGACGGACTCATCCAAGATGCTGGACTCACCGGATGCTCTTTTCTCTCTCTCTCTCTCTCTCTCTCTCTCTCTCTCTCTCTCTCTCTCTCTCTCTCTCTCTCTCTCTCTCTCTCTCTCTCTCTCTCTCTCTCTCTCTCTCTCTCTCTCTCTCTATATATATATATATATATATATATATATATATATATATATATATATATATATATATATATATATATATATATACATATACATATACATATATATATACATATATATATACATATATATATACATATATATATACATATATATATATATATATATATACATATATATATATATATATATATATATATAGATTGGATTTGGTGAGTTGGTTCTTATGGTGAGTTGTGAGTTGGGGAAATCTCAACCATTAGATTACATTAGAGATGAATGGCCAAGATCTAATCTTACATGTCATATAAAAACACTGTCATTTTTTTTTCTTCTAATGTTACTTTTTTTTTTTTTTTTTTTATGCTATTATTGTGCTTTTTTTTACCACTTTAATTTTTTTTCTCTCTTATGTTTTTCTTTAATTTTCTCATTATGTTACTTTTTTTTCTTTTTCTTTTTGTACCAGATTTTTTTTTTACTTGAAATTTTTTTTACACTTATTTTTTTACCTCGTGTTATTATGCTGTTATTGTGCTTTTTTTTTTACTTTGATTTTTTTTTCTTTTTTTTACCACGTGTTATTGTGCTGTTATTATGCTGTCACTTTGATTTTTTTTTTTTGCGACTTTGATTTTTTTTCTTTTTTTCTTCCCCGTTTTATTGTGCTGTTATTGTTACTCCGCTGTTATTGTGATGTTATTATGCTGTCACTTTGAATTTTTTTTACGACTTTGATTTTTTTTACGACTAATTTTTTTTACCACATGTTATTGTGCTGTTATTCTGCTATTATTGTGATGTTATTCCGGTTTCACTTTTGATTTTTCTTACTACTTTGTTTTTTTTATTCTTTTTTTTACCGCATGTTATTGTTACTCCATTGTTATTGTGATGTTATTCTCATTGTCACTTTGATTTTTTTGACGGCTTTGATTTTTTTCCTTTTTTTTCTTTACCACGTGTTATTGTGCTGTTATTGTTACTCCGCTGTTATTGTGATGTTATTCTGCTCACTTTGATTTTTTTTACGACTTTAATTTTTTTTACCACGTGTTATTGTGCTGTTATTCTACCGTTATTCTGCTGTTATTGTGATGTTATTCCGGTGTCACTTTGATTTTTTTACTACTTTGATTTTTTTCTTTTTTTTTACCGCGTGTTATTGTGCTGTTATTCTGGTGTTATTGTGATGTTATTCCGGTGTCACTTAGATTTTTTTTACTACTTTGATTTTTTTACTCTTTTTTTTTACCACGTGTTATTGTACTGTTATTCTGGTGTTATTGTGATGTTATTTCGTTGTCACTTAGACTTTTTACTACTTTGATTTTTTTACTCTTTTTTTTTACCACATGTTATTGTGTTGTTATTCTAGTGTTATTGTTATTCTGGTGTTATTGTGATATTATTCCGGTGACACTTAGATTTTTTTTACTACTTAGATTTTTTTACTCTTTTTTTTTACCACATGTTATTGTGCTGTTATTCTGGTGTTATTGTGATGTTATTTCCTTGTCAATTTGATTTTTTTTACTACTTTGATTTTTTTAATCTTTTTTACCACGTGTTATTGTGTTGTTATTGTGGTGGCATTGTTATTCTGGTGTTATTGTGATGTTATTTCGGTGTCACTTTGATTTTTTTTACTACTTTGATTTTTTTTTTACTCTTTTTTTCCCCCGTGTTATTGTAGTGTTATTGTGGTGATATTGTAGTTTTATCCGTGTGTTATTGGAGTATTATTCTGGTGTTATTGTTGTGTTATTGTAGTGTCATTGTTATCTTCCGCAACTTCAATTTTCAATAACAACACTGGTGATTGAATTTGGACCTTCAACATATTATTTATACAATTCACATATCATACACTAGTAACTGAATCAATCTCCACACCACCATCATCACCATACCGTACAATCACCAACCATATAAGTAAAAGTCGTCGACACATACCGTACAATCAGAAAGAACTTGTTGTTACTAAATTCATCCTTTCATACTCCACTACTAAACTACATTAAACAACAATAGTCCACTTGGACTTTATTAAATTCATCCTTTCATACTACACTTGCCAACAAATCACCAAACAAAAGAAGAAAAATAATGTTCAAGTGCCACTGTGTCATTAATCCAACCACGATACCCACATTCATTTTGTGCTTCCTTCTTCAATGAAGCTCTGCATTTCCAGGCGCCATTTCAAGTTGTCATTGGCGTAGTTCCTTCTCAAATACTCATGGGGATTGAGTTGGCAATTCCTCGGATTGAGTTGAAAAGTAACGCATTCACATTAAATCTAAATTCATCAGAACACTTAATACTGTCAACTAACATAACAAGAAGCGTTTATCACCGGCTACAATCGTCTCTGATAGTAAGACATCGCCAACACGATCTCGACTAACGCTTTTCGTCCCTTAATTCTGTCAACTAACAAAGAACGATGCGTTTTCCCTGGCTAATATCGTCTTTGCTATGATCGGAAATAATGGACAAACGTCATAAAAAGGTAAACAAATGGTACCAATGTCCTAACTCCTAACAGCTCCTTAGTTCTATCACAATGAAAAAATTTCCTCGAGGCTCTAAAACAATCAAATTTTCAGCAAGACAGCTAGATTAAAAGACTAGCAGACATGGTTTCATAAAAGACGAAGCCTACATATTTCTTTGCCAATGACTAGCATACACGGTATCAAAACTTATATATTTGAATTCATCAGTGTGACTATCCTAAAACCAATTAACAAGCATAAATAAATCTTAACCACATTAACAAGCTACCATAATGATTACATTCTATTTTCGGAAGGAATACAAGAGGAATAACCTTTTGCCTGCTTTGACAGTTCGCGCATCACCCTCTTATAACAATCATGACATACTGCTTGTGGAACATTCACACTCAACTTCACCTGCAGTGATGTTATATTTTCATTCAGTGAGCTAATGAAATAAAGACACTTAGAATTATAAAATAAAACAGTTAGATTATTTTTCTAAAAATTACCCCTTATAATCTCAGTAATTTTAATCAGCATCATACGAAAAATTGAAGATTCGAAGGTATGAACTTTCATCAAACTTAAGCAACACAGGCAGTTAAAAATTCATATGTAATGGTTATTCCCTCCGTCCCAACCATTTATTTACCTTTGATTAAAATATTTCTCACAAAGACTATAAAAGGTAAACAAATGACTCAAGCATCCCCCCGGGTGAGAGACAGCAAGCCTTATTAATGGAAACCTCTGCCTTCACTGAAGGGCTCACTCAAATATATCAGGTTGTTAGCAAGAAACATCTGCCTTCACTGAAGGGCTCACTCAAATACAATTTGCAAGATTGAAACAACAAATAAAATCATGGTTAAAAGATGAGAGGATTCAGTTTTTATTGCAAAAAGGCCAAGGCAAAACTTGGTTATCAATTGGCATGGTAACACAAGGCAAATACTGTGATACGAATCAGACTCTCTTAATTAAGCTACTCTCTAAGCTCAAATCTCGTTTTTTTCCCGTGTCTCGATAAATCAATTAATGCTATAGCTTATGACAGCTGAGATTAGCTTTGCTTGAAGAGAACGTAACAAGCTCTCCTACAGTTTAGTACACTGTATCTCGTTGGATTGCTCGACCAGTCGAGCATGGTTTGGATTAAGTTAGGGACCATAAATTATTTGACCATTTAATGGCAGAATCTATCGAAAATTCGGGCTGTTTGTAATCTGTTCATCTTTAGAAGAATTAGAAATCAATGAAGCTGCTTGTTCAACTAAATTCGCAACTTCTTCCTCGATTCTCGATTCCTCCTGTTGATCCCGTATCAAAATCTCGCGAATTTTAACCAGCTGATGAAGTTATTTTAGGGTAAGAAGTATCAAAATCAAATTGGGATTATCAGTGCCGAATACTCAAATTGCATGAACTAAACTGCAGAAAAACAAAAATTACATCAATTGTAATGTGGAGGAATGGGGGAATTAAATTAATTTGGATTTTTGATTTGTGATTTGGGGAAAAGATTCGAATTGCATGAACAGACTCGATTTATGCTTTATTTGTCTGATATTTTATTTCTCTCTTTTTTTTTTAATGTGATAGAGATTTAATCTCAGCCCTTGTTTTTGTTCATCCAATGGCTGAGATTTATGAGCACACAAACTCACAACTCACCGTAAGAACCAAACTCACGAGATCCCGCCTATATATATATATATATATATATATATATATATATATAGAGCAAAGTTCTAATGAGTCCACCATATATTTTGAGTCTCTAAGTCCTCACTACATCCCTTAGATATCCCACTAAGGATGGTTGAGATTGAAAGCAAAAAAGCATACTTAACACTAATGAGTTTCCTATACACTAATTAATCCACTTTATCTCTCTAGCTTTAATTATACATTCACTAACGGATTAATTATACAAAAAAAAAATTTTTGAGCATAATTTTTTTTTTTGGACTGAAACTTTATACAAATGTTACTACACTTTCACTGTTTTAAAAGTGTAATTTCAACGGAAAAAAGTGTAATTTCAACGGAAAAAATTGCGGTTTGACGGATTTTATTTTGAAATTTGAAAATTTGAAGCAAATTTACAATATATTTTGCGTTTTACGAGTGTAACTCAGTTTTTCGACAAATATTATTTTGAATTTTTCCAATTTTAACACAACTCATTGTGAATTGAGTGACTTATAAGTGTAACTTTAGTCTTTTAAAAGTGTAATTTTAGTCCATTAAAGTGTAATTTTAGTCCATTAAAGTGTATTTTTAGTCCATTGAGAGTGTATCTTTAGTCCATATTGAAAGTGTAACTTTAGTTCATTAAAGTATAATTTCAGTCCATTGAGAGTGTAACTTTAGTCCATTGAGAGTGTAACTTTTGTCCATATTAAACATATAACATGAGTCCATTGAGAGTAAAACTGTAGTCCTTAAGAGTGTAACTTTAATAGATATAAGTGTAACTTTAGTAGAGAAAAATGTAACTTTAATAGAGATAGTCAGTAACTTTAATAGAGAAATCGTAATTTTAGTAGAAAAAAGTGTAATTCTAATAGAAATAAGTGTAACTTTAACTTTAATCGAAAAATGTGTAATTCTAATAGAAATAAGTGTAATTCTAATAGAAATAAGTGTAACTTTAACTTTAATAGATATAAGTGTAATTTTAATCGAAAAATGTGTAATTCTAGCAGAAAAAAGTGTAATTCCAAGGATAAAAAGTGTAATTTTAGCAGAAGAAGTGTAATTCTAACAGAAAAAAATGTAATTTTAACCGGAAAAAGTGTAATTTTAACAGACAAAAGTGTAATTTTAAGCAACAAAAGTGTAATTTTAATGGAGGAAAGTGTAACTTTAATAATAGAGAAAAATGTAACTTTAATAGAAAAAAGTGTAATTTTAATGGAGAAAAGTGTAATTTTAATAAGTGTAATTTTAAAAGACAAAAGTGTAATTTTAAGCAACAAAAGTGTAATTTTAATGGAGGAAAGTGTAACTTTAATAATAGAGAAAAATGTAACTTTAATAGAAAAAAGTGTAATTTTAATGGAGAAAAGTGTAATTTTAATAAGTGTAATTCTAATAGAGAAAAATGTAATTTTAATACAAAGATCTCACAAAATTAAACAAGATCTAAAATTAAACAACTTATTGAGATCTTTTTTTAGATCTAAAATTAAACAAATCATAATTTTCTTTCAAAAACTAAATCTATAACAAAAATCACAATTTCTTTTAAAAAAAAATAGATCTAAAATATGCTAATGTAAATAATATACACAATAACACTAAAAAAGATTTCCAAAAAAAAAGTCACATACTATATGACTAAAATATAGTAATTGTTTTATAAAAAAAAACCACATTTGGTATTTGTTTTTAAAAAAGACTCACATTTTCACCATCACAATAACACCATACACAACTAAAAGGAAGGTGACGGCGTGTGGTTGGTGACGGTTGTTAGAAAAGACTCGCATCTCCACCATCACAACAACACCACACACAAATTTACTCGGAAAAAAAAAAAACAGGAACGTCAAATCTGACCGGAAAAAAAAAAAGAAGAAGAAAGGAGGAAGGTGGCGGCGGCGCGGTGGCCGGATGCTTGGTGACGATTGTGGTGGTGGGTGGTGTGGTGGGTGTGCGGGTGGGGTGTTGGGTGGGGTGGTGTGTAATGGGTTGGGGTGGTGATTAGTGGGAGAGAGGGTGAATTATTTGGGGTGATTTTATTGGGTTTTTTTTTGGGTGATTTTTGGAGGTTTTTGATTTATTTAGATTTTAGAGAGATTGAAGGAATGAAATTGTGTGAGAGGTGAGAGAAATGGATGAGTGAAAAGGTATATATATTTAATTAGTGGTTAATTGAGATGAGTTGGTGGTTAATTAAAAAGAGTAGAGAGAGAGATAGATTAGCTAATTAATCTTCATTTAGGAGGTTTCATCTAAGCCACCCATCTTCCTCATCCAAGGGCTTGGATGATGACTTATGGACTCAAGGTTTGTGGGTGGACTTAGGTGAACCCAATACTATATATATATATATATATATATATATATATATATATATGGTCAAGATCCGGTGAGAACCGATACCATAATGAGAACTGTGAGAACCTCTAAACTATTGGATCAGACATCATCTCAAAGATTGAGATTTGCTAGAAAATTTGATACGCTCTCCATCATTACAAACCGGACGCCTCTTTCTCTCTTATCTCTCCCTCCTTGTTCGATCATCGCACTCTTCCAGCTCCTCCGTCGCCGAGCAGCGCGTTTCTCCTTCTTCATTGTCATTAGCTAAGGTAATATTCCTCAATCACCGCCATTGACAGGTAAGTTTCATGTTCAAATCTATTCAATTTGTAAGCTAGAAGATATTATTTTCGTGTTTAAGTAGTATGTAATCTTGATGGTAGCCCAACGATTTTAAGTAAAATTTCTATGATTGATTCAATTTTAACTTAAAATAATGCAATCTTGATTTAATTTGAGTGAAATAGCAGTAAAATTAGGGTTCATAAGTAGTATAATCTGGATATTAGGCCTTTTTTGTATCATTGTTTGTAATTATTAGTCCTCGTTTTTTTTATCTTAATATGATTTTTGACCAAAATTTTCATTAATATGTTGCACGTTTGATTTCAAGAAATGCACAACCTCACTTTCCGTTTAATGCCTATTTTTTGTGTATTTAGTGGTTAGTTTCATGAATCTATTGAATATTTCTATGTACCTAGACTTATTTCTACGTGCATAATACTCGCTTAGTGTGAAGAGCTCAAATCAGATGAGTCGAATGCCAACATCTGCTCCTCTACTTAGAAGAGTGAAAATACATTGGATTAACCAATGTCTGCTGTTATTTATTGCATTTGAATGGTGTGTAGTTGTCATTTCTCTGGATAGCTAACTTATTCTCTGTATGCTTTCTCATCTAATAAGAGTCATGTCTTTCTCAAAATCTTTTCGTAGTTATCAGAATATTGCATAGAAAATGGCTCATCTCCTTTACTCCTTACCTAGAATTTATGATTTGGTAAGAATTCCATAAAAAATAACTCTCATTCAGTACACTTCCATGTTATCAGAATGTTCCAGGCTAAAAATACTAATTTTATGACTACTACTAGCACCTCATGTAATCACGATAAAGTTTCGACTTATCCATGGTATAAGATCATTTGTTTTGAATCTTTTATCTGTTTGATATATTATTTAGTAGTTTTCTTAACTCTTTTATCATGTGTGGCTGCAGGTCTCTCTTAGATTTTTGTACCTGGCAATATACACTTTCATAGCTTGCTTCCTACGTAAGTGTGATTATGAAATTAATTATGTATTTTTACATACTACTTCAGAATAGTTTAGATGGTAATTGCTTATATTAGTCTTAACATTCATTGATAACACTAGTCCATCAGTTGATCATATGACTGTTTGCTTGTACACAATAATGTTACACTGACAACAGTTGAGAAGATATACTCATGTTCAACTTAAATTACGATAAGAATAACCTGGGTCTGAAAACCTTCATCATAAATTGAGAATTTTAAGAGCACTTTTGTTTTTAAAGAAACTAAATTATTGAGGAATTACTTTGCTAGCTTAGTGGATTTCACGATCATTGACAAGAGTTATTTTTCACATGTAAGGTAATAACCGTATTTCTAGTCTTATTTTCGAAGACCTCGACATGATATATATTTTACCCTATGATTCTTATTGACCAATGTAAACAGCCTAACCATATGAATTTGTGATACAAATGTAGGACATCATCTGATTTGAACAGCTAAAAATCATAAGCTATAGTGAGAAAATATTTTTTTTTTGTTGTTTAATGCACATATATTGCTTTTTCATGCATCTACAAGTCTACTTCATGCACTCATTAGACTATTAAACCTAAAACTCTTGCCAGGCAATAGGCCATTCTTTTAGGACGGGAAAGGGTTATGGGTTGGATGAGGACACCAGCTACGCGGAGCCGCCTAATCCAACCCTAAGCCCTTTCACTAATTATCGGAACGGGTTAAAACAAAAATTAATGTCCTTAATTAGGATGGAAAAGGGTTTAGGGTAGGATTAGCCAACCCCGCGGTGTGTCCTACTAAACCTTTCCGATAAAGTCATTTGAAGGGCTTCAAGGGTTTAGGGTTGGATTACGCAACGAGGATAAAAAAAGACAACCCTAAAATGGGAGGGTTTAGGGTTGGGTTAGGCAGCAACATTGTTGTCACTTAGCTTATTTTAATGTAACAATGAGATTTTTTATATTTTATGCATGTACAAGGTTATTTAATGCACATATATTGCTTTTTCATGCACCTACAAGGCTACTTCATGCACTGATAAGGCTATAAATATTGCACCCAAAACTCTTACCATTCTTTTAGGACGGTAAAGGGTTTCGGGTTAAATTAAGCTACGCGGAGCTGCCTAATCCAATTCTAACTCCTTTCCCTTATTATAAGGACAAGGGTAAAAAAAGACAACCTAAATCTAAAAATGGGAGGGTTGGGGTTTAGGGTTGGGTAAGGCCACTAACAATGAGATTTTACATATTTTATGCATGTCCAAGGTTATTTAATGCACATATATTATTTTTTCATGCACCTACAAGGCTACTTCATGCACTGATAAAGCTATTGCACCCAAAACTCTTGCCATTCATTTAGGATAAGAGGTTTTAGGATTTGGTTAGACAGCAACATTGTTGTCACTTAGCTTATTTTAATGTAATATTTCTCCTCTTTTCTGGGGTGAGACCTTCTTCTCTATAAAGGTCCCGAGGGTGATAGCTCTTACTTGAAAAAATTGTACTTTTCTACCTCGGCGCGTAGTGGACGCCAAATGCTTGCATATACCTCACCTTTTGGGATTAGAGTTCCGTCTAATATAAGACTCATAGTGTCAAAGCGAATGCGGTTGGTTGCAATCATATAAGATCTTTCTTTCCCCTCTACTCTAATGAGGCGCGAAGCCCTTCCCCTTCTTAGTCAGGTCAACAAGGGCATCAAGTAAGACTTCCCTCGCCATCAGGGGGGAAAGATGCTCACTCTCTTCGTAACCTCAACTCGCTCCGTGAGTTTTGCTTTTGATACCATTTTACTAGTGAATTCACTTTTGAAAATGTTCCATTTTTCATAAACCCGGGAAAAAAGGGGATGAACCCGATTTGACTACTAAATTTAAAAATTAAATTTTTAATAAACCCGGTCTTTTTAGGGATAAAAAAGAGGTTTGAGTTCAATAAAAGACTAGGGAAAAGAGCTCCTTAACCCCATTCTGCCCATACAACGAGGGACGACTCATAAGCAGCATTTGATGAGGGCTTTATGCATCGCTTTTATCTTTTCTCACCCAGCTCCCGCGATTCATGCTGCGCATCTGTTTGAAACCAATGTTTGAAACCAATGCCCTTTGATTCGTTCCGATCTACTCTTATATAATAAAGCAGGGGACCTTAACCCACATTTGAGTATAGTCTTTCCTGAGATTAGTCTCGCATGCCACCGCTTTCTCGCTCCATATTTTTTTTATAAAACGGGACTTCCCTTAATATTTATTAATAACAGGCACAAGAATAGGAAGCAAAATAAAAAACTAAGAAAGTATGTTACCCGCGTTTTAGGGAAGAAAGGCTTGCTTAGGTTTTTTTCCATTGTAATTTCTAATTGCTGCCCTTGTTTTGTTATAACGCGCACCTGTCTCGCTTTCCAGTGTTTTAAGGCTAGAGGATCTTGTCCCCTGTTCCTTATTAGTTGTTTTATTGTGCATCTGTAGCACCCGTGCTGGCTTTTACCAAAACAGGAATAGATAGATGCTTCAACAATGAGATTCATTCTACCCGATAAGTATAAGTTAAGCGCTTAAGCCCAACAAGAAGAAAGTATTGCTTGGGTTCTAAGTAGATGCCTCATTTCCCGTGTCCATTGTAAATTACCTTGTTTCTGTAGAAGTAGAGGTAGCTGGGGATATAGCAGTAGAAGTAGAATGTGCATGTCTTGCTTTTATTTACCTTATGTAACTTTTATTTAACGATATTTTACATATTTCATACATGTACAAGGTTGTTTAATGCACATATATTGTTTTTTCATGCATTTATAAGGGTAATTCATGAACTGATAATCCCACATATGAAATTCTTTGGAACAACTTATGTCTGCTGTTATTTACATTTTACTTATTTCAAAAGCCAATTAGCTAAATGGTAGAGCATTGTGTAATGCACAAGATGTGGGTTCGACTCCCATATTGGTTATTTGAAATATTAGCGTTTCTTCTACATTTAGATTGCTAGAGACCGGACCTTGTAAATTATAATCCTATTTCAAGTAAGGCATGGATGTATGGTCATAGTTTCTACGCATAAACTCGCCTTTGAACTTCTTATCACTATAAACATATTATACTGCCTAGGCGTTCTTATTGCACGAGCGAGTCTAATTATGGACTGCTCTAGTTTCCCAAGCATGATTACAACCCCTTAATCTTAATCTTAATTTTATAGTATTGTCAAGCATGGGATTTGTTATCTAATAGGCTATATGGGATTCGAACCCATACCTATATGCAAAATGTTCACATCTCTCTTCCTTTGAGCTAATAACCTTTAAAATACGATAAACCAAGATGAAATGAGAGGTATATATAATACAGTTGATCCAAAGTATTTCAGATGAACCTCAAGCACAAGCATATGAAGAACGATTAATCTGCTTGTGCTTTTTTGTATCTCAGGATCAGCTTACTGGCTTTCCACCTGGATTGGTCAATAATCCTCAAGATGCTATTGTAGTTTGGATGCTCTCTTCTCTTCTGTACCATGGCAACTGGTAAGAAGGTGTAGCAGCCGCCGGAAAACTTTCTGCCAGGCATGTTCATTTTACTTTGGATATTCTCAAGTGCTCGGGCGATATAACAGATGAAGAACTCTCACGAAGAGTTGTCGCGTTTGCATCAATGGTTCTATATTCTATAGATATGTTGACGTATTACGGAAGTATTTGTATAGCCACGAGCCGCTATCCATCATCTTCGTCCTCTCTTTTGGTAAGACTTTTTTGTTGTCTCATTCCTCTTAGACATATACTCTGATAGACAAATGTGCACACATATAGCCTCCCATCCTCATGGCATTTCTACACGGGTAAATATTCAGTTTTTATAAACTGAAGTTCTAGTACAACTTCCTTTTTACACCAGAATACTAGTATCTAATACTCATAAGTCATAAGCCTGTTAGATGGTCGGGCGATAATAATTGCTAGAACATTTAACTTGTAATATCTTTGAGAAATGTATTGAAGGCAAACATGTAACACCCCCATTTATTCAGGAGCCTTTAGCAAGACCTTCCCAAATAAATAAGACTGTTACCATCTCGGTTGCCCGAGGTAGTGAATAACAAAGTACAACAAACCAAAGTACTTTAAATATAAACTTCAGCGAATAAGAGTCTTATTACAATTTAGCCCAAACTAAATAGACTTAATATAAAACTAATTACGACTCACAGCGGAAATTATATAAACTGAAATATTGAATCTATGTGATCTAGACTTCTAGGTAGAATGACCGAAATCCTCACGCATCCCCATGAGCTCCCAAGTCAGCTAACTCAAGTACCTGTCAAATTTGCTCCCCGGATACGGTTCATCACAGGTGTTCACGAATACACTGTCAACCACGAGGTTGAGTAGGGACTAAACAAACAACAGTATTAACGACATAAATAAAGACAGCAATGTTATCACAACGGTAATAAAACCAGCCCAGTTATAAAAATCACATGTTACGGTAGCACCCATAACATTTGTCCATCCACAACATACCCAATCAGATCCACTCCTCCAAACTCCGTCTTAACGCTTCCTCAGCTCCGAATGTGCACATCTCCCTAGTAGTGAGCCTACTGGAGAAGAGACTCTAAGGGGCGGCCAGTGATCAACTGACGCCACAAGGACTAGCGATTGCTCAGACCGGTTCCTTCAAATAATAACCAAGGACTAGCGGTATATCAGTCCCTTCAAATAATAACCAAGGACTAGCGGTATATCGGTCCCTTCAATAAATAACTCACAAGGACTAGCAGTTCGGTCCCTTCAATCACATTGCGACAATCACCACTACTCATAAGCAACCCAACTCCATGTTCTCAATTGCACATCCGTAATCACAATCGCAATATATAAACAACCACATATATGAATAATTAACAAATAGATAAATATAAGTTGAGTAGGATAATCCCTACCTTTTACCAAATCCGAGCGCCCAAGCCAAGTTAATAATGATCCTTTACGAAATCGAATCCTACAATTATTACATATAATAATCAATAACTAAACTGATTATTTCATAAGTTAAACTTATACATGAATACTCCACTTCCACCTATTTAAGTAAACCACACGAAACTATTTAATATATTACGTCAAATCCCACGTACATAATCTATGGTCTTCATGATCATCATGTGTGATGATCTAAACTAAACCCCGCGTAAAACTTTACCAAGAATACACTATCGTCTTCATTAATACTCGCATACACATCGAGAACCCATCTTCGAAATCCCAACCACCACGTTATTACCAACCTCTACTACGGCCACCACACCATGCACCCGATAAACCAGCAACGCCCGTCCAAAAAGACACGCACCTCAACTCGACTCGCCTCACGCTCCAGTAAAATAGAGCAATACGGATTTGCACCGATGCTAACAATACAGCCTCAAACTCTACTCAAATCAATCCTTACGACAATACCATGACATGGCACAAGACTCATAAACTCACTCGACTGACAGAACTCACACATCCTCGATAAAGCCTTGCCGTAACGGCGGCAGAACAGTTCGTATACTCTGCTCTGTCCTGCTCTCTTTCTGAACTCAATCACCCATTAAATCGACCTTAAAACACCATACAAATACCCTTGAAAAACCCCTAACGAACTGTTAGGGATAAAAAATACATCTTTTATTACTTATGACGTGGCGGATGTTGATTGGGGGAGAGCAATAAAGAGGGATTGATGACGTGGCGGATGGAGAGCCATAGGATCAAAGTGGTAAACAAACACAAAGAAGATACATACTTTGGTAAAACCCACGTGAAAGAATAAACAACTTCCTACTTTTTGGGGTTTGACCAAGTACTCAGCAACAAAAATAGGAGGGAGGTTGGTGGACTCTTGACCTGTCCATCAGCTATATAAAAGCCAAGGAGGAACAAACTGAAGGCATCTCATCTCATTCAACGTCAACTTCAACACTCTTACTCGCCTAATTCCCTCTGCCATACAACAATACTCCATTAGAAATTTATCTTTGTATTTCCTTACTTGCATATTTGACCTCGATTATAGTGCAAATTGGCGGGATTCCGACTCCCCCCGCGGTTGTTCCCACACCGGGTTTTCCGCGTCACCAAAAATTCTCCGTGTCATTCTTCTATCTCGTCTTTCATACGTATATTGTCTTTGTCGCATTCAAATCATAATTGGCCATAGATTAATCACTATTACTCACCTAATTAAATTCATAATCGGTAAATTTTTACCAAAACAATTTGGCGCCCACCGTGGGGCATAGTGATCATTTTCTATAGCCAAATCTCGCAAAACCGAACCAGCCGTCACAATGTCTGGAACCAGCCAGAATCCTTCCAGCAGCCAGAGCATGTCAGCCATGTCTTCAGGAGCAGGACTCTCCCCTGCTTCTGCAGGATCAGCAATCGCCTCTCCAGCATCCAGCCAGATGGTTCCCGTCAGCATGTCACCTAGAACCATGCCTCTGCCTCTGCAGCCGATGCAGATACCCAAGGCAGCAGGCGCACCCAACCAACCCAGATCCAGCAGGGAAAGCAGCCTCAGCAGAGGTGAAGCTGCATCCAGAGCCCCAATCTAGGAGGGATCAGGTGCAGAAGTTCTCAGAAGCAGAGGGCCTCCAGTGCTTGACCCGATGCAGGTGATGATTCAGGGGATGGATACTCTACGTCAGGCCGTTCAGATCCGAGGAAGGACAACCGTAACCCGATTGCACACGTATCGTGACAAAGATCCAGATCAAGCCAACACCAAGACAGAGGCTCCGACGCAACAGGCGGTGCAGGATCGAGTCGATCAATTCCGTCAGAACTAGTCACCAGACTGGACCTTGCAGGAGTAGCACCCAGCGAACCAATTGAGCCTAGAGGATTGGGACGCCTATCATTTGATAACCCGTCCAGCCTGCAGCAGACATCAGGTAATGCTTTGTTTAGCACCCCGTCAGGATTTGACCTTCCGCCTTTTACAGGTACCCCCGCACACCTGACGTCAGGATGGCAATCTGGACCTGTCATCAACGCAGCAGCTCCATCCTGCGGCCCGGTTCTGATGGAGCTCGGATCGGAGGGGCAGCAGACACCAGGATGGCAACCTGGATCCATAATCAGTGCAACACCAGTAACCATTTATCCAGCACCAGGCCAATTTTCTGGAGTGCCCTGGCTCGGAGGTACACCTGCTGGTTCCTTCCCGCCTGTTTCTAACCCTCTTGCAGGAGCAGGTAACTCACCTGGAGCGGCCAGCACCGGGAGTTGAGGGAGCGATGTACTGGGATACCGGGCGTAGCCGTTTGTTGAGAAAGCGGTCCGAGACAGCTACGCAGACTCACCTTTCGTGGACGACATAGCCCTAGTCGGTGTTCCTAAGGGATGTGTGCCGCCAGCCATGACGCTCTACGATGGAACCACGGACCCACTCGATCATATCAACCACTACGAGAAAATGATGGTGATAACCGCAATCGGATCCTTAAAGGAAGCTTGTATGTGTAAAGGATTCGGGTCAACCTTATCTGGAGCGACTCTACGGTGGTTCGTCGTTTCGCCCAACAAGAGTATAGCTAACTTCCCGACCTAGTTAATGCATTCAACCAGCGATTCGCCACAGCAGTGAGAAAGCCCGAGAAGCGGACAGTGACCTCTAGGATAGTGCAAGGGTTTGAGGAGTCTACACGTGATTACTTGAACAGGTTCAACAAAGAAAAAGTGGCAATTCCGAGGTGCGATATAGCAACCGCTATACAAGCCTTCCGCCGAGGACTGCACCAGGATTCAGAGCTATACAAGGACCTGACCATGCATCCATGCACTACGTTTGAGGAGGTACAATCAAAGGCGATTCTTTGTTATGAGATTGGAGGAAGACTCGCACCAATCCGAAGCATCTATGATTGGACCAGTATCCGTAAAAGCTCTAGTAGAAAAGAGGAGCGAAAGACCAGGACCCTACAAAGCAGGCGAGAATAAGGTGTCGGAAGCACGAAGGAAGGACGACACAGACCTACCCCCAAGAGAAGATTCAAATATTTGAGTGGACAAAGGATATGAGAAAAGCATTTAAAGAATTGAAACATTATCTCAGCACTCCGCCACTCATGTCGAAACCAGAGCCAGGGGAGCCACTATTCCTGTATATGTCGATCCACGTATAAAGAAGAATCGCAGTGCTAGTACGAGCACAGGAGGGGTCATAACATCCAGTACACTACGTCATTAAGTCTCTGCTTCCTGCAGGGACCGGTTGACAGAGCGGGGACATTCTCGAACGGAGGAAGACAAAGAAGAGCAAGTCTAAGAGCTACATGTGGACGAAGCCTCCAACGCAAGAGGAGCAGAAGTAGGATTGGTCCTCAAATCATCCCAGGGAGATCTCATAGTCTAGGCTATACGATATGAATCCAAGGCCACAAGCAACGAATCAGAATATGAGACCTTGATCCTGGGTCTGAAGCTAGCTCTGGATCTGAAAATCAAACACCTCCAGGATGATGGCGTACCTAGATATAGCAAAGGAGTTGACCCTCAGATTTGCCAAGTTCAACATCAAACAAATCCTCGGAGACCGTAACGCGGATGTGCTAGCCACCTTGGGGGCAACCTTCAAAGCAGGAGCCATCTCCACAATACCCATTGTCAACGTTTGGAGCCAGCGATACTAAAACCTAAGCGGGAAGGGAGTGTTGTGCCGCACTAGAAGTGAAAAAGATACTCGATCGGGAGGAAACCGTAGCGGACCGGGTGCAGAATGATACCCCGCCAACGAGATAAAAGGAGGAAATCCCTCGTTGGACCCTACCTCGATGCCCGGATCGGGAAGAGTCTCAGTCGTTTTTCATGCTCTCCACAAAGTGGAGAATATGGAAACCATGCGGGTGGAGCTCTGTCCAATAAAGTACCGAGGTAAAAATATTTTTAGACCACGGTGCGCAAAGATGTGTAGAATTTGCAAAAAGGTGCGACGCCCGTCGAGGCACGCACATGTCACCACCGTATGGTCAAGAATCGGGTACTCACCTACCGGATACTCACCCAGTTCTAGATTTTGCTTTGAACATTCTCTAGCTCGAATATTTTTATGGTTTCAAAACTTTTTGCATCTATTCGAATTTAACATTTTCTCGGTTCAAAATTTTTCGCGTATATTCTGAGTTCAACATTTTCTGGTTCTGAAAATTTTCTGCGTATATTCTGAGTTCAACATTTTCTGGTTCTGAAAATGTTCTGCGTATATTCTGAGTTCAACATTTTCTGGTTCTGAAAAGACCCTACATGTATTCTGACCCTGATATTTCCTGATTCTGAAAGTTTTTCAAGTTATAAAACCACTTTAAATGTTTCAAATAGTGAAATTCCTTTTTATAAACCTTTTCAAATAAATGGCCAAGTGAATAAAACGCAAACTAATCTGGCAGAGTCTGTATTCACTACAAAAGGCGTGCGTCCGTGGCTAAGCTCGTACAACCGGGACAACCAGCCTCCCGCGATGCATTAGCACCCACGCAAGCCTGGCTCCTCTGAACGAGTGGGCATACTAGACCCCTTAGCCAGCATCCAAACAGCGATGGCCAAACAACCGACGTGCATGCACAAATCAAAAGTACGCCAGAAACGGCAAGATACAAAGCAAACGATTAAACACCTGCGACACTCGCAATACACGTTCAAACATAATCATTCTCAAGACACATTGATAAACATTACATTTCCGACATATAAGTTCATAACATGTCTACATTGGTTAGATCGCTATATCATGCATTAGAAGGTCATCGCATACACCTAGGTTGCATTACTAACATTTCTCAGGTACCAGCTGCAAACTGCGTAGGTAAGTTTTGACAGAGGTTCTCAGCACTAGAAGCACCTATGCCGACCAGACGCGGAACAATAGAGTCATGAGGATGAAAGACCTAACTTCCACCAGTTGGATCCATCATTCACCAGCAGCGGGGGATCCAGATGCAGAGTTAGACCCAGAAGCAGGAACAGTCTCAGAGGCAGAAATAGAGCCAAATGGTGGAGCAGACCCAGGGATTGGGGGCATGGTTGCAAGAGGAGTGACCTCAATGGGAACTTTCTCCTTGGTTGAACCAGAGGCAGATCTCCTTTTTGCACGGATACCAGAAGCAGAGGCAGGGCCAGCTTTTCTCTTCTCGACTGGCTTGGAGGCATCTTCAGCACGTTTCTTTTCCCTCAGAGCCAGAACCGCAGCAAGTGTAGCCTTAGGCTTAACAGATCCTGGAAGAAGGTGAGAAGTCAAGAAACAGCAGAAGAATAAAAGACAACAAGTCAAACAAAGAGCGTAATCCGCAAATAAAGCAGAAGTAGAGCTACATATCAGATGACATAGCATCCAGAACCAGAAAGACTAATTTCCCTCCTCATCTTGATGCTGTGAAGGAAAATTGGGGGCAATTGTTAGGGATAAAAAATACATCTTTTATTACTTATGACGTGGCGGATGTTGATTGGGAGAGAGCAATAAAGAGGGATTGATGACGTGGCGGATGGAGAGCCATAGGATCAAAGTGGTAAACAAACACAAAGAAGATACATACTTTGGTAAAACCCACGTGAAAGAATAAACAACTTCCTACTTTTTGGGGTTTGACCAAGTACTCAGCAACAAAAATAGGAGGGAGGTTGGTGGACTCTTGACCTGTCCACCAGCTATATAAAAGCCAAGGAGGAACAAACTGAAGGCATCTCATCTCATTCAACGTCAACTTCAACACTCTTACTCGCCTAATTCCCTCTGCCATACAACAATACTCCATTAGAAATTTATCTTTGTATTTCCTTACTTGCATATTTGACCTCGATTATAGTGCAAATTGGCGGGATTCCGACTCCCCCCGCGGTTGTTCCCACACCGGGTTTTCCGCGTCACCAAAAATTCTCCGTGTCATTCTTCTATCTCGTCTTTCATACGTATATTGTCTTTGTCGCATTCAAATCATAATTGGCCATAGATTAATCACTATTACTCACCTAATTAAATTCATAATCGGTAAATTTTTACCAAAACAATTTGGCGCCCACCGTGGGGCATAGTGATCATTTTCTATAGCCAAATCTCGCAAAACCGAACCAGCCGTCACAATGTCTGGAACCAGCCAGAATCCTTCCAGCAGCCAGAGCATGTCAGCCATGTCTTCAGGAGCAGGACTCTCCCTCTTCGCAGATCGCAATCGCCTCTCCAAAGATCCGGCCGGATGGTTCCGTCAAGATGTCACCTAGAACCATGCCCGCCTCCGCAGCCGATGCAGATACCAAGGCAACGGCGCACCCAACCAACCCAGATCCAGCAGGGAAAGCAGCCTCAGCAGAGGTGAAGCTGCATCCAGAGCCCCAATCTAGGAGGGATCAGGTGCAGAAGTTCTCAGAAGCAGAGGGCCTCCAGTGCTTGACCCGATGCAGGTGATGATTCAGGGGATGGATACTCTACGTCAGGCCGTTCAGGATCTGAGGAAGGACAACCAGAACCTGATTGCACAGATCGTGACAGCAGTCCAGACCAAGCCAACACCAGCACGCAGGCTCCGACCGTAACCGTGTGCAGGATCGAGTCGATCAATTCCGTCAGAACTAGTCACCAGACTGGACCTTGCAGGAGTAGCACCCAGCGAACCAATTGAGCCTAGAGGATTGGGACGCCTATCATTTGATAACCCGTCCAGCCTGCAGCAGACATCAGGTAATGCTTTGTTTAGCACCCCGTCAGGATTTGACCTTCCGCCTTTACAGTACCCGCACACCGACGTCAGGATGGCAACTGGACTGTCATCAACGCAGCGAGCTCCATCCGCGCCGATTCACCAAGTGGAGCCGGATCGGAGGATGCAGCAGACACCAGGATGGCAACCTGGATCCATAATCAGTGCAACACCAGTAACCATTTATCCAGCACCAGGCCAATTTTCTGGAGTGCCCTGGCTCGGAGGTACACCTGCTGGTTCCTTCCCGCCTGTTTCTAACCCTCTTGCAGGAGCAGGTAACTCACTGGAGCAGCAGTACCAGGAGTTGAGGGAGCTGATGTACAGGATACCAGGCGTAGCCCGTTTGTTGGAGAAAGCAGTCCGAGACAGCTACGCAGACTCACCTTTCGTGGACGACATAGCCCTAGTCGGTGTTCCTAAGGGATGTGTGCCGCCAGCCATGACGCTCTACGATGGAACCACGGACCCACTCGATCATATCAACCACTACAAGCAGAAAATGATGGTGATAACCGCAACTGGATCCTTAAAGGAAGCTTGTATGTGTAAAGGATTCGGGTCAACCTTATCCTGGAGCGACTCTATGGTGGTTCGTCTACCGCCCAACAAGAGTATAGCTAACTTCGCCGACCTAGTTAATGCATTCAACCAGCAGTTCGCCAGCAGCAGAAAGCCTGAGAAGCAGACCAGTGACCTCTACCGGATAGTGCAAGGGTTTGAGGAGTCTACACGTGATTACTTGAACAGGTTCAACAAAGAAAAAGTGGCAATTCCGAGGTGCGATATAGCAACCGCTATACAAGCCTTCCGCCGAGGACTCGCACAGTGATTGAGCTATACAAGGACCTGACCATGCATCCATGCACTACGTTTGAGGAGGTACAATCAAAGGCGATTGCTGTTATGAGATTGGAGGAAGACTCTGCACCAATCCGAAGCATCTATGATTCAGACCCAGTATCCAGAAAAGCTCTAGTAGAAAAGAGGAGCGAAAGACCAGGACCCTACAGCAGAAGCGAGAATAAGGTGTCTGGAAGCACAGAAGGGAAGGACGACACAGACCTACCCCCAAGAGAAGATTCAAATATTTGAGTGGACAAAGGATATGAGAAAAGCATTTAAAGAATTGAAACATTATCTCAGCACTCCGCCACTCATGTCGAAACCAGAGCCAGGGGAGCCACTATTCCTGTATATGTCGATCGTAGAAAGAAGAATCTGCGGTGCTAGTACGAGCACAGGAGGGGTCATAACATCCAGTACACTACGTCATTAAGTCTCTGCTTCCTGCAGGGACCAGACCCAGACAGAGCAGGACATTCTGAATCTGGAGGAAGACAAAGAAGAGCAAGTCTAAGAGCTACATGTGGACGAAGCCTCCAACGCAAGAGGAGCAGAAGTAGGATTGGTCCTCAAATCATCCCAGGGAGATCTCATAGTCTAGGCTATACGATATGAATCCAAGGCCACAAGCAACGAATCAGAATATGAGACCTTGATCCTGGGTCTGAAGCTAGCTCTGGATCTGAAAATCAAACACCTCCAGGATGATGGCGTACCTAGATATAGCAAAGGAGTTGACCCTCAGATTTGCCAAGTTCAACATCAAACAAATCCTCAGAGACCAGAACGCAGAAGCAGATGTGCTAGCCACCTTGGGGGCAACCTTCAAAGCAGGAGCCATCTCCACAATACCCATTGTCAACGTCCGGAGCCGGCCGATACTAAAACCTAAGCGGGAAGCGAGGTTGTTGCCGCACTAGAAGTGAAAAAGATACTCAGTGATTGGAGGAAACCGTAGCTGGACTGGCTGCAGAATGATACCCTGCCAACAGATAAAAAGGAGGAAATCCCTCGTTGGACCCTACCTCAGATGCCTGGATCGGGAAGAGTCTCAGGCTGTTTTTCATGCTCTCCACAGTGGAGAATATGGAAACCATGCAGGGGGCAGGAGCCTGTCCAATAAAGTACTGAGGTAAAAATACTTTTAGACCACAGTGCGCAAAGATGCTGTAGAATTTGCAAAAAGGTGCGACGCCTGTCAGAGGCACGCACATGTCGCCCACCAAGATGGTCAAGAATCGGGTACTCGGCCTACGGATACATCTGACTCAGCCAGGTTCTAGATTTTGCTTTGAACATTCTCTAGCTCTGAATATTTTTATGGTTCTGAAAACTTTTTGCATCTATTCTGAATTTAACATTTTTCGGTTCAAAATTTTTGCGTATATTCTGAGTTCAACATTTTCTGGTTCTGAAAATTTTCTGCGTATATTCTGAGTTCAACATTTTCTGGTTCTGAAAATGTTCTGCGTATATTCTGAGTTCAACATTTTCTGGTTCTGAAAAGACCCTACATGTATTCTGACCCTGATATTTCCTGATTCTGAAAGTTTTTCAAGTTATAAAACCACTTTAAATGTTTCAAATAGTGAAATTCCTTTTTATAAACCTTTTCAAATAAATGGCCAAGTGAATAAAACGCAAACTAATCGCGTAGTCCGTATTCACTACGAAGGCGTGCGTCCGTGGCTAAGCTCGTACAACCGGGACAACCAGCCTCCCGCGATGCATTAGCACCCACGCAAGCCTGGCTCCTCTGAACGAGTGGGCATACTAGACCCCTTAGCCAGCATCCAAACAAAGCGATGGCCAAACAACCGACGTGCATGCACAAATCAAAAGTACGCGTAAACGGCAAGATATAAAGCAAACGATTAAACACCTGCGACACTCGCAATACACGTTCAAACATAATCATTCTCAAGACACATTGATAAACATTACATTTCCGACATATAAGTTCATAACATGTCTACATTGGTTAGATCGCTATATCATGCATTAGAAGGTCATCGCATACACCTAGGTTGCATTACTAACATTTCTCAGGTACCAGCTGCAAACTGCGTAGGTAAGTTTTGACAGAGGTTCTCAGCACTAGAAGCACCTATGCCGACCAGACGCGGAACAATAGAGTCATGAGGATGATAGACCTAACTTCCACCAGTTGGATCCATCATTCACCAGCAGCGGGGGATCCAGATGCAGAGTTAGACCCAGAAGCAGGAACAGTCTCAGAGGCAGAAATAGAGCCCAATGGTGGAGCAGACCCAGGGATTGGGGGCATGGTTGCAAGAGGAGTGACCTCAATGGGAACTTTCTCCTTGGTTGAACCAGAGGCAGATCTCCTTTTTGCACGGATACCAGAAGCAGAGGCAGGGCCAGCTTTTCTCTTCTCGACTGGCTTGGAGGCATCTTCAGCACGTTTCTTCTCCCTCAGAGCCAGAACCGCAGCAAGTGTAGCCTTAGGCTTAACAGATCCTGGAAGAAGGTGAGAAGTCAAGAAACAGCAAGAACAAAGACAACAAGTCAAACAAGAAGCAGAAGTACCGCAAATAAAGCGTATAGAGCTACATATCGGATGACATAGCATCCAGAACCAGAAAGACTAATTTCCCTCCTCATCTTGATGCTGTGAAGGAAAATTGGGGGCAATTGTTAGGGATAAAAAATACATCTTTTATTACTTATGACGTGGCGGATGTTGATTAGGGGAGAGCAATAAAGAGGGATTGATGACGTGGCGGATGGAGAGCCATAGGATCAAAGTGGTAAACAAACACAAAGAAGATACATACTTTGGTAAAACCCACGTGAAAGAATAAACAACTTCCTACTTTTTGGGGTTTGACCAAGTACTCAGCAACAAAAATAGGAGGGAGGTTGGTGGACTCTTGACCTGTCCATCAGCTATATAAAAGCCAAGGAGGAACAAACTGAAGGCATCTCATCTCATTCAACGTCAACTTCAACACTCTTACTCGCCTAATTCCCTCTGCCATACAACAATACTCCATTAGAAATTTATCTTTGTATTTCCTTACTTGCATATTTGACCTCGATTATAGTGCAAATTGGCGGGATTCCGACTCCCCCCGCGGTTGTTCCCACACCGGGTTTTCCGCGTCACCAAAAATTCTCCGTGTCATTCTTCTATCTCGTCTTTCATACGTATATTGTCTTTGTCGCATTCAAATCATAATTGGCCATAGATTAATCACTATTACTCACCTAATTAAATTCATAATCGGTAAATTTTTACCAAAACAATTTGGCGCCCACCGTGGGGCATAGTGATCATTTTCTATAGCCAAATCTCGCAAAACCGAACCAACCGTCACAATGTCCGGAAAAAGAATCCTTCCAAAGAGCCAGAGCATGTCGGCCCATGTCTTCGGAGCGGGACTCTCCCCGCTTCGGGATCGCAATCGCCTCTCCAAAGATCCGCCCAGGATGGTTCCCAAGATGTCACCTAGAACCATGCCTCGCCTCTGCAGCCGATGCAGATACCCAAGGCAAAGAAAGCGCACCCAACCAACCCAGATCCAAAGCAGGGAAAGCGGCCTCAAGAGAGGTGAAGTCGCATCCGAGCCCCAATCTAGGAGGGATCGGTGTGCAGAAGTTCTCGGCGAGAGGGCCTCCGGTGCTTGACCCGATCGACGCAGTGATGATTCGGGGATGGATACTCTACGTCGGGCCGTTCAGATCCGAGGAAGGACAACGTAACCGATTGCACGGATCGTGACAGCAGTCCGGACCAAGCCAACACAAAGACAGAGGCTCCGACGTAACCGGCGGTGCAGATCGAGTCGATCAATTCCGTCGAACTAGTCACGGATCGGACCTTGCAGGAGTAGCACCCAACGAACCAATTGAGCCCAGAGGATTGGGATGCCTATCATTTGATAACCCGTCCCACCGCAGCAGGACATCGTAATGCTTTGTTTAGCACCCCGTCAGGATCTGACCTTCCGCCTTTTACAGGTACCCCCGCACACCTGACGTCAGGATGGCAATCTGGACCTGTCATCAACGCAGCAGCTCCATCCTGCAGCCAGTTCACCAGTGGAGCCTGGATCGGAGGATTGCAGCAGACACCAGGATGGCAACCTGGATCCATAATCAGTGCAACACCAGTAACCATTTATCCAGCACCAGGCCAATTTTCTGGAGTGCCCTGGCTCGGAGGTACACCTGCTGGTTCCTTCCCGCCTGTTTCTAACCCTCTTGCAAGAGCAGGTAACTCACTGGAGCAGCAGTACCAGGAGTTGAGGGAGCTGATGTACAGGATACCAGGCGTAGCCCGTCCGTTGGAGAAAGCAGTCCGAGACAGCTACGCAGACTCACCTTTCGTGGACGACATAGCCCTAGTCGGTGTTCCTAAGGGATGTGTGCCGCCAGCCATGACGCTCTACGATGGAACCACGGACCCACTCGATCATATCAACCACTACAAGCAGAAAATGATGGTGATAACCGCAACTGGATCCTTAAAGGAAGCTTGTATGTGTAAAGGATTCGGGTCAACCTTATCTGGAGTGACTCTACGGTGGTTCGTCGGCCGCCCAACAAGAGTATAGCTAACTTCGCCGACCTAGTTAATGCATTCAACCAAATAGTTCACAAACAGCAGAAAGCCCGAGAAGCGGCCAAAGTGACCCACCTAGGATAGTGCAAGGGTTTGAGGAGTCTACACGTGATTACTTGAACAGGTTCAACAAAGAAAAAGTGGCAATTCCGAGGTGCGATATAGCAACCGCTATACAAGCCTTCCGCCGAGGATCGCACCAGATTCGAGCTATACAAGGACCCCGACCATGCATCCATGCACTACGTTTGAGGAGGTACAATCAAAGGCGATTCTTTGTTATGAGATGGAGGAAGACTCGCACCAATCCGAAGCATCTATGATTCGCACCCAGATCCGTAAAAGCTCTAGTAGAAAAGAGGAGCGAAAGACCAGGACCCTACAAACAGGCGAGAATAAGGTGTCCGGAAGCACGAAGGGAAGGACGACACGAGACCTACCCCCAAGAGAAGATTCAAATATTTGAGTGGACAAAGGATATGAGAAAAGCATTTAAAGAATTGAAACATTATCTCAGCACTCCGCCACTCATGTCGAAACCAGAGCCGTGGGAGCCACTATTCCCGTATATGTCGATCATGTATAAAAAGAATCGCAAAGTGCTAGTACGAGCACAGGAGGGGTCATAACATCCAGTACACTACGTCATTAAGTCTCTGCTTCCTGCAGGGACCAGACCCAGACAGAGCAGGACATTCTGAATCTGGAGGAAGACAAAGAAGAGCAAGTCTAAGAGCTACATGTGGACGAAGCCTCCAACGCAAGAGGAGCAGAAGTAGGATTGGTCCTCAAATCATCCCAGGGAGATCTCATAGTCTAGGCTATACGATATGAATCCAAGGCCACAAGCAACGAATCAGAATATGAGACCTTGATCCTGGGTCTGAAGCTAGCTCTGGATCTGAAAATCAAACACCTCCAGGATGATGGCGTACCTAGATATAGCAAAGGAGTTGACCCTCAGATTTGCCAAGTTCAACATCAAACAAATCCTCAGAGACCAGAACGCAGAAGCAGATGTGCTAGCCACCTTGGGGGCAACCTTCAAAGCAGGAGCCATCTCCACAATACCCATTGTCAACGTGCTGGAGCCAGCGATACTAAAACCTAAGCAGGAAGCAGGAGTGTTGTGCCGCACTAGAAGTGAAAAAGATACTCCAGACTGGAGGAAACCGTAGCTGGACTGGCTGCAGAATGATACCCTGCCAACAGATAAAAAGGAGGAAATCCCTCGTTGGACCCTACCTCAGATGCCTGGATCGGGAAGAGTCTCAGGCTGTTTTTCATGCTCTCCACAGTAGAGAATATGGAAACCATGCAGGGGGCAGGAGCCTGTCCAATAAAGTACTGAGGTAAAAATACTTTTAGACCACAGTGCGCAAAGATGCTGTAGAATTTGCAAAAAGGTGCGACGCCTGTCAGAGGCACGCACATGTCACCACCAAGATGGTCAAGAATCGGGTACTCGGCCTACCGGACACAAATGCTCACCTGTGTTCTAGATTTTGCTTTGAACATTCTCTAGCTCAATATTTTTATATTTGAAAACTTTTTGCATCTATTCTGAATTTAACATTTTCTGGTTCTGAAAATTTTCTGCGTATATTCTGAGTTCAACATTTTCTGGTTCTGAAAATTTTCTGCGTATATTCTGAGTTCAACATTTTCTGGTTTTGAAAATGTTCTGCGTATATTCTGAGTTCAACATTTTCTGGTTCTGAAAAGACCCTACATGTATTCTGACCCTGATATTTCCTGATTCTGAAAGTTTTTCAAGTTATAAAACCACTTTAAATGTTTCAAATAGTGAAATTCCTTTTTATAAACCTTTTCAAATAAATGGCCAAGTGAATAAAACGCAAACTAATCTGGCAGAGTCTGTATTCACTACAGAAGGCGTGCATCCGTGGCTAAGCTCGTACAACCGGGACAACCAGCCTCCCGCGATGCATTAGCACCCACGCAAGCCTGGCTCCTCTGAACGAGTGGGCATACTAGACCCCTTAGCCAGCATCCAAACAGCGATGGCCAAACAACCGACGTGCATGCACAAATCAAAAGTACGCCAGAAACGGCAAGATATAAAGCAAACGATTAAACACCTGCGACACTCGCAATACACGTTCAAACATAATCATTCTCAAGACACATTGATAAACATTACATTTCCGACATATAAGTTCATAACATGTCTACATTGGTTAGATCGCTATATCATGCATTAGAAGGTCATCGCATACACCTAGGTTGCATTACTAACATTTTCGTGTACCACGCAAACTGCGTAGGTAAGTTTTGACAGAGGTTCTCAGCACTAGAAGCACCTATGCCGACCAGACGCGGAACAATAGAGTCATGAGGATGATAGACCTAACTTCCACCAGTTGGATCCATCATTCACCAAAGCAATGGGGATCCAGATGCGAGTTAGACCCGAAGGTGAATCTCGGAGGCGTAAATAGAGCCAAATGGTGGAGCAGACCCAGGGATTGGGGGCATGGTTGCAAGAGGAGTGACCTCAATGGGAACTTTCTCCTTGGTTGAACCAGAGGCAGATCTCCTTTTTGCACGGATACCAGAAGCAGAGGCAGGGCCAGCTTTTCTCTTCTCGACTGGCTTGGAGGCATCTTCTGCACGTTTCTTCTCCCTCAGAGCCAGAACCGCAGCAAGTGTAGCCTTAGGCTTAACAGATCCTGGAAGAAGGTGAGAAGTCAAGAAACAGCAGAAGAACAAAGACAACAAGTCAAACAAGCAGTTAATAACGCAAATAAAGGTATAGAGCTACATATCGATGACATAGCATCCGTGAACAGAAAGACTAATTTCCCTCCTCATCTTGATGCTGTGAAGGAAAATTGGGGGCAATTGTTAGGGATAAAAAATACATCTTTTATTACTTATGACGTGGCGGATGTTGATTGGGGGAGAGCAATAAAGAGGGATTGATGACGTGGCGGATGGAGAGCCATAGGATCAAAGTGGTAAACAAACACAAAGAAGATACATACTTTGGTAAAACCCACGTGAAAGAATAAACAACTTCCTACTTTTTGGGGTTTGACCAAGTACTCAGCAACAAAAATAGGAGGGAGGTTGGTGGACTCTTGACCTGTCCATCAGCTATATAAAAGCCAAGGAGGAACAAACTGAAGGCATCTCATCTCATTCAACGTCAACTTCAACACTCTTACTCGCCTAATTCCCTCTGCCATACAACAATACTCCATTAGAAATTTATCTTTGTATTTCCTTACTTGCATATTTGACCTCGATTATAGTGCAAATTGGCGGGATTCCGACTCCCCCCGCGGTTGTTCCCACACCGGGTTTTCCGCGTCACCAAAAATTCTCCGTGTCATTCTTCTATCTCGTCTTTCATACGTATATTGTCTTTGTCGCATTCAAATCATAATTGGCCATAGATTAATCACTATTATTCACCTAATTAAATTCATAATCGGTAAATTTTTACCAAAACACGAACCATGGCAAGTCCCCTTCAAATAAGACAGTAAAACGATTAGGAACGGCCATAAAAACAAAAGTTAAATTACCTGTATATTTATATATATGATGATGGTGTTACGGAGTTGAACTAGTCCAATAGCAAGATGAAAGGAAACCAAGAAGGTAGCGGGTTAAGGACGGTGTGCTCGACCAAGAACGTCTGCTCTTTGTTTCTCTCTCTCGCTCCTCTTCCTTTTGGTTTAGGTTGAACGAAAAACACGGAGATGAGATATGTAGGGCACGTAGGACTTCTTCCTAATATAGGTCTTAACTCCTTATTATAATAATATTATTGTATGTTATGTATTATTGTATAAAGATACTATACTTATTAATAATTACTCCTTATTAGTATAGTATAGAATAGAATTGCTAGATGAGTTTCTTTTTATTAATATATAGCATAAAAATATAATGTAACATATTATTATATTGTACAATATACTACCGAGTATTTCTATTAATTACGTTATTAACAAAATATTTATTTTAAAGTATGTGGTATTACAGTCTTCCTCCCTTAAACAGAACTTCGTCCTCGAAGTTCTAGTTCACATTAAACACACAACAACTCCAAACACGCGATGTACAATTATTCATCCATTTTAAGAACAAGTTAATCGTAATTGAAAGATGTGTGATATTCTACCCTTCTTAAGATAAATGTTACGTCCTCGTAATCTTATATGTATACTACATCACTAACCAATTTTATTAAACCGTTATTAATATCGTAATCCCCCCTATAGTCTATAAGAATATTACATCACATCGTCCAAGTCCATAACACTCTTACTTCCTAATAACTTCAATGACTTAAAATAAAACGCAATTCATTAAGCTTATCCCTCGTCCGGCCAATATAAACTCTAATGTGGTCCTTCCTCACCTTTACCCAAGAGCTTCTGACATACTCGGTTACATTTTAAGAAAAAGCTTACCAAAACCACCCGTTTTGTTTATCACCGAACCAAATTTTACTTAAGTAACGTTCCACTATACCAATTCGCAACCAATAATAAAATTTTGAATGACTCGTTCATCCCATTTCGAGCTGTTGGAGATTCCAGAACCAACAACCGAGGAACAGATGGAGGAAGTTGTTCCTCCAACCGATGATACGGTTAATATTCCTCAGGAACCTAGGAGGTCGGGTAGAGTCTCTAATCCTCCGGACAGATACATTGGTATGGTCGAGGAGATTGACGTTTTGCTCCTAGAGAGTAATGAACCCGCTACCTATAAAGGTGTCATGACCTGTTCTGACTCAAAGATATGGCTTGAAGCCATGCAATCCGAGATTGACTCCATGTATGAGAATGACGTATGGGATCTAGTTGATTTACCTAATAAGGTAAAACCTCTACAGTGCAAATGGCTTTACAAAATAAAGCGTTTTGTAGACGGGCAACCAGATACCTATAAAGCACGACTAGTGGCAAAAGGTTTCACTCAAGTGCACGGCTTGCATTATGATGAAATTTTTGCACCCGTAGTTATGCTGCGTTCCATTCGGATTATCTTAGCGACTGCCGCTTTTCATGACTATGAAATTTGGTAAATGGATGTGAAAACCGCCTTCTTAAACGGTTATTTGGAGGAAGAGCTGTACATAGTGCAACCCGAAGGTTTCATAGATCCTGAAAATCCTAAGAAAGTATGCAAGCTTAAGCGTTCCATTTATGGACTTAAACAAGCTTCTCGGAGTTGGAATCATCGTTTCGACCAGGTGATAAAAGAGTATGGTTTCACTCGATCGGTCGAGGAACCATGCTTGCATATCAAGTCGAGTGGGAGCAAGATTATTTTCTTGATATTGTATGTCGATGACATACTCTTGATTGGGAATGACATTCCTCTCTTATCTTCGGTTAAAGGATGGTTGAAGAACCATTTCCAGATGAAAGATCTGGGTGAGGCACAACGCATATTGGGAATCCGTATCTACCGAGATAGATCACGACAGACGTTATCACTTAGTCAGGAGTCTTATTTAGATAAGATTCTTGAAAGGTTCACCATGACTAACTCCAAGAAGAGGAACCTTCCAATGACGTCTGGGATGCAGTTGAGCAAGTCTCAGTCACCCACGACGCCTGAAGGGATTGAGCGCATGAGTCGTGTTCCTTATGCATCTGCAATAGGATCAATCATGTATGCCATAATATGCACACGTCTAGACGTGGCATATGCATTGATTATGACGAGTCGGTACCAAAAGAATCCAGGTGAAACACACTGGATAGCTGTTAAAAACATCCTTAAGTACCTACGGAGGACTAAGGATAGGGTATTAACTTATGGAGGAGATACTAAGCTATGCGCAATCGGTTACGCAGATGCTAGCTTCCAAACGGATCGAGATGATTCAAAATCTCAGTCCGGGTTCGTCTTCAATCTTAATGGTGCTGCGGTCAGCTGGAAGAGTTCCAAACAGGATGTTGTAGCAGATTCTACCACTGAATCCGAGTACTATGCCGCTTCGAAAGTAGCGAAGAAAGCTATATGGATGCGTCAATTCTTACAAGGACTTACGGTAGTTCCTAGTTCGAATGACCCGATCACCATCTATTGTGATAATAGAGGTGTCATCTTCCAGGCTAAGGAGCCTAAGTCTAGCAACAAATCTAGACATATACATCGGAAAGCTCACCTGATCCGTGATTACGTGGAGCAAGAAGAGATAGTGATTGACAAGATAGCTTCGGATGATAACATCGCGGACCCTCTCACTAAACCGTTGAATTTTGATAAGCATGAAGGGCACGTTATTTCCATGGGAATTAAACGTGTTCCTGAGTTGTAGTAGTTGATTATGGATTTGATACATTATCTTTTTCATATACTATTTATAACTTCATCGTTTTTATAATATTTTGTTTTTCATGTGGATTGTACCGACAACATTGAACGCCACAAAGTGAACTGAATTATATTATATTTTTTTTGGTCCGTAATCGCCTTAATGAGCTGATAACTCTGGCTATTATATTGTGCAGTCGATTGATGGTGGGTTCAACGAGGCATAAGTCAAATGGTTGACTGATCGATCACAGATGCGAGATTATAACGATACCTCGTAGGACAAATTTTTGTGACAACGTAATGGAGTCCTAAATGTTTAAAAATATTCGGTGTCAGGTCATGGATTGGACGTCCATTGTGTTCCTAGAGTCGATTTTTTTGACTATCGACTGTCTCTTGAGATTAAGGCAGTTTTTGGGTGACTTTGGTTTCTTTCTCATGGTCTGCCGTAACTGGAGACTAAGTAGATTTTTTATGGGTCATTTCATAGTGTGCTTACATCTGCAGGATTCGAGTTGAAGAAAATATCCAACCCTTATCAGGTATAGTTATTTCTCAGGGCCACTCGAGGAGTTGTAACTGAAATGCATGGCCATGCTCGAATGATGATTCGTTTATCAGTTAAGTTACTCTCTAGTCGGGGAAACCACTGTTGATATTGATCACTTGTAAAATACGACCTTTGTGAATACGGATTTTGCAAATTGTTTTACATTGAGTGGGAGAAATTTTAGGATATGAGAATCGGTTATCGCACATACACTTGTGAGGACAAGTGGGAGTTTGTTTGAGCCTGTGTCCTCCACAAATTGGTGTGATAACATTTATAAATCTCTTATAGGTTCACAAGGGTATACTTCGTATTTTATCAGTTGATTAACGATTACCTAATAACGGTTGGCTTGCTAGAAAGTTTGACGTTATTATCATACTGATGGCGGTGATCAACTGGTCCCTAAAAGTCACACCTAAAGGATGTGTTTGAGAGATGTGATTATGGAAATGTAATCACATTGATGCCTTATATGACTAAAAGGTTAGTTCATGTAATTGACTAAACAGTTAGTCAATGTGTTGATGAGACGATTATTTAATTTAATTAAATAATATTAGCTGAGACGAATTAACTGTCAATTCGTAAATTGAATATAATATGTTATATTTAATTAATGTATATAATGTGAGCTTGGACGAATTAAGATATTAATTCTTAATTAAATGTAATCGGTTATATTTAATTAGCTAATTGTAAATATGCGATATTTATAATTAAAGTATATATTATACGAGATTGTCATAATAAATTATTACAGACCGATATTAATAAATCGACTGCAAGCTGTTGTGTGTAGATTTATTAATACGGAATAATATAAATGACAATTTATAAATAATACACTAATTGTATACATTTTGTAAACTACCAAAATAAGAAGATTTAATCCCATTATTTTTGGTAGGTGGATAAACCGAAATTAAGAAGATAATTCTTCTTATATTTCAGTTGGTTTGGCCGAAATAAGGGAAGAAGATATCTCCTCCATTTTGACTCTAACCTACACGGTTTAAAGGGTGAGGGGAGACCATTTTCTTAACCTAATTTTTAACCTAGCACACTCTCATCAAAATACACACAAAAACCCAAAAAATTAATCAGTTAATTGAGGGATTGATTCTAGGAAGAACAAAAGGCATATCTCATATCATCTTGGGTGCAACGGATAGGCGAATATCATTGCGATATTGTTCTTAGGCCGATTTTGCTAGGACCGAAGGTTGATTTCATAATCTCTCTATTTTCTTTATGCAAATTTCTTTTATGACTAGTTTTTATATCTATAATTTCGTTATAATCCTTATAATATTAATGGAAGTATACCGATATTTCCTACATGAAATGTATCAAATTAAAGAACAATACACTTAAGCACCAAGTTAACATAATATAACAAAAAATATGATCAACATATTTACCTTTTTATATGTATAAAAAACCGGCCTCTTCAATGACATGCTTTCAACCTGAATACTATTTTTGAAGTTATGTTTACATTATTCAAAGCTTCAAGAACCAAAGGATGATTACTAACATCATTCTCAGCAGAAGGAACAGCATCTGGAATATCAACCATATTAGTACCAAAAGAACTTTCAAAAATCAGCGGAGCTGTGCTCATTTGACAAATTGAGTAAACTAAATGCATGATCACAGAGCTTCTTAGCAGTCTTGTTCTCCTTAATTATTGATGCTCCTTTTTCTAACTTAGCCTTAACAGATGATATGTTCTGAGCTAAACTAGTTATACAATTAGCAAGATCAAGAATATACTCCTCAGTGTAGTCCTTTGTTCCATAGACAGATTCGACATCTGTATTGTCAACCACCTCCTCCACTGGTGCTTCCAACTTACCATTTCCAAACATACCGCTTTTCATCTCAGCCTTCTCTCTGGATGATAACAAACTACTAGTCCAATCTACCAACGTATAATAATCTCTTTTAACTTTTCATTCCACATGAACAACGCGATCAACATCGATGAGCTGCAAAAAAAAAAAAAAAAAAAAAATTAATAAGAAGAGAATGAAAACGTACCTTGCAATGTTAAATTAATATATGAACTTCAAATATATTTTTTTGAGACTTCTTCCCTCCAAAAACAACATTGGCCCGACGAAGTGAGTCTCCTTTTCCACCCACTCAATCTTGCTTTCTTGGAGACTTTTTAACAAAAAGGAACGCCAATTGTAATCTTTGATTTCATCAACATTCATCAACGATTTCAAAACATGATGATTAACCAAAGGCTTTTAGGTGTTTCTCATTAGCAAAGAAACAACAAACACAACAAAGTTAACCTTGAATTCATCACCACCATGATCATAATTTATCAACCAATTCTCAAGCGTTTTGAGTGGAACTTGTCCATCTTTTATACCAAATTTTTGTTTCCATTTGGCATAAAACTCTTGAAACTGTTCTAATTCAGTATGAGTTTTGGATAATTCAACTGTTTTAGGGCCTATTGGAAATCCAAATGTTGATCTTACAGCTTCTCACCATCAAGAAGATCAATACAGTTTTGGTATGGGTTATACTGCTTAATTAACCAGTACCCAAGCTTTAAAGGAATGGAACGAACTCTTAACCAAAACAGCCCACTAAATCCAATCTCTTCTACCGCGCACCAATGTTCGTATGACAAACGTTCAACTACCGCAACTACTCCTGTAGGAGACATTCTCGTATATGCACTTTTAAACGAAGAGAAATCAAACTTCTGCTTACACTTGGAACCCAATACCATCATATTACTTACTTTACCTTTTTGAGGACTTTGTTTCTTTGCAGTAAAAAATTGTTTATTAACAGAAACAATTTGTTTCTTAACTGCAAGATCATCGTCACTTTCTTCATTTATCTTCTTTGCGAAAGATTGTATACACTTAGATTTACTGTTAATAGTAGTTGATTAACGCTTTCTTGTAAATGGAGCACACTCATTTTTACCATCAGTGCAACTTTCAGCTGGTAGAAAAATAAAAGTTACTTTTCTTTGCTTTTGAGATTTTTTATCTTCCTGCTCCATAGTCTGTAATTATAAAATGAAATTACAAAACAAGTAGAGATAATCAGCAATTACCTATTTTTAGGAAATGTACATTAATCACAAAGATAATGTACTTTTAGATGATTCAGAACAATTTCTATATTTAAAACAAACGGCACATTAATTTAAGCTGAATGTACATTATATTATTAAGTTCAATTGAAAACACAAAATTAACAAGTAAAGATAATCAGCAGTTGCCTAATTTTAGGAAATGTACATTAATCACAAATATAATGTTCTTTTAGATGATTCAGAATAGTTTCTATATTAAAAACAAAAGGCACATTAATTTAAGCTGAATGTACATTATATTATTACATTCAGTAGAAAATACAAAATTGACAAGTAGAGATAATCACCAGTTACCTAATTTTAAGAAATGTACATTAGTCACAAAGATAATGTACTTTTAGATGATTCAGAACAATTTCTATATTAAAAACAATAGGCACATTAATTTAAAGCTGAATGAACAATATATTATTACGTTCAATTAAAAATCCAAAATTAACAGAAACTAGAAAGTAAATGTTGAAAGAATACTTCAGAGATCTAAAATTGGGGAAGAACAATGCGAATGTATTTCTAAATGTAGAAACAATAATTCAAGCACATTAATCTGAATGTATTTTTAACAGTGAAGCAATAAAAATATCTAAAATCAAAACATCAAAATTATACTGCCATTGAACAATTAAGTGATCCAAATTAAACATTATATTAGAATTATGATAGAGAAGAACCGAAATTGAAAAGAAAATACCTTAGTATAACGGACGAAATTGGGCGTAACTTCAAAAAGATTTAACAATTCACAAATTCTCCTATGACAACTTCTATAATGGTATTGTAAAACGACTGAGCTAAAACCTGGTTACTACTTTTATTTTTTTACTCCATTTATTTTTTCTTGTAGGTAGTTAGTAGTAGTTACTAGTGTACTATAAGTGTTAAAAAATAAGGGAAATGATAAATACAACCCAGTGGATTGCATTAAAATATTTAATATCTTTCCATATTTGGCATTAGTTTAGAAATTAGAGAGTAAATTACACTTAAATCAATACAATTAATGCATATATTAACTATTTATTTCCTCTTTTAGTTGTTACTTGCTTTTTTATGTTTGTTTTTCCTTTTATTTTTTTTAAGCCTTAAATGGCTTTGTAAATATTTGTAATATTGACAAAATGAAGTATGTTGCTAAAACGGGGTTAAAACTACGAGGTCGGGTATCCTAAAACGGGACGGGATTAAAACTACGAGGTCGGGTATCCTAAAACGAGACAAGAAAGGGTTTAGGGTTTGATTAGGTGATGTGACTCATAATTGCGCACATTTAGTCCCCTAATTGAGCCTATTTTGCATACTATTATAACATTCCATAGCCATTTTATCCGTCAAATGCTTTCTATTTTGCTTTCCTAGTGCATTTCGTATGTTTTGTAGGAAAGAAGGTAATTTCCCGTCTCCCGTGCATATTTAGAAGTTTTTTGACAATATTGGATGAACTAGTATGAAGAGGAGGCAAGAATGATGACCAAAGATGTAGGAATAAAGAGTATATAGAAGGATCATAGGCTAAAAAGCAAGGATGACGAGAAGGAAGTCAATACAAGAAGAAATTGCTCGGAACCAAACTTAGAGTTGTTCCTTTGGCTCTGAAAGTATGCTAGATGAAACGGCGTCGAAAATCAAGCCGTCTAGGCTTTTGAATCAGTCCAATAGGAGTCCGGATGAGGAAATGACGTCCGTTTTACAATCCGAGTTCAAGTAAGGCATGATACAGCTCAACCCGCTCGGGTTGAGGCTCAGGATGCTCGTTTTCAGCTCGGGGCGAGCCTATTGCTTGACAGAAAGCTTTTCTTTGCTACAGGATCCGAGCATATTCATTGGAGACCACCAAAACGGAGATGCTCATCTCTTTGGAGAGGAGCACTTCCTCAACTCAACACTTAGCATTGTTATTTACTAATCTACCCTTGCTTAACCTAATGATGTACCACTATATATACTCCATTTATAATAATCAAACCATCAAGCTTTCTTAGATTAAATCAACTTTCCTTAGATTAGATTAGAAGTAGATTAGAATAGATTATCCTTTAATCTTTCCACAAAATTACACATTAATCTTTCCTTATTTGTTGTTCAAGTTTATTATTGAGTAATTCAAGTTTATTATTGGGTAATTAGAAGATCATTTGTGTTTATTGGGAGATTGACAACCTTCCATCAATCATCAAGTACTTCTATTATTCTTTGCATTATTATTTTGGAATCTCCATAGGTATAATTCTCTTAATCCTTGTTTTAATTATTGTTAATCTTTCTTACTTGTTCTTCATGATTTGCCTTGTTAATATGATTGACAACCTTGTTAGCATGTTAAACTTGATAATGAGTGAGTATTCTCTTAGCTAGGATTAATGGGTAATTAAGGGAAACCAACATGGAGATTTGTTCATGCTTAATCTAATATGTTCACATAATTAATTTGCTTGCATGTTGTGATTTCAACTTATGCACATGTTATGTTTGATGAAAGGCGAGCCTATGAATCCTTGCATTTTTTACCCATCACTTACCTTTTCAATGAGACTTGTAAGACATAAACCAACTCGAGTCTCATTAGACCATGCATATAGTTGAATAGGAAGGACTAAGTCCACTTGTAAGTGTTGTACAATCTAATCGATTCGGCTCCGAGACCCAAACCTTCTTATGGATTGTAAGATATACACTAACTCGATCCCAGCACAATAATAAGTTCTTGCATATAATTGAGAACATGTTTGTATGATCAACTCCCATGAATCCCCTATGAAACCATGATATCATAGCACTTTTAGTCATTTGTTTACATCTTTCCTTTTGTTGCTTGTTCATTGCTTTTATTAGAATCATCAACCCATTACAATTGTGACAACCCCAAGCACAACCATAATTAGATTGACAAAATTGAGTACCCCCCGTCCCATGGATCGACCTCGACTTAACGACTAACTAGTTGTTTGTTGAGAATTATACATGTGTTTGATTGAGAGCCCCAACGACACTCTCATCAAAATGGCGGCGTTGTCGAGGACAGTGTTGTGTATTTGAATTGTTCTTTTGTCTAGTTTTAGTTGTACTTATTTTTCTTGAGTTTTATTGTACTTGTTCTATTTCACATGCTCAACATGTCTACATTCACTTTTTGGCAACATTAAAATGAGTCTTTTGATAAGTACATTGCTAGATTTGAAGATTATATGACTCATGCTTGGAATCATGGTTTTACTCTTTCAAATTATGAAGCATGTTTTGTTGTTTATAATGGCATGAACCTTGAAACCCGCAACTTGGTATTTCACTTGAGTGGTGGTAGGATATGTGAGATGAGTTGTGAGGAATTTTGGGAATTTGTTGAGTTCATGACCATCCATTGTCTTAAGCAAATTGTACATGACATCTTTGAGAGTGCCAAGGAAGGTTTGGAAGCGATGAAAACAACATTTCCAAAATTCATTGAGGAAAGCTATGATGAAAATGAGATTTGTGAGGATGAGACACCTTCCTATAACCTTAAGCCTACCCACTATGTCCACAAATTTACCCCATCTTGGGAAGATGGAATGATTGATGAAGAGAGTGATGATGAGGAGGAGTACATTCTTGATTATGAAACTAATGCTTTGATGCCGTCATCCTACTCTTCTTGTGAACCAATGAAACCAACTTCCATGGAACTTGATGATTATGGGCAAGGTGAGAGTGATATGGATGTGAGCTTGAGTGAAAACTCACCCTTTGAGGATGACATATTAGAGGGAGACAATTGTGTTGAACTTGGTGAGCCTTGTTACAACAACCCCTTTGATAATGGACCTTGTTGGAATGAAGAATATGATGAGGACATTTGAGAACCCCAAATAGACACCCTTGAAATCACCTTAGATGATAATGAGAGTACTTGCATTAAATGTGGTGATTTGGACTATTTGGAGGAAGAGTTGAGTGAATTGCCAACCAACTACCCATTTCATGTTCCTACCATCCATCACATCTCTTATGATTTTTGTCGTAGTATTCTTGACATGCTTGTTCGGTCTTTTACTTGGGCATTATTTCATTGCATAATCTTGTGTTGTTATCCATGCCTATTTATATCTCACTCCCAAGAATTTGACCGACTTCTACGTGCTTTGAGTGCTAGTGATAATCTTCCATGAAATTGTTTATTGACAATCCTTGGTTTGATGGACTTCCTTAATAACCATTAATTTGTATATATATGCATTTAGTGTAAATTTGCATTTATTTAATAAATTGCATGAGAGATGAAAGGGAAGGATCTCATATTTTGATTAACCTTTTTGAAGGAAATTGATGTAAATAAGAAGGTAGAAAATGTAAAGAAATGAAGAAAATGGAGATTTTGGGCTTGTGAGCACCTTTGTTATCATTAAAAAGGTGTTGGGTCGAAATTTTTGGAAATCTGCGCATCCCGAAGTCCAATCCGCGCGGATTGAAATCGTTAGAACCGCATAAAAACATTCCTCCTAGAGTAGCTGTTAATACAAATAACAGAAACTCTGTGAGAGCCATTTATGTACATTCAATGTACTCTATGGATAGAGGAATACATAGAGTTGAACATAGTAAAATAAGAAATTGAAAGATTTCGTTGAAATTGTTCGTTTGGAAATTTCCCGTAGTATTTGAGGCTGCATCAATCGGGGATACACGACAGAAGGAATTGTTCTATTTCTAAACTTCACCTTCAACAAGCGTAGACTTTTTTCTAATTAAGAATATAAGACTATTTATTCTTTCTATTTCGAATCGTGTGTCTTTCTCATCAACCTAGAAACAAAAAAGAAAAAAATGATCAAATCACACCATCTCTATAATAAGTAAATGCCTCTTTTTCTCCCGAAGTTGTCGGAATGATTCGTAATAAAATATTGGCCACAATTGAAAAGGTCTTATCAATAAAATTTCTATTTATTCGCGATCTAGACATAGGTATCAATCCATTCTATAATTAGTCTCAGTACCTCTTGTGGAAAAAGGATTTCCCAAGCAAAGGATTTGTACAAAGACGAAATAACATAAAAACAGATTGACTCCAAAAAAATTAAATAAAGATAAAAACTTCTACTTACATTATATATTATTATATTTTTTATTTTTGACTTTTTTATTCAAGAATTAATAAGAAATAGGGGAATTCCATTCGAATCCATCCAAATAAAATGTAGTAATGAATGTAGTAATGGAGGAACTATTCCTCGAAAAGGCATTTTTTTTAAGTTACGGAATTCTAGTATATAAATCTAAATATAAATCGAACCGCAGTCGAAGAGTATCCATTAATCATACAAGACAAGAAAAAAGGAAAAGCTCCCTGCCTGAGAATCCGAGCGGATTCTGAAGAAAACGCGCGTCCTAGCTCCCAACCCGAGCGGGTTCATATCAACCCGAGCGTGTCAAGCAGCAACCCAAGCGGGTTATTTTCAACCCGAGCGGGTTGACCCTGAAATTCATCTTTTTCTCTCATTTGGCTCGTGTCGTGGCTATATATGCTTCCTATCTACCATCTTCATCTCCTACAATGATTGTAAGAACCCTTTTATTTCCCTATCTCTCATGTATAGTTGTATTTATGTAGTTGCCTCTTGATTAAACCCATTTCTTCCTACATTAGCAATAGTGTTTAAAATCGGTTTGGGGAGGTTAAACCAGGAAGCGACATACACATATCATATAGTTTAGGCTTGCATATTGCATTTACATTAGTTAGTTCATGTAGTATAGTTTGCATTATAATATATCTCATATGATTCATGTAGTTAGTTGCATATAGACTAGAATTCATACATAGTCACTAATGACCTAACCCATTCCTTTCTACACTAGAAAGAGTGCTTAAATCGGTTTGGGGACGTTTGATCATAGGTGAAGAACATGCATCATTTAGTGTAGTTTAGATTGCATTCATTTGTTATATATGTCATATAGAATTGCATTTAGTTAGAGCATGCATTCATTCATATCATATCATTGCATTTGTATTTCAATTTCCATAAAACTTTAAAAATCCAAAAAAATGTATTTCTTTTTCATTCCTACTCCTACATGTACATTGAGAACAATGTCCAAAATAAAGTGGGGGATGAAAATTTATATTCCAAAAATGATAAAAATTGAAAAATTTTGAAAAATACAAAAACATGTCTTTTTATTTCATAAATCGTAAAAACCATAAAAATTTGAAAATTTGAAAAACCCAAAAACATGTTCATTTTATTTATAGTGTAGTCTTGTATATATTGTGTTTGCTCATCCTTTTTCACATTGATCGACTACGCCACATCCAAGACATGAGGATATTGAAGACCGCATGGTATGATCTTTCCAATCTCCTTTTTCCTCTTTATGTTGATGACTATGTGGTTTTATTTTGATTGATGCGGTATAAACAATGTGATTATAGGATTTAATTTAGATTATATGGCATACTAGTTGGTAGAAGCAAATGCATTAAATTAGGTTGTATAAACGTTAGTTGCATCATGGCATATAGTTGCATTTAGGAAAAACTTTGTGAAAGCATTTATTTGGGAAACTTGACAAGTGTATATAGGACCTTGAAGATGCTTTTTCTTCTTAAGACTTTGCTCATTAGAATGCTTGTAAAACACCCTAGGATGTGTCATGCTAGTATCCTTTGACCCATGGATTAAGGCCTAGTCAAGAGTACCTTGTGGTGTGATAACTCCTTGGCTACCGTTTATTCCAAGGTGACCCTTGAAACCATGCAACCATCATCCATATTCTACCACATTTTGTCATCAAAGGGAATGGGCACAAAAATTGTTCAAAAATTTGAGTTCAAAAAATGAAAAGAAAAGAAAAAGTCTGCAATTGCATCAAAAGAAAAGAGGAGTAACAAAAATAAAAACTCATATGCTTCAAATATAAGCACCCTCCCTACAAATGGGGTAGCTTTGAAAATGTTCAAAAGAAAATGCAAGAAAAAGTTGAAATTGTCAAGTGTTGAAAATGCCAAACATCAAAGAAATGGCAAAGAAAGTGTTCTCAAATGTCAAATGCCACAAGAAATTGGGGGGAAAAACAACAACAAAAGTAAACTCCCATATCAAACTCAAATACAAATGATCCCTTTTTCCATCGTATCCACTTTTGTGTATGGTAGAGAGGGAACAACCCTTCTTCTTGTCTAGGCAAGAAGGGGAATTCCGCGATCCTCTAGTGTTTCTAACACCATAGGGAGTCTACTCTTGACGAAAGCATTTAACGATTGAGGACAAAGGTACCCTAGCTTGACACAACTTGGAGGTGATTTATTAGCATCCTCCTAGGCTTAGTAGTATGAAGAAATCATATCTATGGTGGAATGTGTACCCTTATATTATTTCCCCTTTAGATAATTTCCGCCACTTAGATGAGGAAAGTGGCTATTCATTTTTGTAGATGCATCCATTACTTATTTTGTGTGCTTTAATGCTTGGATGTATCGCCATTTTGGCAAGCCCCACCTTGCCTTACAAGAAGGTATCCTACCTCATGGTTGTCTTGTTGTGAGTTGAAGGGGCCGAGTGAGACCCGCTAATTGTCTCACATCGGCTATATTAGTAGGTTAGTTTGAATAAGGGTCCTAGTTTTTTTCACCTCTTTACTCGGGACGAGTAAAGGTTTGGTTTGGGGATATTTGATGTGACTCATAATTGCGCACATTTAGTCCCCTAATTGAGCTTATTTTTCATACTCTTATAACAATCCATAGCCATTTTATCCGTCAAATGCTTTCTATTTTGCTTTCCTAGTGCATTTCGTATGTTTTGTAGGAAAGAAGGTAATTAGGCCTTTAGCTGTGAGTACAGTAGGCAGCTGCTGCAATGTTTAGAACACTGGTGTGGTTTCAAAATAGATGTTAACATGAATATTACAGGGAGAATGGGAGTGAAATCTTAGGCTCATGCTATGATTTGGGCTGCTTGTTGCTACTACAACTGGCAGCAGAGGAACAATGCAAGAATGAATGGAGTCCTGGTTAAGCCAGCTGGCCTGGCTGAGAGAATGATAAAAGAAGCTAAGCATAGAATCAAGAGAATGGTTGGCAGGAATATGCAGAGAGGAGAACGTGAATGGCTGAACAAATGGGGTTGTATAAACTCTATTGTTGGGCAGCAGACTGGATAGGCTGTGGATTTCTTTGCATATTTGTTCGTTTTTTGGTCTGAGTTATACTTGTATTAACGACTTATGTTAATACTTGTTATAACTATGTGTGGTTGTAAATTTTGACATTTTGTCTTTTTTTGATATATATATATTCTCACATTTCACCTAAAAAAAAAGAAGGTAATTAGGCGGAAATTCCCATCTCCCGTGCATATTTAGAAGCTTTTTGAGGATATTGGATGAACTAGTATGAAGAGGGGGTAAGAATGATGACCAAGGATATAGGAATAAAGAGTATATAGAAGGATCATAGGCTAAAAAGCAAGGATGACGGAAAGGAAGTCAATGCAAGAAGAAATTGCTCGGAACAAAACTGAGATTTATTCCTTTGGCTTTAAAAGTATGCTAGATGAAACGCCGTCAAAAAATCAAGCGGTCTAGGCTTTTGAATCACTCCAATAGGAGTCCGGATGAGAAAATGACGTCCGTTTTACAATCCGAGTTCAAGTAAGGCATGATACAGCTCAACCCGCTCCGAACAAATTCAACCCGCTCGGGTTGAGGCTCAGGATGCTCGTTTTCAGCTCGGGACGAGCGTATTGCTTCACAGAAAGCTTTTCCTTGCTATGTGATCCGAGCATATTCCTTGGAGACCACCAAAACGGAGATGCTCATCTCCTTGGAGAGGAGCACTTCCTCAACTCAACACTTAGCATTGTTATTTACTAATCTACCCTTGCTTAACCTAATGATGTACCACTATATATACTCCATTTGTAATAATCAAACCATCAAGCTTTCTTAGATTAAATCAACTTTCCTTAGATTAGATTAGAAGTAGATTAAAATAGATTATTGTGACACCCCTCGTTGAGGCAATCTAAATAGGTAGTAAAATGCAGCGGAAAATACGGGATTTTTAAAACTTTTTGAGGCTTCTATTGAAGTCCAACGCGAGGTATCACCAACAACGATAAATAAGTATAGTTAGCTAGATTTAACTTTACAACACAAGTTTATTTATTGGGGAAAATATATCCCACGAATGAACACGAGTTCAAAAGTAGGTGAGTCTAATAAAGTGATAACTAAATAAGGTCAAAGGTAAGAACTCGCTAGCTCACACGGTCTTCCCCACTTAAGCTTCATCACCAACCTATCATTCATAATAAATATGAAAGCCACAGTCAGTGGGGAGTAACTCAGGGTTTTCCCAGCCACAATATGTCAAAATACAAGTAATCAAGCACTTAATTAAAGAAGCAAGTACAAGATAAACAGTTACGGTAGCCGGAATATCATGATTAGTAGGCATAGTGAAATAAGAACGAATATTCACATGTTAGAGAGGAATCATTAGGTCAAACGATCACATATTGACTTGACCCAAATGTAAGACAAATACAAGTATAGACGGAGTATCCGACTCAGAGGCTACCTTTAAAGCATGTCCGGGATACCTCACACAAGACTACATCCTAAACTCCAACCTCCTGGTAGGACGACGATCATAATACGGTCTTAGTCAAAACCTGGCCAGACTCTCGGGATGGACGACACCCGATTCAACATGCGGTGACCCATCCGCATCCAAGACTCGAAACATGGTACACCTAACCGTGACCGAAAAGTCGAGTAACCCCAAATCGGAACTTTGTCACCTAACCGTGACCCACGATCCGAAGAGGCGGAAGGATAACTAGCCCAATCCGGAAACATGGCACCTAACCGTAACCAATGGTCCGAAAGGATAATAAGGAGTGTCAAGTCGTCACACAATGTAAATCGTCACACTTGGGTCCAAATGAGAACCACAATAATTTTGCATGATCATAACATGATTAAGTCTTAAAGTAACCAATTATCAATAAGAAAGAAGATACATGCATAAGTCAATGATTATTAGAAGTCACAAGTAAAAAGGAACATACATGGGACTCTTAGCCAGGATGTTAGTGATATTGATCACAAGTACATTTAAGTGCATTCGGGTTTTCGAGTAGAAATTGGTTTGAGCTCGAAATCGATATAATGTGAGTAGTAGAGTACGGAGGGTACGCTCATATAATCGGATTATCGAGTTCATGGTTAAAATGGATAAGGGACACTACTTAAAGTGTGGCCATAGTATATTATGTCCCCTATTGGGGTTATATACTCGGGATTAAAGTATTTCATATACTTAACGAAAATTAAGAAGCAAAATTTGAGAACCGTGGAAATTGGTCACGTCCCCGATCGGGTTTGCATGTCCCCGACAGGGGCTGTGTGAATTTTTTGTTTTCACGTGTGATTGTCTATTATTTGACAGTTGCATTTACTTTTGATTGGTTGGTAACAAACCAACGTACTTATCCTTTGACTTTTGGAGAATATATTACACATATATGCTGTGTGTATATATAATGAGAAGTTAATGATTATCTAATATATTCTCATTGCATTTCTCAGTTTTTACGAAACAAAGCAAACTTACAAAACTCTCTAATGTTCTTTGTTCTTTGATCTTTGCCTTAAGACAAAGGAATCGTCTTATCCTACAGAGATTTCGTGATACCCAAAGGCTATAGGGTCGAAATACTCTAAGGAAAGTGTGTTCAACACGATTCGATTGAGTGTAATAAACCGTCTTATATTGTTTTCATTTCTGTTTTAGTGCCTTTGTTTGTATTATTTACATACTTGTAATCTTTGTAATACAAAAACTACAACATTCTTAGAGTATTTTCTGCATTTGGAAATGGATTCAATCAAGGAAATGACTACCAAGTTTGGAAAGTTGGAGAAATTCTAGGGTGTTGATTTCCGTCGTTGGCAAAAGAAGATGCACTTCCTTCTCACCGCTTTGAAGGTTGTGTATGTGTTGAGTACTCCTATGCCGGAAATTGTGTGGGATGAAACTCTTGCGGAAATTCAACAAAAGAGAAGCAAGTGGGAGAATGATGACTACATTTGTCGTGGTCACATATTGAATGGTATGTCCGACTCTCTTTTTGACATTTATCAAAATGTTGAGTCCGCTAAAGATTTATGGGATCAACTTGAGTCTAAATATATCGATGAGGATTCTTCTATTAAGAAGTTTCTTGTTGGAAATTTCATGAATTATAAAATGGTTGATTCTAGACCGGTAATGGAACAATACAATGAATTGCTCCGTATTTTGGGACAATTTGCAAAACATAAAATGGAGATGAATGAATCTATCTCGGTGTCTAGTATCATAGACAAGTTGCCTCCTTCATGGAAGGATTTTAAACATATGCTTAAACATAAAAAGGAAGAGTTGACTCTTGTTCAACTCGGTAGCCATTTGCGCATAGAGGAATCTCTAAGGGTGAAAGATAGTGGCAAGGGTAAAGGTAAAGATGTTATGGGATCCTCTTCCGTCAATATGATGGAAAAGGGAGAGGGTTTCAAGAACAAATTTAAGGGGAAAAAACGGCCCTTTGTCAACACCAATGACGAGTCTAACAAGACACCGAAAGGTGCTTGTTGGATTTGTGGAAAGACCGGGCATTTGAAAGCAAATTGCAAGGTTAGAAAGCACAAAAAGAAAAAGGGTGCAAGTACTAGCCAAGGAGGACAAGGGTCTAATGACCATGGTCCACCCACTAATCAAGGTCAGATTTTAGACATTGGTTTTAATTCGGTTGTGAATTATGTACCATCAATTTCTGAGGCATTTTATGTGCAGGATGATGTAGTGGCATGGTGGATAGACTCGGGTGCAACCAATCATGTTTGCAAGGATCGACATTGGTTTAAAGATTATGAACTAGTGAAGGATGGATCCGTTCTATATATGGGCAACGAGTCTACCGCTCCTATTGTTGGCCGTGACATGGTAGTGTTGGAATTTAGTTCCGGAAATATTGTAAAATTAAATAATGTATTACATGTACCCAGAATTAGAAAGAACCTTGTATTCGGTAGTAGTTTAAGTAAACTTGGTTATAAACAAGTGTATGAATCTAATAAGTATGTTTTATCTAAACATGGTGTATTTATTGGATTTGGTTATTATTGTAATGGCATGTTTATGTTGAATGTTGTTCCAAATGAAAGTTCCATATTTATTGCCTCCTCTATGAATGATACTTCATATCTTTGGCATGTGAGATTAGGACATGTACATTATAAAAGATTGGAAACTATGTCTAAAGATGGTTTAATTCCATCATTTAACATGAACATTAATAAGTGTAATACTTGTATGTTGACAAAAATCACAAGGCAATCATTTGGTAATGTGTCTAGAATCTCACATGTGCTTGAACTTATACATAGTGATTTATGTGATTTTCGCAATTATCCGTCTTTAGGTGGTAAAAAATATGTAGTGACTTTTATTGATGATTTTAGTCGGTTTTGTTACATATATTTACTTCACACTAAAGATGAGGCAATTGATAAGTTTAAGGTCTTTAAAAATGAAGTGGAATTGCAACAATCGGTTTTGATTAAAAGGTTGCGTTCCGATAGAGGTGGTGAATATTATGACCCATTGTATTTTGAGTCAAGTGGTATCATTCATGATGTAACTCCTCCCTATACACCACAATTAAATGGTGTAGCGGAAAGGAAAAATAGAGTCCTAAAAGAAATGGTTAATTCCATGTTGTCTTACTCGGGTTTGATTGACGGATTTTGGGGTGAAGCCATGTTGACGGCTTGCTATTTATTAAATAGGATTCCTAACAAAAGGAATAAAGACACTCCATATGAACTTTGGTACAAAAAGAAACCTAACTTGAATTATCTTCGAGTTTGGGGTTGTCGGGCTGTTGTAAGACTACCCGATCCCAAGATTAAAACCTTGGGGGAAAGGGGCATCGATTGCATATTCATTGGATATGATGCGCATTGAAAGGCTTATAGGTTCTATGTAATTGAACCTAATGATTCTGTTTCGGTTCACACCGTAATTGAGTCAAGGGATGCGATATTTGATGAGAGTCGTTTTTCATCAATGCCGAAGCCAAGGGATCTAGTACCTAGTTCTAGTGGAGCTATTGAGGGAAGTGACAATGTCACAGCTCAAGAAGCAACACCTGAAATTCATAGGAGTAAGAGAAAAAGGATTGCTAAATCCTTTGGTCCCGATTTTCATACCTATTTGGTTGAAGGTTCAAGGGATGGATGTGAAAACTATTATCCATATTGTTTTCACATTGATGAGGACCCTAAGACATTTGATGAGGCGATGAAGTCTCATGACTCTTCCTTTTGGAAAGAGGCGGTGAATGATGAGATGGATTCCATAATGGGCAATAACACTTGGGTGCTTGCGGATTTACCTCGTGGTTGTAAACCATTGGGTTGCAAGTGGATATTCAAAAAGAAGATGAAAGTTGATGGTTCTATCGACAAGTTTAAAGCTAGATTGGTTGTCCAAGGCTTTAGACAAAAGGAAGGGATTGATTATTTCGATACCTATTCTCCCATAGCTCGCATTACTACTATTAGGTTGTTGATTGCACTTGCTACAATTAATAATCTAGTGATCCATCAAATGGATGTCAAGACGACGTTCTTGAATGGTGAGCTTAAACAGGAGGTGTATATGAAACAACCGGAAGGATTTATTATGCCCGGTAATGAGCATAAGGTTTGTAAATTAATTAAATCATTGTATGGACTTAAACAAGCTCCTAAACAATGGCATCACAAGTTTGATGAGGTTGTTTTATCTAATGGGTATAGACTAAATCAGTCCGATAAATGTGTGTATAGCAAATTTGATGACAACGGTAATGGAGTCATTATTTGTCTATATGTTGATGACATGTTGATTTTTGGTACCGACCAAAATCAAGTAGACCTTACTAAGGCCTTTTTGTCATCAAGTTTTGCCATGAAAGACATGGGTGAGGTGGATGTGATACTTGGTATAAAGATCAAGCGTGAGAACAAAGGATTCTCTTTGACACAATCTCATTATATTGAGAAAGTGTTAAAGAAGTTTAATTATGGAAATTGTTCTCCGGTTAACACTCCAATGGATCCTAGTGTTAAGCTTATGCCTAATAAAGGTGAAGCTATTTCACAACTTGAGTACTCGCAAGTGATTGGGTGTTTGATGTATGCCATGACAAGCACTAGACCAGATATCGCCTTTGCCGTTGGCAAGTTGAGTAGATACACAAGTAATCCTAGCCTTGAGCATTGGGTTGCGGTAAAACGTGTATTGAGATACTTGAAGCAAACCATGGATTATGTTTTGAACTATGTCGGATTTCCTTCGGTTTTAGAAGGGTATTCCGATGCTAGTTGGATCACCAACATGGAGGATCATTCATCTACTAGTGGATGGGTGTTCTTGCTTGGTGGAGGAGCTATCTCATGGGCTTCTAAGAAGCAAACTTGTATAACAAGTTCGACTATGGAGTCGGAATTCATTGCTTTAGCTGCTGCCGGTAAAGAGGCGGAATGGTTAAGGAATTTGGTTTATGAAATTCCGGTTTGGCCAAAACCTATTCCTCCTATTTCTATCCATTGTGATAGTTCGGCAACCTTAGCTAGGGCCTATAGTGAAGTTTACAACGGAAAGTATACACCTTGGTGTTAGACATAGCGCGGTTCGTGAGTTGATTACTCAAGGAGTTATTTCCGTTGATTTCGCGAGGACACATCATAATTTGGCTGATCACTTGACGAAGGGATTAGCTAAGGACTTGGTTATAAAGTCGGTAATCGGGATGGGTTTCAAGTTCGTCTAGATCTTTATGATAAGATACCCAACTTCCTCTAACAAATTTTAGAGGCTAAGTTCAATGTGGAAGGCTTATTGTGGAAGATTGAGGCACATGTTATAATCCCGAAAGGTATGTGCATGACATGCATGACAAGAGGTTGAAGTTTAATACTTCTTAATGAAATCTTTGACAAAGTGCATTTTGCAGGTGCACGATGAAAGATTCACCTATGTGAGTGTGAAGTGTAGCCGCTTTAAGAGGCTTGGACTTGGCTTCCTATACTCTCATGAAAGGATATGGACACAAGGTGGTCAATAGTGTCAAGTTTGTAACTTTAAGAGTTTATTTGAGTCTATGTGTATGTTATCTTCATGTATTCAATATGGGTTGAAAGGTTCAATCCATGGGACACCTTGATTCTCGAATATTTGGAATGTGTAATGTACTAATGTGGAAGTTCAATCCTTGGGACACTTTCATTTATGCATAGATTTGTTGCTTTGCTGTTTTAATTGGAAACAAGGGATACACTTAAATGGGGGAGGAATGTTAGTGATATTGATCACAAGTACATTTAAGTGCATTCGGGTTTTCGAGTAGAAATTGGTTTGAGCTCGAAATCGATATAATGTGAGTAGGAGAGTACGGAGGGTACGCTCATATAATCGGATTATCGAGTTCATGGTTAAAATGGATAAGGCACACTACTTAAAGTGTGGTCGTAGTATATTATGTCTCCTATTGGGGTTATATACTCGGGATTAAAGTATTTCATATACTTAACGAAAATTAAGAAGCAAAATTTGAGACTCGTGGAAATTGGTCACGTCCCCGATCGGGTTTGCATGTTCCCGATAGGGGCTGTGTGACTTTTCTGTTTTCACGTGTGATTGTCTATTATTTGACAGTTGCATTTACTTTTGATTGGTTGGTAACAAACCAACATGTTGGTTGGTAACAAACCAACGTACTTATCCTTTGACTTTTGGAGAATATATTACACATATATGCTGTGTGTATATATAATGAGAAGTTAATGATTATCTAATATATTCTCATTGCATTTGTCAGTTTTTACGAAACAAAGCAAACTTACAAAACTCTCTATTGTTCTTTGTTCTTTGCTCTTTGCCTTAAGACAAAGGAATCGTCTTATCCTACAGAGATTTCGTGATACCCAAAGGCTATAGGGTCGAAATACTCTAAGGAAAGTGTGTTCAACACGATTCGATTGGGTGTAATAAATCGTCTTATATTGTTTTCATTTCTGTTTTAGTGCCTTTGTTTGTATTATTTACATACTTGTAATCTTTGTAATACAAAAACTACAACACGGGAGGGGTACCAGCGACCGGGCCACCGGCTGGGGCAACACATTAATATTTGAAAATTAATGAAAACTTACAGTGCTCTCCCAGCCGGTTGGTGGACCGGCCACCGGGCCGCCGGCTGGGAATACATGCTAAAACACAAAGTCACAAAAACTTACAGGGAACTCCCAGCCAGGTGGAGCATCGGCTGCCGGCCCACCGGCTGGGTTAATAGCCAATACCAAAATTCCATACAAACTTACAGAGAACTCCCAGACGGTTGGTGGACCGGCCACCGGGCCACCGGCTGGGAATACAGGCTTACTAAAAATGCGTCAAAACTTACAGGGAGCTCCCAGCCGGGTAGGGCACCGGCGGCCGGTCAGTCGGCTGGGAAGACACAACACAGGATTGACTCAAAACAACCTACAAACCCTTTGAAACCAACCAAAATCGTTTCCCAACAAATGATTACGTATCCTAGCATGATTCTAACTCGAAAGAACAACACATTTGAGCATGTAGTTGGCAATTTTGGATTTAAAAGATAAAGCAAGAGATTTTTACTCAAACATGTGAGAATTTGCAAACAAGCATGTTATTCAACATCCAAATTAGCACAAATCATGAAAGATACAACTTTTAACATCCATATGAGATTATTACTACATAAAACCACACAATTTTAACATAAAAATCAAGTTACCCATCACCGTTACCTTCTTTGCACTTCAATCTTCTAAAGACTCGTCAATGACGTAGCTATCCTCCTCCGGGTTGTCCAAATTTTCCCCTAAACACAAAAATACAAGAATTAAGTCAAGAATCCATATCCTTGTAAGATGAGAATTCCGAAATAAGAGAGAAGATGGTGACTTTCTTACTTAGAAAGAAGGGAAATGAGAAAAGGAAGAGAATGGCGCAAAAAGGAACGAGATTGGTGAAGAATTGAGTGAGATATGGTTATTTTAGGGTTAAGAAGAGATGGTTCAACAATGGTGATATGTTTGTTGGGGAATTTCAGAAATTAGAAGTGAGGGAGATGAAGTTATGAGGGTTTAGTTGGGGTTTTGTGTAGAGAAAAGAGAAGGAAAAAGGCCCATGAGTCGAGATAAGCCCAATAACTTATGACGATATTTTATAAAAATAAGCTTTAAATAATAATTATTTAATAAAAATTACTTAAAAACTTATTTAAAATATAAGAAAAGCGCGGGGTGTTACAATCATCCCTCCTTTTAAAAAGTTTTGCCCTCGAAACTTGAAACGAAAGGCATTACCTTAAGAAAACAAACTAGGGTACTTGACACTCATGGAAGCCTCCGACTCCCAAGTCTCTTCTTCTACATCACCACACTTCCACAAAACCTTTACCAAGGGCACCACTTTGCTCCTTAGCTTCTTCTCCTTTTTATCCAAGATACGAATCGGTCTCTCCTCGAAAGAAAGACTAGGCTCAAGCTCGGGAATCTCATTTTGCAACACATGACTAGGGTCGCTAATGTATTTCCTAAGTTGAGATACGTGGAAAACGTCATGAACTTTACCCAAACTCGGGGGCAAATCCAATCTAGAAGCCACGACACCAATCCTTTTTATCACTTCATAAGGTCCAATGTACTTCGGACTCAACTTTCCCTTAACTCCAAACCTCTTAACTTCTTTCATCGGGGAAACGTTCAAGAACACCTTATCTCCAACTTCAAACTCCAAGGGTCGACGGCGAACATCGGCATAATATTTCTGTCGATCTTGGGCGGCTTTCATTCTTTCACGGATGAGCTTCACTTGATCAATTGTCTCGGCTAACTTGTCGGGTCCTAGATCACGAACATCACTTGCTTGATCCCAATAAATCGGACTACGGCATTTCCTTCCATAAAGGGCTTCATAAGGGGGCCATCTTGATAGAAGCCTGGTAACTGTTGTTGTAGGAAAATTCCACCAAAGGTAAGCTCTTCTCCCAACTAGAATGAAAATCAAGGGCACAAGCACGCAACAAGTCTTCTAGAGTTTGTATCGTCCTCTCGGATTGTCCATCGGTAGCGGCATGAAAAGCGGTACTCATCAAAAACTTACTACCCATAGCATCTTGCAAAGCTTTCCAAAATCTCGAGAAAAAACGCGGGTCACGATCCGAAATGATCTCCTTAGGAACACCATGGTAACGAACGATCTCTTCAACATAAGAACTAGCGAGTCGGTCCAAACTCCAAGTCTCTTTGATAGGAATGAACCTAGCACACTTGGTCAACCTATCCACAACCACCCATACGACATCCTTTCCACCAACAGTCTTAGGCAAAACCATCACAAAATCCATGGAAATGGACTCCCACTTCCATAAAGGAACATCCAAAGGTTGTAGCAAAACGCCGGGTCTCTTATGCTTTATCTTCACTTGTTGACAAGTAAGACACCTTCCGACATATGACACAATATCATTCTTCATGTTAGGCCACCAAAACTGAAGCTTCAAATCTTTATACATCTTGTCTCCTCCAGGGTGAATTGAATAAGGGGATAGATGAGTTTCATCTAGAACTCTCTTCCTCAAATAAACGGCATCGGGTACATACATGCGTCCTTGGTAACGAAGGTAACCTCTAGCATCAATCTCACAATCCTTTGCTTTCCCTTCTAGAAGCTTGGCTTGAAAACTTTTAAAGGTAGCATCGTCCACAAGGCTATATAGAATCTCACGGTGAAGAACGGGCTCGGCAACCATAGCACCAAGGTAATCAAAACCACTTTCGAAAAATTGCAAATTCAACTTACGAAACTCGGCACAAAGGTCATCGGGGAGTACACGAATAGTACTCAAGGAATGAGTCGGCTTCCTACTAAGGGCATCGGCAACCACATTTGCCTTTCCTTCATGATACAATAACTCTACGTCGTAGTCATTCGTCAACTCTAACCATCGTCGTTGTCTCATATTCAAATCCTTTTGGGTGAAGATGTACCTCAAACTCTTATGATCGGTGTAGATACGGCAATGGACTCCAATGAGGTAGTGTCTCCACATCTTCAAGGCGTGAACCACGGCGGCTAATTCCAAGTCATGAGTAGGGTAGTTCACCTCATGAATTCTCAACTCTCGCGAAGCATAGGCCATAACTCTCTTATTTTACATGAGAACACAACCTAAACCTATCTTAGAAGCATCACAAAATACATCAAAATGAACTCCATCCTCGTGCAAGGTCAACACGGGGGCGGTAGTCAACCTCTTCTTCAACTCTTGGAATGCACCTTCACAAGCTTCGGTCCACACAAACTTGGTCTCTTTCTTGAAAAGTTGAGTCATCGGTCTAGCAAGCTTGGAAAAATATTTCACAAAGCGACGGTAGTAACCCGCCAAACCCAAGAAACTACGGATCTCACCAACATCGGTTGGACTCTTCCACTCAATTACGGCTTCAATCTTCGAAGAATCCACCATGACACCATCCTTAGATATCACATGGCCTAGAAAAGACACCTTAGATAACCAAAATTCACACTTGGAGAATTTGGCAAACGACTTCTGACGATGAAGGATCTCCAAAACGATACGAAGATGATCGGCATGCTCTTCTTCGGACTTGAAATAGATGAGGATATCGTCAATGAAGACCACAACACACTTGTCTAAGAACTCAATAAAGGTCCGGTTCATTTGGTCCATGAAGATAGAAGGGGCATTGGTTAATCCAAAGGGCATCACCTTAAACTCGAAATGTCCATATCTCGTGATAAAGGCGGTCTTAGGGATATCGGACTCACGAACGGGGATTTGATGATAACCGGATCTCAAATCAATCTTGGAAAAAGTAGAAGCACCTTTGAGTTGATCGAACAAATATTCAATTCTCGGTAAAGGATACTTGTTCTTGATGGTAACACGGTTAAGCTCGCGGTAGTCAAGGCAAAGTCTCATGGATCCATCTTTCTTCTTCACAAAGAGAACGGGAGCACCCCAAGGCGAGGCACTAGGTGTAATACCCGCCCTTTTAGGGACTCTTTGACCAGCGTTGACTGACCTTGGGAGCGGGAATAGCCTTAGAGTTAAGTGCCGAGGGCATCGAAAGTTGGGTGAAAGAGTGGTACTCGATAGAGTAGAGGCTACTCGATCGAGTAGCTAGGGTACTCGATCGAGTAGGGGGTTACTCGATCGAGTATGTTGGGTACTCGATCGAGTGCCTGGTTTTCAGCGAGGGTTATATATCGCGTTTTGTTAAATCCGCAAATCACTTTCGCCACTTTCCTCCTATCCTTCAGCCGCCTTTTTCCCTTCCCTTCACCTCAAAACCTCCATGGATGCCTCTTGGAAGGTTCTTGTGCCTAGGAGAGCGCCTCTTGAGTCGGGTAGCGGTCTTTGCTGAGTTTCCCCCTAATAGGTATGTCATAATCATCATCCGTGCCTTTGTCTCTATAGTTAGGATTGCTTGTTAGTAATAGATGTTTGTGTGATGGTAATAGGCTTTGCTTGTGCGCTGGATACTTTGTTTGTCAGCGTGGATTGGTTGCGGTCGCTTAAAGGTAGGTCCGCCTACTCGATTCTTTGTAGATTGTCTAGCGTGTCTGGTCGTTGTAATAGTATTGTGGTTGCTTGACATGGTGATTGAGTTGTGTTATGGTTGTGGTTGTGATCGTTGTTGATGGTTCTCGAGATGCGTTCTCGGCTGAGTGGGGTCACTTGCGGGAGTGATCTCACGCCCTAGTTTCGCCCTTCGTGGAACCCGCCACGGAAGGGGATGTGCACATTAATGAGCAAGGTTATCGCTCGTATGATGAGCGGGGCTTAGGTGGGAACGGCTGCGGTCCCCCATCGCGTGGTCGGGTCCGGTGGGTCGATGTGGAGTTCGGTTGGATTATCGTGGTTGTGGTTGGGTCTAATGTTATTGTTGTGTTGTTGTTTGTAGTTGCTGTTGTCTTATCTTGTCTCAGTACTGACCTTGTGTGGTTGTTTGTTATGTGTCTGCTGTGATCCCTTATGGTGAGCAGTCGGTCTTAGCAGGTGTTGATGTTGTTGATAGCTGAGGTCCGGGCAGGGATGAGTCTTCACGAGATGTGGTGGTCATAGCGAGTAGTCTTTGAGTTGTACCTTATTATTGTATTTTGGTTTGAATCCCTTGTAAAATAACTTAATAGTTCTTTGGTTGACGTTTGATAATTACTTTCCTCGGGCAACCGAGATGGTAACGCCCTTATATGCTAAGGAAGGCCTAGTTAAGGCTCCTCGGAATATGGGGGTGTTACAAAGTGGTATCAGAGCGACGATTTTGGAACCTGTAACAAATGAACATAATGAACATAGAGAGTCTAATAAAATGAACCTGGTGTATGTGTAATGGGAGCCCCGGCTGATGCTAGATTTTGGGTGAGTAGGCGCCCTCATTTCAAAATTTTGGCCCCATGACACTTAAGCCAGTCACATGGGATGGGAATGTGGAGTGCGTGTGTCTATGTGTGCTATGAATGTTAATTGTGCCAGAGCTACCTCCGGTTAAGTTTTGTTAGAATTAATAGAGGTATGATAGTAATGTTCGGGCTGAGTATGGTAATTAGTGACGGGATTATTGAAGCTCGTTGGATGACTAGTGAGCCTATAGGATAGCTAGGAGTTATGTGACGAGATTATACATCATGGGGATGCATGAAGGTGGGAACTTGAATGTGTAATATGAATAGCGAACACGTAGGTGTTTGTCATAAAATTTATGATGACGGAAGTTGTAAGTGAGCTTGTAGATCATACCGCGATAGCTATAATGAAAATTATAGTATGGATGAGTAATAATTCGGATCACGATATATGGTAATGTGTATATGCTTTGTTAGCTAGTTGAAATTTTTCCGCTGCAAATATTTGAATTATGCAAAAATAGATTGCTTAGAATCACATATAATACATAATTGATTAAGTGATTGGCAATGTATATAATTATGTGATAAGTAAATATGGGGACATTAATGTTAATCATACGTTTGAATTTGATGTAAACACGAGTTTAGTAATAGCATATAAAGTAAGTAAATGTAATAAAATGGCACGGCTAGGTTTATACATAACTCTCGGTGATGTAGACCGAAATGGGTAAATTGTATAACGTAACGGGATATGTCTCTTAGTTGTTGGAGAGTTGTATTTTGTGTGACGATGGTTATAAAACGTGATTGAATGCGATGACTAGTGTCGAATTCCGAACTTAGTTGGAATCGACACGCGGTGTTGTTTTTGCAGAAATCTTCAAAGTTACTTCATATCTTGTTCGAGTACTTAACTATACTTGACCGAGTGCGAGTGCTTACTTGACCGAGTAGACCTCACTCGATCTAATTAGGGAGCTATGATGTCGGGATGTGGGAAAATTTCCGCAGTTACTCGATGATTTAGCTCCTACTCGATCGAGTAGGGTGGTACTCGATCGAGTACCCTGGCACTCGATCGAGTAGGTTCTCAGACAAGTGACTTCTACGGGTTTTCTTAAAACCCCTAATCCTCCTATATCTTCTTCTTATTCTTCTATATTTCGACACTCTCACATCTAAACTTCTCTCAACTCCCCTATTTCCTCCAAAATCTTAGCTTTCTCTTGGGTTAGTAGTGAATCTTGGGGTTAATTTCTTAGTTTAATTCGTTTCTTACCTGACTAATCAATCAAGGTAAGTAATTCTTCTCAATTTATGTGATTTGTTATTTTGAATATGTTAAAATAGTGTAGTAATCTGAAATTTTCGATTATAATGAGCAAATTGGTGCGTTTAATTGTTGAAACATGATTCACATGCCTCCTAATCGTGCTTGTTGGTGATTTATATGTAAATTAGATTAGAAATTACAATAGTTGAACCCGAAATTTCTAGGGTTTCCAAATTGAAATCGATTTTTGGTTGTTTTATAATGATTAGATAGCAAAATTGAGCTTTAATTATGGTTTATATCATGTTGGAGGATAGGTTTTAACGATTTTACCCTTAGAAAGTTGCCTTAAAACTCCGTCTTAAAAGTGTCTTATGAGAAATTCGTGACTTAGAATGAGAAAATTGATGTTGTAATTGACAATATAAGCATGAATAGAATTCCAATATGATAAAAGAAACAATGATTGATGAATACATGCCACAAATCTCACAGCTGTAAAGACCGTCTGAAAATTTTGATTGAGTTGTTTTACATAATAGTGAAGGGTGATACTGATTTGTCATAAATTATACATTCTCTTGAACTAGTAACATGTATCTAGCAATGTACTGGAACAACCCTTAGAAGCATGATAGGGTATTCAAATTCGCTGAACATATGCGGCCATCATGATAATTACTTACACCACTATGCCTTATGAGTAGTAATAATATGAACTAGTGTGTTGAAATCGTATAAACTGCTAAAGAACATGTATACTCATTTCCATAACCAAAGTAACAACGTGAAATATGTGCTTCACATGCTGAGAATGGTTGGAAATTTGGTGTGTACCTAGCTGAGCAACTAAGTTTGGTGACATGAATTATGTGCCTCAAATATGGAATTGGTTGATGAATTAGTAAACTTACTAAATATATAGAACCTAAATTACATGAAATATATGCTTGCATGATTATATAAATTGTTTGAACATATGTCTAAAGCAGATGCCGAGGCTAAACCTTGGAACCCGTCAGAGTAAACGGGGAAGGGTTGATCCACTTGAGAGGGGGGAGGCTAGTGGACCGGTAGTACCCGCAGTGTCTGAGTACCCTTCTGTCGTTTTTGTTGACTTTAAGCAAAGAGAGCGTTTTGTAGCTTTACAAAAACGCAAGATGAGACCTACAAAGTGTATTGACACCGCTGTGTTAGAGGAGTTGGAGATAGAGACGGATGTCCGTCATATATTCGAGACCTTGGGGTTTACGGGTTTGTACCGGTTGAGGAAGCACACTTACCCTTTCCTTACCCTAGAATTCATGAGTTCCTTTAACTATGACCAGTGGGTCGAGTTGAGTTGATTGATGAATACCAGTTTCTTGTTAACCATGGATTTGTTTGCCTCTCACCTTGGGTTGGCCAAGCCTCCCAAGGACTCCATCACCGACATTCCAGTGAGTGCGGCGTCGCCGCCTAATGCCTTGCTTGACTGGGAAGCAAGCTCCCACCGCAAGCAATATGCTGATTAATGACGTTCAGCACATCACCTTGAGAATCTTCCTCCGTTCTCTTTCAAACCTCCTCTACGATAGAAAGGATATCAGTAAGTTGAACAACCATGAGGTCTTACTTTTGATGTCGTACCTGAACCCGGAGCGGACCAGGAAAGTGGTCTTCAATGCTCCTTCCATAGTTTGTGCTGCTCTCGCCTTGATGGCTTCTTCTAATTCTCGATACTTGAGCTGTGGTGCTATTGCCACTCGGTTAGCTGAAAAGCTAACCTCCTTTGAGGCTTCTTCGGCGTACGTACCTCTAGTTACCCCTGTGCCTACCATGGATCGTGAATACTACCTCGACCTGAAATGGTTGAGGACCTTGACTGATGGTAGCCTAGCATGGAGGGTGCATGGGATGAGTTGGATGAAGATCCCAGCTCCCGAGCACCTCCCACCCACGGAGCCCTTGGAGCCGACTGTAGTGACAGTGGACTCCGATGATGATGAGGAGGAGGAGGATGAGGACACACCCCGCCAGCTACAGACCTATCTCATCGACGGCACCATCCTCACGGAGATGCCGGAGCCGACGAAGGGTGAGAACGCGGGAGTTCAGGTGGCGGAGAGGCCTAGGGTGGTGAGGGGACCCCGTCGAGTGAGAGAGAGGGCCCCGGAGACTAGGACACAGCCGGAGGCACAGCAGCAGCAGCAGCCTTTCCCGTACTACCCCTATCTTGATACACCGGAGACGCGGTCCAGCTACTTGTCGAAGAGAGTGTCATCTACTTTGACACTCCGGAACATGCATGAGATGGCGTACACTCAGGGGATAGGGACCGAGGGACCGCATCCAGTTTGGTGGAGTGGGGTAGGAGACTACTCGGGGGTTTTCCATTCCTACGGGGTGGATCAGTCGACGTGGGGGACACCTCAGTCCTTCCCTTACGGTGGTTTGACCCCATGGTACTCGAGTTCAAAGACGGGAGCAGGAGAGGAGGGGATGCGGGGATCGGGTCATCGGGGGCGGTGTACTTCGGGTGGTGGTGATGAGACGATGTTCGAGCAAAAGAAGAAGAAGCAAGAGGAGTGATACTCCTTGTTTCTATCTTCATTCATGTTGGTTAGTAGTAGTTGGTTTTAGATGTGGATATTGTTGCCAGACTTTAGCGGTTGGTTCTTCCTAGACTTTGTTAGACTTGTATTGATGGCCATAAGGCCGGATTTGGTACTTTGACAGGTAGCAGGATATTAGAAGTCGGGGAAATTGTCCCGACTTGATCTTTATGAGACCAAGATATGCATTACACGATCTGTCGCAGGTTTATAAAACATCTCGACCTGTAGGTACTAGATAGAGTACCTCGTACTCTATCAAGTAGCTGCGGGAATTAGAGAAAGAAAAGCTTCTGACCTGTAGGCTACTCGATCGAGTAGCCCAAAGCACTCGATCGAGTAGCATGGCACTCGATCGAGTACCTCTAGTTACTCGATCGAGTAGTACTCTTTATTACGGGAGGTTTCGAAAATTAAAAATGTTCAAATGTTTTATAATTGCAAGTCTATCATTTCATATAATTATTAGTGCGTGATAACACCTTTGGACGATTAAATTCATGTGTTGGAAGTCGTGTTTGAAGTTTTATAAGCATTTTGGTCACAACTAGCAAGGCGGTAATAATTTCTTGTTACTTTTATTTTGTATACGCCTCATTGCGATTAATTTATCGGAGTTGTAGCTTCTCGTACATTTGTGCATACCATGTTATTATATGTTATCAACGGTGACTAGTTATTCCGGTGGCGTGGGTATGATTTTAATTTAACAAGTGTGTAATTAGTGAGTAATGTCCAGAATAATGTGGTTTCCTTTCATGTTTTGATGCCCATAATAAGTAAATACGTGTTGATATTTGGGTGGTGAACTTCGGGGACGAAGTTCCTTTTTAGAGGGGAAGAGTAATGTCGTAAAATAAAAAGGTTGTTTGAATGATGTTTTGCTCGGTTATAATGTTGTAGGTAATTGTTATAATGTGGTTGGTAGCGTAAAAAAAATAAAAAAAATAAAAAAAATAAAAAAAAAATAAAATAAAATATAAAATATATGTGTAACGACTTGCTTTAGTTCTTAAGGGAGTGTGGTAATATATTTCAAAATACGGTTATGGAGAAAAGCTATAGTACGATAAACCGCGTTTGCATCACGTTACCAAGTAATATGGTGGCATTAGTTGTACCACGTGAAAGTTGATACGAGACATGTTCTAGATCAATAGTTTGATAGTCGATATTGTATGTTCGGAGATCGTGTGTGACGATTCGCATTGCGAGTTGGATGCTTTATATGTATAAGATAACCGTTGACTGTGATAAAGCTTACATGATAGTGGCAAGAATCGATAGGTATAAATGTGGACGGTGATGATGATGACATGGGGGGGGGGAATGGTATTTACAAGGAGTGGTGGTTTGGCCGGGAAGTTTGGTAAGGCTGTGTTGGTTCGGGTCGAGAGCGGGAGAGGTGAGTTGAACTTCGGGGACGAAGTTCTTTTTAAGGGGGGAAGGCTGTAATACCCGCCCTTTTAGGGACCCTTTGACCAGCGTTGGTCGACCTTGGGAGCGGGAATAGCCTTAGAGTTAAGTGCCGAGGGCATCGGAAGTTGGGTGAAAGAGTGGTACTCGATAGAGTAGAGGCTACTCGATCGAGTAGCTAGGGTACTCGATCGAGTAGGGGGTTACTCGATCGAGTATGTTGGGTACTCGATCGAGTGCCCGGTTTTCAGCGGGGGTTTTATATCGCGTTTTGTTAAATCCGCAAATCACTTTCGCCACTTTCCTCCTATCCTTCAGCCGCCTCTTTCCCTTCCCTTCACCTCAAAACCTCCATGGATGCCTCTTGGAAGGTTCTTGTGCCTAGGAGAGCGCCTCTTGAGTCGGGTAGCGGTCTTTCTTTGAGTTTCCCCTAATAGGTATGTCATAATCATCATCCGTGCCTTTGTCTCTATAGTTAGGATTGCTTGTTAGTAATAGATGTTTGTGTGATGGTAATAGGCTTTGCTTGTGCGCTGGATACTTTGTTTGTCAGCGTGGATTGGTTGCGGTCGCTTAAAGGTAGGTCCGCCTACTCGATTCTTGTCAGAGATTGTCTAGCGTGTCGGTCGTTGTAATAGTATTGTGGTTGCTTGACATGGTGATTGAGTTGTGTTAAGGTTGTGGTTGTGATCGTTGTTGATGGTTCTCGAGATGCGTTCTCGGCTGAGTGGGGTCACTTGCGGGAGTGATCTCACGCCCTAGTTTCGCCCTTCGTGGAACCCGCCACGGAAGGGGATGTGCACATTAATGAGCGGGGTTATCGCTCGGTATGATGAGCGGGGCTTAGGTGGGAACGGCTGCGGTCCCCCCGCGGTGGCTGGTCCGGTGGACGATCGATGATGAGTTCGGTTGGATTATCGTGGTTGTGGTTGGGTCTAATGTTATTGTTGTGTTGTTGTTTGTAGTTCTTTGTTGTCTTATCTTGTCTCGTCATCGACCTTGTGTGGTTGTTTGTTATGTGTCCGCCTTTGTGATCCCTTATGGTGAGCAATCGGTCTTAGCAGGTGTTGATGTTGTTGATAGCTGAGGTCCGGGCAGGGATGAGTCTTCACGAGATGTGGTGGTCATAGCGAGTAGACTTTGAGTTGTACCTTATTATTGTATTTTGGTTTGAATCCCTTGTAAAATAACTTAATAGTTCTTTGGTTGACGTTTGATAATTACTTTCCTCGGGCAACCGAGATGGTAACGCCCTTATATGCTAAGGAAGGCCTAGTTAAGGCTCCTCGGAATATGGGGGTGTTACACTAGGTCTAATGAATCCTTTATCAATCATCTCATCAAGTTGATTTCTCAACTCCTTCAACTCGGTTGGCGCCATACGGTACGGGGCTTTAGCAATCGGTCCGGTTCCGGGTACAAGGTCGATAGAGAACTCAACATCACGCTCGGGTGGAATTCCGGGCAATTCCTCGGGAAATACATCGGCGAACTCACAAACCACAGGCACTTCTTCGATCTTCGGTAAGGGAGGGGAGGTAGAAGTCACCACACAAAGGAATATTTGGTAACCTTTCCTCTTCATACTCATCAACTTCAAAGCGGAAATCAACTTCACACCTTCTCGGGAACTGACGCCTCTATAGGACACACGGTTGCCTAGCGGACTCTTGAGGCAAATCTTTTGGTCTCTACACTCTAATCTTGCATCATACTTTGACAACCAATCCATACCCAAAATTACATCGAATTCCTCAAGGGGAAAACGAAGTAGGTTAGCGGGGAACAAGGTTCCCGAAATAAAAATAGGAATGTCGGAGAAAGAAAGGGAACAAGAGAACATTTCTCTGGAAGGTAAGGATATAGAAGTTTCTACACTAGGAAAAGGCTCAAGGGCTAATTTTTCCGAAAACTTGGAAGATATAAAGGATAGAGATGCGCCGGTATAAAAAAGAATGAGGCAAGGTTGATCAAAAATTAAGAACATACCCGTAATGATATCGGGATGAGCGGCGGCTTCGGCTCGACTCATGACAAAGTAGGTTCCTCTTGGCCTAGCATTTGGAGTAGGAGCATTCTTCTTCTCGGGGCAATCGGCAACACGATGTCCGGGCTTCTTACAATGAAAGCAAGTCAAGGGCTTGCCATAGCATCCAATTCCGGGGTGTAGAGCTTGTCTACAATGGTAGCACATACGGTCTGATGTAAAATAACTCGGACTAAATTTATTGAACAGTCCGACCGTCTGTTCAGTATGAAAAACGTGACAATCTGACAGTTTGTTTGTCTGTTCGTCTAAGTATTTTAGGATTAACGCAGTGGAATTTAACTGAAATTGTTGTGAAACGTAAAAAGTAACAAAGTAACCGGGATAGTATGGTGAATCTCACTCTCCGCCTCGCAAGGTACGAACTCGAAACACTCAAATGATCAACCGCGCAAGGAAGATCTGAAAGCAAAAGCTCGCAAGCTTTAAAACTCGATTGTTCTCACACAGGGAACGTTTTTTATTAAACACATAATCTGAAAAATAAGGTTACAACGAAGTCCTATTTATACTCCTACCTAGCTTGATTAATAAGCTATCTTTCCTAATCCTACTCGATGTCGGAAATCTGACTCGAGATCTAATTCCTTAGCTTGCTCCTCAAGCTATCTACTCCTTCCCTAAACTAACTAGAAAAGTTATTAAACTAGTAATAATTAAAATACAATCAGATTTAGGGTATTCTAATTAAACTAGAATTAGGAAATAACAAGTTTTCCTAATATGACTAGAATTAGGATAAGCTAACCTTTCCTTATCTTATTCAAAATTAAATAAGCTAAAACTAACTCCACACGGTTTAGGAAACCGTGTCTCCACAGCTCGGACTCGGAAACCGTGTTACTTGCACGCCAATTAATCCAGCTCTCTTGCTTGCTCACCAAGTAACCCGTGTTTCTTGCTTGTCCGAGTATGCTCATGCATCACGGTCCTTCTCAAGTACATTAGTTGAGGGGTGGGCTTGGCCTCTTGGTTCTTGAACTCTTGGTCCTTGTCCACTATGGTCTTGCATACTTGGCACAAACCTTCTCTTGTTAGCATAGTTGGAAGTAGAAGGCACAAATGGTCTCTTGCCATGAAAGTTAGAACGGTAAGAATGAGAAGAGGAGTGGGGCTTGGATTATTCTTCAATGTCCCTCAAAGAGCTTTCGACCCAAATGGCATCATCATAGACTTCCAAAAAGGTAGTCGAACTTCTTCTCACCATGCTTTCCACCTTAGGGTTCAACTTGTTCTTGTAGAAGTAGACACGATCCTCTTCATCTTTCACGAACTTGGAGGCATAATGAGCAAGTTCATTAAACTTGTCGGTGTAGGCTTAAATTGATAGCTTCCCTTGCTTGAAGTCCATGAACTCCTTCAATCTTTGTTGCTTGAGCTCCTTAGGGTAGAAGTGGGTCTCCACAAGTGACTTGAAGCGGCTCCAATCAAAGTTGGGGTCTTGAGTAGCGGTAGGACCGGTCAAAGTCCACCACCTATCGGCTTCCTTCACGAGAAAGTGAGAGGCTAACCTCACCTTGTCCTCCTCTCGGGCATAAAATAGAGAGAAGTTCTTCTCCATATCACGAAAGCACTCCGAGAGAGCAACGGGATCCACTTCACAACCATAGGTCCTAGCCTTGTTCCTTGCTAAGTGACTTGCAATCCAAGCATAACTTCCTTGGCGGTTAGCTTCATGTAGAGGGGGAGTGGGTTGAGCATTTTGTTGATTAGCAAGCACTTGAGTGAGGGCTTGCATGATAGTATTTTCCACATTGGTTGGTCTTACCATCTTTTCGCACAAGAGTAAACAAGTTAGAACCTTTCACAAAACATACATAAAAAGGCTACCAACTTAGGTCCTTAATTCTACCCATCTCTCATTCATTATCCAAGGTCAAGTTGAAATTTTAAGTTGGGGAACACGTGTGTGCGTCGGGAGCAATATATGCTCTGATACCAATTGTGACACCCCTCGTTGAGGCAATCTAAATAGGTAGTAAAATGCAGCGGAAAACACGGGATTTTAAAAAAAATTTTAGGCTTCTATTGAAGTCCAACGCGAGGTATCACCAACAACGATAAATAAGTTTAGTTAGCTAGATTTAAGTTTACAACACAAGTCTATTTATTGGGGAAAAGATATCCCACGAATGAACACGAGTTTAAAAGTAGGTGAGTCTAATAAAGTGATAACTAAATAAGGTCCAAGGTAAGAACTCGCTACCTGATGGTGCGATGTCGTCGGGTCACACCCAATCAAACACATTTATAAAACTCAACATACAACTAGTTAGTGGTAAGTCGAGGTCGATCCATGGGACGGTGTGCTTTGGGTTCTAAGTCTATCTATCTCAATTTGTGCTAGTGTCACAATTGATGGGGTTTGTAGTTGTGTCTAAACTAATGCAAGCAATCTAGTAAAACAAACAATAAAAGGAAGGATGTAAACAAATGGTTAAAAGTGCTAGGATATCATGGGGTCATAGGGGATTCATGGTGTTGATCATAAAAACATGTTTACAAAGTTGCAAGCAATTAATGTTGTGGAGAAACCGAGTTGGTTTATGTCTTAAGGTTCATAGGAAGAGTTGGGTCCCGGAGCCGAATCGATTAGATTGTACAACACCTACAAGTCGACTTACTTTCCTCCTATTCAACTTCTATGCATGGTCTAACAAGACTCGAGTTGGTTTATATCTTACAAGTCAAGTTGAGTAGATAAGAGATGGTTGTAAATGCAAGGATTCATAGGATTGGCATTTCATCAAACATAACATGTGCATAAAGTTGACATCACAACAAGCAAGCAATTTAATCATGTGAACATATTAGATTAAGCATGAATCGATCCCATGTTGGTTTCCCTTAATTACCCACTAATCCTAGCTAAAGGACTACTCACTCATGATTAAGTTTAACATGTTAATAAGGTTGTCAATCATACTAACAAAGCCAAACATGATGAACAAGTAAGAAAGATCAACAATAATTAAAACAAGGATTAAGAGGATTATACCTATGGAGATTCCAAAACAATAATGCAAAGAATAATAGAAGAAACTTGATGATTGATGGAAGGTTGTCAATCTCCCAATAATAACCCAATAATCTTCAATTACCCAATAATAAACTTAAATGATAAAATTGAACAATAATTAAGAAGAGATTAATGTGTAATTTGTGGAAAGATTAAAGAGTAATCTATTCTAATCTACTCCTAATCTAATCTAAAGAAGGATTTTTCTAGCTAAAAAGATGTGTAAAAGGACCCCCCTTTGATTATTACAAATGGTGTATTTATAGTGGAAATTAGGTGGATGCATTAGGGTTAACTAAGGGCTAAACTAGTAATTACACTTTTGAGATTTGAGCAGGGAGAAGCCGGTATTTCTTGAAGGAAGGGCGTCTTTCTCGGAGCTTGAAGAACACGAAAATTGCTGTAAAGGAATCCGGGCGGATTGGTGTCGGGACGGGCGGATTATAGCAGGAGAAGACGAGCAGATTTGGAGCAAGACGCTCGGATTTTAGCAAGGGAATCCGAGCGGATTGGTTAGAAGACGAGCGGATTGGTTAGAAGACGAGCGGATTGGTCTCGGGACGAGCGGATTAGCGGACAGCTTCTTTGTTTGACCTCGGATTGTAAAACGGGCGTCATTTTCTCATCCGGACCCCTATTGGAGTGATTCAAAAGCCTAGATCACTTGTTTTTTCGACGCCGTTCCAACTAGCATACTTTCAGAGCCAAAGGAGCAGCCCTTGATTTGCGTTCTGAGCAGTTTTCTTCATGAATGGCTTCCTTGCTTTTCCTCCTTGCTTTAAACCTTATGACCCTTCTATATACTCCTTATTCTTACATCATTGGTCATCATTCTTGCCTCCTCTTCATACTAGTCCATCTAATATCATCAATAAGCTTCCAAATATGCACGAAAGACGGGAATTTCCGCCTTATTATCTCCTTTTCTACAAAACATATGAAATGCGATAGAAAAGCAAATAGGAAGGTTTTGATGGATAAAATGGCCATGGAATGTTATAATAGTATGAAAAATAGGCTCAATTAGGGGACTAAATGTGTGCAAATAATGGTCACATCACTACCTCACACGGTCTTCCCCACTTAAGCTTCATCACCAACCTGTCATTCATAATAAATATGAAAGCCACAGTCAGTGGGGAGTAACTCAGGGTTCTCCCAGCCACAATATGTCAAAATACAAGTAATCAAGAACTTAATTAAAGAAGCAAGTACAAGATAAACACTTACGATAGCCGGAATATCATGATTAGTAGGCATAGTGAAATAAGAACGAATATACACATGTGAGAGAGGAATCATTAGGTCAAACGATCACATATTGACTCGACTCAAATGTAAGACAAATACAAGTATAGACGGAGTATCCGACTCAGAGGCTACCTTTAAAGCATGTCAGGGATGCCTCACACAAGACTACATCCTAAACTCCAACCTCCTGGTAGGACGACGATCATAATACGGTCCTAGTCTAAACCTGGCCTGACTCTCGGGATAGACGACACCCGATTCGACAAGCGGTGACCCATCCGCATCTAAGACTCGAAACATGGTACACCTAACCGTGACCAAAAATTCGAGTAACCCCATATCGGAACTTTATCACCTAACCGTGACCCATGATCCGAAGAGGCGGAAGGATAACTAGCCCAATCCGGAAACATGGCACCTAACCGTAACCAATGGTCCGAAAGGGTAATAAGGAGTGTCAAATTGTCACACAATGTAAATTGTCACACTTGGGTCCAAATGAGAACCACAATAATTTTGCATGATCATAACATGATTAAGTCTTAAAGTAACCAATTATCAATAAGAAAGAAGATACATGTATAAGTGAATGATTATTAGAAGTCACAAGTAAAAAGGAACATACAGAGGACTCCCAGCCGGGAGGGGTACCGGCGGCCGGGCCACCGGCTGGGGCAACACACCAATATTTGAAAATTAATGAAAACTTACAGTTTTCTCCCAGCCGGTTGGTGGACCGGCCGTCGGGCCACCGGCTGGGAATACATGCTAAAACACAAAGTCACAAAAACTTACAGGGAACTCCCAGCCGGGTGGAGCACCGGTTGCCGGCCCACCGGCTGGGAATAAAGCTAATACCAAAATTCCATACAAACTTATAGAGAACTCCCAGCCGATTGGTGGACCGGCCGCCGGACCACCGGCTGGGAATACAAGCTTACTAAAAATGCGTCAAAACATACAGGGAGCTCCCAGCCGGGTAGGGCACCGCCGGCCGGTCAGCCGGTTGGGAAGACACAGCACGGGATTGACTCAAGACAACCTACAAACCCTTTGAAACCAACCAAAATCATTTCCCAACAAATGATTACGTATCCTAACATGATTCTAACTCGGAAGAACAACACATTTGAGCATGTAGTTGGCTATTTCGGATTTAAAAGATAAAGCATGAGATTTTTACTCAAACATGTGAGAATTTGCAAACAAGCATGTTATTCAACATCCAAATTAGCACAAATCATGAAAGATACAACTTTTAACATCCATATGAGATTATTACTACATAAAACCACACAATTTTAACATAAAAGTTGAGTAACCCATCAACGTTACCTTCTTTGCACTTCAATCTTCTAAAGACTCGTCAATGACGTAGCTATCCTCCTCCGGGTTGTCCAAATTTTCCCCCTAAACACAAAAATACAAGAATTCATATCCTTGTAAGATGAGAATTCCGAAATAAGAGAGAAGATGGTGACTTTCTTACTTAGAAATAAGGGAAATGAGAAAAGGAAGAGAATGGCGCGAAAAGGAACGAGATTGGTGAAGAATTGAGTGAGATATGGTGATTTTAGGGTTAAGAAGAGATGGTTCAACAATGGTGATATGTTTGTTGTGGAATTTCAGAAATTAGAAGTGAGGGAGATGAAGTTGTGAGGGTTTAGTTGGGGTTTTGTGTAGAGAAAAGAGAAGGAAAAAGGCCCATGAGTCGAGATAAGCCCAATAACTCAAAATGAGTCGGTTTCTACTAGAATTTCCGTCTCAAATCTACTATAACTCAAGACGGAGAATAACATTATTAAAATCTACACTATTATCTCCGTTACGTGACTATGACGATATTTTATAAAAATAAGCTTTAAATAGTAATTATTTAATAAAAATTACTTAAAAACTTATTTAAAATATAAGAAAAGCGCGGGGTGTTACAATCATCCCTCCTTTTAAAAAGTTTCCCCCTCGAAACTTGAAACAAAAAGGCATTACCTTAAGAAAACAAACTAGGGTACTTGACACGCATGGAAGTCTCCGGCTCCCAAGTCTCTTCTTCTACATCACCACACTTCCACAAAACCTTTACCAAGGGCATCACTTTGCTCCTTAGCTTCTTCTCCTTTTTATCCAAGATAAGAATCGGTCTCTCCTCGAAAGAAAGACTAGGCTCAAGCTCGGGAATCTCATTTTGCAACACATGACTAGGGTCGCTAATGTATTTCCTAAGTTGAGATACGTGGAAAACGTCATGAACTTTACCCAAACTCGGGGGCAAATCCAATCTATAAGCCACGGCACCAATCCTTTTTATCACTTCATAAGGTCAAATGTACTTCGGACTCAACTTTCCCTTAACTCCAAACCTCTTTACTCCTTTCATCGGGGACACCTTCAAGAACACCTTATCTCCAACTTCAAACTCCAAGGGTCGACGACGAACATCGGCATAAGTTTTCTGTCAATCTTGGGCGGCTTTCATTCTGTCACGGATGAGCTTCACTTGATCAATTGTCTCGGCTAACTTGTCGAGTCCTAGATCACGAACGTCACTTGCTTGGTCCCAACAAATTGGACTACGGCATTTCCTTCCATAAAGCGCTTCATAAGGGGCCATCTTGATAGAAGCATGATAACTGTTGTTGTAGGAAAATTCCACCAAAGGTAAGCTCTTCTCCTAACTAGAATGAAAATCAAGGGCACAAGCACGCAACAAGTCTTCTAAAGTTTGTATCGTCCTCTCGGATTGTCCATCGTTAGCTGCATGAAAAGCGGTACTCAACAACAACTTACTACCCATAGCATCTTGCAAAGCTTTCCAAAATCTCAAAAAAAAAATGCGGGTCACGATCCGAAACGATCTCCTTAGGAACACCATGATAACGAACGATCTCTTCAACATAAGCACTAGCGAGTCGGTCCAAACTCCGAGTCTCTTTGATAGGAATGAACCTAGCACACTTGGTCAACCTATCCACAACCACCCATACGGCATCCTTTCCACCAACGGTCTTAGGCAAAGCCATCACAAAATCCATGGAAATGGACTCCCACTTCCATAAAGGAACATCCAAAGGTTGTAGCAAACCACTGGGTCTCTTATGCTCTATCTTCACTTGTTGACAAGTAAGACACCTTCCGACATATGACACAATGTCATTCTTCATGTTAGGCCACCAAAACTGAAGCTTCAAATCTTTATACATCTTGTCTCCTCTGGGATGAATCGAATAAGGGGATAGATGAGCTTCATCTAGAACTCTCTTCCTCAAATCAACGGCATCAGGTACATACATGCATCCTTGGTAACAAAGGTAACCTCTAGCATCAATCTCACAATCCTTTGCTTTTCCTTATAGAAGCTTGGCTTGAAAACTTTTAAAGGTAGCATCGTCCACAAGACTATCTAGAATCTCACGGTGCAGAACGGGTTCGGCAGCCATAGCACCAAGGTAATCAAAACCACTTTCCACAAATTGCAAATTCAACTTACGAAACTCGGTACAAAGGTCATCGGGGAGTACACAAATAGTACTCAAGGAATGAGTCGGCTTCCTACTAAGGGCATCGGCAACCACATTTGCCTTTCCTTCATGATACAACAACTCTACGTCGTAGTCATTCACCAATTCCAACCATCGTCGTTGTCTCATATTCAAATCCTTTTGGGTGAAGATGTACCTCAAACTCTTATGATCGGTGTAGATACGGCAATGGACTCCAATGAGGTAGTGTCTCCACATCTTCAAGGCGTGAACCACAACGGCTAATTCCAAGTCATGAATGGGGTAGTTCACCTCATGAACTCTCAACTGTCGCGAAGCATAGGCAACAACTCTCTTATTTTGCATGAGAACACAACCTAAACCTATCTTCGAAGCATCACAAAATACATCAAAATCAACTCCATCCTCGGGCAAGGTCAACACGGGGGCGGTAGTCAACCTCTTCTTAAACTCTTGGAATGCACCTTCACAAGCTTCGGTCCACACAAACTTGGTCTCTTTCTTCAAAAGGTGAGTCATCGGTCTAGAAAGCTTGGAAAAATCTTTCACAAAGCGACGGTAGTAACCCGCCAAACACAAGAAACTACGGATCTCACCAACATCGGTTAGACTCTTTCACTCAATTACGGCTTCAATCTTCAAAGGATACACCATGACACCATCCTTAGATATCACATGGCCTAGAAAAGACACCTTAGACAACCAAAATTCACACTTGGAAAATTTGGCAAACCACTTCTGACGACGGAGGATCTCCAAAACGATACGAAGATGATCGGCATGCTCTTCTTCAGACTTGGAATAGATGAGGATATCGTCAATGAAGACCACAACACACTTGTCTAAGACGTCACTAAAGGTCCGGTTCATTTGGTCCATGAAGATAGAAGGGGCATTGGTTAAACCAAAGGGCATCACCTTAAACTCGAAATGTCCATATCTCGTGCTAAAGGCGGTCTTAGGGATATCGGACTCACGAATGGGGATTTGATGATAACCGGATCTCAAATCAATCTTGGAAAATGTAGAAGCACCTTTGAGTTGATCGAACAAATCTTCAATTCTCGATAAAGGATACTTGATCTTGATGGTAACACGGTTAAGCTCGCGGTAGTCAAGGCAAAGTCTCATGGATCCATCTTTCTTCTTCACAAAGAGAACGGGAGCACCCCAAGATAAGGCACTAGGTCTATTGAATCCTTTCTCAATCATCTCATCAAGTTGCTTTCTCAACTCCTTCAACTTGGTTGGCGCCATACGGTACGAGGCTTTAGCAATCGGTCCGGTTCCGGGTATAAGGTCGATAGAGAACTCATCATCACGCTCGGGAGGAATTCCGGGCAATTCCTCGGGAAATACATTGGCGAACTCACAAACCACGGGCACTTCTTCGATCTTTGGTAAGGGAGGGGAGGTAGAAGTCACCACACAAAGGAATATTTGGTAACCTTTCCTCTTCATACTCATCAAATTTAAAGCGTAAATCAACTTCACACCTTCTCGGGAACTGACTCCTCCATAGGACACACGGTTCCCTAGCAGACTCTTGAGGCAAATTTTTTGGTCTCTACACTCGAATCTTGCATCATACTTTGACAACCAATCCATAGCCAAAATTAAATCGAATTCCTCAAGGGGAAAACGAAGTAGGTTAGCGGGGAACAAGGTTCCCGAAATAATAATAGGAATGTCGGAGAAAGAAAGGGAACAAGAGAACATTTCTCTGGAAGGTAAGGATATAGAAGTTTCCTCACTAGGAATGGGCTGAAGGGCTAATTTTTCCGAAAATTGGAAGATATAAAGGATAGAGATGCGCCGATGTCCAAAAGAATAAGGCAAGGTTGATCAAAAATTGAGAACATACCCGTAATGATATCGGGATGAGCGGCGGCTTCGGCTCGACTCATGACAAAGATGGTTCCTCTTGGCCTAGCATTTGGAGTAGGAGCATTATTCTTCTCGGGGCAATCGGCAACATGATTTCCGGGCTTCTCACAATGAAAGAAAGTCAAGGGCTTGCCATAGCATCCAATTCCGGGGTGTAGAGCTTGTCTACAATGGTAGCACTTATGGTTCTTCTCAAGTTCATTAGTTGAGGGGTGGGCTTGGCCTCTAGGTTCTTGAACTCTTGGTCCTTGTCCTCTATGGTCTTACATCCTTGGCACAAACCTTCTCTTGTTAGCATAGTTGGAAGTAGAAGGCACAAATGGTCTCTTGCCATGAAAGTAAGAACGGTAAGAATGAGAAGAGGAGTGGGTCTTGGATTCTTCTTTAATGGCCCTCAAAGAGCTTTCCACCCAAATAGCATCATCATAGACTTCCACAAAGGTTGTCGAGCTTCTTCTCACCATGCTTTCCACCTTAGGGTTCAACTTGTTCTTGTAGAAGAAGACACGATCCTCTTCATCTTTCACGAACTTGGAGGCATTATGAGCAAGTTCATTAAACTTGTCGGTGTAGGCTTGAACTGATAGCTTCCCTTGCTTGAAGTCCATGAACTCCTTCAATATTTGTTGCTTGAGCTCCTTAGGGTATAATCGGGTCACCACAAGTGACTTAAAGCGGCTCCAATCAAAGTTGGGGTCTTGAGTAGCGGTAGGACCGGTCAAAGTCCACCACCTATCGGCTTCCTTCACGAGAAAGTGAGAGGCTAACCTCACCTTGTCCTCCTCTTGGGCATCAAACAGAGATAAGTTCTTCTCCATAACACGAAAGCACTCCTAGAGAGCAACGGGATCCACTGCACCACCATAGGTCCTAGCCTTGTTCCTTGCTAGTTGACTTGCAATCCAAGCATAACTTCCTTGGCGGTTAGCTTCATGTGAAGGGGGAGTGGGTTGAGCATTTTGTTGATTAGCAAGCTCTTGAGTGAGGGTTTGCATGATAGCATTTTCGACATTGGTTGGTCTTACCATCTTTTGGCACAAGAGTAAACAAGTTATAACCTATCACAAAACATACACAAAAAGGCTACCAACTTAGGTCCTTAATTCTACCCATCTCTCATTCATTATCCAAGGTCAATTTGAAATTTTAAGTTGGGGTACACGTGTGTGCGTCGGGAACAATACATGCTCTGATACCAACTGTGACACCCCTCGTTGAGGCAATCTAAATAGGTAGTAAAATGCAGCGGAAAATACGGGATTTTTAAAACTTTTTTAGGCTTCTATTGAAGTCCAACGCGAGGTATCACCAACAACGATAAATAAGTATAGTTAGCTAGATTTAAGTTTACAACACAAGTCTATTTATTGGGGAAAAGATATCCCACGAATGAACACGAGTTTAAAAGTAGGTGAGTCTAATAAAGTGATAACTAAATAAGGTCCAAGGTAAGAACTCGCTAGCTCACACGGTCTTCCCCACTTAAGCTTCATCACCAACCTGTCATTCATAATAAATATGAAAGCCACAGTCAGTGGGGAGTAACTCAGGGTTATCCCAGCCACAATATGTCAAAATACAAGTAATCAAGAACTTAATTAAAGAAGCAAGTACAAGATAAACACTTATGGTAGCCGGAATATCATGATTAGTAGGCATAGTGAAATAAGAACGAATATACACATGTGAGAGAGGAATCATTAGGTCAAACGATCACATATTGACATGACTCAAATGTAAGACAAATACAAGTATAGACGGAGTATCCGACTCAGAGGCTACCTTTAAAGCATGTCCGGGATACCTCACACAAGACTACATCCTAAACTCCAACCTCCTGGTAGGACGACGATCATAATACAGTCCTAGTCTAAAACTGGCCAGACTCTCGGGATGGACGACACCCGATTCGATATGCGGTGACCCATCCGCATCCAAGACTCGAAACATGGTACACCTAATCGTGACCGAAAAGTCGAGTAACCCCATATCGGAACTTTGTCACCTAACCGTAACCCACGATCTGAAGAGACGGAAGGATAACTAGCCTAATCCGGAAACATGGCACCTAACCGTAATCAATGGTCCGAAAGGGTAATAAGGAGTGTCAAGTCGTCACACAATGTAAATCATCATACTTGGGTCCAAATAGGAACCACAATCATTTTGCATGATCATAACATGATTAAGTCTTAAAGTAACCAATTATCAATAAGAAAGAAGATACATGCATAAGTCAATGATTATTAGAAGTCACAAGTAAAAAGGAACATACAGGGGACTCCCAGCCGGGAGGGGTACCGGCGGCAGGGCCACCGGCTGGGGCGACACACCAATATGTGAAAGATAATGAAAACTTACAGTGCTCTCCCAGCCGGTTGGTGGACCGGCCGCCGGGCCACCGGCTGGGAATACATGCTAAAACACAAAGTCACAAAAACTTACATGGAACTCCCAGCCGGGTGGAGCACCGGTTGCTGGCCCACCGACTGGGAATACAGCTAATACCAAAATTCCATACAAACTTATAGAAAACTCCCAGCCGGTTGGTGTACCGGCCACCGGCTGGGAAGACAGGCTTACTAAAAATGCGTCAAAACTTACAGGGAGCTCCCAGCCGGGTAGGGCACCGGCGGCCGGTCAGCCGGCTGGGAAGACACGGCACGGGATTGACTCGAAACAACCTACAAACCCTTTGAAACCAACCAAAATCGTTTCCCAACAAATGATTACGTATCCTAGCATGATTCTAACTCGGAAGAACAACACATTTGAGCATGTAGTTGGCAATTTCGGATTTAAAAGATAAAGCATGAGATTTTTACTCAAACATGTAAGAATTTGCAAACAAGCATGTTTTTCAACATCCAAATTAGCACAAATCATGAAAGATACAACTTTTAACATCCATATGAGATTATTACTACATAAAACCACACAATTTTAACATAAAATTCGAGTAACCCATCACCGTTACCTTCTTTGCACTTCAATCTTCTAAAGATTCGTCAATGACGTAGCTATCCTCCTCCGGGTTGTCCAAATTTTCCCCTAAACACAAAAATACAAGAATTAAGTCAAGAATTCATATCCTTGTAAGATGAGAATTCCGAAATAAATGAGAATATGGTGACTTTCTTACTTAGAAAGAAGGGAAATGAGAAAAGGAAGAGAATGGCGCGAAAAGGAACGAGATTGGTGAAGAATTAAGTGAGATATGGTGATTTTAGGGTTAAGAAGAGATGGTTCATCAATGGTGATGAAGTAAAACTATCTGATTTGGAGCAAGTTTGGACACGAAAACACTAAAGTGACAAACAAAGAAAACTCAGCTTGTTTAGGACTCAAGGTATGACATAATTCGAACACAAAGCAATGAATTAGGCCTAGGAGTCGTCCAAGCACTTAGCCAAGGACTTATCCAACCTCCTAGCACTAAGCAAGGAAGTTTATCAAGCACAATGCAAAGATAAATAAGAAAGAAAGCAGGCTGCTTCTTAGGGTTTTTGTCATTCAAAATAATCTGATTTTTGCTAAGGGTTGTGCTTGCTTTTATAGGACAAGCAAGACAGTCCCCTCCCTTCTTCTAAGAGTGCATCCTAAGGTCACAAAAAGAGCTGCTAATAGTACATAACACATCAGCGAAGACCTTACAAGAAAACAGAAATGAAAAGGACATAAAGCATAAAAGATAGAAAGTAAACTAGTAGTACAACAATCCCTTGTTTACTAGCTCAAGTCTTGTTTATGCACACTTGGACTCACTTGGAAGACTTTGGCAAGGCTACAAAAACTCTCCTAAGGGCCCTTGAGCTATGTTTGATCAAAAGAGGAATGTTGATAGCGACATATTGCACAATAGCCTAAGCATGCTCCAGCCGTGGTCCTTATTGCACCCGGTTTTGTTTAGCTCTTCAGCTCTTGATAGGAAACTCTTTGGGATACAAGTTCCGACAATAAAATGTCCTAAACTCACCAAGGAATAGTCCCAAGCTGAAAAAAAGGCATGGCTCCTTAGACGGATTTCATGTTAGACCCCAATCTAGTGAAAGGTCCAAAACTGGGTTCTAAAATAGCCTCCTCGGTTGAATTCTCTTCAATCTCCCCTTCTTGAAAAGGATTTGCCCTCAAATCCTGGCCATTATCATCTTCAATCTCCTCATAATAAGGACTTAAATCCCCAACATTGAATGTGCCATGGACCTCATAATCTCCGGGCAAGTTAATCTTGTAGGTATTGGACCCAATCTTTTCAAGGACTTCGAATGGACCATCCGCTCTTGGCATGAGCTTGTTCTTCCTTTTGGCAGGAAATCTTTCTTTTCTTAAGTTTATCCAAACAAGATCCCCTACTTCAAAGTTCGTGGCTTGCGTAGGACCCTTGGCCCTTGCTTTGTATGCTTCATTTGTCTTCTCAATTTGCTTCTTAACTTGAGCATGGATTTGTAGCATTTGTTCAACCCTCTTCTTAGCATCGAAATCGATCTTTTTTCTTTGAATGGGTGCCAAATCAGTTGGCATGAGGGGGTTGGCGCCATAAACAACTTCAAATGGAGACTTGCCCGTGCTTGTAGAAGGAGCCCTATTGAAGGCAAACTCGGCTTGAGCTAGTTTGAGGTCCCAATCCTTCAATGACCTAGAGATCATGCACCTTAGGATCCTCCCTAGAGTCTTGTTAGTCATCTCCATTTGTCCATCAGTTTGGGGGTGATGGGAGGTGCTAAATAAGAGCCTAGTCTTGAGTAGCTTCCATAATGACCTCCAAAAGTGGCTCATGAACTTTGAATCCCTATCCGAGACAATAGACTTGGGAACTCCATGGAGCTTAACCACCTCTTTGAAGTATAAATCAGCCACACTAGATGCATCCTCCGTTTTCTTACAAGCAATGAAGTGAGCCATCTTGCTAAACTTATCCACAACAACCATGATGGAGTCCTTGACCCTTTGAGTTCTTGGCAAAGCATCTATGAAATCCATGCTAATGTCCTCCCATGGCTGATTTGGGATAGGTAAAGGAGTATAGGGGCTTGTTTTGAAGTAGGACTTAGATTGTTGACATGGAGCACACCTCTTGATGACATCTTGGACATCCCCAAGCATCTTAGGCCAATAGAAATGCTCTTGGAGTATGTCATAGGTCTTTTGAATGCCAAAGTACCCAGCAAGACCATTGGAGTGTGCCTCTCTTACTAACAAGCTTCTATAGGGACTCTTGGGCACACACAACCGGTTTCCACGAAACAAGAACCCCTCTTTGACCAAGTAATGACCCCCTTTTGCTCGTGCATTTTGCAATGACTCCCACTCCTCTTTGAAATCTAGATCCTCCTTGTAAAACTCTTTCATGTGCTTAAATCCAAGCACTGTTTGTTCCATGTAACTCAACATTATGAACCTTCTTGATAGAGCATCCGCAACCACGTTATCCTTCCCTTCTATGTACTTGCTTGCAAAGTTGAATGATTGTAAGAACTCAACCCATTTGGCATGTCTATGATTGAGTTTATGCTGCCCATTGATGTACTTAAGAGCCTCATGATCCGAATGAAGAATAAAGGGCCTTGGCTTGAGATAATGGCTCCAATGAGTTAAAGCTCTTATAATGGCATAGAACTCTTTGTCATAAGTTGAGTAATTAAGCTTGGCACCACTTAATTTCTCACTAAAGTAAGCAATTGGCTTGTGTTCTTGAATAAGGACAGTCCCAATGCCAATGCCACTAGCATCACACTCAACTTCAAACAACTTATCAAAATTTGGTAAAGCAAGAATAGGAGACTCACATAGCTTTTCCTTGATGGTGTTGAAGAAGGTTTCGTCCTTATCTCCCCATTTGAACTCCCCCTTCTTCATACATTCAGTTATAGGAGCCATGAGAGTGCTAAAGTCCTTGATGAACCTCCTATAAAATGATGCTAACCCATAAAAACTCCTCACATCCGTGATATTCCTAGGAATAGGCCATAACTTGAGTGCTTTAATCTTCTCTTAATCAACCAATATGCCCCGGTCAGAGATGATGAAACCCAAGAATTGGACTTCATTTTGCATAAAAGAACACTTCTCAAGCTTCCCATACAACTTGTGTTCCCTAAGAGTGTCAAACAATATTTGCAAATGATTGAGGTGCTCTTATTTGTTAGGACTATACACCAAGATGTCATCAAAGTATACAATAACAAAGCTGCCCAAGTGAGGCCTAAGCACTTCATTTATAAGCCTCGTGAAAGTGCTTGGTGCATTAGAGAGACCAAATGGGATGACAAGCCATTCATACAACCCATGCTTTGTTTTGAATGCGGTTTTCCACTCATCTCCTTCTTTGACTCTTACTTGATGATAATCTTGCCTTAAATCAATCTTTGAAAATAGTTTGGCCCCACTAAGCTCATCTAGGATGTCATCAAGCCTTGCTATAGGAAACCTATACTTGATTGTTATGTTGTTGATGGCTCTACTATCGGTGCACATCCTTCATGACCGATTTCTTGGGCACAAGTAAAGCTGGAACGGCACAAGGGCTAAGGCTTTCCCTCACAAAGCCCTTGTTCATAAGCTCTCCAATTTGTTGTTGCAATTCTTGAGTAGCTTTAGGATCACTTCTATAGGCTTCCTTGTTGGGTAGAGTAGCTCCCGGAATGAAATCAATTTGGTATTCAATTTCTCTAAGAGGAGGCAAGCCACTAGGAAGCTCACTTGGAAACACATCACCATAGGTCTTGAGTAGACGTTGGACCTCACTAGGCAGCCCCTTCTCTTGTTCTCCTACCACTCTCTTGGCTATAAGCACGTACACATCTTTATCCTCCTTTAACTCTTGCAACATTTCTGCCCCATTGATTAGTAACACCTCCTTTGATGGTTCAAGCATGGAAGGTGTTGGAATATGCTTGAGAACAGGTGGTAAAGGTGCTAGGATGACCTTTCTTGAGCTAAATTTGAAGGTGTAGGTGTTGTCTTTACCATGATGAACGGAGTCCCTATCAAACTCCCAAGTTCTCTCAAGTAGCAAGTGACAAGCATCCATTGGAAGAACATCACAAAGAGCTTCATCTACATAGCTCTTACCAATGGAAAATGGAACCAAGAATTGCTTATCAACCCTTACTTCAGCCCCTTTGTTGAGCCACCTTAGTTTATAAGGACTAAGATGGTCTTGTGTAGGCAATGATAGCTTTTAAATGAGAGTACTAGATGCTACATTGGTACAACTCCCTCCATCAATGATAAGATTGCAAACCCTTCCTTTAATGGTGCACCTAGACCTAAAAATTTGTTGTCTTTGGTCCATTTCCAAGGGTTGGGGTTGGGTATGCATCACTCTCTAAGTAACCAAGCTAAGACCCGCATTCGGCATAACCACATCACCCTCTTCATGGTCCGTCCCCTCCCTATCCTCATCACACACAAGGATCTCATCATCACCCCAATGAACCACTTCAAAGCTACTAAGGGCTCTCTTGGTTGGGAATTCTTTGGCAAAGTGACCATAACCTTGGCATTGGTAACATTTTTTTAGAGGCATGGTCTTTTTTGTGAGGTTTCGGCTGCTTTTCCTTTGTCAAGTATTGGGGGTTTTGTTTTGAGAGGGTGGTTCATTGATTTTGACACCGGTTGGGGGTTTGTAGGGGGCTGTTTTGGCGGCTGGTTTGGTGGTTGTGGCTTTCCTTTTACCCAATTTCTCAACCCTTAAAGCCAAGTTGACGGCTTCATCAAAGGACCACACTTGTTGCATTCTAACCCTATGAGCAATATTAGTATCTAAACCTTCAACAAATCTAGCAATCTTTTGTTCGGGCTTTTCATTGAGTTCACATTGCAAAGTAAGTTGTTCAAAGTCTCTAAGATATGACTCAAGTGGTTGTTGGTCTTGTTTAAGTTGAGTGAGCTTAATGAAAATGTCTTGAGTGTACTCTTTAGGTATAAACTTCTCATTAAGCTTCTTTTTCAGTTTTAACCAAGACTTAATAGGTTCCTTTCCATCCCTTCTTCTCTGATTTTTTAAGTTCTCATACCAAAGGGAAGCATAGCCTTTGAGTTTCAAGATCGCCACTTTAAAAGCTTTTCTATCGGAATAACCTTTAAACTCAAAGACTCTTTCAATGGTCCTAAACCAATCTAATAAATCCTCGGGGTTTAAACTACCATGAAAATCAGGAATCTCTACCTTTAAGTATTTGTTGGGCTCTCCTTGAAATGCCTCGGCCATGGAGTCCTCCGACTCTGAAAACTCCTCTTCCTCACGGCCACCATGTCCTCCTCCCATGAGGCCATGACCTCTACCCCTGCCTCTAGGTGGTTTTCCTCTTCCTCTTGGTGGCGTTGGAATATTAGCCATGATAGCATTGAAAGAATCTAGCAACAAATCACATTTTTCAAAAAGTTGAGTAACTTGTGTTTCAATTCTAGCAAGCCTTTCTTCACTCATGGTTATTTTTTGTGTTTTTAATGTGGTTAGGGTATAATGAACTCACAAAGAAAGGCTTTGTTTTGTTAACCAAAGCTCTGATAACCAATTTGAAGTAAAACTATCAGATTTGGAGCAAGTTTGGACACGAAAACACTCAAGTGACAAACAAAGAAAACTCAGCTTGTTTAGGACTCAAGGTATGACTTAATTCGAACAAAAAGCAATGAATTAAGCCTAGGACTCGTACAATCATTTATCCAAGGACTTATCCAACCTCCTAGCACTAAGAAAGGGAGTTTATCAAGCACAAAGCAAAGATAAATAAGAAACAAAGCAGGCTGCTTCTTAGGGTTTTTGTCATTCAAAATAATCTGATTTTTGTTAAGGGTTGTGCTTGCTTTTATAGGACAGGCAAGATAATACCCTCCCTTCTTCTAAGAGTGAATCCTAAGGTCACAAAAAGAGCTGCTAATAGTACATAACAGGGCAGCCAAGACCTTACAAGAAAACAGAAATGAAAAGGACATAAAGCATAAAAGATAGAAAGTAAACTAGTAGTACAACAATCCCTTGTTTACTAGCTCAAGTCTTGTTTATGCACACTTGGACTCACTTGGAAGACTTTGGCAAGGCTGAAAAACCTCTTCTATGGGCCCTTGAGCTATGTTTTATCAAAAGAGGAATGTTGATAGCGACATATTGCACAATAGCCTAAGCATGCTCCAGCCGTGGTCCTTATTGCACCCGGTTTTGTTTAGCTCTTCAGCTCTTGATAGGAAACTCTTTGGGATACAAGTTCCGACAATAAAATGTCCTAAACTCACCAAGGAATAGTCCCAAACTGGAAAAGGCATGGCTCCTTAGACGGATTTCATGTTAGACCCCAAACTAGTGCAAGGTCCAAAACCGGGTTCTGAAATAGCCTCCTCGGTTGAATTCTCTTCAGGTGATATGTTTGTTGGGGAATTTCAGAAATTAGAAGTGAGGAAGATGAAGTTGTGAGGGTTTAGTTGGGGTTTTGTGTAGAGAAAAGAGAAGGAAAAAGGCACATGAGTCGAGATAAGCCCAATAACTCAAAATGAGTCGATTTCTACTAGAATTTCTGTCTCAAATATACTATAACTCAAGACGGAGAATAACATTATTATAATCTACACTATTATCTCCGTTACGCGACTATGACAATATTTTATAAAAATAAGCTTTAAATAATATAATTATTTAATAAAAATTACTTAAAAACTTATTAAAAATATAAGAAAAGCGCAGGGTGTTACAATTATCCTTTAATCTTTCCACAAAATTACACATTAATCTTTCCTTAATTATTGTTCAAGTTTATTATTGAGTAATTCAAGTTTATTATTGGGTAATTAGAAGATCATTTGGGTTTATTGGGAAATTGACAACCTTCCATCAATCATCAAGTACTTCTATTATTCTTTGCATTATTATTTTGGAATCTCCATAGGTCTAATTCTCTTAATCCTTGTTTTAATTATTGTTAATCTTTCTTACTTGTTCATCATGTTTTGCCTTGTTAATATGATTGACAACCTTGTTAGCATGTTAAACTTGATAATGAGTGAGTAGTCTCTTAGCTAGGATTAATGGGTAATTAGGGGAAACCAACATGGGGATTGATTCATACTTAAACTAATATGTTCACATAATTAATTTGCTTGCTTGTTGTGAATTCAACTTATGCACATGTTATGTTTGATGAAATACGAGCCTATGAATCCTTGCATTTTTTACCCATCACTTACCTTTTCAATGAGACTTGTAAGACATAAACCAACTCGAGTCTCATTAGACCATGCATATAGTTGAATAGGTAGGACTAAGTCGACTTGTAGGTGTTGTGCAATCTAATCGATCCCATCACAATAATAAGTGCTTGCATATAATTGAGAACATGTTTGTATGATCAACTCCCATGAATCCCCTATGAACCCATGATATCCTAGCACTTTTAGTCATTTGTTTACATCTTTCCTTTTGTTGTTTATTCATTGCTTTTATTAGAATAGAATCATCAACCCATTACAATTGTGACAACCCCAAGCACAACCATAATTAGATTGAACAATTTGAGTACCCCCCATCCCATGGATCAACCTCGACTTAAACACTAACTAGTTGTTTGTTGAGAATTATAAATGTGTTTGATTGAGAGCCCCAACGACACTCTCATCAAATGGCGCCGTTGCCGGGGACGGTGTTGTGTATTTGAATTGTTCTTTTGTCTAGTTTTAGTTGTACTTCTTTTTCTTGAGTTTTATTGTACTTGTTCAAATTTCACATGCTCAACATGTCTACATTCACTTTTTGGCAACATGAAAATGAGTCTTTTGATAAGTACATTGCTAGATTTGAAGATTATATGACTCATGTTTGGAATCATGGTTTTTCTCTTTCAAATTATGAAGCATGTTGTATTGTTTATAATGGCATAAACCTTGAAACCCGCAACTTGGCATTTCACTTGAGTGGTGGTAGGATATGTGAGATGAGTTGTGAGGAATTTTGGGAATTTGTTGAGTTCATGACCATCCATTGTCTTAAGCAAATTGTGCATGACATCTTTGAGAGTGCCAAGGAAGGTATGAAAGCGATGAAAACCACATTTCAAAAATTCATTGAGGAAAACTATGATGAAAATGAGATTTGTGAGGATGAGACACCTTCCTATAACCTTGAGCCTACCCACTATGACCACAAATTTACCCCTCCTTGGGAAGATGGAATGATTGATGAAGAGAGTGATGATGAGGAGGAGTACATTCTTGATTATGAAACCAATGCTTCGATGCTGTCATCCTACTCTTCTTGTCTACCAATGAAACAAACTTCCATGGAACTTGATTATTATGGGCAAGGTGGGAGTGATATGGATGTGAGCTTGAGTGAAAACTCACCCTTTGAGGATGACATATTAGAGGGAGACAATTGTGTTGAACTTGGTGAGCCTTGTTACGATAACCCCTTTGATAATGGACCTTGTTGGGATGAAGAATATGATGAGGACATTTGGGAACCCAAATAGACACCCTTGAAATCACCTTAGATGATAATGAGAGTACTTGTATTAAATGTGGTGATTTGGACTGTTTGGAGGAAGAGTTGAGTGAATTGTCAACCAACTACGCATTTCATGTTCCTACCATCCATCACATCTCTTATGATTTTTGTCATAGTATTATTGACATGCTTGTTCGGTATTTTACTTGGGCATTATTTCATTGCGTAATCTTGTGTTGTTATCCATGCTTATTTATATCTCACTGCCAAGAATTTGACCGACTTCTACGTGCTTTGAGTGCTAGTGATAATCTTCCATGAAATTTTTTAATGGCAGTCCTTGGTTTGATGGACTTCCTTAATAACCATTAATTTGTATATATATGCATTTAGTGTAAATTTGCATTTATTTAATAAATTTCATGAGAGATGAAAGAGAGGGATCTCATATTTTGATTAAGCTTTTTGAAGGAAATTGATGTAAATAAGAAGGTAGAAAATGTAAAGAAATGAAGAAAATGGAGATTTCGGGCTTGTGAGCACCTTTGTTATCATTAAAAACGTGTTGGGTCGAAATTTTTGGATATCTGCGCATCCTGAAGTCCAATCCGCATGGATTGAAAGACAAGAAAAAAGGAAGAGCTCTCTGCCTGAGAATCCGAGCGAATTCTGAAGAAAACGCGCGTCCTAGCTCCCAACCCGAGCGGTTTCATATCAACCCGAGCGTGTCAAGCAGCAACCCGAGCGGGTTATTTTCAACCCGAGCGGGTTGACCCTGAAATTCATCTTTTTCTCTCATTTGGCTCGTGTCATGGCTATATATGCTTCCTATCTACCATCTTCATCTCCTACAATGATTGTAAGAACCCTTTTCTTTCCCTATCTTTCATGTATAGTTGTATTTATGTAGTTGCCTCTTGATTAAACCCCTTTCTTCCTACATTAGCAATAGTGTTTAAAATCGGTTTGGGGAGGTTAAACCATGAAGCTACATACATATATCATATAGTTTAGGCTTGCATATTGCATTTACATTAGTTAGTTCATTTAGTATAGTTTGCATTGTAATATATCTCACATGATTCATGTAGTTAGTTGCATATATACTAGAATTCATACATAATCACTAATGACCATGCATATAGTTGAATAGGAAGGACTAAGTCGACTTGTAGGTATTGTACAATCTAATCGATTCGGCTCTGGGACCCAAACCTTCTTAGGGATTGTAAGATATACACAAACTCGATCCCATCACAATAATAAGTGCTTGCATATAATTGAGAACATGTTTGTATGATCAACTCCCACACTATGAACCCATGATATCCTAGCACTTTTAGTCATTTGTTTACATCTTTCCTTTTTTTGCTTGTTCATTGCTTTTATTAGATTAGAATCATCTACCCATTACAATTGTGACAACCCCAAGCACAACCATAATTAGATCGAACAATTTGAGTACCCCCCGTCACATGGATCGACCTTGACTTAACCACTAACTAGTTGTTTGTTGAGAATTATAAATGTGTTTGATTGAGAGCCCCAACGACACTCTCATCATTAGGCAGACCGCTACCACAGATCAGCCTAATCCAACCTTAAACCCTTTTCCGTGCTTCTCATTCGAAGGCGGCAAGACAAAAAGACACCCTACAGGGGCCAAGTGAACCCTTTTTGGGGGGGCGGATATCCTAAAACAGGACGGGAAAGGGTTTAGGGTTTGATTAGGTGGACCGCTACCGCGGATCCGCCTAATCCAACCCTAATCCCTTTCCCTTGCTTCTCATTCGAAGGCGGCAAGACAAAAAGACACCCTAGAGGGGCCGAGTGAACCCTTTGGGGAGGGTTATCCTAATAAGGGACGAGAAAGGGTTTAGGTTTTGATTAGGCAGATCGCTACCGCGGATCCGCCTAATCCAACCCTAAACCCTTTCCCTTGCTTCTCATTCGAAGGCGGCAAGACAAAAACACCCTAGAGGGGCCGAGTGAACCCTTTTTTTTGGGGGGGGGATCCTAAAACGCGACGGAAAAGCATTTAGGGTTGGATTAGGTGGATCCGCGTTTCGCGGATCCGTCTAATCCAACCCTAAACCATTTCCCTTGCTTCTCATTCGAAGGTGTCTTGACAAAAAGACACCCTAGAGGGGCCGAGTGAACCCTTTTTGGGGGGTGGGTATCCTAAAACGGGACGGGAAAGCGTTTAGGGTTTGATTAGGCGGATCCGCGGTACGCGGATCGACCAAATCCAACCCTAAACCCTTTCCCTTGCTTCTCATTCGAAGGCAGCAAGACAAAAACACCCTAGAGGGGCCGAGTGAACCCTTTTTTTTTGGGGGGGGGGGGGGGTATCCTAAAACGCGACGGAAAAGCATTTAGGGTTGGATTAGGCGGATCCGCGTACCGTGGATCCGCCTAATCCAACCCTAAACCATTTCCCTTGCTTCTCATTCGAAGGTGTCAAGACAAAAAGACACCCTAGAGGGACCGAGTGAACCCGTTTTGGGGGGCGGGTATCCTAAAACGGGACGAGAAAGCGTTTAGGGTTTGATTAGGCGGACCTCTACCGCGGATCCGCCTAATCCAACCCTAAACCCTTTCCCTTGCTTCTCATTCGAAGGTGACAAGACAAAAAGACACCCTAGAGGGGCCAATTGAACCCTTTTGGGGGGGGGTGGGGGCGGGTATCCTAAAACGGAACGGGAAAGGGTTTAGGGTTTGATTAGGCGGACCGCTACCGCGGATCGGCCTAATCCAATCCTAAACCTTTTACCTTGCTTCTCATTTGAAGGCGGCAAGACAAAAACACCCTAGAGGGGCCGAGTGAACCCTTTTTGGGGGCGGGGCGGGTATCCTAAAACGGGACGGGAAAGCTTTTAGGGTTTGATTAGGCGGACCGCTACCGCGGATCCACCTAATCCAACCCTAAACCCTTTCCCTTGCTTCTCATTCGAAGGCGGCAAGACAAAAAGACACCCTAGAGGGGCCGAGTGAACCCTTTTTGGGGGGGGGGGGGCGGGTATCCTAAAACGCGGCGGGAAAGCGTTTAGGGTTTGATTAGGTGGACCGCTACCGCGGATCTGCCTAATCCAACCCTAAACCCTTTCCCTTGCTTCTCATTTGAAGGTGGCAAGATAAAAAGACACCCTAGAGGGGCCGAGTGAACCCTTTTTTGGGGGGCAGGTATCCTAAAATGGGACGGGAAAGGGTTTAGGGTTTGATTAGGCGGGCCGCTACCGCGGATCTGCCTAATACAACCCTAAACCCTTTCCCTTGCTTCTCATTCGAAGGCGGCAAGAGAAAAAGACACCGTAGAGGGGCCGAGTAAACCCATTTTGGGGAGGAGATTAAAACTAGGGGGCTGGGTATCCTAAAACGGGATGGGAAAGGATGTAGGGTTGGATTAGGCAGACCGCGGTAGCGGTCTTCCTAATCCAAACCTAAACCCATTCCCTTATTTTAAGAGGATAATCTTAGGAAGAAATGCGGGTTTAAAGCTTTGGTGCATCGTTACACAATAATATGGACATTTGTAAAATGTTGAAGGTACATTATAGTCGATCACTCTTGTAACTGGCTTTAAATTTGAAAGGGTCAATTCTAAAAAGTTAAAGCTTAGGTATATGATAATAATTTAGATTAAAATAAACATTGATAATAAACTGCAAATATGTTCTGACAATAATAGTTAATGAAAACGCGTATGTTTCTAAATTTAACTGCAGATTATAATTATACATAAATTAACATCAAAATTCTTAACCCTTTCTGAGTTTACTACAAATAGAAGCATGAACACTGCTCTCACCCTCTAGCAAGTTCTCCCTTAGACGTTTTTTGTAACCGTCCATTAATTCCATAGCCTTCACGACTGCTGGCCAAGGTATAGTATTTTCACGATCAACAAGAGCATATGAGTCTCGTACAGCTGTGACACCGGTGAGAAACTGATGGTCCATGTGAGCCTTTGTGTACTGTTTTTGTCTATTAGCTTCAACTTGCCGGGCTATGCTGTCTCTTTCAGCCGTGATAAACTTCATCTGCGCTTTAGCAATGTCCGGCCTCTGTTGTAGTGATTTTGCATTCACTTCAGCTATGTTCAGTTTCTCGTACAGCTATTCCTGATATTCTTCTAATACTTCATTTTTACCAAGCACCTCAATAAGATGTTGATCCAGTGAATCTCTTTCACGTTTCATTTCAGCGAGATCATACTCAACGTCAGCAAGTTTTTGCTCGATATCCGACATTATTTCCACATCGGTAACGGAACTCATATTCTGGTTCAAGCAAAAAAATAAACGTATTTTAAAAAGAATGACAATAAACTTAAGGCATTATGGGAAGTATCAACTTCAACCATATTTAAGGCCATACTATAGGGTAAAACAAATTAATGCGGGCTTTGAAATTGTATAATCATGCAAAGAGCAAAAAATATACTGATTAATCAAATAATACTTATAAATGAAATAATCAGAATGTTATATAGGCTACTATTTACATAAACATATGCATTTCTTTTGCAGGGAAAAAATAATAAGAACAAAAAAAACCAGAAACCAGAGCACCTTTTCAAGAGAGTGAAGACGTTTTCTATGATTATTCCATAGATTTTGTAATTAGCACACTAGTTTAGACAAGTATTTAAAGTGAATTTTATATTTAAACTGATTATGAAACAAACTTGAATGGCTTTTGTAAGTATTTCTAATATTAATTAAATAGTATTATGTCGTTTACTGTCATTAACATTCAATACATTTTATATATGCTATATCAAAATGGACAACAATATTTCCTGAGAACATTAGCAATAAAATAAATGTTCCTTTAAAGGCATGACAATGGACATTGGCAGGAATACATTATATATGAACCTTTATTTGTATGAAATAAATTACCAAAGCATATTAGAATTCGATTACTGCATTATTCTTGCAATAATATTTAATATACATATTTACATAAAGATATGCATTTTTTTGCAGGGAAAAAATAATAAGAACAAATAAAAAACAGAAATTAGAGTACCTTTTTAAAGGAGTAAAGACATTTTCTATGATTATTCCTTAGATTTTGTAATTAGCACTCTAGTTTAGATAAGTATTTATAGTGAGTTTTATATTTAAACTGCTTTAGATAAGAATAGGAAAAGTTACAATTTATAAGTGTAGTATTATTTGTCTTTTCACATGCATTAGTTTACAACTGCCATTTGACACATGTCTCATATAACCAAATTATCATGAATAATGGTGTCTTTTCACCTGAATTATTTTATAACTTGCATGTGAGACTGTGATTATTAGATGCATTAATTTATATTATTTAATTTAAATGTTACATTGTTAATGCACGTAATGGACATTGTAAATACAGTGATGGGACAATTCTTTTCATGATGTATCGAAAATCCAAAAATTACAAAAGGTACTACGTCAATATAATGAAATATCATTAACAAATAAGAGAATATACTTATATTCTTAAATTCTGAATGGACATTGAAAATCAACAGTAGGTAAAAGGGGTATGAGGTAAATATAAAACTTATATTCAAATGTACCTCAGCTGTTTATATATATTACTCGGTTTGATATTATAGAATAAAAGCAAGTTCGACCGCTGGTCGGGAAATTGATGTCGGGATAGAGTCAAAATCTTCTTCTTCACCGTCTACAACAACAAGGTTTCCTAACTCGGGTGCCAAATGATATTGAAACAGGTGCAATGTCCTCCTTGTTAAGAGATTGTATGTCAAGTAACAAAGACACCTTCGGAAAACCACTACATTATCCATGGTAGTCGTTCTAACCCCAAATGAAATGCTTGTCTGTAATCTCCTTTCATATTCCTCTCTTAAACGGGCTTCCTCATTGTGTAAGATAAACATCTTAGCCCAACACTTGCATACTGCTTCCATGTTATGTTTGTCAGCTTGATTAACTTTTTGAAAGATTTGTAACATTTAAGTTTCATGTTGTAGTACTGTATTTTTTGCATGGTTGTCTTCCACCCCTGCAATTATGGCGTCCTTCTCATTAAATAGCCATCCTAGCATTGTCCTTTTTGCGTCAATATGATGTTCAATGAATTGTTTTCTGTCTTCCTCTTCAAAATTTGTTACGAATCCCAAGCAAAATAATGACATGTTTTCCTCTGTAGACAGATTAAGAATAGTTATCCCAAAATGTTCACTGAACGATAGCATTTAGAACATCATACTGTAAACTATAAAAACACTATTAATTGAATGATGAACACTGTGAGCAATATTCGAAATTGAGTAAATTTGTACAATTAGTATTTTAATTTACCTATTACTTCTATTTCATATATTGTACACAATTTTCCTACTTGCCCCCAATTACCCCAACACACGTAAATCTCACACAATTGTAATCAATAAATAGCAAATCTAAACCAAATGTATATTATTTTTATCCCTTGAGGACAGTTAGAGATTATTTGCAAATGTTTAGCAAACTTGAAATGAACATCCTATTAAATTGAAAACAAGGAAAATGTAACCAACAGGGGGCAGGATTTTCAGCTGATTTTGTCATTGATTTAAATCAACCAAATATAAATACTTAAGAAATACAACAAAATAATGGACGAAATTCAGGACAAGTTAGTAAATGAACGTGATTACCTGGCAATGAAGAAGAATTTAAAACGAAGGTGGAGTATAATCAAAATTTATGGAGAAGTTACCTAATACTCCGTAGTTGAAAGAAGTATTTTCTTTGTAAAGTTGGTTTGAAAGAAGTATTCCTTTTATCTATTTTAGATTTACACCTAATTGTGTGTTATAATTGAACATAAATTGGCTATACTTCGACCATAGGTATTATTAGGTCTACCCTAGATTTACGTGTGTTGGGGTAATTGGGGCAAGTAGGAAAATTGTGTGAAACATATGAAATGGAAGTAATTGTTAAATTAAAATACTAATTGTACATATTTACTCAATTTCGAATATTGCTATTTCCCTTCTCTTTTTTGCCCTCTTCTCATATGATTTGTTTAAATATTAGTGTATACGGAGTATATTTTTTTGTTATCCACTTTGCAATCCGACCACGCACGATATAAATTAATTGTATCAATTGTGAGATCCTAAAGCGGAAAAGTTACACAGGATGTAAATTTGTTTTCTTTAAAATGAACATTCTCGTATTAAAGCAAGAACATCATTGATTTTGGTGTACATTTGTTTTCCTTAAAATGGACAATTGATCATTAGAGAATGAATATTATAACAAGTAGCTTGGGATGAATGCACATCCAGTACAACTTTGGTGTATATACGCCAAAGATCAAATGTACATTATCAATACAGCAAACCCAATAGACATCAACTAACGCAAGATATGACGACAACATAAAAGAAAACTATCAAATCATATTCAGGAACTATTTGTGAGTGTCAATGACACGCTAATGCATGTCTAATAATGCTGTTACGATGTTCGTTGTGCTCAAATGTTATTAGCGTGCATAGGTACTTGAATCTCAGCATTGTCAACGATCTCATCTGCAAAAAAAAATGAAATTAGAATTTAATAACCAGCAATATAACATTGATTTGGTCGATCTAAATAAGTTACAATTGAAATGTAAAACTCACATCAATATTGGACAGTCCACAGTCCCAACTGGCTATTCCCTTAAATGTTTCCATGTGCTTCATGGTGTAAATACTACAGTCAAAAATATTTTTGTTATTTCTCCATGGAAGCATTGCTATTGTAGGATCCATGCCCATTACGATGTTACTTTTCTTCATAGTTGATTGATTTTCACCCAAAAACCATGCAAAAGCATCACCCAGTAACACAATAATAAAAAATTAGAGGAGATGAACCATAATGTATATGAATTTACCAATGCAAGTGAAAGAAAACAATTCATATTTGAGGAGAATGTAAATTTACCAGTTCAAGTACACTATCACCATACTCTTCTAAGGCACTCCCCCTTCTAATGCGATTGTCACGAATCATGAGACATTTCCTTGGCAGGTCGAAAACGTACAACATAAAATGATTCTCAAGTAAAATAGGGAAGAAGAACTAGCATCAGGGAAAGAAACAATTGTAAGGTCACTGACAGATAAAGGCTAATTTCATGTTAAGTAATAGCACATTTTGAAAACTTTGACAATATATTCACTGACTTCTACTCAGATAGACTACTACAGTAATACTGAATTTAATTTCAATTACTAAATGAAGTGAGGGACTGACTAGTTCAATGTAAGTTTGGTCATTGTTTTCATGTATTTCAGGTTACTATTTCCACATTTTCACATTAATAAAATTTTATCTTCATTGTGCAGTTGTTATTAATGAAAAACACAGGTGCTTCTATTGATGATCATCGTTACAAACCTTTCAAGCGTCGCATTAAAGTAGAATTAAAAAAGAATCGTGTGGGATTGGTTGGACTCCCATCCTTTTCTTTGTAGTTTAGATATGCCGGCCAAGAATCTATGACAAAGCTTGAGATATAGTGATACGGTTTTAATGACAACAGTTGATCCTAACCAAGGACATTATTTTTGAACTCAAATAATGTATTACTGCACACAAACAGTAATAGCATTATGATTAGCATCAGATATGTAAAGATGAACTATATAAATGAATATAAAATATTAAAACTTATGTATGTAATTACCAAGTGTTATCCACAGAGCCGTGGCCAGTGAACACATAATTTGAAATCTTATATTGCATTGGTGTCAAAGGTATCAAGGGATTCGTGTCGTCAATAGCATCAAGGAGAGGTTCACGGGAAGGGCTCCTACTAAAATGATATTGATTCCCTATTTTCGGATATAAAGGTGGACGATCAGCAGACAGTTTCTTTCTTTTTTTACCCCGCTATGGTGCTGCATAAACAGAAGAGTCCTCATCTTCCGGGAAGACACCTAAACTGAATGACACAGCAGCATTTGTAGGTGCATCCTTATTCCTCTCAGCAATCAATTTTCTCACTTTACGAAGAGCCGCTATGTGTTTGCTAGCAGAAGGGTGGTTTGTTGAAAACATGGTCTGTTTGATATGATGTTTGAAAAGATGTTTCAGTTAAATGAGCAAGAATTTCAATCGGTGGCACTTCTGCACAGCTTGTTCCTAAGGTGGCCCTAACAATGTCATGCTTGTCCCTCACAATCTGTTTAATGCGTGGCCAGTTACAAGGTGGATCAACAATCCCATCTTCAATAGGGCTGTCAGGAACATCAATCAACAAAGGATAAGAGGAGTTTTTAAGATGCTACACGAAGTGCGGCAAACTCTAGGACGATTAACAATCTACTCTATTGTAGGGCTGTCGGGAACATCAATTATCGCAACAAAAGAAGAGTTTTTGTCGACTGTATGTAAAGTATGACAAATGCTAGGATGATGTACTACTCCTATTGTAGGACTATCAGAAACTTCAATTATCACAGCAAAAGAAGAGTCTTTGGTGAATCTCGATGGAGGTTGACAAACAATAGGTGAATCAGGACTGATTTGCACAACCATAGTGACATTTGTGTTCTTCAGTTTTAAGCGCTTTAAAAAAACATATAAGACAGAAATATAAAGCCATTAAAAATACAGATATCCAGAAAGTACATGTTAAACATTAAGAAAGTACATGAAGAAAATAGATCCTAAATATTAAGCCATAGCAAAGAACATCAAAATTATTAGGAAACAATGCATACAAATTTATGTATATCCTTAAACATTAACAAACTACATCAAAATCATTAGCAAACAATGCTATGAATTCCGACATATTGATATGAAGGACATGTATCCAGAAAGTAAATGCTAAACATTAAAAAAGTACATGAAGAAAATACATCCTAAACATTAACAAATATTAAGCCATAGCAAAGTACATCAAAATCATTAGGAAACAATGCGTATAAATTCCGACATATTGATGCAGCTGAGAAATAATATTAGGATTGATTTATAATGAACATCTTCGAACATTAATAGCTAAGGAAACTATGTAAAATTCGAAGCAGATGAAAAGTAAAACAGTTGTTTTTAGCAAATAATGAAAGGCAAAGAGTATAACCTTCATTCCGATAGAGAGCGATAAAGAGTAGGTGAATGATCTGAGATTGAGAAAACGTGCAGCTACAATTTAATTGACAGGGAAAACGAAAAGTACTAAGATGTTAAAGAGAAGAAGTTTAATGTGGCGGTATTTTTTTAAAAAATTGAGTCATACTATCATGCCATAAGTCCATTCTTTCTTTTTTGTTTATTCCAACTGCTTGAACCGTTTGAACCTCTAATTTTATATACCCATTTTATACTTAGAAACTTCAGATTAGGTAAAATTAGGATAAATGGCCATTTAACACAATGTTAATGTTATAATTTCTCAATGTATTTTCTAAAAGTTCTAAATGTACTTTTTTGACATTTATAATGTACAAATTAGCTCAAGTTACAGCAGTTCTAATTGGGATTAAAACTAGGGGCTAGGTATTCTAAAACGGGACGGGAAAGGGTTTAGGGTTGGATTAGGCAGACCGCTACCGCGGATCCGCCTAATCCAACCCTAAACCCTTTCCCTTATGTGTGGTTCGAATGGCCGCAAGACAGAAAGACACCCTAGAGCGGGCGAGTGAACCCTTTTTGGGGACGGTATTAAAATTAGGGGACCGGGTATCCTAAAATGGGACGGGAAAGGGCTTAGGGTTGGATTACGCAGACCTCTACCGCGGATCCGCCTAATCCAACCCTAAACCCTTTCCCTTATGTGTGGTTCGAATGGCCGCAAGACAGAAAGACACCTTAGAGCGGGCGAGTGAACCCTTTTTGGGGACGGTATTAAAATTAGGGGACCGGGTATCCTAAAACGGGACGGGAAAAGGTTTAGGGTTGGATTAGGCAGACCGCTACCTCGAATCCACCTAATCCAACCCTAAACCCTTTCCCTTATGTGTGGTTCGAACGGCCGCAAGACCGAAAGACACCAAGTTTTGATAACACAACACAGGGTCAGTTCACTGGACAATCAAGATAAGACAAAGTAAGATAAAGATAAATGGATGTTCACAATCCACCTCCAACTCCCAAACACATCTCGTAACTGACTACACACTAAAGTGTGTAGCCCTGCCAGTGGGGGACCGCAGCCTTGCCCACCTAAGCCCCCGCTCATCAATGAGCAATAACCCTGTTCATTAATGTGCACATCCCCTCCTATGGTAGGTTCCACAAAGGGCAAAACTACGGTGTGAAGCCACTCCCGCAAGTGACTCCACTCAGCCGAGGACGCACCTCGCGAACATCATCAACCATCTCAACACCAACACCAAACTCCAATCTAACAACAGCAATTAATCACAATATCAATCGTACAAGCAATTACATGAAAGTGCATCCAACAACTAGCCAGGCAAGACTCCGAGGCAAATCCTACAAGTAGTAACCATATCCTATTACTAGAATACCCCAAAAACCTACTGAAAGACAACAACAAAACAACAACTTACCTTGAGACGTGGACCGAAGTCGGCAACGATGACATCCCGACTCGAAGACTCCAAGCATGAACCATTCCCCTTTCTTGGGTTAGTGTCTAGGCTAGGTGAGAGAGTGGGTGATAGGTAGGAGAGAGAGAGAGAGAGAGAGAGAGAGAGAGAGAGAGAGAGACAGAGAGAGAGAGAGATTAGGGTTAAAAAGATAAGGGAACCGTCGAAAATGAAATAAGGTTTACGACTTCGCGTTTTATATTAACGCGTTAACAGAAGTAGTACTCGGTCGAGTATCTCCATAATCGGTCGAGTAATAATCGGCCGAGTAAGCTATACTCGGTCGAGTATTACCACTAGTCGGCCGAGTATCCCCTACTAGGTCGGGTAAACCGATACGTAGGTCTCTTATCCTCTCTCATCTCCCTTAATACGGGTCTCCCCTGGTCAAACAGTCGGTCAAGGGGTCCTTAAACGGGGCGGGTATTACATCCGGCTCCACTGTCAAGTCTCCTCTAACATCCCCTTTTTGTATCACATGTATCCCGATCTTACCCACCTCATCTCTCAACCTCATCAAATACATAGTTATGCATAGAGAATGCACACTCTTCCTGCTCAACGCATCAGCCACAATGTTTTCTTTCCCTTCATGGTATATGATATCCATGTCATAGTCTCCTATAAGCTCCATCCACCTCCTCTGTCTTATGGTAATCTCCTTTTGAGTAAAGATGTACTTTAGACTCTTGTGATCAGAAAACACCTTAAAGGTCGCCCCATAAAGATAGTGCCTCCAAATCTTGAGAGCAAACACAACTGCACCCAACTCTAGATCATGTGTCGGACAGTTCTCTTCATAAGGCTTCAGTTGCCTAGAAGCATAGGCAATGACTTTCCCGTTCTGCATCAACACACAACCCAACCCGTTCTTTGAAGCATCTGTATACACCTCAAAGTTCTCACACCCTTCAGGTAAAGTTAAGACTGGAAATGTGGTTAAACACTCCTTTAATATTTGGAACGCCGTCTCACAACTTTCATCCCATCAAAACCTGTTCTCTTTCCTCATCAACGCAGTCATAGGTCTGGCGATCTTCGAAAAGTCTTTCACGAACCGACGATAGTACCCTGCCAAACCCAAGAAACTCCTGATCTTTGCCACAATTTTTGGTGCTTCCGACTTAGACATCGCCTCAATCTTGCTAGGATCCACAGATACACCTTCTTTAGAAATCACATAACCCGGAAAAGCCACTTTCTCTAGCCAGAACTCACACTTCGACAACTTTGCATACAGCTGGTTGTCGTGCAGAGTTTGCAACACCAACCTCAAGTGCTCCTCATGCTCCTTTTTAGTCTTAGAATAGACTAAGATATCTTCTATGAACACCACCACAAACTGATCCAAAAACTAACTGAAGACCCGGTTCATCAAATCTATAAAAATTGTCGGTGCATTAGACAACCCAAACGGCATCACCACATACTTATAGTGACCATACATCGATCGAAAAGTTATCTTCGGTATATCTTCATCCTGAATCCTCACTTGGTGGTAACCTGATCCCAAATCAATCTTTGAAAAGACTCTTGCCCCACTCAGCTAGTCAAACAGATCATCTATCCTTGACAAAGGATACTTTTTCTTCACTGTGACGCGATTCAGCTCCCTGTAGTCAATACACAACCTCAAGCTCCCATCTTTCTTCTTCACAAACAAAACTGGTGCTCCCCACGACGATACACTAGGTTTAATGTATCCCTTATCTATCAAATCATCCAACTGTTTCTTCAGCTCTCCCAACTCTTTAGGACCCATGCGGCACGGGGCCTTAGAGATCGGTCCCGTCCCTGGTTTCAACTCTACACTGAAATCTATATCCCTATTCGGTGGCTAACCTAGTATCTCCTCCGGAAAAACATCTGGAAACTCGTCCACCACTGGTATCTGACCAGCTGTCGACGCAACAATACTATGATCTTTCACATGGCATAGAATCAAAGGACACCCCTTCCTCAAGTAAGACTTCAAGGTCACCACTGCAATCACTTTGACTTTGGGTTTGACAACAAACCCACGATAAGACACACTAACTCCCTTAGGACCTCTCAAAGAGACTTTCTTTTGGTACCAATATATTCTAGCCTTGTACTTATCCAACCAATCCATACCAAATATCATCTCAAAACCATCCATAGGAAATTCTAACAAATCCACTGGAAGATCAACCTGCCCAACTATCATTGTAACACCCGCGAATTTCTCATTTTGACATTTGAAATTTATTTAACCATTCGATTGCTTCATTTCATATTTTTAAATTATTTAATTTAATTAATCTCTTTTTGAACATAAATTTTATAAAAGTTACCTTTTCACAAGCTTGTTTATACAAAATAAATATTTTTGTCGGATAATATTAATAGCGACAATAATAAAGCTCCGTCTTAAATTATAGTAGGTTTAAGACGAATTTCCATCTAACCATAGACCGTCACATTTTATTATTATTATTATTATTATTATTATTATTATTATTATTATTATTATTATTATATTACTACTTTACTAACCTACCCGTCCCCACCCCCTTATTTTTCCCCTTTTCTTCTTCGTTCTATCAGAAGAACAACAATATCTCAGCATCAACAAATCGCCATTTTTGCCGAGACTCAAACCCCGATTTTTCTTCCGTTTCTCAACCAAATTTGATAAATTTTACACCAATAGCTTCCTCATCTCATCCTCCTTCTTTGTATGTAAGAAAGAGCCAAGCTTTCGTCCTATTTCGTAACGGCCGTCTTACAAGGGATTCGGATTTTGGTCTAATTTCTTCCATTTTTGGGTTTAAGGTCATCCTTGGGCGATTCCTCGGTCGTTTAGGAGAGCAAAAAGGTAACGGTGATAGGTTACTCGACAAATGTCGAAATTTCCGTCTTATATGTCGTTTTATATGTTTTTGTTTGATAAAGTTTGGTTCTTTATACTCATCTGCATTCGTTGGTCTCAAAAATCTTTTGTATGTATATATCAAAGGAGTTTTGTTCCTGTTTCGTTCTTGAATTGATCTTTTTATGGGAGTCCTTGAGCCTACCCCAAAGCTTGATTTGTTTTGACCGTAGCTGTGTACTCTAGTTTATAGCTTTTGTTATACTTTGACCCACACCTTCTAGATTTATGTGAATTGGCTTCTGAATATGATTTCCTGTAGTATCACTTTAGTTGTCTCTACTGTATACTCTTCCAACTCTACCATTCGTACTAAACCCGTTCTGGTATGTATTTGATTACTTTTATTTCTTATGATAGTAACCAAGTATGATGACCAAAATAACTATTGATACTCTGGTTGTGTCAAATGCTAAAGATACGGTTGAATGAAGCGTGTTTATGGACTGTTTTGGTGCTGATTTTGGGGATGGGTTGTATGCGTTTTTAGGACTGTTTTGAGGACAGTCGAGTACGGTTTTGGTGGCTGTTTTGGCGCGGTCTTAAGTAGCCATCTTGGTGTCTTTGATCCACTTTGAGCAGGTCGCTTATAGGTTAGTTACGGGTTACACGGTCTTGTATGGACTGTTTTGGGATGAGTATGTGGGGTGTTTAGGGTCTGTGGTGGCTCGATTTTTGAGCTAGGTTCTTTGGTTTGTTTGGCACCGTATAAGGGTTGCGAGTGGGCTGTTTGGGACATGTTATTGGAGGGATTCAGGACTGTTTTGGGGGCATAAGAGTGACTGATGTAGGTCGGGTTTTCTATGCATTTCTGGGACCGTTATAATGCGTTGAGCAGGCTGTTTCATGGGGTGATGAGGGACCGTTTTAGGACTGTTTCTGGGTCACTTGTGCAGGTTGTTAAGGGTTGTTCTATTGCAGGGTTTTGGGACTGTTTTAACGTGATTGAGTGGGTTGTTTTGGGACAGTCAAGTAGGGATTTCGGTGGCTGATTTGGGTAGTACATGGCTGAGATGGGTAGCTATTTAGGTGGAGTGTTGGTCATAGTTGTGTCCTGAGCAGGAATGGCTTGTGGCCTGGTTAGGGGTGCCGGTGGCTTGGGCCGTGGTGGCTTGGGCTGGCAGGTTATGGCCCTAGTCACGAGTAGAGGCATGGCCATGATTGAGCCGTGGCCTAGCCTCGGGTTGTGTACCTTGTTTGAGTCGATTTAAATTCGTGTTTGGTTTATTTAAATCTCGTCTCATGCTTTATATAACTTAATTTGTTAAATACCGTTCATTTATATATTTTTCTCACATGAATCATAATTGTGGAATTCATTATTTAATGATCTCATTTATATATAATGTGCTTTCCTTATAATACGCACCCAATTCGATTATTTACACTTTGTAAGTAGTAAATGGTCTATCTTACATTCGAGTCATTTATAATTAAATTCTTGTCTTTCTTATTATAAATTGTTCATTTTCGTTCATTTACTTTTTTTTATTCAAGTGACAAGTATTTGAGAAATGAGTCACTAATCCATGTTTACGAGTATAACTGGACTTGGATTGTCTTACTCGAATTATCATTCGCTCATTATATGTAGTAGTCTCTTTCCAAGTTGATTCGTATCGCTTGGTTGAGTCGTATTCTTGATAATGCCTTTATGCTATACCTTTTTGCTTGACTTATCTTTACGCCTCTTTCGGACTGTCCTGCCGATTGTGGGTTTAGCTCATATTTTCCGCTCTTTTCGGATATCCCGCCGATTGTGGGTTCTCGATTTCCGATCTGTCTTCGAGTCTTGGATGCGGACTGTTTTGCCGCATGTCGAATCGGGAACTGTATCTTGTCCCGAGAGTCGGCGATTTAGACTAGGGATGAGTCTTGGGAGTACCATTGTCGTCCTACCAGGGGGAATTATATATTGATATATGAGTAGTAAAGGTCTTTCTTGGTTATAGATATTGGTATTTGTCTGTTGTTTGTCTTGGTCCTATCGGATACTAGGGGTGAGCTATAAGCCCTCTAGTTGCGATATGATCGTCGGGATTGATGTTCCCATCCGTTCTTATGGTGAGATGCAAGCCATAAGTATGAATGTGACATTAGTGGCCACGTCCCGTGAATTGTTTGCTAAGTGGTTTTCCAAGTAATGGCTACAGTTTTTATTTGATCCCTTACTTAACTGCTTCACATGATTCGGATTCTAATCTCACATCTATGTTGTATTTCCATGAAATGCGTGCTTTGGTATAGATTATCGTATTCTTGTCTTTCATATTATTTAATGGTCTCACGTGAACAGTTGAATCTTTATTATGCTAATGTTGGCCTATCTTGTTCCATCTCAATTATTTGCCATGTTTACATATAAACTTGATATTCTTATCTTTTGTATGTATCTTATATGACTTATCTGTTTTAGTTCCTTGTTATGTTCGTTTTGACATTTTGTGGCTGGGAGAACCTTGAGTTACTCCCCACCGATTTGTATGTTCATGTTTACATGAATGACAGGTATTAGTTGGTGCATTCATGGGGTGAAGACATGTGTGAGCTAGCGAGCACTTTGGCCTTTTAGTCGGTTTATTAGGATGTTTAGACTCACCTTTTATTGTATTGTCATTCGAGGGATATCTTTTCTCTCACCTTGACTATCACGTTTGTATAATTTAAACTTTATTTCCGCATTCTTTGTTTGTGTTAGGTATTTTGATAAAACCGCGCTTTAAATTTTAAAAGTTTCAAAAATTCCTTATTTTCCGCTTGAATTTATAAGTTATATTTTCCGCCTTATCGCGGGGTGTCACAGTTGGTATCAGAGCCTATGTTGCTCCCGACGCACACACGTGTACCCCAATTTAAATTTGAACTTAACCTTGAATAACGAATGAGAGATGGGTAGACTTAAGGACCTAAGGTGGTAGTCAGATTGTGTTTGCTCTTTGGTAAGTTCCAACATGTTTGTTGATTGTCAATCATTTTTGCACCCTTGGATCAATGACCGTGAGCTTACTCGTGCCGTGATCAAGACTTGGTGCCTATTGTCGAGCATTGATGATTTGTTCAACTTGTGAAGAATGCGTCTTCTTCCTCGAAGTTATTCCTTCATCTTTGTGTACCTTGCCTTACTCTTTACTTCTTAATGCTTGCTTCTTCTCCTAAACTCTCTTTTCTTTTTCCTTGGAAGTTGCTCTTGTACCCTCTCAACTTGTCATTTGTTCCTTGCTTATCCTCCCTTAACGCCTTTTTGATAGTTCTCTTTTTTTTGTGAGATGTTAATTTTGGTTGGATAATTTGGCTTTGTGGATTTTGTTTGTGGTTGACCCGTAACCCTTGGTTTTGAGAGGCTGTGATGTTAGAAAGACTAGGTAGTGTGATGTGACATGCTTAGTGATTCTTATACCTAGTTCCTTGATAAAGTGAGTATAGTTGATTGGTGGATTCCATGTGTTAAGTGTGAGTTGCCTATGATACTTAGGTAATAGAACTTGGCCTTGTTGTTATTACTTGGAAATTTTAATTGAGCTCGAGGTTAGCATAGTCGGTATACTTTGTGAGTGTTGTGAAGGTTACATAGAAACCTTGTTAAGTGAGAATTGCAGCTAGTTTTGAAATCTCATTTGGGTATTTACTTTGCGGTAATGAGGATTAGTAGCCAGAGTTCTTGAGATGCGATTATAAGTTGGGATCGGTAGAGGTTGAGATGAGTTAGATGTTTTGGGTGGTTGTCTCGTGATTTGGAGAATGTCACCATCTATGCTTTAAGTTTTGAGAGTATAACATGATCTCCTTAGGATGATAGAATATGCAAAAGAACTTTTGAATTTGGATTTTTGATTGAGGGTTTTACCATTTTGAGAAACCCATGGTTGACGCTAGTTGGATACGAGTACAGCTTTGTTGGAACTTTGACCTTGATCTTGTAGAAGTTGTTTGTAGATGTTTGAGGAAATCCTTGGGAGTGTTCTGGTTATAAGTTTTGTTGTTAGGAAGTTGTCGGAACCGTTTAGGATGATGTTGTTGTTTGAGATTTGAGTACTTAGCGTTTCCTTGTTGTCTAATTCCCTTCTTCTTTTACCATAAGGGTTACTATTCATACCTCTCTTTTTCGCTTCATCTTGGCACTTTTGATTAGTTAAGTATGAATCCTCTTAGCATACTTGTATCTATGATGTCTAAATCACTTTTCATCTCGTACAATTTCTAAACATTTCAAGTTACCAGTTTGGATTCGTTGTTAAAAGTTTATGTTACTTTTGCAAAACCTTACCTATTTTAAAATTTTGAAAATGAAAATTTGATTTAGTTCCCTACTTGTTCTTTGAATATAAACTTATTTATCATGATTTTAATTGCTAAACCTGTCATTTCTTTAAATTTTATCCAATTTCTGTTAACTTTGATCTATTTATGATTTCTTTGTCAAGGTTTAATATTATATTTTCAGGAATTTAACTCCTTTTTGAGTTTAAAAGTGAAACATTTATTTCCATTTTGGCTTTTGCAAAAGAAAATTTGAGTGGATTACCTTTTCTTTTGATTTTAACGTTGATCGGATGTTAGAACTCGTTATTGGAGACGTTCGATAACTTGTTCTACGCTTGTCGGCGAATTGATTTTGTTTTGATTCTGTCTTTGACTTGGAAAGTTAGCGTTCTTGTGTGCACGACAAGAGCAATTTCGTTCCATGAATGAGACCTATACTATTGAAAACTCTCCATAAATGTTTGGAAAACATTTTGATTTTCTATTTATTCAAATGATTTGCCTTTTTACCTTATCTTTGATTTGGAATGTGATGTTCTTGAATACGTAACGAGAACACTTCCGTTCTTTGATGAGAATCTGGTTCTGTCGGAAAATTTTATTTGAAACTTTTGAAAGAATTTTAATTCTTACGATAAGTGACCTTTTAATGTTTTGGGTTACCAATTTCAAAAGTCCAGTTTTACCTTTATAACCTTTTATTTCTACCTTCAAGTTTCGAGGATGAAACTTTTTAAAAGATGGGGTGATTGTAACACCCGCGAATTTCTCATTTTGACATTTGAAATTTATTTAACCATTCGATTGCTTCATTTCATATTTTTAAATTATTTAATTTAATTAATCTCTTTTTGAACATAAATTTTATAAAAGTTACCTTTTCACAAGCTTGTTTATACAAAATAAATATTTTTGTCGGATAATATTAATAGCGACAATAATAAAGCTCCGTCTTAAATTATAGTAGGTTTAAGACGAATTTCCATCTAACCATAGACCGTCACATTTTATTATTATTATTATTATTATTATTATTATTATTATTATTATTATTATTATTATTATTATTATATTACTACTTTACTAACCTACCCGTCCCCACCCCCTTATTTTTCCCCTTTTCTTCTTCGTTCTATCAGAAGAACAACAATATCTCAAAGATCAACAAATCGCCATTTTTGCCGAGACTCAAACCCCGATTTTTCTTCCGTTTCTCAACCAAATTTGATAAATTTTACACCAATAGCTTCCTCATCTCATCCTCCTTCTTTGTATGTAAGAAAGAGCCAAGCTTTCGTCCTATTTCGTAACTAGTCTTACAAGGGATTCGGATTTTGGTCTAATTTCTTCCATTTTTGGGTTTAAGGTCATCCTTGGGCGATTCCTCAGTCGTTTAGGAGAGCAAAAAAGGTAACGGTGATAGGTTACTCGACAAATGTCGAAATTTCCGTCTTATATGTCGTTTTATATGTTTTTGTTTGATAAAGTTTGGTTCTTTATACTCATCTGCATTCGTTGGTCTCAAAAATCTTTTGTATGTATATATCAAAGGAGTTTTGTTCCTGTTTCGTTCTTGAATTGATCTTTTTATGGGAGTCCTTGAGCCTACCCCAAAGCTTGATTTGTTTTGACCGTAGCTGTGTACTCTAGTTTATAGCTTTTGTTATACTTTGACCCACACCTTCTAGATTTATGTGAATTGGCTTCTGAATATGATTTCCTGTAGTATCACTTTAGTTGTCTCTACTGTATACTCTTCCAACTCTACCATTCGTACTAAACCCGTTTTGGTATGTATTTGATTACTTTTATTTCTTATGATAGTAACCAAGTATGATGACCAAAATAACTATTGATACTCTGGTTGTGTCAAATGCTAAAGATACGGTTGAATGAAGCGTGTTTATGGACTGTTTTGGTGCTGATTTTGGGGACGGGTTGTATGCGTTTTTAGGACTGTTTTGAGGACAGTCGAGTACGGTTTTGGTGGTTGTTTTGGCGCGGTCTTAAGTAGCTGTACTGGACTGTCTTTGATCCACTTTGAGCAGGCTGCTTATAGGTTAGTTACGGGTTACACGGTCTTGTATGGACTGTTTTGGGATGAGTATGTGGGGTGTTTAGGGTCTGTGGTGGCTCGATTTTTGGAGCTAGGTTGCTGGTTGTTTGGCAGCCGTATAAGGGTTGCGAGTGGGCTGTTTGGGACATGTTATTGAAGGGATTCAGGACTGTTTTGGGGGCATAAGAGTGACTGATGTAGGTCGGGTTTTCTATGCATTTCTGGGACCGTTATAATGCGTTGAGCAGGCTGTTTCATGGGGTGATGAGGGACCGTTTTAGGACTGTTTCTGGGTCACTTGTGCAGGTTGTTAAGGGTTGTTCTATTGCAGGGTTTTGGGACTGTTTTAACGTGATTGAGTGGGTTGTTTTGGGACAGTCAAGTAGGGATTTCGGTGGCTGATTTGGGTAGTACATGGCTGAGATGGGTAGCTATTTAGGTGGAGTGTTGGTCATAGTTGTGTCCTGAGCAGGAATGGCTTGTGGCCTGGTTAGGGGCTGCCGGTGGCTTGGGCTGGCAGGTTATGGCCCTAGTCACGAGTAGAGGCATGGCCATGATTGAGCCGTGGCCTAGCCTCGGGTTGTGTACCTTGTTTGAGTCGATTTAAATTCGTGTTTGGTTTATTTAAATTTCGTCTCATGCTTTATATAACTTAATTTGTTAAATACCGTTCATTTATATATTTTTCTCACATGAATCATAATTGTGGAATTCATTATTTGATGATCTCATTTATATATAACGTGCTTTCCTTATAATACACACCCAATTCGATTATTTACACTTTGTAAGTAGTAAATGGTCTATCTTACATTCGAGTCATTTATAATTAAATTCTTGTCTTTCTTATTATAAATTGTTCATTTTCGTTCATTTACTTTTTTTTATTCAAGTGACAAGTATTTGAGAAATGAGTCACTAATCCATGTTTACGAGTATAACTGGACTTGGATTGTCTTACTCGAATTATCATTCGCTCATTATATGTAGTAGTCTCTTTCCAAGTTGATTCGTATCGCTTGGTTGAGTCGTATTCTTGATAATGCCTTTATGCTATACCTTTTTGCTTGACTTATCTTTACGCCTCTTTCGGATCGTCCGCCGATTGTGGGTTTAGCTCATATTTTCGCCTCTTTGGATATCCGCCGATTGTGGGTTCTCGATTTCCGATCTGTCTTCGAGTCTTGGATGCGGACTGCTCTGCCGCATGTCGAATCGGGAATCGTATCTGCCCCGAGAGTCCGGCGATTTAGACTAGGACTGAGTCTTGGGAGTACCATTGTCGTCCTACCAGGGGAATTATATATTGATATATGAGTAGTAAAGGTCTTGCTTGGTTATAGATATTGGTATTTGTCTGTTGTTTGTCTTGGTCCTATCGGATACTAGGGGTGAGCTATAAGCCCTCTAGTTGCGATATGATCGTCGGGATTGATGTTCCCATCCGTTCTTATGGTGAGATGCAATCCATAAGTATGAATGTGACATTAGTGGCCACGTCTCGTGAATTGTTTGCTAAGTGGTTTTCCAAGTAATGGCTACAGTTTTTATTTGATCCCTTACTTAACTGCTTCACATGATTCGGATTCTAATCTCACATCTATGTTGTATTTCCATGAAATGCGTGCTTTGGTATAGATTATCGTATTCTTGTCTTTCATATTATTTAATGGTCTCACGTGAACAGTTGAATCTTTATTATGCTAATGTTGGCCTATCTTGTTCCATCTCAATTATTTGCCATGTTTACATATAAACTTGATATTCTTATCTTTTGTATGTATCTTATATGACTTATCTGTTTTAGTTCCTTGTTATGTTCGTTTTGACATTTTGTGGTGGGAGAACTTGAGTTACTCCCACCGACGTGTGGCGTTCATGTTTACATGAATGACAGGTATTAGTTGGTGCATTCATGGGGTGAAGACATGTGTGAGCTAGCGAGCACTTTGGCCTTTTAGTCGGTTTATTAGGATGTTTAGACTCACCTTTTATTGTATTGTCATTCGAGGGATATTTTTTCTCTCACCTTGACTATCACGTTTGTATAATTTAAACTTTATTTCCGCATTCTTTGTTTGTGTTAGGTATTTTGATAAAACCGCGCTTTAAATTTTAAAAGTTTCAAAAATTCCCTATTTTCCGCTTGAATTTATAAGTTATATTTTCCGCCTTATCGCGGGGTGTCACAATCATAGATACACCCTTATACAACCTCCCACAAGACATTGACTCACCTGACGGTATAAAAACCTCATCTTTTACAGACTCAAACTCTCTTAAACCCAAAAGCTTAGCATGACTCGACGATAAAAAAGAGTGTAACGCCCCCGAATCAAACAAAACAAAGATAGAAACATCATTAAAAAGAAAGGTACCAGTGATCATGTGTGCATCATCCTCAGCAGCTTTCTTGTCGATCATGAATAACTTGACACTGGTCTTTTGCCCACCTCCCTGAACTGTACTAGCTGAAGTAGATGGATTGACAATTGACCCCTGATTGTTGTTAGCCTCCGATTTCTGATAAGAGTTACCGCCATTGCGGTTGGACCCACCGTTGTTGTTACCATGCCCTCCTTGGTTATTCCATGACCCAGCCGGTCGGTTGCTAGCATAGCTCTGAGTCGGACCCGGCGAAAAGCTCCTCTGCGATGGCCTCTGAAAACCTCTCCCCCCGACGCTAGTACACTCATGCCTCTTGTGGCCCATACCGCCATAGTTGAAATAAGAGATACTCCAGCTGCTAGTGCTACCACCACGACCACGCCCATTAGAAGCTCCACCACTGAAACCCAATCCCGATGAGTAAGCCCTTGCCTGGATATGATTACCCCTCTTGTAGCTAGACTGACCACCACCTTCACTCTCAGCCTTTCTCTTTTCAGGACTCCTCTCGTTGTTCTCTTTGGCCATATCGACCAATCTCTCAGCTCTCCCTGTCCTCTTATAAACTTCCTTAATATCTGTAAGGACGCCAACCGGTAACTTCTCCATAATCTGATAGGTCAACCCCTTCTCAAACCGCAGTGCCAAGTTCTCCTGACTCAGCCCCATATCCTCTACATATCTCGATTTCTCATTAAACTTATGATAGTACTCAGCTACAGTCATATCCAAAGTCATCTTGAAAGAATCAAATTCCTCCCCCAGCTTACTACGAACATGTTCAGGAACAAACTCCCGGCGCATAGCTCTCTTGAACTCAACCCATGGTATAGCTGACTTTCCCTGCTTCAGATAAAGATCTAGGGCACTCTCCCTTACCTTGTCCCACCATTCCCCCACAGCATCTCTCAAGTAGAACGCAACTTGTTCCACTTTGAAGTCCTCGGGATAATGAACCACTCCCAAGATATTCTCCATCTCCCTATGCCAATTGTCGAGCAAAATTGGCGCACCAATACCTATGTATTCCTTTGGATTGAAGCCGGATATCGTAGTGCTCATCTTGGAAAAGACTACCCCGGCATCTTTGTCTTTCCCAAACCTCTTTAGGGCCTCGGTAAGTGCATATTGATGCTCAAGCATCTTGGCAATATCATCCACACTCATCTCTGCACCCTAGCATACATGGCAGACCTCTTTGGCGGCATATCTTTGAGCTATAAGAGGAGAGATAAACGTAAGCACATAGCCTACGGCACAAAGCATATACCACCTATACAGCACTTACTCGATCGAGTAACTATACCCACTCGATCGAGTAGAGGTCACTCGATCGAGTTGCCCACTTACTTGATCGAGTACCTCAACTCCAGAACCTGACCATAACGTACACAAAAACGCACTCGATCGAGTCACTTATGTACTTGATCGAGTAGCCCATACTTGATCGAAAGCTCCTATTACTCGATCGAGTTGCACAAAACAGCAGCTACTGCTCAACTTTATCAAAAACCCACTCGATCGAGCTGTGCCCACTCGATCGAGTTACCCCCACTCGATCGAGTCATGCTGACACTCTAACTACCCACATGCCTTTAACTTAAGAACTTTTCGCAACAAAATATACGTATACAACACAACATTCCTATTCACATGTTACTATTATGCCACGTTATAAATCATCCATCATACAACTTGAGTATCCACAACATTTTATCATTTACATCTACTTCACCTTTTCCACCACATTCTCCATTTCACCACAATCATTCATCCAACATTTTCATATGATATACTCATCCAACATACTCAATTGAACCCATAGTGACCGGTTCAAAGTTGTAGGGCGAGTTCGTGACTTTAGGACGTCTCTCAAGTCTTTGCATTAGCTCCTAACAACTCCTACCCAGGTTCATATTAGTTTGACTCCCTAGGTTCATTACATTCATTAGTTACAGGTTCCAAAATCGTCGCTCTAATACCACTTTGTAACACCCTCTTACACCAAGGTGCCTTACCAATACCACCTAATGCATGGAAGTGCTACCATCTCGGTTACCCGAGGTAATGTATATCAAAAGGACCGTAAAAGAACATACTTTAATAGATAAGTTTAAAGTGATACATAACCAAAAGCCAAAACTGTCAAAAGAAATACAACTGTTCCAAAATCCAAAACCAACTTAACAAATGTAAAGTATGATAATACAACGGAAGACTCTAAACGACTCGTGAGGACTCAATCCCAGCTATCCCTCGCGCATCCATATCATACCTGCTCAATAACTGCTCACCATCCCCGAATGGATCACCACAGTTTTAAAAACAATTAAATAGGGCCAGTTATTGATTACACAATATAAGATAATCAAAATCAACAATACATACAATCCTCCAACACCGTCACATCACCAATCACCCGACTAGCCTGAAGGTCTAGTCCTGCCAGATTACGGCCAAAAACCAGTAATCCACACCGCCATTGGGGGACCGCAGCCGTTCTCACCTAAGCCCCGCTCATCAATACCGAGCGCAAACCCATGTTGCATAATGTGCACATCCCCTCTTATGGCGGGTTCCACAAGGGGCGAATCAAGGGCATGAAGCAACTCCCGCAAGTGACTCCACTCAACCGAGGGCGCAACTTGCGAACCACAGACAAACAACAACAACCAACTACAACATCAACAATTACCAATTCAATACGATATAGATTAATGACATCAATCAACCATCAACAACCAACCAATCATCTAATATACATGTAAACAATAACTGAGTAGGGAACCCCTACCTGGAAATGCAATCACCAATATCGTCACAACAGCGAATCAGAAACGTTCCTATACGAAATCACCTCCTATCAATCACACAATCATACAATCACCATCTAATATAAAAATACTCCCAAAATCCCCAAACTACCCAATTAGGGTTTCAACCAAAATCAATGAAACAATACAAAAACTGTACTAGGATCTTACACACAACGCGATGGTCTCAACGGTATAAAGAACTCTAGATTCTGACGACACAAGCCTTGGGATTTGATAGCAATGAGAGAGATGAGAGCAACGTAACTTTGTTTTTATCTTTGTGAAATTTAGAGTAGGGTAAAAGTGAAAAGAAACTGACGAAATATGTTTTTATATCATTCTCACGTTGCTATCAAAACCCGATAAAATAACTCGTAAAACTGACTTAATCGATCGAGTAAGTGACTTTACTCAATCGAGTGGCCCCTACTCAATCGAGTGGCCCCTACTCGATCGAGTACCCATCAGACAGAACACTATTTTGTACGCAAAACTCACTTAGTCGACAGAGTAAGCCTTACTCGATAGAGTACCCAACAGCACAGAAAACCATAGTATTACAACTAATGTACTCTACCAAGTCTCGCATAACGAAAACAAAAAATGACCGCTAAATACAAGGATGTAATAAGGGGGAGGAGACATGACGGTTGTAGGTATTATCATACCGTATTTAATAGAAAAATTACATGCTCCCTAGTTGTCGTATTACCTGTCGCGGGTAAAAAATTTCAAAACTATAACCAACTCAACTTGTGGAGATCTTAAAATAGTTTTATACTCGTTTATTATATACCTTTCTCAAATAATTCTCATAATATTTTTTCCCATGTCCAACACTCATGGTTGGCATGATTTAAAATTCATTTGAGCCTAAAACTTTATTTATATTCGCTGCATCCAAGACAAATGCGACATAATTGGACACTTGTGATAGATTTTCCCTTTTTATCAAATTTACTTCTTCTTATTCTAGAGCTAACAACTTTTATTCTTATGTGGAAATCTAGTGTTTATTTATTTTGAACCAATTGCTTATTATTCTGTTCCTCGTGATTATTATAGAGTATATTTGTAATTTCTGTTATAAATATTTATTCTGGACCAATAGTTATTTATTCTATCAATAAGTTTTATAAAATTAAAAGGAATTTTAGATCAACTACTAACAATAGACTCAAAAGCAAGTAAACATGGGTAGACATAACTAAGAAATTAATTTGATATAAGGAAGGCCGGGAGATTATGAAAAATCTCATATTTAGACTATGTTTATAAAAAATAAGCTTAAGCTGATTTGACCAAAATTTCATTTATCTTAATTTCTTATAAGTATTTGGTAGATAAATTATTTACGAAAATAAGAGTAGCATGTACAAAATAAGTTACTTGTTTCTTATTTTTAATCCTTCAATTTTAAATATTAAATATGGTGTACTTATTATGTCCTTTTACTTAAAAACAGCTACCCTTCGGTTAGTTTTCTAAACATTTTTTATTTAATCAGTTAACTTATCACTCTTAATTTTCAGTTACCTTTTAAGTAACTTTATTTAGGTTTCAGTTTTAGAATGACAAATGAAATTTGAGATATAATATATGAATACGTACTTTGTATGTTATTAATATACCATATAATTAGTTACATTGCGTATTTAGAGTAACACCTACTATTATTCTTTTAACCTTTCCGATTTTTCATGAGTCCAACACTCGTCTAAATGGTTAAAAAAGTGTTGATTTTCTGCATTGTAATTAGCTTTTTTGTTCTCCATGTTTAAGTTAAGAAGAATTGTGCATTAAGTATAATTTTATCCATGGAAAATAAATCTAAGAAGAAATCGATATTATGTAATGGTTAGATTACAATTGATCATCAGTTTATCATATATGAATAATACTATGAGTTACTCCAAGCTTTAAGTTGTTCAAACCACCAAATTTTACTTCAGTTATTCTATGTTTCGTTTCTCTACGATCTAATGATCAACACATTCTTATATAAAGTAAATTAATGAAACAAAATAGTACTTCCTCCAACCCGATCAATAGTTTACATTTTCCCATTTAAGGTGAATCAGTTAATAGTTTAACACTTTTCTTTAGAAGTAAATAAACAAACTCATATGGGTGGGGACCATTTTATTTCCTTCTGATTTCGAGTTGATTTTGATTTTTTTAATAATTATAAACTCATTCCTCTCTCATTAACAGAATAATCGTGTATAAAGTAATTGTAAACTATTGACCGGGACGGAGGGACTAACATATATAGATCAGTGAATTATTTTATATGTATTGATCACTTGAATGTGTATCGAGACATGTATGATTTATATACAGACTCCAATGATTATTTTGATGGAATAACCGTAGTTTATACTTCGTGTAACTATGTACTACATCATCTTAATATAACACCTTAATCAAATAAATTCATTATTTATCCACTAGCTTCTTGAATTTTGATGTGGGAATACAAACTACAAATCTATGAGACCATAAGTGGTAGAAAAATAAAAATGATAACTTGACCTATTGCAAAGTTATGTTATCTATTTGATAAATGTAATCTACTTATATTAGGATAATTTTATTAAAATATATTTGATCTACTTATATTAGGATAATTTTATTAAATTTTATTTTAAATATTAAGAAATCTACTTTTATTAGTATAATTTTTTAGTAAATTTGTTTCGAAATCTATTCTTGTTAGGATCTCTAAAAATTTCGGACTCTCTAATATCGCTCGAAAAGTTCCTACTTTATATATATGTATTGATTCTCTTGATTAATTATCAACAAAACAAAATACAATAACGAAAATATGGATAATTAATGAAATATCACTATTTTATATGTGATTTATTTATATAAAAAAACCTATATATATACCGTGCATTTATTACACGAGGTCTAAACTAGTCATCCTATTAATAAGGAAAATATATGGTTTTGCTTTATTATACTCCCTCCTAGTCGCTCATTTCTTCCCTCTTTCCTTTTTCATGGTAGTCGAATTTTCCTCCCTCTTTCCTTTTTTGGAAGGTTTTGTGTGGTCTAAATTCATTTAAATGTGAGATAGAGTATTTTTTGTGGTCGAAAATCATTTTCTTATTTCTTGTGCAAAATGGAAGAGGAAGAAATGAGCGGAGGGAATGTATCCTCTACTTTTTCGAATTTTAACATGTATTTACTAGACCTGTTAATATCTGACCCGACCCGAAAACCAACCGTAACCCGACCCGTAAATAACCCGCAAATAACCCGGTTTTTTTCAACCCGAACCCGAAAGATACCCGAACCCATTTTGACCCATAAACAACGGGTCGAAACCCGGCCCGCAGCGGGTTGACCGTTGGGTCAAGACAATATATCTTCCTTAAAATACACAATGTCTTATATGTATTGAATTATATTTTTTTAAGGAAAGATATGTATATATGCGGTATGTGTGTCACATCATCACCTCAAACCAAATGTCACGTCATCACCTCGAAGTGAGTCATATTATCACTTTCACCGTAGTACGTTGAATCGTATTCCACATAAGTATTGTATGACACCTCATCACCTCGGACCACATGCCACGTCATCACCTCGAAATGTGTGTCACGCCGTCACTTTCGCCCTAGTATGTCAAACCGCATTCCACGTTAGCAGTTCCACTTCATCACCTCAAACCACATACCACGTCTTCACCACGAAGTGTGTGCCATGTATCACTTCAAAGTGTTTGTCATGCCGTCACTTTCGTATAGTGTTGTGATATTGAATATAATAAGCAAAAAAATGCATCCTCTTACTAATATCATATATTAAGTTAGATAATTATAAAAATTAAGAGTAACTATATATTTATAATTTAAATTAAAGAAATTAAACATTTGTAAAAAGGCGTTAATTAAACCTATTTTAACCCGAAATCTGACCCGAAACTCGTATAAACTTGTATTTTACAAACCCAAAATGGACCCGACACGTATTTTACCCGAACCCGAAATGACTGAACACATAACCCGCATGATCGACCCGTTTGACATGTCTAGTATCTACACTTGTTTCAAAATTATGAACGTCATTGAAATTTCTTTTCTTCCTCTTTTTTTAAGGAAATTCTTCAAGGAACTAAATGTTCAATATTTTTCTTTAAAATATTACGGATCGGAGTATGTTTTTTTTTTCCCTCAGATAAAAAAATTGTATTTTTGACAATATTAAAACAAAATTATGACACATATGGTAATTTTAAAATTAATTACTAGGATGATTTTTTATTTTAGAATTTGACAAAACACAATAACCTACCTTAAAATCTCAAATATATTTTCACTTGCTTTGAGTGACCAAATTTAATCAAAGCGACGAAAAGATAATGCGGGTTTTTAGTTTTTACCACTTCGGTTAGTTCAAATGATAAAAGCTTTCCTACTTCAATAATAAGATTGTGGGTTCGATTCTTACCTATGACATAGTCCGCTCACTTAAAAGAAAGAAAAAGCCTTATAAAAAAATTGTTGTAGTTGAATTAATGGAAGATTTTGTGGTCCTTTGTCGTAGATTCTAGTAATGGATTCCAAATAAACCCAAATTGGATTGTTTATAGAGTACGACTGCTGGAGTATTTCTTTTGGAATCTTTTCTAATGTCACGCCCCTCCTAATTTGTCTTTTTTTACTTGTATTTTTTTTTTTTTTTTTGCAGGAAAACGTGGGACATATTATATTAAATCCAACTCCGCCAATCGAAGGACGGAATGCGGGAAATCAATTACATGAACCAGTTCCTCACCCTCAACCGAACAAAGCCTAGCGGTCAGGTGTGCAACCATATTTCCCCCACGCTTTACATGAAAGATCCCTCGAAAATCAAAAGATTTTGCTAAGATACTGATAGAGTCAAAAAGTGTCAAGTCACTAGGGCCTTTTTAGGCCAAGTATGTTTTAATTAAGGGTCATTTTGTCGGAATAAAGAGTTAATCTTCCCGTCCCGATGATTGTCACAACTAATGCATTTTGATTCATGTGTGGAGCTTCGTATGAGGAGAGAACCCGGAATCCCGAGCACGAACCTCTAGCCACACTAGTAGACAAGCAATCACGCGGAGACGACCTTACATGAACCAGTTGCGGAGCCGACATTCCTTGATAGGAAGCATGAAGGCTAAGTAGTGGAGAACTCGTGTTGAGGAAGTGAAGAAATAATTCGCATTCAGGCATTTTGGCAGACTGCCACCAGCCACAGCAGTCTGCCATGGCAGTCTGCCAACCAGCCGGCAGTCTGCCATTCAGCCGGCAGTCTGCCGATGTGCTGTACTGTTTAGCCCGTTGGCTTAAATGGAAGCCCAAATTTCCGTATTACCCTAGAATTTCGTGCAGCCCTATAAATAGTTCACATTTTGGAGACCTAAATCTCATCTTGTTTAGCAATAATTCAAAAAGGCTTGTTTGTTAAGAAAACTTGGAACTTTAGGAAGAAAATTGTAATCTTTGGGTTTGGATGTTAATCTTTCTTCATTTTGTGGGTTGTAACAAGATTATGGAAGGCTAAATCCTTCTTTACTTGGTGTAATTCATCCAAAGTCTCCAACTTTGGTATTGTAAGACTCTTTTAATCTCTTTTTATCTATCCATTGATCTTTCCTTATGCTTAATGTCTTATGTTGAATGAGTTTATGTTTGGGTTGGCCATCCATGCTTGTTATTTGTTCAACTATTGCAAATTCTAGAGAAATGGTTTAATCTATCTAGGATTGTTTGGAGCAAGCTTGTTGTATGTTGAGTTGGTTTAAAGGATTCATGCAATAAGTAGGAAATTTCATGTCTTTTCTCATTTGTATGGTTTAATCTTGTGAGAATTGATCCTAGCCTCTTTTCTTGGCATAATTCTTAATGCTCATGTTTGATTTGCACTCATGGTTTAAAGAATTGTTGATTAAACTTGAAGAATATACATGGATGGTTTAATTTGTGTATGTTAGCATCTTGACTAGAGAGTATTGGGTGGATAATAAGAAGAGAGTTATAAAAGTGTCAAACTTTATCATTGTTGGTTACTAAGGAAGGATTACATCAAGTCCTCTTAAATATTGAATTTTCTTGCTCACCAAGTGTTTGTTAAATTGTTTGTTAGACAAGATTGCAACTTTACTTTGTTTTCATGTCACAAATCAACTCAAAACCCCCCCTTTGTCTATGTTCATCTATTGTTTGTCATTGTTGATAACCATTGTTTGTTTATAGTCTTGTGTTTTGTCCATTTCCATTAGTCTAAATTCAAGTTTTTAGTCTTAATTCCCTTCTCTTGGGTTCGACCCTTACTTCCATTTACTACTATTCTTAATTGCATAGTGTAGAGTTGAGTTTGGTTTATAAATTGTTAATTTGATAGGTTAATTCTAGTGTTTTATGACACCTAGTTTTACCGAGTCAAATTTTGGCGCCATTGCCGGGGAAGGGCAACATAGCTAAAGGCTTGATTGTTAATTGCATGTTAGTTATTTTTCTTCTCTTTGTTTTTGAAAGTAAGTGGAAGTTCTAACTTGTGTGTGTAGTGCAAAGGTTTATGTATAGTTCTCCACACAACGGTGAATCAACCCCCGTTGAAGAGGACTCTTTTTGTGCATATTCGTGGTTATTTACCAATCCTTGGTACCAAAGAGCACAAAAGGAACATCGAGTAGAAGAAGCAATTTCGGAAGATCCTATTGAAGTAAATTTGATTGAAGTAGAGTATCCCTCTATGGCGAATGATGCGAGAACTATCCGGGAGATAAGAGCAAGGAATTATGATGAGCAACCCTTGTGTATCACCTATCCCCCTTTAGGAGCCAATGCAAATTTCGAACTCAAAGGCTTCTTTATTCATAACTTGCCTAAGTTCCATGGCCATGCGGGGAATGACCCAATCCGTCACCTTTCGGAATTTCACATGATGTGTGCAGGTGCCATTCCGAATGGGGTGACGGAGGATCAATTCAAACTACGAGCCTTCCCATTTTCTTTGTTGGATTCGGCCAAAGATTGGCTCTTTTATCTTGCTCCGGGATCTATAAGAACTTGGAAGGAAGTGAAGGCGGCTTTCCTTGAGAAGTACTACCCCGATTCACGCCACAACCGTGCAAAGAAGTCTATTACCACCATAGAACAAGACCTCAATGGTGAAACCATGTATGAGTATTGGGAGAGGTTTAAAAAGTTGGTGGCTCAATGCCCATACCACGGGTTCAGTGATGACAATCTCCTTGTGAACTTTTATGAAGGGTTGGGCCAAGATGATCAAAGAATGGTCAATTCCGCTACCGGAGGAGGTTTGGAGAATTTCTCCATAGTGGATGCCAAGGAAATCATTGAGATACTTGCCTCAACTACAAGGAATTGTGAAAGAAGCCAAAGGGGAACAAGGAACACATCTTCAATGGGAACCTCTTCGTCATCTACTCAAAATCTTGAGCAAAGTGTGAATGACTTAACTCACCTAGTCAAGAATATGATTGTGAACAATCCAAATAAAAATGGAGGTCAAATGAATCAAGTAGAATGCAACTATTGTCAAGGTCCTCATTTGGAGGAAGCTTGCCCCATTATGATTGAAGAAGGAATTGGTGTGGAAAATGTAAGTGCAATGGGCCATGGGAATTACAATGCTAGTAATCCTTCCGGGGGAGGATATTACAACTATGATCCTAGTGGCAACACTTACAATGTTGGGAATAGAGACAACCCTCGACTTGGTTGGGGTGGTGACACCTCAAAGAGTTTTGTGAATGGCCAATTCAACCACTTGAGGGACCAAAACTCCCGACAAGGTCAAGGCTCAAATTCTCAAGGAATAGGAATGGGAATTTCAACAACCAAGGTAGAAACCAAAACCAAGGTCAATCATCCCAATTTGGCAATCAAGGTAACAACACCAATTCTCAAAAGGAACCAAGTGTTCAAGACTTGCTTAAAAACATTTTGCAAAAGCAAGTCAAAGCAAACAAGAGGTTTGACAAGATTGAAGCCGACAAGGGTGTTAGTGATGCCAAGGTTGCCAACCTTGAGGTCCAACTTGGACAAATTGCTCAAGAACTTGCCAAGCAAAACCAAAGGAATTCCACTTCTATCCCCTCCACTACATTTCCTCCTAGAGAGAATGCTAGTGCTATGACATTGAGGAAGGGGAGAATTTTAGAATCTCCTCCCAAGAAGAAGAGAAGGGGAAAGTCACATGAAAGGGTTATCAACATTGAAGAGCAAATTGAAGAAGAGCTTGTGGTTGAACAAGAGAAAGGGTCATCTTCAAAAGCAAGTGAGGAAAAAGAAAAGAGTCCTTTGAGCATTGACAAAGGAAAGGAAGGAAGCACCAACACAAAGGATCAACTTGAAGAGATTGAAAAAGAATATGAACCGGAGGTACCATTTCCAAGTGCCCTCACAAGTCCCAAGAAGTTTGATAAAGACTCCGATCTTTGTGAGACTTTTAGGAAATGTGAGGTCAACATCCCTCTTTTTACTATCATTAACACCGTTCCTAGGTATGCAAAGTTCCTCAAAGAACTTTGCACCCCTAAACGGAAGCCAAGGAAAGGGGTTGAAAGAGTCACGGTTAGTAGGCATGTCTCAGCAATTTTCAAACAAAATCTTCCTAAAAAGTGCGATGATTCGGGCATGCTAACTATACTGTGCTCCATTGGAGGCAAAGCTTTTGCTAGAGCTATGCTAGACTCGGGGTCCTCTATTAATGTCATGCCTTATTCCATTTATGAGACATTAGAATTGCCTCCCTTGTCTAAGACCAATGTTGTGATCCAATTGGCGGATCGCTCTACAATTCACCCCAAAGGTCTTGTAGAAGATGTGTTGGTAGATGTTGATAAATTCATTTTCCCGACCGACTTTTATGTTTTGGACATGGAACCGGACTCCAAGGCTACACCCCTTTTGCTAGGGAGGCCTTTTATGAGAACCTCCAAAACCAAACATGACATGTATGATGGAACTTTGACCATGGAATTTGAAGGGAAAGTTTTGAAGTATAATGTGTATGAGACGATGAAAAAGACCGATGATTTGAGTTTTTGCTACTTTCTTGATAAAATTGAACCTTTGGCAAATCGAGTTTACCAATTGAGTCATAGGAACCCACTTGAGGTGGCCCTCACTAACAATGTCGAGAAAGAAGGGTTGCGGTTTTTGTTGTCTAATGATGTGCATGATTATGTCAACAAGTTAGAGAAGGAAATAACCCTTGAAGATGATCAAATGGAAAAGAAAGAGGGCGGAATCAGGGAATTCGGCAGACCGCCAAACCCCACCGCAGTCTGCCACGGCAGTCTGCCAGACAAACCGGAGTCTGCCATGGCAATCTGCCATACCCATGGCAGTCTGCCAAATCCCCTGTTCCACGAATACTTGTTTTGCTTAAAGACAAATCCTAGCTACCCCAAATTCCTTTCCCTAGAGGCTACCCTTGAAAGACCACTTCCATCCATCATTAAGCCACCCACCCCCAATCTAAAACCACTCCCCGACCACTTGAAGTACGTGTTTCTTGGGGAAAACAATACTTTACCCTCATAATATCAAACCAACTTGAGGGTGATCAAGAAAGGAGATTGGTGAATGTATTGCACAAGTACAAGGAAGCTTTCGGGTGGAGCATTGCGGATCTTAAAGGGATAAGCCCAAGTGTTTGCATGCACAAGATCCGGTTGGAAGGGGAAGCAAAGCCGGTTCGGCAACCACAAAGAAGATTAAACCCACCAATGATGGAGGTGGTGAAGGAAGAGATCATCAAATTACTCCAAATGGGAATCATCTACCCCATTAGCGATTCTCAATAGGTAAGTCCTACTCAATGTGTGCCTAAAAAGGGTGGTGTGACGGTAATCGAGGGCAAAGAAGGATCTTTAATTCCCACCCAGATTCAAACCGGGTGGAGAGTTTGCATCGATTATCGCCGCCTAAATGCCGTGACTTTCAAAGATCATTTTCCTCTACCCTTTCTAGACCAAATGCTAGAGAGGCTAGGGGGAAAGAATTCTATTGTTTCTTGGACGGATATTCCGGATACTTTCAAATTCCCATACATCCGGAGGATCAATCCAAGACAACATTCACATGCCCTTTCGGAACATATGCATACCGAAGGATGCCCTTCGGCTTGTGTAATGCTCCGGGTACATTTCAACGTTGCATGGTGAGTCTTTTCTCGGATCTTGTAGAAAGAGTCTTAGAGGTCTTCATGGACGACTTCACCGTCCATGGAGACAATTTTGAAGCTTGCTTGGACCACCTAACTATGGTCCTATCACGATGCACGGAGTCACACCTTGTGTTGAATTCCGAAAAATGTCACTTTATGGTTAAAAGCGGCATCGTGTTAGGTCACATAGTCTCAAAGAGAGGGATTGAGGTGGATGTGGCTAAGGTTGAAGTGATAAAAACCTTGTCATATCCTACTAATACTCAGGAGATAAGGTCGTTCCTAGGACACGCGGGCTTCTACCGTCAATTTATTAAGGACTTTTCCAAGATTGCTTACCCCTTGTGCAAGCTTTTGCACAAGGATGTGGAGTTTGTTTTTGATGATGCTTGTAGGTTAACATTCCATTCTTTGAAGGAAAAGCTTGTGACGGCCCCGATAATCCAAGCTCCAAAGTGGGACCTCCCATTTGAAATCATGACCGATGCTAGTGATTATGCCCTTGGCGCGGTTTTAGGCCAAAGGGAAGGGAAGGTTGCTCATGTGATACAATATGCTTCTTCACTTTTGAATGATGCTCAACGGAGCTACACCACCACGGAGAAGGAATTCTTGGCGGTGGTGTATGCTATTGAAAAGTTCCGGGCTTATCTCTTGGGTGCCAAAGTCATCATTTATACCGACCACAAGTCTATAAGGCAACTTGTTGACAAGAAGGACACCAAAGCAAGGCTAATGAGATGGGTTCTTTTGTTGAGCGAGTTTGACATCGAGATCAAGGACAAACAAGGGAGTGCTAATGTGGTAGCCGACCATTTGAGTAGGCTTCACATCAATGAGGATCTAGTGAAGACCATGGGAGTAGTGGACGGTAGCTTACCACATGAATCTCTATATTCCATGAAGGTCGTTGAGCCTTGGTATGCTAAACTTGTCAACTACATGGTAACAAAGAAGTTTCCCACCTCACTCTCATCAAGTCAAAGAAACAAGACAAAGGCTGATTCTAGATTCTACATATGGGATGACCCATATCTATGGAAAATGTGTCAAGATCAAGTCATTCGACGTTGTGTGCCGGATGTAGAAATCCCGTATATCCTCAAACATTGCGACGAGTACGCTTGTGGGGGTCACTTTGGGCCTCATAGAATGGCACGTAAGATCCTTGAGTGCGGGTTCTATTGGCCAAAGTTGTTCAAAGATGCTCACGTTTTCGTCAATACTTGTGACAAATGCCAACGGGTTGGCAACATCTCACGACGAAACGAAATGCCCCAACAACCGATGCTTTATTTGGAGGTTTTTGATGTGTTGGGGATAGACTTCATGGGTCCATTCCCCAAGTCGGATAGGTATCTCTATATCCTATTGGCGGTGGACTATGTTTCAAAATGGGTTGAGGCTATACCAACTAGGAATGATGACGCAAGGACGGTCTCAAGCTTTGTTCACAACAATATCTTCTCAAGGTTTGGCTATCCTATAGCGTTAATAAGCGATCGGGGGACTCATTTTTGTAATCGGATTTTGGAAGGGTTGTTAAAGAAGTACGGGGTCGTGCACAAAGTCTCCACCGACTACCACCCACAAACCAATGGGCAAGCGGAAGTATCCAATCGGGAGATCAACAATATCTTACAAAAAACAGTGAACCCCGATAGGAAAGATTGGAGTCAAAGGTTAAATGACGCTCTTTGGGCGTACCGCACCGCTTACAAGACACCAATTGGTATGTCCCCGTACCGACTCATTTATGGAAAGGCATGTCATCTTTCTTTGGAAATGGAGCATAGAGCCTATTGGGCCATCAAATCCTTCAACCAAAGCATAGATGATGCGGGCCTCCATCGAAAGCTTCAACTTCAAGAAATTGAAGAAATCCGTCTTGACTCTTATGATAATGCCGTCATATACAAAGAGAAAGCTAGAATATGGCATGATCGAATGATAAGTCGGCGGGTTTTCAAGGAAGGTACCAAGGTTCTTGTTTTTCAAAACCGGTTAAAGTTGTTCTCCGGGAAGCTAAGATCAAGGTGGGTTGGACCGTTCATTGTGAGAAAAGTCCACTCTCATGGAGCGGTCGAAGTTGAGAACCCAAGCACGGGAAAGACAATTAAGGTGAATGGACAAAGACTTAAAGAGTATCATGAAGGCATGGAAGCACAAATCGTTGAACAAGTCAATTTGGAAGACCCCATTTACCAAGCATGATCTTGAGAAGAACTAAGTCGAGCCATCGACGTTAAACATACGACAACCTTTGTAAATATCCCCTTTTTAGTGTAGAATTTCCCGTTTTTATAGGTAGAATTCAAAATTCACGTCATTTATCATTCCGTCATTTACATTCTTGTTAACAAATTTCATTAACATTCATGAAGTTACTAATCCTTCTATGAAGTTTGAAGTTGATTTTTACACTACCTCGAAAAGCGTGTCATTGGTGAAGTGACGAAAACGTGGAAAGGGAATTGAATGGGAGCATGTTAAGGGAAAGAGCAAGGAAGAGGTAAAGTTTCATTAGCTAAATTTTGGTTTAATACCAAAATTTAGCCAACGAAAAAAATGCGAAATCAGGGATTTTGGCAAACTGCCAAACCCCTCGGAAGTCTGTCGTTTTTGCTACAGTGCGGGTTTATCTCTAAACTTAACCGCGAAAACAATCCCTTATCCCTCATTTCAGATTTTTCGAAGAACAACAAATACCCTTACCCTAACTCTTCTTCTATTTCCCCCCAAAATCACTCAAAATTCCTCCCAACATTCATCAAATCTTCAATCCTTCAATCTTTTGGCCACAATCCTTCCATCACAAACACAAAATACCTTTGATTCCACCAAAAATCAGAATTTTTCCCCAAATTTTTGAAGAACCCTAACTTTCAAGACTTCAAATTTCAAGCTAAAGAATTGGAATTCAAGGGTCCAAGTCGGGTTTTTAAGCAACTAGGAGCAACAAGGAGCATTATTTTGTAGAATTCGGGGAGGTATAACAATCAAACTCAACTTTCATATTTCTTACTCTCTTTTAATCCGAATTAGTCTTGTTTTAGTGAGTTAGTTGGATTAGTTGTTGTCTCTTGATGCTATAGTTGTTGTTGGTGGTAAAAATTTTCTGGGTGAGGCAAGACAAACACCAAACACAAGCTTTTGAAAACCTTCTTGAGCTAGTGCACACCAAGTGTTTGGTGAATTGTCCCAAAGAGTGAAAAATTTTTGGAGTGCCGTATTTTGTGTTGTTTGTGTTGTATCAACTTTATTGTAGGTACAAGAATGTCAATCTTAAACCCATTCCGAAGGCCATCTAAGAAAAGGGTTGTAGAGGAGACCGAAAATGTGGAGGAACCAATTTTTACCGGGGAGGAAGGGTTAGATGCCAACCAAACAAAAATCTTTCAAAAACTCGGCCTACACCAAAAACAACCAATCAAAACCACCCGTTTCCTTGCCCCCCACACCCTAAATGCCCTAGGCATGGGCACCCTAACCAGGGCTATGCTTGCTAAGGTGGGCCTAGAAGCATACTTTGATGATGAGTTATGGGATTACACCTACACCTCCTACACCCGAGAGTTCCTTTCTACCTTGACAGAGTGTAATATGGCGGAGGGAAGAGAGAAAAAAATCTGGTTTAGAGTGAATGGAAAGTGGCACACCCTTACCCATACTCAAGTGAGGGAGGTCTTGTCCATTTCCAAAACCCCATCTCCCATTCTCATGCTCGGGCAGAGGAGTGATGCGGCATGGACCGAGATTGTGGGAACAAAGAATGCTAAACATGACAACATGATTTCTTATTGCACCAACCCCGTGGTACAACTCCTCACCCGCTTCATAACCACCATCTTCTATACCATAGGAGAGCCCACTAAGGTCAACTCAAAGATCCGAGCTACCATGTGGACCATGCTCCCGGAGGGGGTAGGAGTGCCCGATTGGGTACAACGTTTTATTGATGCATGCATGGTTCACAAGACCAAAAGTTCGGGAGGGAGTATCAATTGTGGGGGGGCAATCACATTCTTTGTTATACACTTTGAGGGGGACATTGATGAATCCCAAGACATTTTCAAGACTAAAGGTCTTCCCTTGTACAATGATATTGTTCTTGAGGAGTGCAAGATGTTTAAGAAAGTGAGGGAAAACCCCCTTAAAGGGTATTGGTTGGGTCCCGACAAGCAAAAGTACTTGAGGCTTCCAAGGCCTAAAAACTCTCCTTTGCTAAATGGTACCCATGGTAGGAACTTCTATTGTCGTATGGATATATCGGACTTTGGCTCCGATGAGGACGAAGAGGAGGCACCAAATGACCCTCCCGTGGACATGGACACCCCTATGTATGAAGCGGGAGAGGGCTCTCATGACCCGGTTGCTCCTTGGCAACAAAATATGTACGATTATTTCAAAGAGACAAGAGAGGTTTTCACTACCATAAGTGAACGTGTGGAGAATTTTCATTCTTGGCAACAACAACAAACGCCAAGATTGGAGAATCTAGATCAATGGAGAAGTGTGGTTGATGATAGAGGGAAGTTGATAGAGGAGGCCGCAACGAATCAAACGGCCTTGATGAGGGAAATAATTGCTAACCAAGAGGCTAACCGTCGTTGGCAACAACAACTTGACCAAACAATGACGGCCAATGCAAACATGTGGAAAGAGCAAAATGAGTGGAGAGGCCAAATGGACCACCAATTTGGGGTCCAAAATGAAAGATATCAAGAGTATATCCAAGATTCATATTGCGATGCAAGGACCCAAGAGGACACACTTGGGATAGTTAGTGGACTATTTGGCATGTCTCTTAACCCAACAATCCCACCCTCTATCACCCAAGAAGATGTGGACCAAAGCTATGCCCGGGCCACAAGCGAAAGAGAAAGAAGAGAAAGAAGATGGAAGAACCAAAGCACCGATGATCAAGGGGGTGCCTCGGGTTCTCATTTTTGAAGCAAAGTTTGTGACCTCCTCCACATTGAGGATAATGTGGAATGTAAGTGTGGGGGAGGAATATGAATTGTAATATATGTAAACTACTTGTTGTTTAAAAAAAAAAAAAAAAAAAAAAAAAAAAAAAAAAAAATTGAAAATTCTGGCTAGGTGAAAACTCACAAGGGTGGGCACTTAGGCAAGATTGGAAAAGGTGGCCGGGGACGGAATGAAAACCCGAAAGGGCATTTCGGGCAAAATGAAGAATCGAGTTGCAAGCCACCGATGAGAGGAAAGGAAAAAGCTAAGGTGAAAACCCGAAAGGGCACCTTAGGCAAAATGAGGGATTTTCAAACAAAAAAATCGAAAAATTGAAAAATGCAACACCAAAAAGATGGAGGGATAAGAAGGGAGAAATAAGGAGGGTCTTGGAAGGAGGTTAGATTTAGGATTTAATTTCTTTTTGAGTCAAAGAAAATTGTTTCAATTGGTGGTTTTTCATGTTGGCTACTAGGTTGTTGATCGTTGTTGGTGTTTGGCCAACTTAATAGCATGACTTGTATTGCTTGGAGTGATAAGGGTGTGATATAAGGGAATATGAATGATTTGGAGGATTGGTTGGGTCACTTTGCTATTGCCTTGGGATAAGGCAAGAGTGACCACTTCTACTTTGGTGATATAAGAAGGGTGGAGTTGCGTGATGAGTCGGAGTTGGAGTCGTGTCGTGTCTTGTGTGAGAGATGATATAAGGAGGGTGAGTGAGAGAAGAGTTTGTGTCACCTTTGAGTCTATATTTTCCTTTTTATCGGTGGTTGTCAATGAGGAAGTTATAAGAAGGTTGTAGTGAGGGAAGAGTGATCATTCAATCCCACACCCGCTTATGGACTTGTCGAATGCCTTCCTTGAGTTTTAATCGGGGCGAGCAAAAGTCCAAGCGTGGGGGAGTTTGATAGAGTCAAAAAGTGTCGAGTCACTAGGGCCTTTTTAGGCCAAGTATGTTTTAATTAAGGGTCATTTTGTCGGAATAAAGAGTTAATCTTCCCGTCCCGATGATTGTCACAACTAATGCATTTTGATTCATGTGTGGAGCTTCGTATGAGGAGAGAACTCGGAATCCCGAGCACAAACCTCTAGCCACACTAGTAGACAAGCAATCACGCGGAGACGACCTTACATGAACCAGTTGCGGAGCCGACATTCCTTGATAGGAAGCATGAAGGCTAAGTAGTGCAGAACCCGTGTTGAGGAAGTGAAGAAATAATTCGCATTCAGGCATTTTGGCAGACTGCCACCAGCCACAGCAGTCTGCCAACCAGCCGGCAGTCTGCCACGGCAGTCTGCCATTCAGCCGGCAGTCTCCCGATGTGCTGTACTCATGACTTTTGTTTAGCCCGTTGGCTTAAATGGAAGCCAAAATTTCCGTATTACCCTAGAATTTCCTACAACCCTATAAATAGTTCACATTTTGGAGACCTAAATCTCACCTTGTTTAGCAATAATTCAAAAAGGCTTGTGTGTTAAGAAAACTTGCAACTTTAGGAAGAAAATTGTAATCTTTGGGTTTGGATGTTAATCTTTCTTCATTTTGTGGGTTGTAACAAGATTATGGAAGGCTAAATCCTTCTTTGCTTGGTGTAATTCATCCAAAGTCTCCAACTTTGGTATTGTAAGACTCTTTTAATCTCTTTTTATCTATCCATTGATCTTTCCTTATACTTAATGTCTTATGTTGAATGAGTTTATGTTTGGTTTGGCCATCCATGCTTGTTATTTGTTCAACTATTGCAAATTCTAGAGAAATGGTTTAATCTATCTAGGATTGTTTTGAGCAAGCTTGTTGTATGTTGAGTTGGTTTAAAGGATTTATGCAATAAGTAGAAAATTTCATGTCTTTTCTCATTTGTATGGTTTAATCTTGTGAGAATTGATCCTAGCCTCTTTTCTTGGCATAATTCTTAATGCTCATGTTTGATTTGCACTCATGGTTTAATGAATTGTTGATTAAACTTGAAGAATATACATGGATGGTTTAATTTGTGTATGTTAGCATCTTGACTAGAGAGTATTGGGTGGATAATAAGAAGAGAGTTACAAAAGAGTCAAACTTTATCATTGTTGGTTACTAAGGAAGGATTACATCAAGTCCTCTTAAATATTGAATTTTCTTGCACACCAAGTGTTTGTTAAATTGTTTGTTAGACAAGATTGCAACTTTACTTTGTTTTCATGTCACAAATCAATATAACCCCCCCCCCCCCTGTCTATGTTCATCTATTGTTTGTCATTGTTAATAACCATTGTTTGTTTATAGTCTTGTGCTTTGTCCATTTCCATTAGTCTAAATTCAAGTTTTTAGTCTTAATTCTCTTCTCTTAGGTTCGATCCTTACTTCCCTTTACTACTATTCTTAATTGCATAGTGTAGAGTTGAGTTTGGTTTATAAATTGTTAATTTGATAGGTTAATTCTAGTATTTTACGACACCTAGTTTTACCGAGTCAGACACACACATCCCTGATGCATAAACCAAACATACTCCTCAATGCAGCATCCTTCTCCACAGCGCGAACAACATTAAGAGCGTCCGTTTCCACAACAATACTCGTCATTTCCAGCCTCTTCGCCACTTCCATCCCGAATAACATAGCCTTAGCTTCAGCCATCTCTGCAGACCACCGCGCACGACATCGTTTTCTTGCCACCAAAACAACAGCCCCATTCGAATCCCTCCCGACCAAACCCAAGCCCACCTCTGTACCCCCAATGATCCGCCGCATCAGAGTTTAATTTAATCACCCCAGGCTCCGGCGGTACTCACGCATTACTCCCTACCACGGCCCTCACCCTGGTGCTCCCACCAACCAGCCCAGCCACCGCATATCCCTGATAATATGCCACCATCCGCGAAAAAACCATCACGACTACCTCGGGGTTACCCAGGTCATCCTCGAAGATACGCGAGTTTCTAATTGACCAAATAGCCCACAGCAGTGCTAGGAACCTCCCCCAATCCGCCTTATCCAACCTATGCAGCGCCCATATCAGCCATTCCCTGAAAGACGAACAAGGCGCCTCCACCATAATTTCATCAAAACCACTAGCAATCCAGAGACTCCTCATCCAGAGACATTTAAATAAGGCATGGATTTCTATTTCTTTTTCCGTCTCACAGAACTCACACATCGAGCTGCTACAATAGTAACGACGATAAAAATTCAATTTAACCGCAAGCATACCTGTACACGCCCTCCATATGAAATGGGTAAGCTTTGGAGGCACTCTCAGACCCCATACCACCTTCCACAAACCCTCCCCTGTTCCTAGGACAACCTGCTTTTCCACGTTCACCGTCTGTCCCATACCAAGCCAATAACCCGACCGAACAGTATACTCACCACTTCTGGACGGCCACCAATACATCTGGTCATCAGGCATCCTCTTACTCAGCAGGATTTCGAGCACCAAATTGACCTCTTCTTCCGAGAACAGCGAAGTGAGAACATCCTCCCTCTATGAACCCGTGTCAGCATTGATAAGCTCGGCAACACTCATCGACGGGTCCGCTTCAAGATTTGGTAATGGCACACGACCCCCATCTCTCCCCTGGAAGCCATTGATCCTCCCATACTCTAATGTTTTGGCCATTCCCTGTCCTCCATCTTAACCCATCAAGAAGCAGCGACTTCGACCCCCACAGGCTTCGCCATGCATAACTTGGATCGTGACCTCTTCGTGCATCCAGTATCGAGCTATGCTTAAAATACCATGCTTTCTAGACTCGTCCAACCAGTGACTCAGGATTAATGACAAGGCGCCATGCCTGCTTCACTAATAAGGCCTGGTTGAAGACATGTAAGTCTTTAAACCCCATGCCTCTCATCGCTTTAGGTTTACATAACCGTTCCCATCGCCACCAATGAATTTTTCTCTTCCTCTCCGTGGACCCCCACCAGAATCTCGCCATCATCGCATGTAGCTCGTCAATGATCCCATCCGGAATAGCAAAAAGGCTCATCATATACGTCTAAATAGCCTGCACTACAGCTTTTGTAAGGATTTCCTTCCCGGGTTTTGATAACAACCTCTCCTTCCACCCCTGCACCTTTTTCCACACCCGTTCTTTGAGGCAAGCAAAAATGACTTTCTTCGATCTCCCTATAATTGTAGGTAAGCCCAAATATTTCTCATGTCTTTCCACCTCGCGGACGCCCAAGAGCAGCAATCAAATTCTCCCTCACAGACAGTAATACCTTCTTGCTAAAGACCACTTCCGATTTAGAATAGTTAATTTTCTGTCCAGATGCTCTTTCATACTTACTGATAATATCAGCGATTGTCGAGCATTCTCTCATGTTTGCCCTAGCAAAAAGAATACTATCATCCACAAAGAAGAGGTGGGAAATCCTCGGGGCTCCTCGGCAAACCCTCGACCCGTGTAGCTTCCCCTTGTCCACAGTCTCCTTAATTAAATATGAGAAGGCATCCGCACAAATTAGGAACAAATAAGGGGAAACAGGATCCCCCTGGCGGAGTCCTCTACTGTAATACTCCGTATTTATAAGTCTTGGGGTACTCTATCGAGTAGCCCTTACTCTGTCGAGTAAGGGCAAGTTGCGAAATAAAATAGTTTCTGACCTGTTGGGTACTCGATCGAGTAGCTGGGGTACTCGATCGAGTAAGGGGGTACTCGATCGAGTACCTTGGGTACTCGATCGAGTGTCCGGTTTTACGGGGAGTTTTCTCGGGTTTTGTTAATTATGCGATTAAGGTATTTAAACATAATCGTCATTGTTTTAAATCACTTTTGCAAAACCTAAAACCCTGTTTAAGAGAGAAAGCAGCCAGTTCATCTTCCTAATCGCATTCTTAGCAATTCCCGGAGTTCAGACGGTCAGTTCGTGTCGTAGTTCGTATCGTTGAGTTCCTTGCGTCGAGGGTAAGCTTTTAATATAATTTTTATAATGTTTTGTTAAGTTTGGTTAAACCCTAATTTAGGGATTGGGGGTTTTTGTGCGTAGTATGTGATGTATAGCCTATATGTGTTATGTGATAGGAGGAGGATTCGTAGAAGAGGCGTTTTGATACTGTTGTAGATCATGTCCGCTTGTTATGCTTTCGGGTAGGATTTCTACTCGTATTAGTCCCATAATGGGATATTGGTGATGTGCTATATTTAGTTGTTTGATATGATGATTGTATTGTGTTTGTGGTTGTGATTGCTGTTGATGGTTCTCGAGATGCGTTCTCGGCTGAGTGGGGTCACTTGCGGGAGTGACTTCACGCCCTAGTTTCGCCCTTCGTGGAACCCGCCACGGAAGGGGATGTGCACATTAATGGGACAGGGTTATCGCTCGTACGATGAGCGGGGCTTAGGTGGGAACGGCTGCGGTCCCCCATCGGTGGCGGTAGTCCGGTGGACCAAGATTGAGATGATGGGAGTTGGTGGTGTGTGTGTGTGTGTGATTCACCTGTCTTTATCTTATTATTGTTATCTATATTGATTGTGTGATTAGTCTGACCCGGTGTTGTTTTGTAAACCTGCGGTGATCCATTCGGGGATGGTGAGCAGATATTGAGCAGGTATTGAGATGAGTACTGGGATAGCTGGGATGCCACGACAGGATGATAGGAGTCTTCCGCTGTAGCCTTAGTTTATTTACATTTCAGTTAGACAGTCGTTTGAGAATAATGTATTGCGCTTTTAGTTGGTTTCATGGATTGTAACTATTCGTTAAACTATTTATAATAAACGTTGTTTCTGTTTTGTCTATTTGATTATCATACGTCGGGCGACCGAGATGGTGATGTCTTCATACCTGAGTGGTCCTGGTAAGGCACTTGGAGTATGGGGGTGTTACAAATGGTATCAGAGAGACGATCCTGAAACCTGTAACCAACGAACTTAATGAACATAGGGAGTCAATTAAAATGAACCCGGGGTAAAAGTTGTAGGAGCTAGTGCAAAGGCTTGGGAGACGTCCTAAAGTCGCGGGGGTCGCCCTACAACTTTGAACCGGTCACATGGGGGAAGTGTTTGTCGTATGTGTGTTTGGTTAACTTGTTTACAAATGTGATGGATGTGTTGATTGATGGATGTTCGAATTGGAAGTTGAGAGGTGAAAGAAAAGTGATGATATATATATAGAAACTGTTGATGAAATGATAGCATGTTGAATGTTTTACAACGTGGCAAGTAATAGCATGATTGTTATGATATAATATGTGATTTATAAAGTTAGCATGTTAGCATATGACGTAATATGCGGGTAGCTCTTACGAATTTGTGTTACTCGATCGAGTGAGACCGACTCGATCGGGTGGGTTTTGGCGATTTTGAGTCGAATCGAGTTTTGGGGCACTCGATCGAGTAACTAGGGGTACTCGATCAGTAGGGTCACTCGATCGAGTAGCCTAGATACTCGATCGAGTAGGTAAGAGATCGGAAGGTCTGTTTGGGTGCTGGAGTTTGGGTACTCGATCGAGTCACGTGGGGCACTCGATCGAGTAGCACATGTTACTCGATCGAGTGTGTTTGGGAACTCGATCGAGTGGGTTCGGGCATCGTGTTTTCGTGTTTTGAGGTTTAGTACGTGTGTTTATGTTTACCCTTTCTTATATAGCTTCAAGATGCCGCCCAAGAGAACTGCTTTGTACGCGAGAGCTGAGCTTATGACCGTGGATGACATCGTTAAGATGTTAGAGCACCAGGATGCTCTTACTGAGACCCTGAAGAGAGTGAATGAGGACAAGGATAAGAGTAAGGAGAAGGAGGTTGATCATTCTAAAATCAGCCTCTATATTGCGAGGTTTAACCCGAAAGAGTACAAAGGGGTTGGGAACCTAATCTGCTTGATAGTTGGTGAGAGAGATGGAGAACATCTTAGATTTGGTTCATTGTCCTGATGAGATGAGGGTGGAACAGCTGCGTTCTATACGAGGGAGGCGGCAGGCAAGTGGTGGGATTCGGTGAAGGTGAGTGCTAAGGAGATATACACCAACCAAGGCTTACCAGCTATACCTTGGGAGGAGTTTCGTAGGGTTTGTGAGGAAGGAGTTCGACGGAGCATGTGAGGAGTAAGTTGAGGGAAGAGTTTGATAAGTTTAAGATGACCACTGAGATGTCGGTAGCCGAGTACTACAGACAGTTCAATGAGAAGTCCGGTATCCGAGGATATGGGTTTGAGTGAGGAGAACCTGGCATTGAGGTTTGAGAGAGGGTTGACTACCACGATTATGGATAAGTTACCTGTGGGAATCCTTACCGATGTTAAGGAAGCTTATGAGAGGGCTGGAAGAGTTGAGAGGTTGGTGGAGATGGCTCGGAGAGGTCCTGGTGGTGAGAAGAGGAAGTCGAGAGCGAGGGTGGTGGCCAATATAATTACAAGAAAGGCAAACCACAATCGGTCTAAGGGTTTTCTTAAGGTCGGGTTCGATCTTGGGGCTTCCTTTGGGCGTGGCAGTGGGAGTGTGAGTAATGGGTTGGGGAGTGACTGCTTTGGTTGTGGTGGTGTAGGCCACAAGAGACATGAGTGCACGAGTGCACCGGGATCTTTCAGAGACTGCCGCACAGAGCTTCGCGAGCAACAGACCGGCTGGATCATGGCCAAACCGGGAAGTCGAGTTACCGAGTGGAGGCAACCGCAACGGCGGTAATTCTTATCGAAGACACCGACGAACAACAACAACAATCAAGGGTCGGGTGCTAAGCCGACCGCATCGCCCAAGATCTTGTCGGGAGGTGGGCGGAAGACCGATGGCAAGTTGTTCATGATGGAGAAGAAGGCGGTGAGGAAGATGCGCACGTTATCATAGGTACATTCCTTGTTAATGGTATTCCTACGTTTGTTTTGTTTGATTCGGGGCTTCTCGTCGTTTGTGTCTTGAGTCATGTAAAAAACGGTTGGGTTTGAGGGTATATGAGTCTGTTAGTGAGCAAGTTTTCATACCTTCGGGTGCGTCTGTATCGTGTGGGAGGTTGTTTAGAGATGTATCTTTGATAGTTGGGCAAGTCGATTTCCTTGTAGACTTGCTAGAGTTTCCTTTTAACGGTTTTGAGATGATAGTTGGGATGGATTGGTTAGGAAAGTATAAAGCTAAGATATTTGTCATCAAAAGAAAGTGTCCTTACGAGGTCAAAGGGTGTTAGTGTGTCTTATCGTGGGTTTCTAGTCAAACCCAAAGTTAAGTTGATTGAATTGTCACCTTGAAGTCTTATCGAGGAAGGGATGTCCGTTGATCTTGTGCCATGTGAGAGATGACCGGATAGAGAGTCCGACGGTTGATGAGATACCAGTGGTGGGAGAGTTTGCGGATGTTTTTCCAGAGGAGATTCCGGGGTTGCCACCGAAGAGGGAGATAGATTTCACCGTAGAGTTGAAGCCGGGGACGGGGCCAATCTCTAAGGCACCGTACCGTATGGGTCCTAAGGAGATGGAGGAACTTAGGAAGCAGTTGGATGATTTGATAGAGAAGGGATACATTAGACCAAGTGTATCGCCTTGGGAGCACCGATTCTTTTCGTGAAGAAGAAAGATGGAAGTTTGAGGCTATGCATAGATTACAGGGAGCTGAACCGTGTGACGATAAAGAACAAGTATCCTTTGCCAAGGATAGATGACTGTTTGATCGTTGAGCGGCGCAACGGTCTTTTCTAAGATTGATTTGAGGTCGGGGTACCATCGGTGAAGATTAGAGAGGTGGACATACCAAAGACGACTTTCACGTCAAGGTATGGTCATTATGAGTATGTGGTGATGCCGTTTGGGTTGTCAAATGCGCGGCGGTGTTTATGGATTTGATGAATAGAATCTTGACAGTTCTTGGACCGATTTGTGGTGGTGTTTATCGATGACATCTTAGTCTACTCTAAGACTAAGGAGGAGCATGAGGAGCATCCGAGGATCGTGTTGCAGACTTTGAGGGATCATGAGTTGTATGCTAAGTTTTCCAAGTGTGAGTTACGGTTAGAGAAAGTTGCTTTTAAGGGCATGTAATCTCTAAAGATGGGGTAGTTGTGGATCCGGCGAAGATTGAGGCAGTGACAAAGTGGGAAGCAATAGAAGAATGTTGCTGAGGTTAGGAGTTTCTTGGGTTTAGCTGGATACTACAGACGGTTCGTGAAAGATTTCTCCAAGATAGCTAGACCGATGACAGCGTTGATGAGGAAAGAGAACAGGTTTCGTTGGGATGAGAGTTGTGAGACGGCGTTCCAAACATTAAAGGAGCGTTTGATCACAGCTCCTGTCCTCGCATTGCCTGAAGGGAGCGAGAATTTCGAGGTTTATACAGATGCCTCGAAGAATGGGCTGGGATGTGTGTTGATGCAGAATGGTAAAGTGATTGTCTATGCTTCTAGGCAGTTGAAGCCTTATGAGGAGAACTACCCTACTCATGATCTGGAGTTGGGTGCAGTGGTGTTTGCTCTCAAGATTTGGAGACATTATCTTTATGGAGCAATCTTTAAGGTATTTTCTGATCACAAGAGTCTCAAGTACATCTTCACGCAGAAGGAGTTGAACATGAGACAGAGGAGGTGGATGGAGTTGATTGGCGATTATGACATGGAAATTATCTACCATGAAGGGAAGGCCAATGTTGTTGCTGATGCTTTGAGTAGGAAGAGTGTACATTCCTTGTGTACAGCTCTATCTTTGATGAGGCTGAGGGATGAGGTAGCGAGTTTTGGGATACATATGATGCAGAAAGGAGATGCCATGGGTGATATGACAGTACATCTGGAGTTTTATGATGACATTCGGGATAAGCAGGCCTTGGATCCTAAGATAGTTGAGTGGAGAGCTGGAGTAGAGAAAGGGACAGTGTCCCGGTTTTCTATTCATACAGATGGTAGTTTGAGGTTTGATGGTAGGTGGTGTGTTCCTAATGATGAGGAGTTGAAAAAGACGATCATGACAGAGGCGCATTGCACACCATATTCAGTTCATCCAGGTGGAGACAAGCTATACAAGGATTTGAAGAAAACGTTTTGGTGGCCTGGGATGAAGAAAGAGACAGCTGAGTTTGTGTCCCGTTGTTTGACATGCCAGAGAGTTAAAGGGGAACAGAGAAGACCACAAGGTAAGATTCAGTCTTTAGAGGTGCCTGAGTGGAAGTGGGAATCCATTTCCATGGATTTCATTGTGGGTTTGCCTAAGAGTCAACAAGGTAACAACATGATTTGGGTGATAGTGGATCGTCGACCAAGTCGACTCACTTTGTTCCAATGAAAGATACATGGACTAAGGCACAATTGGCTATGGCCTATCGAAAGAACGTGCTTAAGTTACATGGAGTCCCTAAGGACATAGTGTCTGACAGAGATGCGAGGTTTATATCGAGGTTTTGGAAAGAGTTGCAGAAATCGTTGGGAACAACTTTGAAGATGAGTACAGCATTTCATCCTGCGACAGACGACGGCGGACGAGAGAAAAATCAAGACACTTGAGGATATGTTGCGAGCTTGTGTGATGGATTTTGGTGGTAGCGGGGAGCAGAGGTTGGACTTGATAGAGTTTTCTTACAACAACAGCTATCACACCGGTATTGGTATGGCACCGTTTGAGGCTTTGTATGGGAGGAGATGTAGGAGTCCAATCTGTTGGGATGACGATCTTTGAGGCGATGGTTTTAGGACCAGAGATGGTGCATGAGATGGTGGAGCAGATTAAGATGATCAGGGAACGGATGAGAGCGACCCGGGATCGACAAAAGAGTTATGCAGATCTTCATCGTCGGGACATAGAGTTTCAAGTTGGGACAAGGTTCTTCGAAAGTGTCTCCGATGCGTGGAGTTATGAGGTTTGGGAAGAAAGGCAAGCTAAGTCAGAAGTTTATAGGGCCTTATGAGATCTTAGAGCGAGTAGGGGAAGTTGCTTATCGTCTGGCTTTACCAGCTGCGTTAGAGAGAGTGCATAATGTGTTTCATGTATCGCAGCTGCGGAAGTATGTGAGTGACCCGTCACATGTGTTAGAGGCAGAGAGCTTAGAGCTAGATGAGTCCTTATCATATCTTGAGGTGCCTAAGCAGATTCTAGACCGAAAGGTTAGAAAGACCAGGAGTGGTGAGACAGTTTTGCTTAAGATCCTTTGGTCTAACCACGAGACCGAGGAAGCTACATGAGAGGCAGAGGATATCATGAAAGAGCGTTACCCTTTCCTCTTTGATCAGGTATGTATGGTTACGAGGACGTAACCTTGTTTCTTTTAGGGGGGTAGGAGATGATCGCGAGCAGTTTTTAAGAGTTTTGTACACCTTTTATATGTTGTGTCGGGATGTTTGTCGGGATAAGTTGGGTTAGTATCATGTTTTCTGTTCGGTTGCTGAGTCGGGAATGTTAGGGGAGTACCTTTGTTTGGTAGTGGTTTGAACTTCGGGGACGAAGTTCCTTTTAAGGAGGGAAGACTGTAATACTCCGTATTTATAAGTCTTGGGGTACTCTGTCGAGTAAGGGCAAGTTGCGAAATAAAATAGTTTCTGACCTGTTGGGTACTCGATCGAGTAGCTGGGGTACTCGATCGAGTAAGGGGGTACTCCATCGAGTACCTTGGGTACTCGATCGAGTGTCCGGTTTTACGGGGAGTTTTCTCGGGTTTTGTTAATTATGCGATTAAGGTATTTAAACATAATCGTCATTATTTTAAATCACTTTTGCAAAACCTAAAACCCTGTTTAAGAGAGAAAGCAGCCAGTTCATCTTCCTAATCGCATTCTTAGCAATTCCCGGAGTTCAGACGGTCAGTTCGTGTCGTAGTTCGTATCGTTGAGTTCCCTGCGTCGAGGGTAAGCTTTTAATATAATTTTTATAATGTTTTGTTAAGTTTGGTTAAACCCTAATTTAGGGATTGGGGGTTTTTGTGCATAGTATGTGATGTATAGCCTATATGTGTTATGTGATAGGAGGAGGATTCGTAGAAGAGGCGTTTTGATACAGCTGTAGATACCGTCTGCTTGTTGTGCTTTCCAGGTAGGATTTCCTACTCAGTATTAGTCCCATAATGGGATATTGGTGATGTGCTGTAGTTAGTTGTTTGATATGATGATTGTATTGTGTTTGTGGTTGTGATTCTTTGTTGATGGTTCTCGAGATGCGTTCTCGGTGAGTGGGGTCACTTGCGGGGAGTGACTTCACGCCCTAGTTTCGCCCTTCGTGGAACCCGCCACGGAAGGGGATGTGCACATTAATGGGACAGGGTTATCGCTCGTACGATGAGCGGGGCTTAGGTGGGAACGGCTGCGGTCCCCCACCTGGCGGGGCGGTCCAGTGGACAGTCAGTATTGAGATGATGGGAGTTGGTGGTGTGTGTGTGTGTGTGTGTGTGTGTGTGTGACAGTTGTTTGTCTGTTTATCTTATTATTGTTATCTATATTGATTGTGTGATTAGTCCGACCCGGTGTTGTTTTGTAAACTGCGGTGATCCATTCGGGGATGGTGAGCGAGATATTGAGCGAGTATTGAGATGAGTATCTTGGGATAGTGGGATGCCACGACAGGATGATAGGAGTCTTCATTTGTAGCCTTAGTTTATTTACATTTCAGTTAGACAGTCGTTTGAGAATAATGTATTGCGCTTTTAGTTGGTTTCATGGATTGTAACTATTCGTTAAACTATTTATAATAAACGTTGTTTCTGTTTTGTCTATTTGATTATCATACGTCGGGCGACCGAGATGGTGATGTCTTCATACCTGAGTGGTCCTGGTAAGGCACTTGGAGTATGGGGGTGTTACATCTACTCGGTCTCACCACCCCGGACGCCTTACCGTTAATAAGAAAGGAATGTGCGACCGTGGTGACACAAGACATGACCCTATTCCTCCAAGCTGCTGAGAACCTCATCCGCTTCATTACCTCATCAAGAAAAACCCATTCCACTCTATCATATGCTTTGCTCATATCAAGTTTTAGCGCAATGCTCCCATTTGTCCCCTCCCACCCCGCTTCATCGCGTGGAATATTTCAAACGCAACAAGGGCATTATCCGTGATAAGTGTCCCGGGAGTAAATGCGCTTTGATTTTCCGAAATAACCCCATCCAATAAAGGTTTAAGACGATTTGCCAGTCTCTTAGAAATGAGTTTTTACAACTTGTATTGTACAACAGTTGTTTATTTTATCTAGATACCGTACAAAACATGAAATACTAAAAAGCTGTATTAGATAGAGATACGGAGTACTAAATACGAAGTATTTCTGTTTAGTTAAACTCAATTCAGTTCAAATCCCCCATTACATAGCCTAAATATCACATATGTTATAGCTAACGCATAGCGTAACCGTCTCATAGAAAACATTTTTGGGGAAGGAAAACGATTTATCAAACATCATTCACTCGGTATTTGGTAACATGGTCATCGATTGTAACCTAACCAGCACTTGACGGATAGTGTCCCTCTCACAAAATGAGAGTGGATAGTGCAAGTGGGTGGGAAATAGATACCCCCACTTGCCCTTCCACTTGCATTTTGTGAGAGGCCACTATCCATCTACAGCTTTAGACGGATAGCGTCCGTCTACAATGAGACGGATTGACGAACCAGAGGGTTTGAACCTATCAATATCCATCTCATTATGGCCTCATTTACCCCTCCCTAAAAATATATTAAAAGGAACAATATTATTAAGAAGTGATGCATTGAAATAAGCTAGTGCTTACGCTGATGAATGTGTAATTACAGTTTCCTTCCTAACTAAAGAAAGAGAATGCAGAAGTCACATATGTACTACAAACTGCAAATACTATTTACAATGTCGATCGTTGCGCATCGATGGACCGAGGAAGGAGCTTCAGCTCCAAACCTCTTTCATCCAGGCAGATTGACCCTTCAAAGTACATGATGTTACACTTTAACAAGAAGGTGCTCGCTCAAGAATATGACTTCACGAGCCCCAAATGGTAGAGGAATTTCTCCGACCTTGATTTGAACAGAGTACCCAGTGAAAACCCCGCACTTTCTTGAGGCGGCGATTTTGAGTAGTCGTCTTGTTTTACATGGAGAATCGTCTTCCCGATCTCATTTCTCACTGCTTCGATCGTTTCACTTTTTACGGGATACCCTGAGGAATCGATCACATAGAATACATTTACAGCTTGGGATCCCCGGGTAGCAACCTCAGCTCGAGTCACCGACAGGCCATTCTCTCTGAAAATTCTAGTCACGTCTGAGAGCAGCCCAATCCTATCCTCGCTACATAACTCCAATCTTATCCCCTATACCAGCATCACTCAGTTTAAAGGGGCATAAACAAGAAAATATAACAAATTTAAAACAATGGATGTCACAAAGTTTACCTCGGAAGTTCGCCTTTTAATAGCTGCCTCTAGGCAATGAATTAGTCGTTGTCTCTCTGCTTCTGAGCTAATGGGGCATCCATCTATGTGTCTAATAAAGTACTCCTGTTGAAAGAAAGATTTTGATCAACTACCATACAAAGTTTTGACAAGTATACTCAACTCAAAACCACATAATAGGATTTGTACTAAAGTGAGGTAGGTTACACACGAAAATTTGTGTGGAACAGTATCGCACAAAAGTTTTGCTCAAGATTACTCCGTCTCAGAATACAACACAGTACCAATAGTATTGGTATTAAAAAGTAATGTAAAATAATGCATATTGAAGGTAAGTGAGCCTTAAAACACAGTAAATTATAAAGAGCGAAAGCAATCGGACAGTTGAGCAGCAATTTTTGTGATAATGAAGAATTTACTAGGGACAAAATTGTCTAATTGTTATCAAAACCGGAAGAGAAAAATGACCATTATTCTGAGAAGGGAAAAAAAAGTGTGAACTTGAGACGGGAAATAATTTATAAGTGATGACGTGAAAGAGAATGAGCATTGAAGCCTACCTGATAAGCCTCAGGTCCTTCAGCTATGACTGTAGCATGATAAACCACGTACTGCATATCTGTCAATGTGCAAACAGCATCAAATAAGAGCTTAGGCCTATCTGCACATCTCAGGTTCACAGCTGTATACCCTTTCTCCGAGCAATTTTCCACTGTCACCAGATGTTTTCGCGGTTGGTAAGCTGAACTATCATTGCAATTAGGGTTCGTGACATCATAATCTCTATCAGCATACATTATCTGATGTAACCTCCTCTCAGTATGTGTACCCCCAACAGAAACTGCAGTATTAGCACTCCTTTTGTCCCGATCCCCCATTAGCACTGACAGCAAAAGATGTTCGATATGAGCAAGGCGAGCAGGATCGTCAATTGAGAACCCTGTGGCTTCATCTGTGATATAAACAACTGATGCCATTCGAGAATTGTGGGTCCACACCTCAGATGCCACCACATTACACTTGTGGTCTGCAAGGACTGCAAAGATCTCTGAGAGCAAACCGGGACGATCCCTTCCAACCAGTTCTATAGTTGTGTGTTCCACAGCAGACTGGACTCCTACTGATCTCTTGGACCGGAAGCTGCATGTTCTTGGGCCTAGTGACTACAAACAAGTAACAACACTGTTAGTTTTTCATATTTTAATATTTTCAAACTTGATATTTATTTTCCGGAAAGTATGCTGCATGACTACATAAATCCAACCCCCTATAAGCAGGAGTCACTATGGTAATATTACAGCATACACAAGCCTGAATTTAAGCGCATACTCCCTCTGTCCCGGTCATTTGTTGTCATATTCCATTTTTTGGTGTGTCAGTCAATTGTTATCCTTTCTATTTTAAAAATGAACTTGATGAGCAATTTGATCATTCACACTCCTCATTCCTTGGTCTTTGTGCCAAAACCAAAGGACAACAATTGACCGGGACGGAGGGAGTAGTTTGTTTGAAACTATTGCCTTATGCTTCACCAAGCTACACCAAGAATAAGACTTCACTAGTTAACTTTATGCTAATTAGAAGAAATCTTCCAAGACTAAGCAAATTGTATCCAACAAAGTCCAAGCGCTCACATGCAACCCTCTAAGAATAATTAATTATCTTGACTGGTAAACCAAATTAACCACTCAATTAAGAAAGGAATGGCTCCACCACTGCACTAACTATTAATTTTTCAAAACAAGACTTTGCTACATGCATCATGGAAATGCAAGTACATAACAATTACTTCTTAGAAGCAAACTCCAAAACGGATCGTTAACCCAACATTTAAACTAATGTTACACTAAGGAATTGAAAACTGTCAAATGAAGAGTTCACTTTCAATGTGAAATACTGAAATCCTCACTCTCCGTCCCATTCGCGAATTCATATATGCTTATAGAATTTTCTTACCTAAGCAAGTCCAAATCAATTGTTTACTTTTACATTTTTTCAAAAAGAACTTTTTACAACCAAGTCCATCATGAATCTTAACAATCTCTTCTTTTTTTCATTTTCATGTTTTCCCCCAAAAGGATACAATTTTATATGAGACGGACTCAGAATTAATTGTACGCCATTTGTCACAGACTCCCCATGAATAGTCTACCTTTACTCCATGAATAGTCTACCTTTACTTTGTCAGCAGAAAATAAAACAAATATAAACTATTGACACTACTGCTACTTTTGTCTTATTCATCTCACATAGGCATATTTGACCCGTCTCAACCTTAAGACGGATATAGGCCCTGTTTTTTCTGGCTTTTTAGAACTGGACTGAACTGAGTTGAACTGAATGGGGCTGAACTGAATAAAGCAGAACTGAACTAAGCTGATTTGGAGCTGAATTGAACTGAATTACTATTACTAGTAGTAGTAGTAGTAGTATTAGTATTAGAAGAACATTACTAATAATAATAATAATATTAATACTAGTAATTATACTAATTTGAGTGATTAACTAGGTAGCCACCATGAACCACGGTTCACCATCAATCTAATTAGGTGAAATAATGGAGCACCGATTTGCTAGATTGTTGTTCAAAATCTAGCCGTGTATCATCCTAATTTGACTGATTAGGTAGCCACCACGAACCACCAACAATCCTAATTTAATTAACTAGATAAATAAAAATCGACAGACCCTAATTTCACCTTTAACAAATAAATAAAATTTGATTAATTAATTAAACGAAAAATTCACGTGGTACCCTCGAACTTTGCCAATTTGCACGTGGTACCCAACTTTTTAAGTTTGTGCACATGATATCCTTGAGATTTGATTTTCAAGCACAACGTGCCTTTTTTATCATTCTTAAAATTTTTAATTGATCATAAATCTTAGACCAGAAATCGAAATTGACTAGTTTTTTTTTTTCAAATTGATTACCTCTTCGGAATCTATAGATTGATAAAACGAAAAGGGTCATTCGGAAATTTAAGATCGAAGATATGGTTGATTTGAGATTTTCGTTAAAAAAAAAACTTTAAAATGTCAGTCGACAATTTTTTTCGTCATATCGTAGATTATGACGATATAATCGTTTTAGGAAAAAATTTGGCTGATTCTTAATTACGGTCTAGGAGTTATGCGCAATTGAGTTTTTTAAGCGACAAAAAGGACATGTTGCGCATGAAAATCAAACATGGAGGGTTACAAAAACTTAAAAAGTTGGGTACCACGTGAAAAATGGCAAAGTTCGAGGGCACCACGTGAATTTTCCGTTAATTAAAACTCAACAAATAATATTAATAATTGATAAACAAGTAAATTAATTTATTATATGGTAAATTAGAATCCATCTTGTAAGTTTTAAGTCATTTGAGCAATTAAATTAAGTTTTAGGGAAAAATATTGATTTAAGAGTTCATTTGGTTCACGTGAAAAGGGTACAAAATAGAACGTTTATGAAAAAGTGTATGTGAAAGAGTAAAGTTCGTATATGAAAAAACATCTAGGTAACAATAACAATAACAATAATTAACAATAAACAATAAACAATAAACAATAAACAATAAATAATAATAATAATAATAATAATAATAATAATAATAATAATAATAATAATAATAATAATTAATAAATAATATGAATAATATTAATAAGGGATATTCTACATGGTACCCTTTAACTTTTTGACTTTCTACGTGGTACCCCTACACTTTTTAAAACATATATGGTACCTCTAATTGTTGTCATTATCACTAAGTGTACCCCTAAACTTTATTTTCCGTCAATTAAACTCAGTTTTAGGCGTTAAGTGATTACTTGGATGCGTAACCAAGCTTGTCATTTATCATCCTATGACATAAGGACTCTATTAGGCTCAATATCTATCTTTGGACGTGATAATTTGGCGTGGGATCAATAAACTTTCCGTCTAAATTTTTTTAGCCCCTATATATCAATAAATATTAGGATCGAGATGGATATTGAGCCTAATAGAGTTCATATGTCATGGGATAATAAATGACAAGCTTGGTTACGCGCCCAAGTCATCACTTAACGCCTAAAACTGAGTTTAATTGACGGAAAATAAAGTTTAGGGGTGCACTTAGTGATAATGACAACAATTAGGGGTACCATGTATGTTTTAAAAAATGTAGGGGTACCACGTAGAAAGTCGAAAAGTTGAGGGGTACCATGTAGAATATCCCTATTAATAAAAACTATTAAGTTTAAGATTTGCATTGAAATGGGCTGAATTTAGTGGAGCTGAGCTGAGCAAAATAAGCTAGAAAGAACAAGGCCATACTCGTCTTAAATGAAAATTTGCATTAATACAAAGTAATTTAATATCACCCTAAATAATAAAGGCAGTTTGTCAACAACAACAAAAAGTTTCAAAAAGAGGCACATATTTCAAAAGCTTTAAGTAAACCTGTTGAATTCTTTCTGCAACATCATCTTCAGAAAGCTTGTTTCCATTTTGATCCGTGACATGAAACACTACAAAACAATAAGTCAATAACTAGATAAAATCAATCATCAATTCAATACATATATATAAAGCAGAAACTTTTCGAGAGATATTAGAGAGTCCAACTTTTTTAGAATTATTAACAAGAGTAGATTTTTATACAAATTTAATATAATTATCCTAATAAAAGTAGATTTCTTAATATTTTAATAAAATTATCCTAATATAAGTAGATTAATTATTTTAATAATATTATTCTAATATAAGTAGGTGATACTCAAAATACACAATGTAACTAATTATATGGTATATTAATAACATAAAAATTATTATTCATATAATATATCTTCAATTTCATTAGTCAAACTAACTGAAACTTAAAAAGGTAGTTAAAAGGTAACTGAAAATTAAGAACTAATAATTTAATTGATTAAGTAAGAAATGTTTGGCAAACTAAACGAAGGGTAGCTGTTTTTTTGGTAAAATGATATAAAGGGACATAATAAGTTCTCTATATTTAATATTATAAATTGAAGGAATAAAAAAACAGGTAACTTATTTCTCACATGCTACTCTTATTTTGATAAATAATTTATCTATCAAATACTTACAAAAAAAATTAAGATAAATAAAAATTATTGTTAGCTCTACAATAAGAAAAAGAATAGATCAAAAAGGAAAATCTATCATAAGTGTCCAACTATATTGCATTTGTCTTGGATGTAGTGAATATAAATACTCCCTTCTATTCTCTAACATCTTCCACGTTTCCTAAAACGGCAAATTTACAAAGATCTTCCACTTTCCTTATTTATCTATCTTTTGTAGTTATAATATCTGATGGCCCCACATTCTCTCTCTTATTTTCATTTACATCCACATATCATCTTTCCACTAAATTCTATCCAAAAACAATTGTGGAAGAACATAGAAAATAGGAGGGAGTAAAGTTTTAGGTTTTAGGCTCAAACTGAATTTTAAATCGTGCCAACCATGGGTGTTATATAAGGGTAAAAATAATATCAGAATTATTTGAGAAAACTATAGAATAGACGAGTATATGACATTTAAATGGAACGAAACTATTTTAAGATCTCCTGAAGTTGAAGCGGTTATGGTTTTGAAAATTTTTACCTGCAACAAGTAGGAGCGTGTAATTTTTCTATTAAATACGGGTATGAGAAGACCTACATCCGTCATGTCTTATCCCCCGTGATGCGGGAGCATTGGAAGATAGCGAAAATGAAGTGCTCATTAGTCGAAATGTAACTCAAATTACAGAAGGTTTCAAAATGAGTTCGAATTATGTGACGATGTTGAAATGGGAGAGCAATGAAGGTGGCAGAGTTGGGAACACGCTTCCCTAGTCCGTGTAGGAGCACGGAATTCCAGCCGTGTAAGGAGACACGATTTCCTAAATCGTGTTGGATTAACTATTAGTTTATTTTACTGTTTTCGAATAAAATTAGAAAACTCTATATTTCCTAATCCTAGTTTTATTTAGCTTCTACAAATCTGATTTTTAATAATTAATTATTTAATAAGTTTCTTAGTTAGTTTAGGAAAGAGTTAGATAGCTTGGAAGACAAGTTAAGGAACTAGGGTCAGATTTCAGACGTCAAGTAGGACTATAAATAAGGACCGATTATGGCCTTATTTTTCAGAATATTTTAAGTAATACAATAAAGTTTACAGTTCGTAAAACTTGTGTCAATCTTGCGAGATTAGATTAGGACTCTTCCTTGCGAGGCTGAGTTATAGCAAATCGAGCTATAACCTTGCGAGGTTAGAACAAAATTCGCTAATCTATCCTGTTCTTTGTTACAATTCACACGATATTAATCCTATTACAACAGCAACCTCCCGTTGCATCACGTTGCATCATAAATCACAAACACAAATTCCGTTGCAAGTTTACTAATTTCAAACTCGTTCATTCTAAACGACCTAATTCTACATCAAGTGGTTACTACAGCAAGGTTTTCGATTTATTCTCTAATAGAATAAATCAGTCTTGGGAAGTCATGGCCATAGGAGATGAAGCCGGAAACGACGACAATACAGCAAAACCATGGAAGGACGATATGGATGCGGTGAGAGCAGAGATCGGCCAAATCTCGTATATTGTGAAGAACATAGCCACCGTTTTGAATAAGCAAAAGAAGAAGCAGAACGAGACTGATTTGGACAGCGAAGCTGAATCTGAGGAAGAAGAACGGCCAAAGGAGAAAAAGAAAAACAAGAATGATGATGACAGAGGCCTTAAACTCGACATACCCGAGTTTAATGGAGATCTAGATGCTGAAAAGTTTCTGGATTGGATTCGTCAAGCAGAGATGATTTTTGAATACAAAGACTACCATGCTAAGTAGCACCAAAACGGACACGGACACGGACACGGACACGGACACGTGATACGGCATCCCATGAAATTTAGGACAGGGACACGTTATTTAAATTTAATAAAAAAACATATTTTACGGTTACAAATAACGTATGATTTTATTTTTGTAATGTATTTGATTCTAAATTTAATGTATTTGATACTAAATTAGGTAACTTAAGGTAAAATTCGACTTTAACTATACTTATTCTCATTTATCACCCAAACCAATCTTCTAATCAATCTCTTTTGACAATTTGTTCGCCGTCTAAACTATAACATTTTTAGGCGTGTGTCCGACGAGTGTCGGGTGTCTGGGTGTCCGACACGGTGTCGGATACGGGACGGCTAGTTAGGAGGAGTGTCCGTGCTACCTAGCTACCATGAGCATAAGCAATTTAAGGTTGCTACATTAAAATTAATCAAGTACGCGTCTTTATGATACGAAAATTTGAAGAAGCAACGCAAGAAAGACAGAAAACCTAAGATTGAAACTTGGGAAAAATTAAAGAAGCATCTTATGAAGAGGTTTCTTCCTAGAGACTACGAGCACGATAATTACTTAAAGCTAACATTTTAACGCAGGAAGGCTTGAGTGTTGCTGATTATGTGAAAGAATTCGAGAAGTTAGCATTGCTTGCGATTTGGAAGAGAAGGAAGAATTGAGAATCGCGCGTTTTATTCGTGGCCTCAATTCGAGCCTAGCATAACGGGTGGAAATCCAGAATTATGATGGATTTAACGATGTTTGCAGGCTCTTAAATTCGAGAAGCAAGATAAGGGCAAGAAATCCTATGCTCGTGATTATTCGAGGAATTCGAGCACTTACTCGAAACCAGCAGCTACCACGACCAGTAGCAAGGATATACGAAAGGAGGATCCAAAGGATAAGGGCAAGGGTACAATGGTTGAAACAAAGGATGCGAGATGGCGACGATGTTTCAAGTGCCAAGGATATAGGCACATTGCCAATGAATGTTCGTAAAAGCGAGCTCTGACGATTCAAGAATTGGTTGACTTAGTTCCGAACTTTGTGCTTCTCCAAATCTGATTTGCAAAAGGAAGAGAGTGGCGATGAAGAGATACATGTTGTTGAACCCTACAGCGACGAGGAGAAGGAGGTGTTGTGATGTGTTCATTTTATATATACTTTTACCTCTCATTTTAGCTCGGTTTTGATTGCATATCATACTTTAATTAGTATATTTGTGAGCTAATCTTGTGTTCTAGGTGTATTGTTTGTATTTGTTACATTTTGTAGGAATCTAAGCATTTAGAGACTTTTTCCTATTAGAGACTTTTTCCTATTACATTAGCAAGCATAAAGTTCACTAAGCTAAGTATGAAAGCTAAATGGACCAAGGAAGAAATTACAAGGCCAAGCATGAAAAAATGTGAAATGTAAAATGCTAATTAAATCATAAAATGAAGCCCACATTACAAGTCTACAAAATTCTACATAAGATGCTCAACTTCGAATGCTCTTAGGATTCTCATGGGATGCTAATTGTGTGATTAACCGGAGGCTTAAAGATGAGATTAATGGCTCACATTGGATCCCCTTGGCAATTACTCAAGAATTGAAGGAAAATTAAGAGTTGCTTAGGATGTCATTTTGGATTCCTTTGCAAATTTTACTCCCTTATTCTTATATAAAGGGTGTTGATCAATACACTTCTTACACACCTTTACACACCATTTTTCTTAGTATTTTCTACACTACTTTCATGTTTTTAGTTTAGTTCTTAGTTTAGTTTAGACTAGATTTACTATGAACGTTTTCCTTTAAGCATTTCAATTTATATTACAATTTCCATTTAAGTTATATTCAAGTTATTTATATTTGCATTGTTTTTCAATTCCATTTCCATTTCCATTTCAAGGTAATTCTATTCTTATTTTCATTATGTTTATCATTTCAATTGTCATTAGTTTAGTTTACATTTACATTATGCTAGAGTAGTCTACCTTGTCTAGGGAATGAAGAGAGCCATGCATAAAAAGTATTTGTAACATGATAAATTAGGATGTTGTAGTAATCACATAATTGTTTCTATCACATGTTTGTATCGTCACGTTTAACCTTTGTTAAAGGCCTTATTCAATGATTAAGTTTGTTAGGTCGTTCTATAAGTCGAGAGGCGCGGAATCGGATTAGACTAAGCATGTGTAGTAGGACGACCTAGTCATAAACGATGTGATGTAATCCCGATGAATGCTTGTCATATTTTACTGGGTAGGCCGTGGCAATATGATCGAAAGGTAGAACATGATGGTAGGAGCAATGTTTATATCGTGACTAAAGAAAAAGCTAAATATCATCTTAAACCATTGTCACCAAGTAAACATAAGAAGCCTGTTGCAAAAGAGAGTTTTTAGAAGCAAGTGAAGTAGAGGAGGTCCTTGCTCAAGGAAAACGAGCTTATGTGCCGGTTGTCCGAGACTTGGAGTCCATTGGTGAGAGTAACCGCCAAGGAGTGCAGGGGTTACTTGATGAGTTCATGGACGTGTTTCCCGAGGAGTTACCATATAGGTTACTTCCCTTGCGGGGAATTGAGCATCACATTGACTTAATTCCCGGAGCTGCATTGCCTAATAATCCAGCTTATCGGTGTAATCCCGAGGAGGCTAAAGAATTACAAAGGCAAGTACAGGAACTAATTGATCAAGGGTACGTACAAGAGAGTTAGAGAGTTTGAGTCCGTGTGCAGTACCAGCGTTATTAGTGCCGAAAAAGGAGGGAACTTGGCGAATGTGTATTCACAGTAGAGCGGTGAACAACATTATAATCAAATACCGCTTTCCTATGCAAGACTTGACGATATGTTAGACGAACTTTCTGGTTCGTGTGTTTTCTCTAAACTTGATTTACGGAGTGGTTATCATCAGACGAGGATTCGAGAGGGAGATGAGTGGAAGACCGCTTTTAAAACGAAATAAGGGTTATATGAATGGCTCATGATGCCATTTGGTCTATGTAACACTCCTAGCTCGTTTATGAGGCTTATGAATGAAGTGTTAAGGCCTTTCCTTAACAAGTTTGTGGTTGTATATCTCGATGATATTCTGATTTATAGCAAGACTGAAGAAGAGCACAAACAACATTTAAGATCAGTGTTTGAAGTTATGCGAAAACAGAAGCTATTTGGCAAGCTTGAGAAGTGCACGTTTATGGTACCGATATTGACATATAACATCTCATGGTTAGTTATAAGTTTGTTATAACAACCATAGAGTTAGTTATACTAAACTAGAGTTAGTTAGGTTAGCCTAGGTTGGTAATCTAGCTACTATAAATACTTGAGGTTGTATCATCATAAACATAAGTTTCATTTAATCAAATTGACATAAACATTCATTTACATAATTCTCTCATATTTTACCATCAATACACGATTATTGATGGTTCACATGGTATCAGGTTCTTGAATCATCAAGAATTCATACGCTTCCGCTTCAAATCTTCATACATTGCTATTCACATCTTCATCCTTTTCTTATACATCTTCATCTTCTTCCTACACTTTTTCTTTTTCAATCTTAATCTTCACATACCATTCAATATCTTACAAAAATGCCTGATCGTTCAACAACTTCTGATTCATATGAGTTCTATGACGATCCCTTATATCTTTCTTCTTCTGATCAGCCTACTTCTTTGCTTAATCCTGTGTTGTTCGATGGAACTGACTTTCACAGCTGGAAGCAGGATGTTTTAATGGCCTTGGCTGCGAAGAATAAAGAAGGGTTTGTTAATGGTGTTCTGGTTAAGCCTCCTGCTACAAACAAGAAGTACCACCAGTTCATCAGATGTGATTTAATGGTGATCAAGTGGATTCTGAACTCCATGGATAAATCCATCAGAGAAACCTTGAAATATATAAGGACAACTAAAGATTTATGGGACGAGATCATTGAAAGGTATGGTCAATCCAATTTCATTTAGATTTATCAGTTAAATCAAGATCTTAACTCCATTACCTAGTCCAATTCTTCCCTTGTTGAGTACTATAGCAAAGTTAAGAACATTTGGGAAACCTTGGATAGTTTAGACCCTGTGCTTGATTGTACCTATGGCAAATTGGCTACTTGTACCTGTACTTTGATGAAGAGAATTCATGCTCGTGACCAACAAAACAAGTTGATCAAGTTCTTGATGGGATTGAACTCTAGCTATGACACTGTTCGCACTCAGATATTGTCCATGGATTCTTTGCCTACTGTTAGTAAAGTTCTTGGACTTCTTTAGAAAGTAGAGAAGCATAAGCAGTTAACTGACATTGTTGAACATGTTACTGATGTCACTGCTTATGCAAGTATAGACCTACTGATGCTGTGAATCAGACTGCTGGTGCACAAAATACTTCTGTTTCTACTGGAAAATATTGTGGTCATTGCAAGATGCATAATCATAATTTGGAAGAGTGCTTCATGGTTAATCCTTGTCCATCTTGTGGTAAGGTTGGACATAGAGCTGGGCCGGCCTAAAAAAGCCCAAAATATTTTGGGGCCGGGTTTGGGCTAAGCGTTTGGTCCAAATTTTGGCCCGGCCCATATTTATTAATAATGAATATTTTTCCTAATAAAACATATTAAAGTAGCGCTCAAGTATATTTTTTTAGATTTATAAAACAAAGTATACATAACATAAATCATATCTAAGAATGCATGATTAAGCATTCTAAAGTGGCGATTTTTGTCATTATTTTATTTTAGAGAGCAATTCATATGCATTTCATCATATTTTGTGCAATTTTATACACTATGTATGTTTTAAAAGTTGTAACTGAAGGTATTACGCTAATTATTTCCTAGGATAAGTCGTAAATTTTAGGGCCTGAAAAAACCCATTTAGGCCCAAAAGCCCGTATTAGCCCATAAGGGCCGGGTTTGGGCTTGCTAAAAAAGCCCACGCATCTGGCCCGACCTAGCCCGGCCCACACAAATGGACCGCTTTTGTTAGAAAGGCCCAGCCCAAGCCCGCATTGGCCCGGCCCATGATCACCTCTAGTTGGACATTCAGCAAACAAATGTTTTCTTATTGTTGGATTTCCAAACAAAAACAACAAGGGAAAGGGCAAGGTGACATACAACAAAAATGCAAAGGTTGGTTTCAAGAAGACTGCTAATAGTGCTGATGTCTTGAGTGAGTCACCTCTGGATGAAGACCATGGGACTGTCAGTCTGTCACTGGCTTCTTTTGATTCCTCAATGATTGATGGATTGGTCACCTCTGTCATTAATCAGGTGTTAAAAAGGATTTCTGATGGCAACCAAAGTCTTTCCTCTTCCACCCAATACTGATTGGTTTGCCTGATGGTTCTAGTAAAGCTGTGAAAATTTCTGGTGATGTTATTCTGACACCAGATATAACTATGTCCAATGTGCTTTACCTTCCTGATTTCAAACAAAATCATCTATCTGTTAGTAAACTTATAGATAACAATACTTTGTCTGATGTTTTCTTGTCCGCCCATTGTTTGTTTCAGGACATTTCCAGTAAGAAATGTATAGCAACAGGACAGCGGATAGGAGATCTCTATAGAATTCAAGATGATAACACAAAGTTGTTAGTTGATAATATTGCTGCTGTTGTTTTTAATTTGCTGTCTAAGACCAGTTTTCAGTCTAGTGTAGGAACTTGTAATTCAGCACTTAATGATGTATCTTTGTATCATTCTAGGCTTGGACACATTTCTTTAGATAAGTTGAAAGCTGTAAATAAGAATATTGTTGTTAAGACTGCAAATTTTCATTGTGAAACCTCTATACTTGCTAAGCATCACCCGTTGCCATTTCCTAAAAGCAATTCCAGGGCATTACATAATTTTGAGCTTTTGCATATGGATGTTTGGGGTCCATATTGCTAAATCATTCTTAACTATCTTGGATGATCATTCTAGAAATACCTGGACTGTTTTGTTTCAGACCAAAAACCAAGTTCCTAATTTAGTTAGAGACTTTTTTGCATATATTGAGAAACAATTTCAAGCTAATGTCAAGGTTGTTAGGAGTGATAATGGCTCAGAATTTTTACATCATGCTTGTGGTAGTTTGTTTAGAAGTAAAGGGATATTGCATCAAACCAGCATTGTTGGCAGGCCACAGCAAAATGGCCGAGTTGAAAGAAAACATAGGCATATGCTTGATACTGCTAGATCTCTTAGGTTACATGCTTCTTTACCTGTAAGATTTTGGGGTGATTGTTTGCTTACTGCAACTGATCTGATTAATTTAATGCCCACACCTATTCTTGCTTGGAAAACACCATTTGAGGTGCTATTTGGTAAAGTTCTTGATTATTCTATATTGAGAGTTTTTGGTTGTTCTTGCTACTCTTCTATGCCACCCACTTATTCAGACAAATTTGGAACAAGGGCTAGAAAGTGTCTTCTTAGGTTATCCACATAACCAAAAAGGCTATAGATTGTATGATATTAATACCAGAAAAATCTTTGTCAGTACAGATGTAGTTTTTAGAGAGAACATTTTTCCTTTTCAAACTCCTGTGTCAACTTCTACAGAGTTGGTTAATCCTACTGCCTCCACATTACTAATTTCTAATTCTGATAAATCTGGTCTGAGTGACAACACCACCTTACAATCTACTAACAGTACTACTGGTTCTCAAACAAATAATGAACTTCCTGAGTCACCACCACTAACTAACACAAACATTGAGTCAAATAATAATGATCAGGTGAGTGCTAGTGACCCTGAAAATAATGTCAGAAGGTCTACTAGGCCTAGACAACCTTCTGTAGTATTGCAGGGATATCATTATCATTGTCCCCCGAAGCTATCAGGTACTCAAAATGTTCCTCAAAATGTTCCTGCAACTGGATCAACATCTAGTGCCTTGCATACTGCTGTATTGAACCAGATGCAGGTTTCAGTGATCAATATGTAGCATCAATAGCTACAACATTTTCAAGAGCATGAACCTTACACTTATTATCAAGCTAGCAAGGATTCAAGGTGGATAGAGGCAATGAATAAAGAGATTCAAGCCCTTGAAGCTAATCAAACATGGACTTTGATGCCCTTGCCTGATGGTAAAAAGACTATAGGCTCAAAATGGGTATTCAAAATCAAATATAAGGCAGATGGTACTGTTGAACGGTTCAAGGCTAGGTTAGTAGCTAAAGGTTACAATCAAGTCAAGGACAGGGATTATACCCATACTTTTTCTCCAGTAGCCAAATTCACAACTGTCAGGGCATTGTTAGCAGTAGTTGCAGCAAAAGCCTGGCCATTGTATTAGTTAGACATCAACAATGCCTTCTTACATGGGCAATTAGATGAAGAGGTATATATGAGACCTCCAGAGGGATATAAAGTGCAGCCAGGCCAAGTTTGCAAGCTTACCAAGTCTTTTTATGGTCTGAAGCAGGCATCAAGGCAATGGAATAAGGAATTTTCCAAATATTTGATTAGTCAAGGGTACAAACAGTCAAGACATGATTACTCCTTGTTCACAAAATCAGATGCAGCAACACAGGGGTTTGCAGTGGCTCTGGTGTATGTAGATGATGTCTTGCTCACTGGAAATGATGAGCAAGAGATTCAGAGGATTAAGAAGGGACTCGACACAGTTTTTTCTATAAAAGATTTGGGACCTGCAAGAATTTTTTGGAGCTAGAGATTTCTAGGAATGCCACTGGTTTACTTATTAACCAGAGAAAGTATATCTTGGACATCCTAATTGACATGAAGATGGAGAATGCTGATACTGCAAATTTCACAATGCAACGAGGTCTTAAACTTAGCACTGATTCAGGAGAGATATTGCAGGATCCAGAGAAATATAGACGTTTGGTTGGCAGAATCTTATACTTGAATATGACAAGGCCTAATATTTCATATTCAGTTCAACATCTTAGCCAGTTTGTGAGTCAGTCAGCCCAGAAGAAGACAGTCAACTCTGGTCTATTTTATGCAGCAGACTCAAGACCTGCATTTGACAGCATTCACAGATGCAGATTTTTGGGGTCAGTAGTGGATACTGTGTCTACCTAGGCAAGTCTTTGATTTCTTGGAAAACTAAGAAACAAAAGACTGTTTCAAAGAGTAGTGCAGAATCAGAATACCGCAGCATGTCATATACAAGTTCTGAGTTAGTGTGGCTTGACAGTTTGCTACAAGATTTTCACATTACAGTACCTAAGCCAATCCCACTGTTCTGTGACAATAAGGCAGCACAACACATCTCCATGAATCCAGTTTTTCACGAGAGAACTATGCATCTCAGTTGACTGTCACTACGTAATAGATAAACAAGATGAAGGATTTTTGATCACCAAACACATCAGAACAGGCCTTCGCCTTCAGATTGCTGACATAATGACCAAAGCATTGGGAGCTGACCAACATCAGTTTTTATCAAACAAGCTTGGACTACTTTCTACCCCATCTCAAGCTTGAGGGGGGAATATTGACATATAACATCTCATGGTTAGTTATAAGTTTGTTATAACAACCATAGAGTTAGTTATACTAAACTAGAGTTAGTTAGGTTAGCCTAGGTTGGTAATCTAGCTACTATAAATACTTGAGGTTGTATCATCATAAACATAAGTTTCATTTAATCAAATTGTCATAAACATTCATTTACATAATTCTCTCATATTTTACCATCAATACACAATTATTGATGGTTCACAACCGAGTGTAGTGTTTCTTGGTTAAATTGTGGGAAAGATGGCGTGAGTATGGACCCATCTAAGGTCGAAGCAATCCAGGCGTGGCCGGTTCCTAAATCGACTACAGAGGTGAGGAGTTTCCATGGGTTAGCATCATTCTATAAGCGATTCATTCAAGGATTTAGTTCGATCATGGCTCCAATTACAGAGCTGGCCAAGAAAGGGGTCTTCGTGTGGACTACTAGCGCCCAAAAGGCATTTGAAGAAGTGAAGGGTAAGTTGTGTTCCGGACCTGTTTTAGCACTTCCAAATTTCGACAAGTTGTTTGAGGTCGAATGTGATGCAAGTGGTGGTGGAATTGGTGACGTGTTGGTGCAAGAGAAGCGGCATATTTTGTATTTCAGCGAAAAGCTAGGTGGTGCAAGGCTGAACTACTTACGACAAAGAATTATATTCCATTGTGAGAGCATTAGACCATTGGAGTCACTATTTGCGACCAAAGCCGTTTGTGTTACATTCTGATCACGAGGCTCTTAAGCATATACATGGGCAGCAAAAGTAGAATCCAAGGCACGCTAAATGGGTCGAGTTTCTGCAATCTTTTACTTTCTCATCAAAGTATAAGAAGGGAAGTTCGAATGTTGTAGCTGAAGCACTTTCCAGCATTGTTTGTTTGTTTGTTGGTTGAGCTCGATGCAAGATTGTTGGGTTTCGAGCATATTAAGGAGTTGTACAAGGCTGATCCGTCTTTTGCTAAAGAGTTGATTGAGCCTAGTGAAGCTTATACATTGCAAGATGGATTTTTATTCAAGGGAAATCGACTTTGCATTCCACAAAGTTCGATTCAGGAGTTGCTTATACGCGAGGCTCATGGAGGGGCGATAGATGGTCACTTCGGTTCTAATAAGACTTTGTAAGTGAACACTTTTATTGGCCAAAGATGATCAAAGATGTGAAAGACGTAGTAGCAAAGTGCGTTGTTTGTCAGAAGGCGAAGAGTTCGTTCAATAAGGGGTTTTAAACGCCCAAAGCCAGCCATGGAGCGAGGTTAGTATGGATTTTATACTCAAGTTGCCAAGAACTCAGCGTGGTAAAGACTCAAAAATGGTGGTTGTTGATCGGTTTTCGAAGATGGCTCATTTCATTCCTTGTCATAAAACCGATGATGCTACTGATGTTGATGATCTGTATTACAAGGAAGGGGTTCGTTTACATGGAATCCCACTTACCATTGTATCGGATCGGATCAAGATGTAAAGTTTCTTAGTTATTTATGGAAAACGTTATGGCGTTTGATGGGAACTAAGTTACTGTTTAGTACTTCTCACCATCCATAAGCAGATGGTCCGACGGAAGTAACTAATCGCACTCTTGGAAGTTTATTGAGAGGATTTGTTAGCAAGAGCACAAAGGAGCACAAAGGATTGGGATGTTAAACTCGCACATGCCGAGTTTGCTTACAATCGAACTCCATCTGTTACTACTGGGAGAGCTCCATTCGAAATAGTGTACAGGGTCAATCCATTTCTGCCTATTGACTTGGTCCCGATTCCGAAGAAAGATCTCATAAGTTTCGAAACCAAAGATAGACAAGCTGCTTTTCTTCGTACTTGTGAAGAGGTGAGAGCTCAAATACAGAAGGCAAATGCAAAATACAAGGAGAAAGCGATAAGCACAAAAAACAGCCCGTGTTCAAGGTAGGAGATCTTGTGTGGCTGCACTTAAGAAAGGAACGATTTCCGTCTAAGCGCAAAAATAAACTAATGCCAAGAGCTGATGGACCGTTCAAAGTCCTAGAATGCTATGGTTCGAATGCTTACAAGCTAGATTTACCAAGTGAGTATGGAGGAGTGAGTGCAACTTTCAATGTGGGAGATCTATCACCGTATCTCGACGACGAAAATTTGAGGTCAAATTCTCAAAAAGGAGGGAATGATGCGGGAGCATTGGAAGATAGCGAAAATGAAGTGCTCATTAGTCGAAATGTAACTCAAATTTCGGAAGGTTTCAAAATGGGTTCGACTTATGTGACGATGTTAAATGGGAGAGCAATGAAGGTGTCCGTGTAGGAGCACGGAATTCCAGCCGTATAAGGAGACACGATTTCCGAAATCGTGTTGGATTAGCTATTAGTTTATTTTACTGTTTTCGAATAAAATTAGGAAACTCTACATTTCCTAATCCTAGTTTTATTTAGCTTCTACAAATCTGATTTTTATTAGTTAATTATTTAATTAGTTTCCTAGTTAGTTTAGGAAAGAGTTAGATAGCTTGGAAGACAAGTTGAGGAATTAGATCTGGAGTCAGATTTCAGACGTCGAGTAGGACTATAAATAAGGACCGATTATGGCCTTATTTTTCCAAATATTTTCAGAAATACAATAAAGTTTACAGTTCGTAAAACTTGTGTCAATCTTGCGAGATTAGATTAGAACTCTTCCTTGCGAGGCCTATAACCTTGCGAGGTTAGAACAAGATTCGCGAATCTATCCTGTTCTTTGTTATAATTCACACGATATTAATCCTATTACAACAACAACCTCACGTTGCATCATAAATCACAAACACAAATTCTGCTGCAAGTTTACTAAATACAAACTCGTTCATTCTAAACGACCTAATTCTACATCACCCTATATGACATCCTTGCTTACAGGAGTCATTTTTTGTCTTCATTATGCGAGATTTGGTAGAGTATTTCAGTTGGTGTAGACTTTGTGAGCAAGATTCATTATCTTTTAGGAATCACACTAAATGTACTCCATCCTCTTCGCAATGATCTTCCGTACGGCTTCTACACAATCGTCAATGCGGAAGTTTGACCATGATTTTCAACATGTTAATGGTCAAAGTTATAAAAGTTTGACCTCTAAGAAGCAAGGGGGAAGATGTTTAAGAAGGGAAGGGAGTATACATAATGAATTTTTAATATAACTCAAAATGATATGCTACCAAGTGTGGTATGTCGGTCTTGTTATTGAGGAAAATAACTCCGTAAGAGGATTATCTAACAAGATTTGTCTTATTATCAATCGTCTTGGAAAATTCATAGTAGAAGGGAAGATACTTACGGGTTCCAAAGTTGGCAAAGGTACTAAACCCGAGGATAATAATGACTTTCTGGGATGCAAAGATTCCTTTCGTTCTTAAGTAAGGACAATATACGCTGAGGCCATGCTACGTAGACGTGACAAACAGATCAGGTCGTGTCGGATTAAGTGTCACAATTAAACGGGTCACGAACTCTTCAACCGAAACCCGGCCCACTTAAATCTCGTGTCGTGTTCGTGTCGATCCAGTTACATGAATGAGTCATCAACCCTAACCCTACCCCGTTAATTTTGTGTCGTGTTTTCGTGTCATGTCAATATTTGGAAAGTGTAAGTATATTTATGTGAGGATCAAGAAAAGTTAGGATTAATTTAGTAAATAGGTTATTCGTGTCGGGTTCGTGTGTTGAACCTAAACTTAGCCCAATTAAATCTCGTGTCGTGTTCGTGTCAACCCACTTGCATAAATGGGTAGTTAAATGTCAACCCAAACCCGTTAATTTCGTGTCGGATTCGTGTCATGTCATTGTTTGCCGGCTTTAATGGTGCGCATGACAATAAACAAGAGGTAGGGACAATCACTAAATCATGTTGAAATTTATGTGCTGAAACCAGTTTTTATTAATGGCCATCAGCTTTATGTGGAAGTGTCAAGAACTATGTCATCAGAGAGATTAAGGTTCTACATTGATGATAGAGACCAAATGTATCAAGGCCACAAGGACATTGTTTACAAAAAAAGTTTTCACAATTTACCAAATTAAGATGTCGTATTATATATTTTTCATGAAATTTTTAAGCATAAGTAGTCCAAGACTATTTCGGTTAAAAAACTGATGGGGCTGAAACAATAAGAACGGTAACTCTATAATCCAACTATATCTCTAAATGTTAGTTGTAGTTAGTATACAACTAATAAAGTTAAATACCAAATGCCAAAACGCTTTCATTGCATGTTTGTTATAGAAACTGATAATTAATTTGTCCTCATCTAAATCAAACCCCGAAATTTTGTTTGCTCTCATTTTTAGCATAGTTTGACTTTTTGTTAAATTTAATAGTTTTCTATTACCATACCATGATAACGTAAAAAAACGTTTTAAGCGGTGCCATAAAATATACGGATATTTCCCATGGTACCCTCGAACTTTGGCAGATTACACATGGTACCCCTCATTTTAAGTTTCTACATATGATACCCCTATGTTTACCTTTTTCTTTCCCAAAATACCCTTTCCCAAATTTCCGTCATCACTCCGTTACTCTTTTTACTAATGACCCCATTTTTTTGTTATTTAATTCACTAATCCTATTTCACCCACTACCATACCCTCTATTATCAATTCATCATCATTCATATGCTCTCCATCATCGGAACCCACCATAGTTGCCATCATCCATGTTTCTCAATCAACGGAACCCACCGCCACTTCATAGGGCCGACGTACGGTCAACCCAGATGCGTCCCTGCTCTTATTGCTTCTTAAGGTCGGCGGCCGCGCCTATTAACTTTGGTGTTGCGGTCTTTTGGTGGTTGAGGGTCACTGAGGGGAGAGGTTGCGATTGTGATGGTGGGGTGACGAGAGTTATGGTGGTTTAGTGAGGGGTAGAAGGGAAGGTGAAAGGAGAGGAGGTGATACAAGAGGGTAGCGGCTGATCGGAGGGTTTTGGGGATTTTCGAGGTAGTGCGGATTCTGGTAATGGCGGGTTCAAGAGATGGTGGTTCTGTGGAGGCGGTGGTGGTAATGGTGGACTATGATTGAGAGGTGGTTTGAAAAAGTGATGGATGGTTAAGGAGGAGACAGAGGTGCGAGAAACACTTCGTTATCGTCGCCGTTGCCATGTCATTTTTTCGTCGGCGGCGGGTGAGAGGTGTGAGGTAGGTGGCTTTCAATTAATAGATTTGAGTGCGGAAATTGATGGTGAGTTTAGTTTCTCCCCGGGCGCCAATCCGTCATCGTTGAATAATGATAGCGGCGGGTGATGCAGTGGTGGGTGAAAAAGTAGGCGTTTTGGGGTGATGGTGAAGAAGATGATGATAAATGATAATGGGTGGGTTGGGAATTTAGATATTAAAGTTAGTTTATGGTATAAAATTAGGATTAATGTTTAGATGATGGAGATTTAGTGTATTAAATAACAAAAAATGGGGTCATTAGACAAAGGAGTAACGGAGTGATGACGGAAGTTTGGTGAAGGGTATTTTGGGAAAGAAATAGGTAAACATAGGGGTACCATATGTAGAAACTTAAAATGAGGGGTACCATGTGTAATCTGCCAAAGTTCGAGGGTACCATGGGAAAAAACCGTAAAATATAAGTATTACTAAGGCTCTGTTGTATAAAATTAGCTGAAAAGGTAGCTGAAATCTGAAAAGGTAGCTGAAAACTGAAAAGGTAACTGATTAGGTAGCTGAAAATTAGGAACTGATAAGATAGTTGATTATACAAAAAAGTGTTTGGCAAACTAACTGAAAAAGTAACTGATTTTGATGAAATGACGTAAAAGGATATGATAATTATTTAATAGTATAAATTTAAGGGGTAAAAACAGAAAATCAAATCAAAACACGTACTTGAAATCTCAAATGCTACTCTAGGTAGCATTTCATTTCAGGTAGTTTATTTGGTTAAATAAGCTACTTGCCAAACGCTTACAAAAAAATAAGCTACCTGAAATTTTGGTAAAATAAGCTACTTTGACCAAATCAGGTACCTTAAATATCGTGTCAAACGGAGCCTAACTGACATTATTATACACTTGGTAACCCAACTATTTTAATAAATGACATGAACTACTAACTGATGTTGTCACAGATGATACTACTAGGTGCCCGTGCATTCTATGTAATAGAATCAGAGATATGTTGATTGTGTTTAAAAACTACTAATTCTATTGGAATTCAGTTTGGATTTGATTTTGCGAGATGTTTATAAGGAGCAAATACTCTTAATTGTGAATAGTCAAGGTTAATGACTTTCTCGGATACAAAGGTTCCTTTCGTTCTTAAGTAGAGACAATATATGTTGACGCCATGCTACGTAGACGTGACAAACAGATCAAGTCGTGTCGGGTTCAGGCGTGAAATATTGTGTCGTGTTCGTGTCGATCGGTTATTATTAGGATAATTATCCGCCATAACACTTTTATGCTTAAACCACTAATAATTCATCGGTTAATATCTACACCAATCACGAATTTTTTTTTCATCGATGACAACATAGTAGGATTTTTTTATCAACTTACGAATATATTTTTACAAATATCTTAATGGGAGCCCCGTGCATCGCACGGGCTTTCCAACTAGTAAAATCTAATTTAGTTGACATGTAACATCACAATTAATCACGCCAATCACAAGTTAAGAAGCAATCAACTATTGAATAAATTAATTGAAAATTTAATAAAAAATAGTTACCGTCCATAAACCACTCTCCATCAGATGAAATATAAGCCCTTCTGACGTGTAAGTTCATGTCATTTAACACCTGAACTACCTCCAACAAACTCCCCCTCTTGTTTGCGCTATCTACCTGTCATTTTGAAATTTGTCAATTAAAATTATTGGTAAATAAAAAAAAAAAAAACTAATTTGATTCCAAAATCATAAGATTACTCCAATCTTTCAATGGCTCCCGCAAATTGCGAGGTGAGAGGGTCGGGTATACGCAGCCTTATCCTTGTTCCACAAAGGGGCTGTTTCCGAAAATGAAAATTTGGTCGAGAACTAATTGAATAATCAATAACCCTCGTTTGTGACCTCTTACAACCCCTCTTCCACTTGATTATATTAATTATCAAATATAATCACCTTAATCAATGTGGTATTTCGGCTGGAGTTATTATCAACCGTGACCCTGAAATACCCAAATCATTAGAACAATCAAAAACAAAATTCAATGAATTTTCTTTTTAGAAAATGAATCAAACCCATTTTAATTAAAGCACAAAAACTCATGGGTTTGAAAACATAAACAAGAAATATAAACCAAAAAAAACATCGGACCTCGGTGGATTCATACGGAGGACGAACTTTTGAAATTCGTCGTCGACTTTGAGAGATTGCATCCAACAATTCATTTATTTTAGATTGAATTCGTAAATCCCAGTAAAGTAATCAACTGAAATGAGTGTTTTGGCGATATGAATGAGGAAATTGAGTGATTTTTAGGGTGTGGAATTTGTATGTGTTTGATTTAGGGAGTGAAATGAGAGAGGGAGAGCGGTGGTGGTGGGTGAAGAGAGACAAGATTTGGGAAGGAAAAAGTAGTAGTGAGATTTGCGATCAACTTAAAATAAAAATTAAATGGATGTTTGGCTTTTGAGTTTGGCCAAGAGTTTTCCGCGATTACAATTTTATAGTTCCTTCGATCCAGACCAAAGTAACATAAGGGAAAATTGAGTATTTAAGAAAATATGGAAAAAGTAAGGGTAAATAGAAAAAATAATAGGTGGAGCATGTAATTGTGGATTTAAGTGTGGGATGGTATATGGGTATGTAATGGTATTTTGTGTAAATATGAAATGGGTATAAGGACAATTTGGTAATGTTGTGGGCAAAATAAGGTATGTTACCTTTTGGTGTGGATCGTCCGTTTTAGGTAAGTGTTGCCTTTGGTGTGGATCAGAGGGAGTATCTATCTATCTATCTATATTATTAAAAGAGACTTTTTTCGAACAATTTTAGAGACTCCATACATTGTCAACTACCTCAAACAAAAGATAATATATAAATTAGTTTCCCAAGCATCAATAAAATAATTTAAACAAATTATAAAACAAAGAGAAAGGATTTACGAACAATACGAAACATGAAACTATGTCATATGCTAAGAGGTAGAGTTTACTTGCAATCAATACATACATATATATAAAGCAGAAACTTTTCGAGGGATATTAAAGAGTCCAACTTTTTAAGAAATCATAATAAGTGTAGATCTAACTTTTTCTTCTTAATAATTTATGAGAAAGTATAATCCTAATAGAAGTAAATCTAATAATTTATGAGAAAAATAATATTAATAGAAGTGGATCTAATAATTTATCGATTATTCTTTACTAAAATAATAATAGAAAAATAACTTTATAAAGAATATTTATTTTAGAAATATTTATAACGCAAAAAAATATATAATAAACTTATAAAAATGTTAAAATTGTATATTTTATAGACATACAAATTACAATTAATCCTTGTGAGACAAAAAAAACAGATCCTAATTTCTTACAAATATAAAATATTGTCAAAAATCTAAGTTGTTCGATTTTAACTACTTAGTGAAACTCGTGTAGTAACAAAAATAATTTTATTTAAAAACTTTTTTGAATATTTAAAAGATTTACAAAATATTCGGGTTATTAATTATTACCAAATACGTAATTGTCCTACAAAAACTTTAGGAAAAAACTGATTTTTAGTTTTTTAAAAATATTTCAGGAAAAAGCAACATGTCATAATAGGAAAAAGAAGTAAAGATTAACCTTTACTTAGCATTCAGCAGAGAAATTTTCTACAGTGAAAATATTAGAAATAAAAAACTTCAACGATGGCATAAAATAGTTTTAACTCTGATTTTTATTTTTAAAAAAATATTTTTAAAAAACCATAGGAAAAAACTGATTTTTATTTTTAAAAAAATATTTCTTGAAAAAGTAACATATCATAACTGGAAAAAGAAGTATAGATTAACATTTACTTAACATTTGGCAGAGAAAAATTTCTACAATGCCAATATTAGAAGTAAACAACTTGAACGATGGCATGAAATAGTTTAAACTCTGACTTTCTATAACGTATCAAATGTCTATGATTAGATTACCAATAATATTCACATAAGTTTAAAAAAATTTGAGTTACCCTCTAAAAAAATTGAGTTACTGTTAGGCCCGGAAATCCGCACATATTTCAGGATAACATTTCACCCTGCTCCGACCATCAGGACGTCAGAGCATCAGGGTATCAAAAGACAGGCGCCAGCCAAGGAGAGGGCAACGGTCAAAATATAAGAACAATATTTGACCACTTCAAAAATAATATTATTGTCAATATTCGGACAATAATTATATCATTAATGAGAAATATTTGGTAATAAAAGTCATGCAATTAAGAGAGTAATTAAGCGCATTAAGGAGCATTAATCCGAGCAATTAAGGAAGAATATTTAGCATTAAGTACAAGATTTGGCAGCCGTTCAGCTTGGCTATATAAGGAGCACTTGAAGATTATTTGAAGGAGACGCATACTCGAGCATACAACATTCTCACAGAACACTTTAGCTGTTTTACAATCATTTGTGCCAAATTACTCAATAAGATAGTGAAATCCTCTCCTGGCTTGGTGCCCGTGGTTTTTTTTCATTTAAGGGTTTTCCATGTACAAATTCTTTGTCTTATTTTTACTCGTTTATCTTACTTTACTTTTCTTATTCCATCCCCTGCCCTGCATATTCACAGATAAGTTCGAGCTAGTTAACCCTGCCTAGACATACCCTGACCTGATTTCACCCTTTGTAAAATCCATACAAAACAATTGGCGCCCACCGTGGGACATCTAGCTCTTTATAAATCTTTTTTACTTATCTTACAAAAATCCAAATAACCTACAAAAATGGCCCAGCCTACTATCGAAGAACAATTGAACGCAGCCCTTCAGCAACTTGCTGAGTTGGAAGGTTTAAAAGACAAGGTAGCCCAAACTGAGGCTGAATCCTTCAGTTAAGAGAATCTGAGTCAGCTCTGAAATAAAAACTTGGAAAAAACCCAAGGAGCAGGTTCTAGATTCCAGCCAGGAACGCCATTTGCATCAATCATCAAAAACACTGATTTTTCCAGCTTTGGGAGTCCAAGTGGCTCTAAATTTATCAATGTTGATGGTGATGGTGAGCCAAACAATAACAATGAAAAACCTGATGAATCTGCAGCAGCCATTATGATGGCAGTAGTCCAAGAGATTAAGAAACTAAATGAAAATTTTGAAAAGAGACCTGGAGTTCCTGCCAGTTTGGAGGAAGCTGCCCCTGACAGTTATGCTGATTCGCCTTTTATAGACGAAATAGCAAAAGTGGATCAGCCTAAAAAATTTGTGATTCTATCTATGAAAATTTATGATGAGACCACAGATCCAGAGAATCATGTAGCTCTCTATAAACAGAAAATGTTAGATGCATCTATCCCTAGTGAGTTCAGGCAAGTTTGCATGTGCAAAGGGTTTGGAACAACCCTGGCCGGACCTGCTCTGCAATGGTACATCAACCTGCCAACTAGGAGCATCCATTCTTTTGCTAACCTGATCAACAACTTCAACCAGCAGTTTGCAAGCAGCAGGGAGTTGGAGAAACGGTCTAGTGATCTTTACAGAATTACGTAGAAGCCAGAGGAGACTCTCAGGGTATTCCTCGCTAGGTTCAACAAGGAGAAAGTGTCCATTCCCAGGTGTGATGTTGGAACAGCAGTGGAGGCATTCAGATAGGAGCTGCTACCTCATAGTGATTTATACAATGAACTCACTAAGTATCCCTATCATACCTTCGAAGATGTCCAGGCCAAGACTCTTGCATATATCAGGCTGGAAGAAGACAAAAGCTACAAAGTTGGATCATCCAGTGGATCAAAGGACTATGAAAAGAACAATAGGAAGAGCAACAAAGGAAACAATTACAGACCTACTCCATATTCTAGGGCAGACCATTCAGAAGTCAACCTGGCATATGAGTATTAAGGTAAGGCTAAAGTCTTCCCACCTATTTCTGAACATAACTTCAGTGTTGATATTGCAGGCCTGATCCAGCGACTTGACAACATGGGACCAGCAATCAGATGGCCTAGGAAGGTGGAAAATCCCAACTCTAGGAGAGACAACTCCAAGTGGTGTGAATTCCACATGGACATTGGACATACAACGAATGATTACTTCACCCTGAGGAAAGAATTGGCCTACCTGTTGAAATCCGGATACCTAAAAGACCTGATCAGAACAAAGGGCAGAAATGGAGATCAGAGCAAGGAGAACCAGGAGCAAAAGTATGACCGCAACCTTCCTCCACCACCCCCAATTTATGAAGTAAAATTCATATATGGTGGATCGGAAATTTGTGGCCTGACCAGTTCAGCAGCAAAGAAGATAGCCAGGACGCCAAGGACTACATCACCCTGCAAACCGGATAATGTCCCGTCAATCACTTTCAGTGATTGTGACCTGGTAGGGTGGTCGGGACTATGTCTTTTCGGTAAATTGTCGTTAGGAGCACCTAGACCAAAACACAATTTATAGCTTCACAAACAACTTTACAATTAGTAAAGAGGCAAGTAAAGGTCGGATCCCAAGGGACGGGAATTGAGATGAGATTTCTATTGCAACTAGTGGTGTCTTAAGGGTGTCACAATTGGGGTTGATGTAGAAGGTCACTAAACTAAATAGCAATGAAAGTAAACAAGCAAGATGAATTAAAAGTGTTGTAAACAATTGATAAAAAGCATTAGGGTGTCATGGGGTCATAGGGGATTCATGGGAATTGATCATACAAACATGTTCTCAAATTATAAGCAAGCAATTATTGTTGTGATGGATCAAGTTGGTTTATATCTTACAATCCTAGGAAAGTTTGGGTCCCGGAGCCGAATCGATTAGATTGTACAACACCTACAAGTCGACTTAATCTTCCCTACTCAACAACTTGCATGGTCTAATGAGACTCGAGTTGGTTTATGTCTTACAAGCCTAATTGAAAAGATAGGTGATGGGTAAAAAATGTAAGGATTCATAGGCTCACATTTCATCAAACATAACATGTGCATGAGTTGAGATCACAACAAGCAAGCAAAATAAACTATGAAAGCATATTAATTTAAGCATGAATCATTCCCCATGTTGGTTTCCCCTAATTACCCATTAACCCTAGCTAAGGAACTACTCACTCATTATCATGTTTGAACATGCTAGCAAGGTTGTCAATCATACCAACAAAGTGAAACATGATGAATAAATGAAAGTAATTAACAATAATTAAAAAGGGATTAAGAGAATTATACCTACTAATGATTCCAATAATAAAGCAAAGAATAAAAGAAGTACTTGATGCTTGATTGAGAGGTTGTCAATCTCCCAATAATAACCCAAATAATCTTCAATTACCCAAAATAAAGGATGAACAAGAGATAGATTAAGGAAATAAAACTTGTATTAAAAATTGATTAATTGTTGATTACAATATTAAATAGAGATTTGATTGATATTAACTACACTAAATATTGCTAAGAAGAACATGCTCTTCTAATTAGACTAATGGGGTATTTATAGTGGGGATTAGGTGTAGGAATTAGGGTTAACTAAGGGCTTAAATGACGATTAAGTCCCTACTTAAGGAAACGCCGGTGTTTTTGGAAGGATGGACATCTTTCTTGAAGCTTGAAGAAACGAAATTGGTCTGCCTTGGAATCCGGGCGTCTTTAGCACGGGACGGGCGGATTCGGTGGTCTCTGCCCGGGCGTCTTCCGGAGCTGCTGCCCGGGCGTCTTGGGGAGAAGACGCACGGATTGTGGTGATGGAGACGGGCGTCTTCTGGGGAAGACGCACGGATTCTTCTGAAGCGATCTGCTTTCTTCTTCTTTTCTTCCTTTTTCTTCATAAAATCCTTGGGGATTTCCTCGGGGATGCAAGGATCTTTTCTCATCATTGCCCATCTACTATAGTATGTACAAAGGCCTTCTAATCTTGTCTCTCCTTGATGCTTGGTCATTGAATTCAATCAATTTAGTCTCGTTTTGCCATGAAAATTGCACTCCTTTCCTACCAAGGGATCAAAACCTCAAAGAATATGCAAAACAAAGAACTAAAGATAATAAATGACCCAAATATGCACTAAAAAGCATGGGAACAAGGCTAATTCGGGGAATAAATATGCTCTAATTATGGTCAAATCAAATATCCCAAACCGAACCTTTACTCGTCCCGAGTAAAGAGGTGACAAAGACTAGGACCATTATTTAAACTAACCTAATAACATAGCCGACATGAGACAATTAGCGGGTCTCACTCCGCCCCTTCAACTCACAACAAGACAACCATGAGATAGGATGCGTTCTTGCAAGGCAAGGTGGGTCTTGCCAAAATGGCGACACATCCAAACATTAGGCACTCAAAATCAAATAATGGACGCATCTACAAAAGAATAGCCACTTTTCTCATCTAATTGGCGGAAATTATCTACAAGGGAAGCAATTTAAGGGTACACACTCCTTCATAGATGCAATTTCTTCAAACTACTAAGCATAGAAGGATACCAATAAATCACCTCCAAGTTGTGTCAAGCTAGGGTACCTTTGTCCTCAATCGTTAAATGCTTTTGTCAAGAATAGACTCCCTATGGTGTTAGAAACACTAGAGGATCGCGGAATTCCCCCTCTTGCCTAGACAAGAAGAAGGGTCGTCCCCTCTCTACCATGCATAAAAATGGATACGATGGATAAAGGGATCGATAGATATTTGAGTTTCACTTTGGTTGTTTGCTTTTGTTTTTGTTTTCCCCCCAATTTCTTGTGGCATTTGACATTTGAGAACACTTTCTTGCCATTTCTTTTTTATTTTTGGCAATTCAATACTTGACAACTTTCAACTTTTCTTTGCATTTCTTTTTGAACATTTTCAAAGTCACCCCATATGTAGTGAGGGTGGCTTATATTTGAAGCTTTAGGAGTTCTATTTTTGCTCCTCTTTTCATTTGATGCATTTTTTTGCAAACTTTCTTTCACTTTTCATTTCATTGAACTCAAATTGATTTCTTTTTTTGTCCATTCCCTTTGATGACAAAAATATGGTAGAACATGGCTGGTGGATGGATGCATGGTTTCAAGGGTCACCTTGGAATAAACGGTAGCCAAGGAGTTATCACACCAAAAGGTACTCTTGACTAGGCCTTAATCCATGGATCAAAGGATACTAGCATGACACATCCTAGGGTGTTTTACGAGTATTCTAACAAGCACAGTCTTAAGAATAAAAAGCATCTACTAGGGCCTATATACACTTGTCAAGCTTCTCAAGTAGACGGTTTCGCAAAATTTTCTAACATGCAACTACATGCCATGATGCAACTAACATATAAACATCCTAATGCAAATGATTCTACCAACTAATATGACATATACACTAAATGCAAGTCCTAAGTTCACATTGTTATACCGAATCAATCAAAATAAAGCCACATAGTCATTAACATAAAGAGGAAAAAGGAGATTGGAAAGATCATACCATGCGGTCTTCAATATCCTCATGTCTCGGATGTGGCGTAGTCGATCAATGTGAACAAGGATAAAACAAACACAATATATATAACAATATATACATGACTACACTACAAAGGAAATGAACTTGTTTTTGGTTTTTCAAATTTTTATGGTTTTTTCGAAATTTTTCAAGTTTTTTGGATTTTTGAATATAAAAGTTAAGTTAGAATTCCCCATCCCCACACTAATATGGGCATTGTCCTCAATGGCCAAAATGATGGGAAATCATGCAAGCATGATGCATGAATTCTACACTAAATGCAAGCTACACTAATCTACACTACATGATGCTTGGTTTTTTGTTTAAGACGGAGAGCGTAATTTAGATTACCTCCCGTTGCGTATGCATGTACTTCCCCAAACCGAGTTAGACATTATTTCTAATGTCCTAAGGTTGAGTGTAGTTCATGCATACAAGATGCAATGCATGAAACTAAATATGTCATTTTGGATTTTCAAAAGTGGGAACAATAAAATAAGAACACCTCAATGGGGCTGAGGTGTTAGTCCTCTATGTTGCTAGGACTACTCCAACCAAGATCAAGATTGAATAAAATACAAGTTAACAAAACATAAACTTCTTTTAAGAAAATTAAAAATTAAAGAGAGGAGATGAGGAAACTTCACTTAAACTTAGATGGGTGCCTCACGCCCGCTCCATCTAGCTATGAAGTAATCCTCTAGAGATCGCCGTCATCTCCCTCTAGATCACTATCCCATATCTCCTTTGATGCATCACTCATATTCGGGTCCATGAACTCGTCCTCTTCACTTTCAAGCTCCATCGTGTCCCCTCCGCAAGAATTGTTGCTCCCTTCCTCTTGTCTCCCGTTTGCCCCTTCATTTGCCCTCTCCGAATTGGGGAAGAGTAGATCCATTTGTGCCCAAGAGGGAAATGCTCCCTCTTCACTAACCTTTCCTCTATGAATCATATCGTGGTATTGAGGATAGAGTGCATAGTAATTGTCCACGGTAGCTTCATATTGTCGGTAGTGCAAATCTTGTAGAATTCACGTGACAAAGTCATCACGGGGAAGGATAAAGGGGTTGGGATGGTTATACGGTTGATAAGGAAATGGGTAGGGAGGCACTTTGATCTTCTCATCTTGAGATTGTTGCTCTTGTTGTTGGTGGTGGTGATTTGGAAGTGGTGGTGCTTGTCTTGCTTGGGTTGGGTTTGGAGGGATGAGGTAGGATGAGATTGGTGATAAAGGTCCTCTTCTTGGGGAAATTCGTGGTAGGCCGGTCATTGGTAGATAAATTGGATCACTTCCTTTCGTTATCCACTTGATCCGCTTATCAACCCCCTCAAGGGTTATCCAATGATGATGAATAAGAAGAAGATCTTCATTTATCCTTGTGTTTCCCAAAAGAGGAGCATACTCATTATTCTCATTGAATCTTGGATTGAAATGCTTTGCAAGCCTTGTAATGAGCCCTCCATTTACAATGTGTTTCATCCCATCATCATCACCATTCCTAAACTTTGCCCATTTTTCGAGTAGCACAAGAGGTGCATTGAAGTGGTACACACTTCTTCCTTGAATATTGAGGTAAGATTCCATGAACACAAGATCAAGTTGATTCACAATCGCCGGATCTCGGCGAGCAAGGAGGGTGCCGGAGAGGAATCGGTAAATGAGTCCCAAAATTGGATTTTGAATATGAAAAGAGAGACACTCCTTGGTGTGTATGAAATCTCGGCCCGTCATGGCCCTCCATAAAGGTTCAACACTGTATTTCTTTGGCTTCGATGTCCGGGTAGGCGAAACATCAAGACCAAGCACATTTGCGAATTCCACAAGAGTCATCATCCTTGAAACATTTTCCAACGTAAATTCTATGCATATTGTTTTGTTCAAGGTTGTAATCTTCAAAAAGCTCAAAAACTCAAGCACAAGGGATCGGTAAGTTTGCTCATACATGTGGAAAAGGGTAGAGAGACCAAATACTTCAAAGAGAGCTTCCACTTGGTGATAAATCCCAAGTTTCCTTAAAGTATTATGACATAAGAACTTAGTAGGGAGAATGTTCTTACTTAGAAGCCGGTGGAAGACTAGTCTTTGCACATCATTGATAAATTCAACATTTGAGAAGTCATCAAGTCTTGTAAGATCCACAATTTCTTCATACTCCCTTCTTAATGTGTTGATGTGGGGGGTAGAAGAGCTTCCTCTTACCCTTAGTCTCCTCCCATCCCTAAAAGAAGATCTCCTTGGTGCCATTCTTTGATTATTGAGTTGGGATTTTTGATTTGTTAAAGAATAAAGATGCTCCTTGTGGATTGAATGTTGCCTTTGAAACCCTAGGAATTTGGGGCTTTTTGATTTTGTGGGGTAAAAGAGTGATTGGGATATGCTTTGGAGTCATAAGGAGGTGGGTTTTTATAATACAAGTGGAAGGAAGGGTGATGTGTCACAAATTGTGTGGTGGGGTGTAATAAAATTAAGAAAAGTCGGGCCGAATTATCGCAGGAAGACGGGCGGATTCGAGCAGAAGACGCTCGGATTCAAGCTTCTCGGGACGGGCGAATTTAAGTGAAGACGCCCGAATTCTGTTCACAGTTAACTTTCCAAAAATATGACGCCACAAAGACGGGCGTTCCGACCCCAAGACGCTCGGATTCTCTGAAGACGAGACGGGCGTCTTTTCTCAAAGACGGACGGATTTTTAGACAGTGAGATTTCTTGAAATGCACAGGCAAAAAGACGGCCGTCTTTCTGCAAAGCTGGGCGGATTCCTTAGGACAAGCGTCTTCCCTGCTGAGATGCTCGGATTCTTTGACAGTCCCAAAATTTTCAATTTCACAGCTTAGAGGGACGGACGGATTCTTTGACAGTCCAAAAATTTTCAATTTCACAGCTTAGAGGGACGGATGGATTCTTCATAAAACGCCCGGATTCCAGCAGGACGGGCGGATTCCAATGAAGACGCTCGGGTTCCAGCTGCGAATTTTTCCTTTGATTTCCTCTCCTCTCATAGATGCTTCCCCACACTTGAAGATTGGTTCCTTCTTTCATTCAAAATTCGTTAGTGACCCTCCCTCACTTACTCTCATGGAAAGAGTTTATGTTTATGATTAAAGAAATGCAATAAAATTATAAATACAAGTTAGAGGATTAGTATATTTACAAGTGGTGGTTTAGGGAGGACTCCACCAAACTCTCCCTTTTGATGGTTCTTTCAAGGATGAGAAGGCCCGAGGTAGGTGACCTCGACCTCTCCAATAAACGCTCCCTCATAGTATGGCTTCAACCTTTGACTATTGACTTTGAACTTGCTACCATCTTCCGCCTTGATTTCAAAATCTCCATATTTTCCAACTTCGGTTATCACATAGGGACCCATCCATCTAGAGTTCAACTTTCTCGGAAAGAGTCGGTAGCGGGAATTGAATAGAAGGACTTTGTTCCCTTTGTGCAAGGCCTTTTGTCTAATCCTCTTGTCATGCAGCAATTTCGTCCTTTCTTTGTAAATCTTGGCGTTCTCATAGGATTGTAGCCGGAATTCCTCCAACTCTTGAATTTGAATCATCCTCTTTTGGCCACTCAATTTGAGATCAATATTAAGTGCTCAGATTGCCCAAAAAGCTTTGTACTCCAATTCGATTGGCAAATGACATGCTTTTCCATAGACAAGCTTGTAAGGGGAGGCTCCTATGGGAGTCTTACAGGCCGTCCTATAAGCCCAAAGAGCATCATCAAGCTTTGTGCTCCAATCTTTTCGGGTCTTGTTCACAACTTTCTCAAGGATTTGTTTGATCTCTCTATTTGAAACTTCAACTTGACCGCTTGTTTGAGGATGATATCCCAAGCCGGTTCTATGTTGAACACCATATTTGGTCAAAAGAGATGCAAGTTTCTTCTCTTGAAAATGCGTTCCTCCATCACTTATGATTGCTCTAGGAACTCCAAATCTTGGGAAGATTATTTTCTTGAAGAGCTTGGTGACCGTTTTTGCATCATCATTTGGAGTGGCAATTGCCTCCACCCACTTTGAGACGTAGTCTACGGCCACAAGGATGTACTTATTCCCATTGGATGTCACAAAGGGATCTTGGTAGTCGATCCCCCAAACATCGAAGATCTCCACCTCTAGAATGCCCCTTTGTGGCATTTCGTTCCTCCAAGAGATATTCCCCGTTCTTTGACAAGCGTCACAATGAATGATGAATTCTCTTGTGTCTTGAAACATTGTAGGCCAATAGAAGCCCGATTAAAGAATTTTTGCAACGGTTCTCCTTACTCCATGGTGCCCACCATAGGGTGATGAGTGACATCCTTCCAAGATTCCTTTGACTTCCCATTGAGGGATGCATTTCCGGTAGAGCCCATCACTACACTCCTTGTAGAGGTTTGGGTCATCCCAAAAGTACCTCTTTACTTCGAATAGGAACCTTTTTCTTTGGTTGTGGTTCAAATTTGGAGGGAGTACTTTTCCAACAATATAGTTAGCATAATCGGCAAACCATGGGGCGATGTGCCTTTCAAGTTGTGCTTGAGTGGCCATCAAAATATCGTCGGGAAATGAGTCATTGATCGGGGTTTCTCCATGCTCATCATGAAACCGGATCCTTGACAAGTGATCCGCCACTACATTTTCGGCTCCTTTCTTGTCTCTTATTTCCAAGTCAAATTCTTGAAGAAGTAAAATCCATCTCAACAACCTTGGTTTTGCCTCCTTCTTTATCAAGAGATGTCGGAGAGCACGGTGATCCGAAAAGACAATCACCTTGGATCCAAGTAAGTAGGAACGGAATTTGTCCAAGGTATAGACAATGGCAAGAAGCTCCTTCTCGGTGGTATCATAATTCACTTGGGAGGGATCAAGAGTCTTGCTTATATAATAGATGTCATGAAGAGCTCTTCCTACTCGTTGGCCAAGAACCGCTCCAACGGCGTAGTTACTAGCATCACACATAATCTCGAACGGTAGTTCCCAATTTGGAGGTTGAATGATCGGTGCCGAGATTAGTGCTTCCTTGATTCTATTAAAGGCTTCAATACACTCATCAGTGAAATGGAATTGGGCATCTTTAAGCAAGAGTTGAGTGAGGGGTTTTGCTATTTTCGAAAAATCTTTTATGAAACGGCGATAGAAACCCGCGTGACCGAGAAAACTTCTCACCCCTTTAACGTTCACGGGAGGTGGGAGTTTCTCTATCACCTCAACTTTAGCTTTATCGACCTCGATGCCCTTTTCCGAAATTAAGTGACCCAAAACAATTCCTTCATTGACCATGAAGTGACACTTTTCCCAATTTAAAATAAGACTAACATCTTCACATTTTTGCAACACAAGAGAAAGATTATGCAAACATGAGTCAAAGTCCTTTCCATAAACACTAAAATCATCCATAAAAACTTCCATTATGGTCTCTAGGTAGTCAGAGAAGACACTTATCATGCATCTTTGGAAAGTGGCGGGGGCATTACATAAACCAAAAGGCATCCTCCTATATGCAAAAGTACCATAAGGGCATATGAAGGTGGTCTTATGTTGGTCATCCGGGTGTATAGGGATTTGGAAGAATCCCGAATACCCGTCAAGGTAACAAAATAATTTGTTGGAGGCTAACCTCTCAAGCATTTGGTCAATGAATGGTAGGGGAAATGATCCTTTCTTGTTGCGGAATTCAATTTTCGATAGTCAATGCACATACGCCAACCGGTGATCTTCCTTGTGGGTATTAGCTCATTCTTTTCATTTGTCACTACCATGGTACCTCCTTTCTTAGGCACCACTTTAACGGGGCTAACCCACAAAGAGTCCGATATGGGATATATGATTCCCGCATCAAGTAATTTCATAACCTCTCCTTTGACAACTTCTTGCATGTGGGGGTTCAATCTTATTTGAGGTTGAATGGTAGGTCCATGGTCCTCCTATAGATGAATTCTATGCATGCAAAAGTTAGGACTTATCCCCTTAAGGTCATCTAGACTATAACCTATAGCCTTCTCATGTTGTTTCAACACATCAAGCAATTTTCCCAATTGGTTCTCATCAAGTCTATCATTAACAATCACGGGTTTGGTCTTTGATTCATCAAGGTAAGCATATTTCAAATTTGGGGGAAGGGGTTTTAGAGTAGGAGTTTGTACCTCATTTTCCTCCTTTGGAGTTTCATTGAGAATTTGCTCCATCTCCATTAGACATTCCATTCTCATAGCATATTCAACTTGTTCTTCATTCTCATCAATCTCATCACATTCAAATTCCATGATGGATTCCTCTTGCTCTTGAGCTTGTAAAATGTCTTCTAGGATGGATTGCTCATCCTCTATAGGTTGACATGCTTCCACAAGGATGTTATGCACTAATTCGGATTGTGCATGAGTAAGTTCTTTGTTAGCTAGAGCGGCCTCAAAAAGATCTACCTCCAATTCCCAATACATATTTTTAGCCTCACTTGCTTCCAAGGCCTCCAATGCTTGCATGGGATCTTTGAAGAAAGGTATACTTAAGTGGTCCTCTACAAAACAATCTATAAGGTCCATCTTGCAAAATATCAAACAACTTGAAAACAATTAGAACAAACCTTGAGGAGTTTTACTTCCCCAAGGCAAAGAAAGACACAACTAATAACAATATAAGAAAATCTAAATCAAGTTAACACCGTCCCCGGCAACGACGCCATTTTGGGTCGGGACTATGTCTTTTCGGTAACTTGTCGTTAGGAGCACCTAGACCAAAACACAATTTATAGCTTCACAAACAACTCTACAATTAGTAAAGAGGCAAGTAAAGGTCGGATCCAAGGGACGGGAATTGAGATGAGATTTCTATTGCAACTAGTGGTGTCTTAGGGGTGTCACAATTGGGGTTGATGTAGAAGGTCACTAAACTAAATAGCAATGAAAGTAAACAAGCAAGATGAATTAAAAGGGTTGTAAACAATTGATAAAAAGCACTAGGGTGTCATGGGGTCATAGGGGATTCATGGGAATTTATCATACAAACATGTTCTCAAATTATAAGCAAGCAATTATTGTTGTGATGAATCGAGTTGGTTTATATCTTATAATCCTAGGAAAGTTTGGGTCCCGGAGCCGAATCGATTATATTGTACAACACCTACAAGTCGACTTAGTCTTCCCTACTCAACAACTTGCATGGTCTAATGAGACTCGAGTTGGTTTATGTCTTACAAGCCTCATTGAAAAGATAGGTGATGGGTAAAAAATGTAAGGATTCATAGGCTCACATTTCATCAAACATAACATGTGCATGAGTTGAGATCACAACAAGCAAGCAAAATAAACTATGAAAGCATATTAATTTAAGCATGAATCATTCCTCATGTTGGTTTCCCCTAATTACCCATTAACCCTAGCTAAAGAACTACTCACTCATTATCATGTTTGAACATGCTAGCAAGGTTGTCAATCATACCAACAAAGTGAAACATGATGAATAAATGAAAGTAATTAACAATAATTAAAAAGGGATTAAGAGAATTATAGCTACTAATGATTCCAATAATAAAGCAAAGAATAAAAGAAGTACTTGATGCTTGATTGAGAGGTTGTCAATCTCCCAATAATAACCCAAATAATCTTCAATTACCCAAAATAAAGGATGAACAAGAGAGAGATTAAGGAAATAAAACTTGTATTAAAACTTGATTAATTGTTGATTACAATATTAAAGAGAGATTTGATTGATATTAACTACACTAAAGATTGCTAAGAAGAACATGCTCTTCTAATTAGACTAATGGGATATTATAGTGGGGAATAGGTGTAGGAATTAGGGTTAACTAAAGGCTTAAATGACGAATAAGTCCCTACTTAAGGAAACGCCGGTCTTTTTGGAAGGATGGGCATCTTTCTTGAAGCTTGAAGAAACGAAATTGGCCTGCCTTGGAATCCGGGCGTCTTTAGCACGGGACGGGCGGATTCAGTGGTCTCTGCCCGGGCGTCTTGTGGAGAAGACGGGCGTCTTCTGGAGCTGCTGCCCGGGCGTCTTGGGGAGAAGACACACGGATTGTGGTGATAGAGACGGGCGTCTTCTGAGGAAGACGCACGGATTGCTGGGCAGTCTACTTTCTTCTTCTGTTCTTCCTTTTTCTTCATAAAATCCTTGGGGATTTCCTCGGGGATGCAAGGATCTTTTCTCATCATTGCCCATCTACTATAGTATGTGCAAAGGCCTTCTAATCTTGTCTCTCCTTGATGCTTGGTCATTGAATTCAATCAATTTAGTCTCGTTTTGCCATGAAAATTGCACTCCTTTCCTACCAAGGGATCAAAACCTCAAAGAATATGCAAAACAAAGAACTAAAGACAATAAATGTCCCAAATATGCACTAAAAAGCATGGGAACAAGGCTAATTCGGGGACTAAATATGCTCTAATTATGGTCACATCATAGGGATCCCTAATGTTCATCATGATGGCCTGGTAATCTTAATACAGATTGGAACTGCAACAGTGAGGAGGATCTTGGTAGATGGAGGCGGCTTAGTGAACCTGATCATGCTTAATGTACTGAAAGCCATGAATATTGGTGAAGAACAAATCACCAAGAAGTCCAGTGTTTTGGTAGGGTTCAGTGGAGAAACCAGAAGCACATTGGGAGAAATCCATCTCCCTACTTATGTTGAAGGTGTCTCATCCTACGAGAAATTTGGAGTCCTGGATTGCTTGTCATCCTACAATGCAATCATGGGCAGGCCATGGATCCATAATGTCAAGGCTATGCCATCAACCTATCATCAGTGTATCAAGGTACCGACAGACTGGGGCATAGCAACAATCAAAGGAGAACACAAGGCAGCCCAAGAATGCTATACAACGGCCTTGAAACCTTCCAAGGCAGGTAAGTCCCTTGCATAACAATTATCGTACCCTGTCAGGAGCACTTATGTGGCACCATCCAGGATGGAAACAGATCAGGTAATCCTAGACCCTGAGTATCCTGACATGTATGTTCTAGTTGGGTCTGACGTCCCAGATTGTGTCAGGCCAGAACTGGTAAAGTTTCTTAAGAATAAATCATCTTGGTTTGCTTGGTCTAATTTTGATTTGACTGGAATTAGTGATGATGTAAATACACATAAACTTAACATTGATCAATCTTTTAAGCTTGTGCAACAGAAAAGACGAAAATTTGCGCCTGAAAGAAATGCGATAATCAATGAGGAAGTAGAGGAACTTCTGGATATGGGTATGATCAGGGAAGTAATATACCCTGAATGGTTAGCTAACGTGATTGTTGTGCAGAAAAAGAATGGTAAATGGAGAGTTTGTGTAGATTACACTAACCTGAATAAGCCTGCCCTAAGGATCCGTTTCCCCTGCCACATATTGATGCCATGGTAGATGCCACGGTAGGGCACGAGATGCTGACATTCATGGATGCCTCAAGTGGATTCAATCAAATAAAGATGCACCCTGGCCGACAGAGAGAAATCTGCATTCATTGAGGCATCGAGGCATATCTTTTGTTACACGGCCCATGCCTTTCGGCCTGAAGAATGCAGGGGCAACGTACCTGCGCCTAGTCAACATGATGTTCAAGGATCAAATAGGTGATATCATGAATGTCTATGTAGACGACATGGTAGTAAAATCTAAAAATGCAGAAGATCATGTGAAGCACTTGGAAATAGCATTTCAAATATTGGAAAAATAAAACATGAAACTCAACCCTGCAAAGTGTCATTTTGGAGTCTCTGCAGGAAAGTTCCTTGGATACATGGTGACAAAAAGAGGCATAGAAGCCAACCCTGAACAGATAAAAGCCATCCTGGAACTTCAGTCACAAGTCTATTAAGGACATTCAGAAATTGGCAGGCCGGGTAGCTGCCCTGAACCGGTTCATATCAAGATCCTCTAAAAGGTGTAAAACATTTTACAACATGCTCAGAAAAAATAAACAGTTCCATTAGACACCTGAGCACGAAACAGCCTTTCAAGACTTAAAATTATACCTGTCATCTCCACCTTTACTGGCTAAACCAGAAAAGGAAGAACCCCTGTCAGTATATCTATCTCATCACGACACGTAGATATAAGTGCGATCTGGTAAAGGAACAAGAAGGTCAGCAACATCATGTCTATTATATAAGTAAAAGCCTGTTAGATGCTGAAATGAGGTATGGTTTACTTGAAAGATATGTTTTAGCTTTGATTATGTCATGTACTAAGCTGCGTCCTTATTTCGACTGTCACCCTATCATAGTCAAGACCAACTTACCCATAAAATTTGTCATGCGCAAGCCTGAATTGTCAGGCAGGATGACCAAGTGGTCAGTCCAGCTCAGTACATATGATATTACCTTTGAACCCAGGACAGCGATTAAATCGCAGGCCTTAGCAGACTTTGTGGCTGATTTCAGCCCTAACCTAGAATCTGACCTGAAAAAAGAAGTTAACTAGTTAGAAAATAAAACCCCAGGCCAAGAGTGGACTTTGTTCATAGATGGAGCATCTAATGTTAGGGGACATGGTTAGGATTAGTGCTAAAATCGCCATAGGGGGACATGATAGCTCAGGCTGTAAGCTGTGAGTTCAAAGCCACCGATAATGAAGCAGAATATGCAAAAAACCTTACCGCTAAGTTTGCTTTATTTGATATAGATCAAATACCAAGAGACCTGATGTTGGAGCTTGTGTCCTCCACAAATTAGTGTGATAACATTTGTAAATCTCTTACAGGTTCACAAGGGTATACTTCGTATTTTAATCAGTTGATTAACGATTACCTAATAACGGTTGGCTTGCTAGAAAGTTTGACGTTATTATCATACAGATGGCGGTGATCAACTGGTCCCTAAAGGTCACACCTATAAAATGTGTTTGAGAGATGTGGTTATAGAAATATAATCACATTGATGCCTTATGTGACTAAACAGTTAGTCAATGTGTTGATGAGACAATTATTTAATGAAGATTAAATAATATTAATTAAGACGAATTAACTGTCAATTCGTAAATTGAATATAATAAGTTATATTTAATTAAATGTATGTAATGTTAGCTTGGACGAATTAATCTGTTAATTCGTAATTAAATGTAATCGGTTATATTTAATATCAACAAGATGAATGTGTCATAGTGGTAATAGTGAGGGTACTCAAACCAAGAGGTCATGTCTCATATCGTCTTGGGTGCAACTGATAGGAGAATATCATTGCGATATTGTTCATAGGCCATAAAAGCTAGGACCGAAGGTTATTTCTTAATCCTTTACGTTTTGTTTATGCATTTTAGTTTTATGACTCGTAATCATCACTTTATAATTCGTTATAATCCTTTAAAATAAAGGGATGCATACAGATAAATCCCACAAGTGGTATCAGAGCTTAGGCCACGAATTTTAATTTTGATGATTCTCATAAAATTGTTTGTAAACAATAATTAGGGTTTGCGAAAAAAATATAATCGGCTGGAATTTTTTTTTAGCCGTGGATTTTTTTTTTCCGTTTCCGTTACTGTTCACGGATGAACAGTATTATTAAAAAAAAAAATTTCTGTTTTTTTTCTTTTTTCGGTTTCTCCTGAAAAACCGATTAAAGTTTTTTGCGGCTGTTTTTGTTTATGCCGATTTGAAAAGTATCCGAGAAAAGAATTTTTTTTTCCTGATACTGTTCACGTGGTTAGTGTTCACAGAGGACAGATTTAAAAAAAAAATGTTTTTTGTCTTGTTTCGGTTTTTACAGATAAAACCGTGTACAAAATAAGGAAAGCTGTTTTCTGTTTTTAGTTTAGCCGTGCTGAAATTATAAAAAAAAAAAAAATTTTGTTTTTTTTTTACTGTTCAGCCGAGACCAAAAAGAAAAAAAAAAGGTTTTGTTTTTTTTTGTTTTGGCCAATTTTGTTTATACATTAAATTTATAATGTATGATAATTTTTGTGAAGCGGTTCACAAAATTTAAAGATACCTAATTATTTTAAAGCAGTTTAAAATATTGATGGATTAAATTCATATTACAAGTTTAATATGAATTAAGTTTGAAATTAATGTGATTAATTGAGCAATTGTCACTTAATTTGTTAATTTAAATAGGTGGTTTGGATAAAATTAATCAATATAATTAAGGAATTGTGTCATGTATGTTTAATTTATTTTTAGTTGATGCATTTTATTTTTGTTGAATGAATCGTTGAATGAATTTATTTACGTATTTTTGCAATCGGTTGTAATTTGTAATACTTAGTGTGGCCTTAGTCAAATTATGTTTTCGTAATGAAAGAAACATAATTTTTATGTAATTATGAGATCTCATATCTCCTTTTATTTTTCTTTAGTTTTGGGTTTTGAAATTAGAATGTAATAAATAGGTTTATTATGTAATTTATTTATTGTAATTTCAAAGAAGACTAAAGATGGAGATTGGAGCTTACTCCCGCTACATGGGTCAAGATTAGACCTGGCAAAATGGGTCAGACCCGAATGACCCGACCTGAAAAGGCTGACCCGAGACCCGGAAATGACCCGAACTTGCTTGACCCGAATATGACCCGAAACCCGAATTGACCCGACCCGACCCAGACCCGACCCGAACATTGTCTGACCCGATGTTAACCCGACCCGAGGTGACCCAATCCGAAAAGACCCGACTCATAACTGACCTGATCCCAAATGACTTGAAGTGACCCAAAATGACCCGAAACGACTAGTACTAACTCATATTAATATTATATATATCAAAATAATGTTTCATTGGTTACAATAATCCCTAATGAATGGTTAAATTTTCAAAATAACATTTCTTAATCAAAATAGTATTAACTTAAGTGCTTAGCCATTAACTCAAAAGCAACCCGACCCAAAATGACCTATACCCGAAAATGACCCGACCCGAAATGACCCGATAACAGGTCACCCGAAATTGACCCGAAACCCGAAAGTGACCCGACCCGACCCAACCCGACCCGAAATATGTGGCAGACCCGAAATGACCCGACTCAAACTGACCCGACCCGTACCCGACCCGAGTGACCCGTTTTGCCAGGTCTAGTCAAGATGGAACATCGAGACAAGCTTCTCGGGTCCAAGGATGGATTCCAAACTTGTATTTAATGTTCATTTTGATAGGATAGGCCACACTAGGACTTTATTATTGTTTTTACGTTTTCATTCCTATTTCTTTTCATTCACATGATAGTTTATGCATCATATTCCGCCTAAACCAAACCACCTACTACTAAAATGCATGAAAATTGACACATATAGGTTGTATGTTAGTTTTCATAGACATACAGATGTCACATGTTTATTAAGCCATCACCTTAGTTTATTCATTCACGCATGCTACATATTAGTTCACTTAAAATGAATTAAAATTAAGTTGATGGGATCTTCCTCTAAAACGGAAATTGAGATTAGTCTTTATAAGGGCAAACAACTATGAATCCCTTCTTCGTCGGTAGGCATAATATGACACCTTCTACGTTGGGTAAGTAGTTTGTGTTGACATAGTTTATTTCAACATTATAGTCCGAAGAGTTTCTCGTGATTATGATGGACTAAAGATAGAATTTACAGAAATTTATCGACCAAGAATTCTAACGGTAGAATTAGCTAAAAGGTTAGCTTATCAATTTACAAATAATTGAGTCTTGGGATCATTTATATAATTCTTGAGGAAGGTCAATTGTATAAATGTTTTGAGTCTTCGCGTTATGACAGTAGTTCATTAGACTTAAAAATTTAAACGATGCACATGCTTATTATTTATTCTTCTTTTCGCAGTGTAGAACACGTTTATTTTACTGTTACAACAAAATGTCTGGAAATAACGCAATCCAAATGCCTAGTGCCACACTTGATCGCGCGTCCTGGCTTAAAGTTTTTATGGACCAAATGAATCAGTTCACACGTCTAAAAAACGACGGGTCCAACTTTGCGGATCGGGAGGCAAAGACTACGGAATGTCGCCATTGCGACGGTAAGCTCGGTGTACTTAATCGAGCCAATACCGTAAACCCAGGCCCCAATGCAGGAGTCAACGAGTCACTCGCTTATAGTGACTTCGTTATGGAAGCGGGTGCGATAAAGAACGTACTCATCTTTGCAATGGAAACCAATTTGCATAGACGCTTCATTGCCTGCGAACAAGATTTTCACCACACTCACTAACGAGTTCTCGAAAGCACTGAGGATCGTTACTTATGAGCATACCTGTCGCTTCTTTGATGCGAAACTCCAAAAGGGCCAACCGGTTAGCCCACATATTCTTAACATGATTGAGAATGTCGAGAAGTTGGAGGCACTTGATTGCAAAATCAGTGAGAGCATTGTCATTGACCGAATGCTTCATTCTCTTCACGATGGTTTTGCCCTTTTCAGGGCGAACTACTACATGAATGACTTGAAAAAGAGTCCTCATGAGCTACACTCCCTTCTCGTACAGACCGAGAAGGATATGAAATTGAGTGGGAGCATGAAGCAGGATGTTCTCACGATTTCCAACAAGGGTAAAGGTAAGGGCAAGGCTCATGGCGACCTAGCTGTAGGTAAGCCAAAGTTTAAAAAGCCAGGAAACGGTAAGAGTGGGCCTGGTGAGACTAGTGGCTCACAAGGCAAGGCAAAGAGTAAGGGCGGTGACATTGAGTGCCACCATTATCACAAGACTGGACATTGGAGGAGGAATTGTCCCGTGTACCGTGAGGACATCAAAGCAGGCCGCGTCGTTCCTGTTGGTATGTCATCTTATAGTCATATGATTGAGATTAACCATACAAGTTTCGGAACTTGGGTACTTGATACTGGTTGTGGTTCTCATCTGTGTAATAATTTGCAGGACCTAAAGAACATCATACCTCTCGAAAAGGGTGATGTGGACCTGCGAGTCGGGAATGGAGCACGAGTTGCTGCAGTCTCGAAGGAAACATATGTAATCCAACTCCCTAGTGGTTTTGAGTTATTTTATATAACTGTTACTATGTACCCAGTTTATCTAAGAACATTATTTCTATTTCCGTACTCGATATAGACGGTTTTTCATTTTCAATAAAGGATAATACCTGTATTTTCTTTTTAATGAAATGATTTATGGCAAAGCAGTTTCCATGAATGGAATTTATATCTTAGATCAAACCCTGGAAGTATTACACGTGAATAATAAGAAATTAAAGGTTGGTGACAAAGATCAAACCTATCTATGGCATTGTCGAATGGGACACATAAATGAGAAACGCGTGAAGAAACTCGTCGATAATGGGACTATTCCCGCATTCGAATTTTCTACATATGGCACGTGTGAATCATGTCTCATTGGCAAAATGACTCGAATTTCCTTCAAAGGTGTTGGAATGCGCGCTAGTGACCTATTAGGACTCATACATACTGATGTTTGTGGACCTATGTCAATTACCGCTAGAGATGGCTATAGATATTTTATCACTTTCACGGACGATTTGAGTAGATACGGATATGTCTACTTAATGAAGCATAAAAGTGAGTCCTTTGACAAATTCAAGGAATACCAGAACAGGGTTGAAAACCAACTGGGTAGAAAGGTTAAAGCACTCCGTTCAGATCGGGGTGGCGAATATCTTTCAAATGAGTTTGATCAACACCTTAAAGACTGTGGAATCGTTTTGCAGTTAACTCCACCTGGAACACCTCAATTAAATGGTATGTCCGAATGGAGAAATCGAATCTTACTTGATATGGTTCGATCCATGATGAGTCACATGGTAATGCCTGATTCATTATGGGGTTTTGCTCTTTTGTCAGCTGCTCTTATACTTAACCGAAGTCCGACTAAAACTGTCGACAAGACTCCAAATGAAATATGGAAGGGAACGGTCCCTAACTTGTCCTTTATTCGGGTTTGGGGCTGCGAGGCTTATGTCAAGTGGAGACACGAGGATAAGCTCGGCCCGCGATCGGTCAAGACATACTTTATAGGTTATCCAAAAGGAACATTTGGTCATTACTTCTATTTGCCTACCGAACATCGAGTTTTTGTTGCGGCTAGTGCGGCGTTCTTAGAGAAAGAATTTCTCGAGAACAAGACGAGTAATAGAACCTTCGAGCCATTTCGGAGATTCCAACCAACAACCGAGGAACGGATGGAGGAAGTTGTTCCTCCAACTGATGACACGGTTCATATTCCTGAGGAACCTAGGAGGTCGGGTAGAGTCTCTAATCCTCCGGACAGATACATTGGTATGGTCGAGGAGAATGACGTTTTACTCCTTGAGAATAATGAACCCGCTACCTATAAAGGTGCTATGGTCTGTTCCGACTCAAAGCTTTGGCTCGAAGCCATGCAATCCGAGATGGACTCCATGTATGAGAATAACGTATGGGATCTAGTTGATTTACCTAATAAGATAAAACCTCTACAGTGTAAATGGCTTTACAAAATAAAGCATTCTGTAGACGCGCAACCAGATACCTATAAGGCACGACTTGTGGCAAAAGGTTTCACTCAAGTGCACGGATTGCATTATGATGAAATTTTTGCACCCGTAGTCATGTTACATTCCATTCGGATAATCTTAGCGATTGTCACATTTCATGACTATGAAATTTGGCAAATGGATGTGAAAACCGCCTTCTTAAACGGTTATTTGGAGGAAGAGTTGTACATGGTGCAACCCGAAGGTTTCATAGATCCTGAACATCCTAAGAAAGTGTGCAAACTTAAGCGTTCCATTTATGGACTTAAACAAGCTTCTCGGAGTTGGAATCATCGTTTCGACCAGGTGATAAAAGAGTATGGTTTCACTCGATCGGTCGAAGAACCATGCTTATATATCAAGTCGAGTGGGAGCAAGATTGTATTCTTGATATTGTATGTTGATGACATACTCTTGATTGGGAATGACATTCCTCTCCTATCTTCGGTTAAAGAATGGTTGAAGAACCATTTCCAGATGAAAGATCTGGGTGAGGCACAACGCATTTTGGGAATCCGTATCTACCGAGATAGATCACGACGGACGTTATCACTAAGTCAGGAGTCTTATTTGGATAAGATTCTTGAGAGGTTCAGCATGACCAACTCCAAGAAGGGGAGCCTTCCAATGACGTCTGGGATGCAGTTGAGCAAGTCTCAGTCACCCAAGACGCCTGAAAGGATTGAGCGCATGAGTCGTGTTTCTTATACATCTGCAATAGGATCAATCATGTATGCTATGATATGCACACTACCAGACGTGTCATATGCATTAAGTATGACGAGTCGGTACCAAAAGAATCCAGGTGAAACACACTGGATAGCTGTTAAAAATATCCTCAAGTACCTACGGAGGACTAAGGATAGGGTATTGACTTATGGAGGCGATACTAAGCTATGCGCAATCGGTTGTGTAGATGCTAGCTTCCAAACGGATCGAGATGATTTGAAATCTCAGTCTAGATTCGTTTTTTTACTCTTAATGGTGCTGCAGTCAGCTGGAATAGTTCCAAACAGGAAGTTGTAGCAGATTCTACTACTGAGCCATTGAAATATGATAAGCATGGAGGGCACGTTATTTTCATGAGAATTTAACGTGTACCTGAGTTATAGCAGTTGATTATGAATTCGATACGTTATCCTTTTCATATACTATTTATAACTTCATCGTTTTAATATAATATTTTATTTTTCATGTGGATTGTACTAACAACATTGAACGCCACAAAGTGAACTGAATTACTTTATATTTTGTTTGGTCCGTAATCGCCTTAAAGAGCTGATAACTCTGGCTATTATATTGTGCAGTCGATTGATGGTGGGTTCAACGAGCCATAAGTCAAACAGTTGACTGATCGTGCACAAATACGAGATTATAACGATACCTCGTAGGACAATTTTTTTGTGACAACGTAATGGAGTCCTAAATGTTTACAAACATTCGGTGCCAGGTCGTGAATAAGACATCCATTGTGTTCCTAGAGTCGATTCTTTTGACTATCGACTGTCTCTTGAGATTAAGGAAGTTTTTTTGGTGACTTTGGTTTCTTTCTCACGGTCTGCCGTAACTGGAGGCCAAGTGGTTTTTTTCTGGGTCATTTCATACTGTACTTACATCTGCAGGATTCGAGTTGAGGAAAATATCCAACCCTCATCAGGTATAGTTATTTCTCAGGGCCACTCGAGGAGTTGTAACTGAAATGCATGGCCATGCTCGAATGTTGATCTGTTTATCAGTTAAGTTACTCTCTAGTCGGGGAAACCACTCTTGATAATGATCACTTGTAAAATACGACCTTTGTGAATACGGATTTGCAAATTGTTTTACATTGAGTGGAAGAAATTTTAGGATATGAGAATCGGTTATCGCACATAAACTTGTGAGGACAAGTGGGAGTTTGTTGGAGCTTGTGTCCTCCACAAATTAGTGTGATAACATTTGTAAATCTCTTACAGGTTCACAAGGGTATACTTCGTATTTTAATCAGTTGATTAACGATTACCTAATAACGGTTAGCTTGCTAGAAAGTTTGACGTTATTATCATACAGATGGCGGTGATCAACTGGTCCCTAAAGGTCACACCTATAGGATGTGTTTGAGAGATGTGGTTATAGAAATATAATCACATTGATGCCTTATATGACTAAATAGTTAGTCAATGTGTTGATGAGACAATTATTTAATGAAGATTAAATAATATTAGTTGAGACGAATTAACTGTCAATTCGTAAATTGAATATAATAAGTTATATTTAATTAAATGTATGTAATGTTAGCTTGGACGAATTAATCTGTTAATTCGTAACTAAATGTACTCGGTTATAGTTAATACCAACAAGATGAATGTGTCATAGTGGTAATAGTGAGGGTACTCAAACCAAGAGGTCATGGGTTCGATCCTCACTAGATGACAATTTATATTTAACACATTTTTACATTTTTGGAAACCGAAAATAAGGAATTAAAACTCCTTATTGTTTTAATTGGGGGCGGAAATTAGAGGATGAAAAATCCACCCTAATCTACCCTTATACACCGTTTAAGAGGGTGAGATGGGTGAATTCATTCTAACCTAATTTTTGCCCTAACTCAACCTTGCCTCCTCTCATCGAAAAAAAACACAAAAAAAAAACTTAAAATTAACCAGTTAATTTTTGGATTGATTCTAGCAAAATCAAAGGGCATTTCTCATATCGTCTTGGGTGCAATTGATAGGAGAATATCATTGCGATATTGTTCATAGGCCATAAAAGCTAGGACCGAAGGTTATTTCTTAATCCTTTACGTTTTCTTTATGCATTTTAGTTTTATGACTCGTAATCATCACTTTATAATTCGTTATAATCCTTAAAAATAAAGGGATGCATACAGATAAATCCCAAACCTGAATACCCAGGCTGATGCTTTGGCCAACCTAGGTTCAAATTTTACCCCCGTAGTTTTTGATAAAATACCGATTGTTTATTTATTAGAGCCAGCTATCAGTAAAACTGAACAAGTCAACCCTATCAATCAAGATAATAATTCTTGGACCAAACCTTATTATGGTTGGTTCCTTCAAGGAATATTACCTCAGGGCAGGCATGAAGCAAGGGCTTTTAGAATCAGAGCTTCAACCTATTCTATTATCAATAACACTCTATTTAAGAGATCGCAGGTTAGACCATATTTGAGATGCTTAGAACCTGATGAAGCTAAGCAAGTACTCCAGGAAATACATGATGGACATTGTGGCAACCATAAAGGAGGAAAGAGCCTGGCAAGTAAAATACTCATGACAGGCTACTATTGGCCAACACTGAGGGCTGATTGCTTGGAATATTGTTCAAAATGTGAAGCCTGTCAAATTCATGCACCAATAATACACCAACCATCTGAACTACTTCACTCAATTTCTGCACCCTGGCCGTTCATGAAGTGGGGCATGGATATCGTAGGGAAGCTGCCTGTAGCTCCGGGACAGAAAGTATTCAGGTTAGCCATGACTGACTACTTATCCAAATGGATCGAGGCTGATTCTTTCAGGCAAGTAACTGAAAAGGAAGTGATATCTTTTATCAGGACAAATATAATCTGCAGATATGGAGTCCCATCAGAGATAGTGTGTGATAACGGCACCCAGTTTGTGGGAAGAAAGACTAAAGCATTTTGCCAAGAGTGGAACATCAATCTGGTTACATCCACTCCTGGATATCCAAAAGCTAATGGCAAGGCTGAATCAAGCAACAAGGTAGTCATAAGCTGCTTAAAGAAGAAACTGAAGAGAAGACGAGGCAGATGGGCTGAAGAACTTCCATTAGTACTATGGGCCGACAGGACAACTCCAAAGACATCAACATGCCAAACATCCTATTCTTTGGTGTATGGCTGTGAAGCTGTCATCCCTGCAGAAGTCCGAGTGCCAACATCAAGATATAGCTTGAACAATGTTGAAGCAAACGGCAGCCTGATGCAAGACAACCTGGTCCTGGTAGAAGAACTAAGAGATGCTGCCAAAATCAAGATGGCATCATATCAACAAGCAGTGGCCAGAACTTACAATAAAAATGTTAGGATTAAAATCTTCAAGGAAGTAGACCTTGTCCTACGAAAAGTTTTCCCAAATAAGAAAGAAAAATCAGCAGGCAAGCTAGCCCCTACGTGGGAAGGCCCCTATTTAATTGAATCAATTGTCGGACAAGGAGCATACAGGCACGAAACATTAGAAATAGAAATAATCCCAAGATCCTGGAATGTAACTCATTTGAAATTGTTCCGCCTGATAAGGTAAAATACATATCTTTACTATCAGTGTTTCACCCTGACATGCTACCTGAAAAATTACGTGTCTCACATGTTCTATGTGCAATCCATGTCTATATATGCAACTAACTCAATTTCTTTTATTTTTCTTGAATCCTGAACAATTATACATGATAAATGATTATATGCATAAATATTCAAGATTGAGGGCTACTCTGCTGTATATTAGACTTCTTATTTATGTACTTTTTAAATTTTTTGCACCCCACTGTGTCTGACGAAGTTGGTAACCATCACCGGATACGGTGAATAGCAGGACCAATCAGGCATGAAATAATTGCCTAACCTGACTATTTGCTGCACACATCTACAACCGGCTGGACGCAACAAGACGGTGCAAGGGTGTTTTATCCCGAACATCAGTCTAAATGCCCTCTAGACAGGCCGAGTACCAAGCCCTCCAGCCAAGCAGGGGAACATAAGCCTTCCTGACAGGCCGATTTTCCCACCCCTTCAACTACTATGGTACAAACTATATGTGGTTGAATGGCTTATGTTGGCTTTAATCGCAAGACAAGAACAAATATTGAAAAAACAGGTTAACAGGTTCAAAATTTAACGTTAATAGGTTTGAAGAAATAAAGTTTGCAAGTTTAAGGAAATTCTGAACAAAGAAAAATCAAAAACATGAAATAATAAAACATCAAAAATAAATAAAGTGAGCGGAAGGCCACTCCCATCATATTTATAAAAAGCCCTTACCCCCTTGGGCAAAGGCACCAAAATAATTGTCTAGGCCAGGGATAACCTCCCTGACCAGTCAGGCACACAAAGAAAAAAACAAAATATTAAAATTGTCTTTCCAGGGACATCCCCCCTGAATGGGCCAATACCATCAAGAAAAACATAAAAATTACTGCTCTCCCTTGGAGGAAGCATCAACATCATCATCTTTGGCCTGATCTGCGCCAGCACCTTGCTCTCCATCAGCATCAACATCCTGCTCCCCTGGAGAGTCGACCTCTTGTTCATTACCCATATTGTGCAGGTCAGGAGACTTAGCAGCAGCAAAGGCCATCTCTTCTTCCGGGTTCCAATTTGCCCTGGCCTCCACAGGCTCCGACATAGCAGCCACTTTCCCCTTGATATAAAAGTATAAGGAAGCATCATCAAGCTTGAACTCCAAATCATCCCTCTCTAGGGTAAGCTCCTCATTCCTGTCCAGTGCCTCATGCAGAAGCTGCTTACTCGAGATGGCCTCAATCTTGGCAGCGTTCCTCTCAGCCTGCACCTTTGCCAAGTTAGCAATCCCTGCAGCCAGATCAGCCCGAGCGAAATCCAATTCAGACTTCAGCTTATCATAATCAGATCTCAAAAGATTAATCCTGGCCACTAAAGAGGTAGCCTGATAAGCATTGTGGAGACAAGCTGCAATACCCTGAATAGAAACAAAAATAGTATAAATATTATGTCATAATAAAAACCTCTAAAAAATATATATTACAGAAAGCAAATAAAAATATATATATATGCGTACCTCTCTCGCAGCAGCCAAGGCACCTACCAAAAGGCTAACAACATGATCTACTGAAGCAACTGCCTGAGTAGCAGTCTCAATAGGATCCAGGGTAAGCATAACATCAGATTTAGAAGTGGCATAATCACTAATTTTCATCCTGGCAGCCTTCAAATTATCCACCGTGACTCGCACCTCCCATACTGGGGCAGATAAATCAACTTCTTCCACCTTCCTCTTCTGGGCCGCTGAACTTATTTCAACAGGAGCAACTGGAGCAGGAGAGACTTTGGGAGTGGCAGACAACTTAGTTAAATCAATGACAGGCCTAGTATCGCCACCACCCTGAGAACTCTCCTCTTTGACCTTGGCCAACTTGGCAGAAAGATCAGCCATGCCAAACCTAGCGAGGCGAGTGGATGATCTAATGGCTATAACACGACACTATATTAGCAATAAAGACAGGCTGTCATGAAAAAGCCAGAATAGAAAGAAAAACAAAACAAAATAAAGAACAAAAAGACTTACTGCCTAAAATAGAAGCGCTAACAACCTTTGAAGGCCTAGGCATTCTAGCAGCACCTTCAGTCTTCAGGCAATGAGGAAGATGATCAGCCCCACAACCGAGAAGCCAAGTCCTCTTCATTTGAGGAATTGCAAGGAAGGCAGAGATGTTTGCAGTAGGGTACTCAATTTCAGAAGTCCAATCATCAACTGCAAGTAAGAGAGGTATGAGTCATTTAAATTTATTTACTTTCTTTAAAACTAACAAATAAACATGCAGGATAAAGAAAAAATTTCAGGGTACTCACCACCAACACACGCATCATAATTCAAATACGCCAGATCAGGACCCATAGAATTGGTCCTGATAAACATATATCCAGTAGCCCAGTTCTTGTCATGGCCGCTATCAAGATTTACGAGTAAAGGAGAGGTTGAAGGCCTGGTCTTGAAACTGATCCGGCCAGGACTGTTGGTCCTGACAGCATAGCAGGCCTTCAAGTCCTTCAGAGAGAAGGAAATATTGTGTTTTTTGCATAGATATTCAACAAAGCAGACCACCTTCCACGCCATGGGCATCAGTTTGTAGGAAGGCACACCAATTTCTTTAATGACATTCACCATAAGTGGAGAGAAAGGAAGCTTGCAACCAGCCCTGAAGGCCCAATCATGGATGCAGAACCAGCCAGGACATGACAGTCTGTCCTGACAGAAGAATCTTCAGGAATCCAGACTTCGGAATCAGCAGGAATGATTCCCTTATCCTTCAAGACTTTTTCAAATTCAGGTTCCAGGCGATTTGGAAGATATTGGAATCAGCAGGAATGATTTCCTCATGCATTGGCCATAACCACCCCCCTACCCGGTTTTCCTAGTGCAAGGCCAAGGGTTTTTGCTCTTTATTTTTTCCTAATATACACTACATGCATACTAGTGTTTATTCATTCATTCTAACACATCTAAAATATAGAGTTTTTAGAGAGAATATTACTCCTTCTTCTCCCTTCTCTTAACCGAAAAACAAGAGACCAAATTCAATATTTTGGGTCAATTTTATTTAGATTAATATTGTTCTAGTATTAATAATATTAATCTTTTAAGGGGTTACTTTGGGTATTCATCTTTGGGAGAGATTATACCCTTGAATCTTTGTTCATCCATATTAGGAGAGCTCAAGAACAAGTAAGAAGGAGATCTTACTTGTGCCCTTTGATCCGAAATTTTATTGTAAGGAAAACGATTTCTTCTCTATATTTATTTATGTTTGCATGCATAAGATCTAAATTAATATTATGACTAAATTAAATTGAAACATATATGAATATGTTGAGTATAATGAGATATAGATTTCTAACAAGCAGGATATAAGTCTTATGCTAACAAATGTGACAAATGAAATGAGCTCAATCAAATCTCAAAATCAAAGATGATACAAATATCTGAAGGAAAATAAAAGACCGACGGAGTGGGAAATGAAAAATTTAACTAATTGTGACTTCACTCGCCGGTCAAATTAAAACAAAAACCAACCTCAAAATCAATCAAGCAAAGAATATTTTATCAACCCTAATTTTTTGGAAAAAGTACATTAAATCAAAGCAAAATCAACCCCAATTTCTTCGAATGTGTTGGTAACACAAAAAAATACCAATTCCGAGCATACTTAGACCTTAAAAGTCAGCGTATGCGTTGAAAAAAACCAATTCCGATTCGTAACATTCAATTTAAAGAGGATTTTTACGAAACTCAGTGAGAGATATACTAACTCCGTTCTGTAGCATTCAAAGAAACATAGAGGAATCCTCTATGATTCAAACAAACAATTAATTTAATCTTCAGAAAATGGAGACTAAAGGAAAAGATCTTAAAATGGACGAGGAGCTAGTGAGATATTACCTAAAAAGAAAAAGTATTGGGAGAGAAGATTGTTCCAGAAAGGATTAGTGAATTGGAGATCTACAAAATGAAGCGGAAACGACAGAATCCATTGAATTGACGACGAAGTAGTACTGAATTTGGATGAGATATGAACTTGGATAGAGGGAGCGGTAGTTTTCTAGTAGGGTTTGGAGAACGAAATAAGATTATTGGAGTAGCAATAACTTTTTGAGTGTCGAGAAGCCCAAAATTAAAGTAACCGCTCAGTAATGGACCTTGACGCTCTCCTAAAGCGTAGAGGAGGAAGTGTCAATATTTAGAGGGATTTGTTGTAGTGTAAAAGGTGGACCGAGGACCGGACCATATTAATATTGGTCCGGTCTGGACCAGAAAAACGCGTGGACCGGACCAAAGTGGACCAAATATGATTGTCATTGACATGGTTTAGGCATATAAAATTAGAACTCGAGAAATTCGTAACGATCAAAATAAGAAACATTATTTTTTACTAGATTTAAGTACATAGTTACACATGTTATAATACATGTAAACAAAGTAGAAAACAAAACCAATAATAATACAATTTATCAGATTCTTTTCTTATATAAGTTCGGTCCATGGTCCGGTCCGCAGTCCATTCGGTTTGGTACAGGACCGGACCGAAGACCAAAGTAGAGTAAATAGGTGGACCATGGACCAGACTGATGTGACTCATATTTGAGCACATTTAGTCCCCGAATTAGCCTCGTTCCTATGCTTTATAGTGCATAATTGGGTCATTTACTATCTTTAGTTTCCCATTTTCCATATTCTTTGAGGTTTTGTTTCCTTGGTAGGAGAGGAGTGCAAACCTTGCATTTTCACGGCGAAATGGAGCCAAATTGATCGCATTCAATGACCAAATCATCAAAGGGAAGACGATACTAGAAGGCCTATGTAGATAATAAAGTAGATTGGGCAATGATGAAAGGATTCTTACATCCTCAACAAGATTCCCGCGGATTGTTGAGGAAAGAAGAAAAGAGAAGTGCCTGTCTCACAATCCGAGCGGATTGCAGCCAATCCGAGCGTCTCCCTGCCCACAAATTCGAGCGTCCCGATGCCAAGACGCTCGTCTTGAAGCCAAGTAATCCGAGCGTCTCTCCCATGATCCGCTCGGATCCCCTTACAGATTCCACCGTGCTAGCTTCCTAGACGCTCGGGACGAGCATATCTTCGTGGGACTAGCAAAACAGAGATGTGCATCTCCTTGGAGAGGATCACTTCCTCAACTTTTATTAAGGGTCTTAATAGTCATTTAAGCCCTTAGTAACCCTAATCTTTGTACCTACTCTTTAGTATAAATACCCCTATGTACTACCTAGATTAGGAGGGGGGATCTCAATACAATCTTAATCCTATCTTAATCTTGTTTTAATCTTGTAATCAACTTTTAATCTAGTATTAATACAAATCTCATTCCTTAACCTTTCCTTAATTTCTCTATTGTTCATCATTTATTTTGGGTAATTAGAAGATTATTTGGGTTTATTTGGAGGATTGACAACCTTCCATCAATCATCAAGTACTTCTATTATTCTTTGCTTTATTATTTGGAATCATCTTCATAGGTATAATTCTCTCTTAATCCTTTTTAATTATTATTAATCATTTTCATTTGTTCATCATGTTTTGCCTTGCTAGTATGATTGACAACCTTGTTAGCATGTTAAACTTGATAATGAGTGAGTAGTTTCCTTAACTAGGGTTAATGGGGAATTAGGGGAAACCAACATGGGGATTGATTCATGCTTAATCTAATATGTTTTCATAATTAATTTGCTTGCTTGTTGTAATTCCAACTTATGCACATGTTATGTTTGATGAAATGCGAGCCTATGAATCCTTGCATTTTTTACCCATCACTTACCTTTTCAATGAGACTTGTAAGACATAAACCAACTCGAGTCTCATTAGACCATGCATATAGTTGGATAGGAAGGATTAAGTCGACTTGTAGGTGTTGTACAATCTAATCGATTCGGCTCCGGCACCCAAACCTTCTTAGGGATTGTAAGATATACACTAACTCGATCCCATCACAACAATAAGTGCTTGCATCTAGTAGAGAACGTGTTTGTATGATCAAATCCCATGAATCCCCTATGAACCCATGACACCCTAGTACTTTTAATCAATTGTTTACATCTCATTTTAATCATCTTGCTTATTTTCATTACCTTATTTACATTGTTGATTAGTTTAGTTGATCTCCTACCTCAACCCAAATTGTGACACCCCTAGACACAACCATTTGCAATTGAAAATCCTACATCAATACCCGTCCCTTGGGATCCGACCTTTACTTACCTCTTTACTAAGAGTAGAGTAGTTTGTGAAGTTATAAATATTGTTTTTGTCAAGGTAACTTTTGACGACGAGTAACAAAACCGACGAACCAAAAATGGCGCTGTTGTCGGGGACGGTGTTAACTTGATTTGATTTTCTTTAAATTGTTTTTAGTTGTGTCTTTATTTACCTTAGGGAAGTTAAACTCCTCAAGGTTCGTTCTAATTATTTTCGAGTTGTTTGATATTTTGCATGTCTAGGAGATCATAAGGTAACTTGTTACCCATTGATCTTGAAATTGAAAGAACTTTGACCAACAATAGAAGACTTGCTAGAAATACTTTGAGAGGTATTGGTGAGATTGTGGACATTCAACCAAATAATATCGAGTTTACCAACCCTTTTGCAAGAGAAGGAGAGGATAACCCGACACAAAACCAACCACAAAATCAACCCAAAATGCCTAAATTTTCATCACATTCCGTACCAACCGAGGAGAACCTACCAATTGGTACTCCTACCCCACAACATTTAACCGGTAATTTCATTGCAAAATATGCATTTATACAATTGGTTGAGAGAAGTCAATTTGGGGGGATGCCTATTGAAGACCCTCATTCTCATATGGAGACTTTTTGTGACTATTGTGATGCGATTTCTCAAACCGGAGTTACTCAAAACCAAATTCGATGGGTCTTATTTCCTTTTTCTTTGATTGGTTCCATGAAACAATGGTTGAAAAGCCTAGATAAGGCTACTCTTGGTATTGACTCTTGGAAGAAATTGGCACTTTCTTTCTACAAGAAATTCTATCCTCCGAAGAAGACTAACATGTTGAGAGCCCAAATCACCAGGTTCAAACAAAGGGACGAGGAGTATTTGTATGAAGAATGGGAGAGATTCAAGGATACTTGTCGATCTTGTCCACACCATGGACTTAGCGAGTGGTTCCTTGTAGAACAATTCTAGAATGGTCTATATGAAGACTCCCGAAACATTCTCAATATGGGGTCAAATGGTATGTTTACCGAAGTTGATGACAATCAAACATGGAACAAGATTGAAGAAATGGTGGTCCATAACTCACAATATAGTAGACCTCGGAAGGCTACTAGAGGAGGAAAGCATAAGGTGGACTCTATTACTCTCAATTGGGTGCTTAACTTAGTGCTCACATTGACACCATTAATTTGAAGTTTGAGAAGGCTATGGCTAAACTTGAAGAGGCCTCCAAATCACCCAAGCAACATGTTAATGCTATGGTAGCATCATCATTAATTCCAAGTGGAGTATGTGAGAGTTGTGGAACTTTGGGACATAACCAAAGTGAATGTAGGGGAACAAGTGAACAAGTGAATGCTTTCCAATCATACAAGAGTGGTACTCCTTATTCCAACTATTACAATGAAAACACCAAATTCCACCCCAATCTTTCATACAAAAGTCAAAATGTTCAAAACCCTCAACTTACATACACCCCACCTCCAATGAGAAACCAAGCTCAAAGACCCTTTACAATCAAAACCAAAGTTATCAAAACCAACCTCCATACAATTAAACAAATGACCAAGGTTTTGATGTTAAAAAAGCGGTCCTCCAAATGCAAAAGAACCAACAAGAATTTTTCACTCAAATGCAAAAGGATAGTCAAGCAAAAGACATCACCATCAATAACATACTAGCTCACACAAAGATGTTGGAAACCCAAATGTCTCAATTAGCATCTTCTAGTTCACAAAGACAAAAGGGGCAATTACCACCTCAAGGTAATCCCCCAAGACATGAGTCGGTGAGTGCCATCCATTTGAGGAGTGGTACAAGATATGAAGGGCCGAAGAGGCCCGTTGATGAAGATGTTGTGAATGCTAGTGACAAGGAAAGAGTTGAAGACTCTAAGAAAGAAGAAGAACCCACCACCATTCAAGAAGTTTCAAAGGAGAATGAAGAGAAGGCTAAGGAGAAAGAGCCTTTTGTGATTCGGCTTCCATTTCCAAGTCGTCAAGCTAAGCCTAAGTTTGATGAACAACTTGGGAAGTTTATGGAGATTGTGAAAAACTTGGAAGTCTCAATTCCATTTACGGAATTGATCAATCACGTTCCGGCCTATGCGAAATACATGAAAGATATTCTTACAAAGAAGAAATCCATCCGGAAGCTTGAGACTATTTCTTTCAGTAAGGTGAGTAGTGCCATCCTACAAGGAAGTTCACCTACAAAACTAAAGGATCCGGGAAGTTTCTCTATTCCATGCACCATTGGCGATACTACAATTAACAAAGCTCTATGTGACCTTGGGGAAAGTGTGAGTGTCATGCCATATTCGGTGTGCAAAAGGTTAGGAATGAGAGAGCTCAAGTGCACTATTATCACACTCCAAATAGAGGATCGATCAACGAAGACACCTTTAGGGGTATGGGAGAATGTACCGGTAAGAATTGTCAAGTTCTTCATCCCGGTGAACTTTGTTATTGTTGACATGGAGGAAGACTCCAACATTCCTATCATTTTAGGAAGACCTTTCTTACACATCGCGGGAGTGGTGATTGGCGTGAAACATGGAGAACACACACTTGAAGTAGGAGATGAAACAATCACTTTTAATCTTGACAAGACAATGAGAGCTCCCCGACTACATGAGCCATGTTTCATGATTGATCATTATAGCTGAGAAAGTGATAGGAAGAAGTTGACATCTCAATGCAAAGAACAAGTTATCGGTAAAGAATCACCACCCATGTGGGAGAAGAAAATGGGTAATCTCCAAGATGCTCCACCCAAAGAGCAAGAATGTTTTGACAAGAATGAGAGCTTGAATAGCTCACCACCACTCATGACAAGAGAAGAGGAAGGCCTCATTGGCCATAATGACAAGAAGAAAGAGGAGTTGTTGTCATCAACTCATGATACTATTGGGGAACAAGTAGATAAAGTATGCGGTCTTTGGGATGATGATTTTGAAGGGTTATTCAATCCTTATATTGGTAATGCTATGACCCAAGACCACAATGAAGAACAACATGTGCAAAGGTCTATTGAGGATCCTTATCATAACAATGAACAAGCCTTCGATTACTTATTCAAGTTGTTGAGCAACATCAACAACACCTTGGCTATGCCCCTTTGACATCTCATACATGGATGAGAGTTTGGTGGAGCCCTCCCTAAACCACCATTTGTAAATATTCTAACCCCTTAACTTGCATTTTACTTATTGTATTGCATTTTTGTCAATTTTGGATTTGTATTTTTATGCTTTGATCAAGATTTTCATTTTGAGAGAAAGTGAGGGAGGGACTTATATGTTTATTGATGTGTAGTGTTTTGACATAGTGTGGGGATAGCAATTGCCTAGGCTATCCGAGCCTTCGTAGTGCCCCCACAATGAAGACCAAAGGAATGAAGAGCAAATGACTCGGGTTATGAAATACCCACCGGTGGAACTGAATCCGTGAGGTACAGGGGCAATCCGAGCGGCCCGACAACAATCCGCTCGTCCTGGAAGAAAATCTGAGCGTCCTATGAAGAAGACGCTCGTCCTGAGAGAGCTGGAAAGGTAAATTTTTGTCTGACTGAAGATCCGAGCGTCTCCATATAGAATCCGCTCATCTCAGCGAAGATGCTCGTCTCACTGAGGATCCGCTCGTCCTACTGCTATTAACATTTAGGATTTCTCCCTGACAAAGAATCCGAGCGTCCTCAGAAGAATCCGCTCGTCTCCCTTCAGAAAGACGCTCGTCTCCCTTCAGAAAGACGCTCGTCTCCTACTGAAGACGCTCGTCTCAGCACGAGCTCTCTTCTGAAATATGCTGACAGAGAATCCGAGCGTCCCGACCCAAAGACGCTCGTCTCCCCTGCTAATTCAAAAATAACGGGATTAAAACCCCCCTTTCCCATTTCATTTTACTCATTCAAAACATAAACACATCCCCAAAACCCTAAAAAACCCTCAATCCCTCCATCCATAAAAATCAATTTTCTCAACCAAATTCACCCAAATTAATTCCAAACTCCCTCAAAACCCAAACAAATCACTCCTTTGTCAACAACAAGCAATTAAAACACCAAAATCCTCCAAGTTTGAATCGATTTTCTAGGGTACAAAGGCAAAATTCAAATTTCCTAAATCGATTTGGGTCTTATTGAAACTTGAGGAATTCAAGCAAATCTTTTGGTGTTACTACATACAAGGAGAAGATGGCTAGGACAAAAGGTGGAAACAAGGCACTTCCAAAGAAGAATATCTCAAAAAGGCAACAAGCTCTTCAAGCTTCCAAAGCTTTGGTTTTGGTGGTTCAAAGTGCAAGAATGGAAATTCAAGAGACTACTTCTCCTATGGTGGAAAATACTACTTCTACTCCGGTTGTTGAGCAACTACATGATTATCCGGAGGTAATTTTCACATCCGATGCTCATAGAAAGAAATTTGTATCCCTTGCTAAGAAATATATTTTACCCATCAAGTTTATATGCCAAGAGACCTTGACCAAATTGGGTGTCTTTGAACAAACCAAGAATTTCTTCGAGTCCATGGGATTGCTTACTTTCTTTAATATGCAAGAGTTGACCTACTCATCCCTCACCTTGGAGCTTTTAAGCTCATTGAAAGTTACGAAGGTGGAGACTCGAACAAATATTGAATTCTGCCTTGAGAATGTTGATAGGAAAATGTCTTTTGGCGAGTTTGGTAAAATTTTTGGCCTTAGCAATGACTCGACCTATGTGAAGAAACCTGTAACAAAATATGATCCCGCTCCTTTATGGAAGGCTATTACCGGAAGAAAGTTTACGTCTTACCATGATTGTCGTGTCCTTTATGTCCATCATCCGGGCATAAGGGTGTGGCACAAGGTTGTTGGGCACACGTTGATTGCTAGAAAGGGAACAAACCACTTCACTGAGCTTGATTTTATCTATCTCGAGTCGACCTTGAATGTTGGTAGAGAGTTCACCACAAAGTACAATATTCTTCAACTCTTAATTGAGAGGTGGATCAATATCGATCATGGCAAGGAAGGTGCGGCCTTCATTGTTAATGGGGGATTGGTAACTTATTTGGCAAAACACTTCAACCGGAATTTCAACAAAGATGACACTTATAAACCGGTTAAGAGAGGCCATATCATTGATCTAGCCACTATAGTTCAAAAATTGAAATGGCTCAAGAACGACACTCTTGACAACAAATTCGAGTGGTTAACAAAAGATGCCAAGTCCTTCATTTTACCGAACAAAATTTGCCGACTCAATGTCAATAGGCCACACTACCTTCTCCCACTCTCCAAGGAAGCCGAGTACATTATACAACACCAAAGCGAGGACATTGGCTAGTCCTCCTCTTCTATTATCACTCCACCCTACCCATTCACCTACCATGAGTTTCAACCCGAAAATGTTAAGGCGGGGAATGACTACTTGACTCTTTTGATGCAATAAATGCACAAGCAAGCCCATGAGGATCGAGTCGATGCATATAGAGCATAATATCCGCCTCTCTTATATCTAGCTAGGCAAGGATTTCTTGACCCATCTTGTCCTTTGCCTAGTTGGGCGGATAGGGAAGTCTTCTTTCCTAGTGCTTCTAGGGGTGCTAGCTTGGGTGAAGAGGAGGTTATTGTTGAGGGTAGTAAGGAAGAAGAAGGAAGTAAAAGTGAAAGTGGTGAAGCCTCCGGATCTATGGAGGTTGATGAAGCTTCTAGTGAAGAAGTTGGTGATGATGATGGAGATGGGAGTGATGTCGCCATGAGCGATGATTGAGGATTAGAAAGCTCTTGGTAGGATGCCATAATACTTTGAGTCTCCTACACCTCCTTTAGGCTTTGTTTATTTCTCTTGTTTTTCATATAATTTTTATCTTGATCATGATTTTGAGTCCTAGAATCATTTAGAGGACTCACACCTCGGTCCCATTGAGGTGTTTCTTTTATTGTTCCCACCATGTAAAATTCAAAATGACAATTGTAGTTTCATGCATAGCATCCTTATGCATGAACTCCCCCAATTTTTGACATTAGAAATAATGTCTATTTTGGTTTGGGGAAGTTTATGCATATGCATTGGGAGTTAATTTAAATTATGCTCTCCAACCAAACAAAAACTCATGCATCATATAATATAGTGTAGTTGCATTCATTTTTGTATATACATCATATAGTTTAAATTTAGTTTAGGAATAATGCATTTCATATAGCTTGCATAATTTCCTATCGCATTGGCCATTGAGGACAATGCCCATACTAGTGTGGGGATGGGAAATTCTAACATGAATTTTAAAAACAAAAATGATAAAAATTGAAATTTTTTGAAAAATACAAAAATATGTCTTTTTATTTCATAATCAAAAAAACCATAAAAATTTGAAAAATGCAAAAATCCAAAAACATGTCCATTTCCTTTATAGTATAGTCTTGTATATATTGTGTTTGTTCATCCTTATTCACATTGATTGACCACGCCACATCCGAGACATGAGGATATTGAAGACCGCATGGTATGATCTTTCCAATCTCCTTTCTCCTCTTTATGTTAATGACTATGTGGCTTTATTTTGATTGATGCGGTACAAACAATGTGATTATAGGATTGCATTTAGATTATTTGGCATACTAGTTGGTAGAAGCATATGCATTAGGATGTATAAATGTTAGTTGCATCATGGCATATTGATACCGTCGTAGAGTACCAAAGATAAATTTATAATCCAAACTACTACTATAGATAGCGGCAGTCAAGGTCGAACCACAGAGAGGCGATGCAATTAATAGTTGTCTAATTTTAGTCTCAAGTAACAATTTGAGGGGGTTTGATTTGAACAGTTCTATTATTAAAGGCAATCAAAATTAAAATTAAACTAAAACAAATAAATGAGTGATTAAAGAAAATGGATGAAATCAAATATTGAAAGGATGCTAAGATGGTTGGTTCACAGTAGTTTTGACGGCAGTATCCTAAGTAAGTCTGAGAAAATCACGTAAGACGGGAAGAATAAGAAGTCCACTTGGTCCATTCTTAATAGGTAGCATCTTTCGATCTAGCTACGGGTCCCTAATATCACTAGTGCTGACTCTCGCCCTGAAAAGTGATTTAAAAGCCTAAATTAACTTATCTCTCGACCTTATTAATTTAGTCGTCTTAATTAAGTAGTCTATTTCCCTCCCCTATCTTTCGATCTATCGGGTCGGTCAATTCCTAAGCATTCAACTAGTCGTGTGCACTAGATTCGTCAAATATAGCAATTAAATTAATTAAGTCGAAGCTGTTCTCACGTGAGCCAGTCGATCGACCATGCAAGGCAGTCGATCGACCATGACGCGACTCAGGCCAACCTATTCTACGCCGTCTACACTATAGGTCCCCTACATCTTAGCACAAAGGGTTTAGCTACTCATACTAGAATTAACAATAGTAACGAAACTAGAGATGAAAACAGTAGGATTCATAACTAAATTAAATGAATAATAAAACCGCGTAAAACAAGGAATTAAGGCTTTAAGGATTCTAACTAATCAATTCTAATCTAATAATGAATAACAACAAACTGAAATCAAGGAACGTAATTTACCGAATGAAAGCAGGAAGAATCTGAAAGCACGAATGAAAGTAAAGCAAATAAAACCGATTGTATTTAATGTTTATGAGATCTAATGCTAAACTTGATATTGAACCCTAATTATTTCCCTAAAATTCCTTGATTTTTCCTCTGAAAACATCAGGTTACGTTATATAGATAGTCTTACGTAACTTATTCCTAAAACCTAACTACATTGGGCTTCAGAATTCTCGTCCTTTTAATTCACGCCAGAATCACGGTTTGGTCGATCGACCACAAGGACCAGTCGATCGACCAAACCTCGCTGAACAGTAGCTCCTGATCTATTTTAGGAATCGCGCTCTGGTCGATCGACCATAACGGTCAGTCGATCGACTGCTTCATCAGGTAGTTGCTCCAAAAGCCTCATAAATTTGTCTTTCAGGCCTCGATACACGCACCAAGTTTACTTCCCGAGTAAATACTTAATGTCAAATAATATGCCAAGTACTCGGGGACGGATTTGGCTCATTTCCCGCTGGATTCTTCACATTTCTGCAATATTACACAAAAACACAAAAGTAGACGGAAATAGGGGAAATAGTAGCTTAAACTACACAAATGAGCTCTGAAATGCGTGTAAAATAGGGTTTAAAACATCATATTTAGGACACGCATCAAACTTCTCCAAACCAAACCCTTGCTTGTCCCCAAGTAAGAACTAGACTCGATCCTAGGACCTAATGGAACGAGTTCAATCTTAGAGCGAAATGCATGCTGTAAAGCCTAAACCAGTTTAATGCAACAACTAACAATCAATTAGCGATATGAATCATGCAAACGAGTTATGTAGTCGTCAAAAAACTGCCGAACCGTCAACTATGGAGACTTATCATTATGGACTCTCACGAGTCGCTCATATCGCACGTAGGTACAGGTGAATATATGTAAAAGATAGAAAGAAGTACATATGATGACTCTCACCTAACTACGACCTATAAGAACATACCTGTAGTCTAATATGAAAATAATCTCTACAACCGTACATATGCATTCCAACCATAAAAGACCATGACACATGCCGAGGCACAATTTGGATATGTGAGGTATGGGCAGGAAGGGGCTAAGATAAATTTGGATAAAAACAGAGTTAAAAGTCAAGCTAGTAACTAAGGGAACCAAATTAATAATTCATTCCAACTTCTTGCTCAAGATTAAACGATAAAGCGGTGGTAAGCACGAATCTCACAATCTCCAATAGTAACTGTAATTCCCCAAATGATACAAATAAAACATGGGAATAAAATCACCATCTACTCAAAACTTCAACCATGTAATTTTTTCGAATTTTCTTTTCTCGGGCTTCAGTCGATCGACCAATATAGTCAGTTGATTGCCTGGATTTTGCTCTTTTGTCGAACACTATTCTGTTTTTGTTCTTTTTCCTCTTCTTTTTTTCTTGTCCTTTTCATCTTCCCAACATCATCTCAAAATGAGCATTAGCTCCCAAAAACGAAATAACAATCCCAAGAACATAAACTACTAGCTTGACAAGGGCAGGCTAAATGTAGGATGTAGTTAACGGGACAAAAAGGCTATTTTTGGCTGTATGGAGCTTATGGGCAAAATGAATAAAGGGGTGACCTCTTCCACATGTGTCAACTAACCACGAACCCGAATGCATACAGGTATTAAGCAGATTAAATTCATATTTATGCATATTGATATAACATGTCTTACAAGGAGTAACTACTCACATTCCTAGATAAACTGATCATGAATGTCACCAGTTATAAGCTCTAAACCTCAGAAAAATAAGTAGTTTGCCATAAATCTAAGTCAAGTCTCAAGGTTCAGCGAATAAAGTAACGAAAACTCATAGACTATGCATATATGATTCTACTAATAACATGTCAATTTAGCACGGCTTAGGCATAAACAGATGAAAATGCAATGTCATCATTGAAATACTACCGTTCCGACTCAACCTATATGCTAAAATAAACGTGCAATTTTTTTGAATTTTTGAATTTTTTGAATTTTTCGAATTTTTGTATATATATAGGAAATAAAATAACAAATGCAAACAGAAGTGCAATAAACGTGAAACAGAAATGCAAAAGAACATGTGAATGCATTGCGCAAAACCCTTCCCCAAACCAAATCACACAATGTCCCCATTGTGCAAAATCATATAAGAAAATAAAATGGAAATGGGATTTTTGCGATAAATAATAACTAAGTAAAACATGAAAAGGACTCGGAAACTCACAAGACTTTAAGCGCAGAAAAAGGAAACCTCCCCAAACCAGCGCGAGCTAGGAGGCTTCAGTAGCCAGCAGTGCTACCATAGGTACCTGAAAAGAAACAAAAGTACCGCGCGTAATTCCGAGAAGCAATTTACGAAACGCAAAATTATGTTCAAAATAAGAAAAATAGAAGAAAACAGAAATGGATCGGAGAATAAAGTGGAGAAAAGACTCCCTCAACTCCGTAAATCGACCAAACACAGCAGGGGAATGGTCGTGAATAGGTACAACAGTGGGAAGCGATCGATCGACCATAGCAGCCAGTCGATCGACCAGGGGTGACAAGAACAGAAGCCCTTGGAATCGCGGCTCAGTCGATCGACCATAGAAGCCAGTCGATCGACTGAGAAAACTTGCTGTAAGTTTCTGATTTCTTCGAATTAACTCAATAAATTGAGCTAATATGGTCTATGAACCTGCAAATACACATAATAACGCGCCTAAAATTGCGCAAAACCCAAATGTAAAGTCTAAAGTCCTTAAATCCTAAGCAAACTTATTAAAGCGAAGTCTCGCGCAAACCAAAACAATAAAAAGTCTAACAAAAGCAATAAAATATCTTTTAGAAAAGTCTCAATCTCCTCAGCAAACTAATAGTTGATCAAGAATGGCCACGGAATGGCCCACTTGGTCGGCTTCTGGCTACAAGAAGTAGCCTCTACAATGCTCATCTCCTCAAAGAAAGACTATCAATTCCAATATCCGCAGAACTCAACGGATCAACATCTCTAACATCTTCCCAATCAATGACCTCGTCTGGCTCATCAAAATCCAAATCGGACTCCGTCACCTTACTGGCTCCTCATCAGTTGCATAGCTCAGACATCCTAGGCCGCCTCTTTGAACGATTGGCTCCTTCACAGCTGGAGCAACATGCGGCTCCAAATTCCCCAAACCATTTCCTGAAATATCTAAAATAGAAGAATCTTCCTCCAATTTGCTCCCAATCGGGGGCGGAGGTGTTATAGCAGAAATAGGCATAGGGGCAGGCATGTTAGAAAGCACAAAATAAGATTTTTTCTCAGAAATTGTATTACAAGTGACTGGCCACATAGGATCTTTCTTCTTAGCGGTCTGGGCAAAAACAATGGACTGTTTTCCTACTTTAAAGGTCAATGTCCCTGAGCCAACATCTATAACTGCACTAGCAGTGTGCAGAAATGGTTTACCCAAAATGATAGGAATGTGAGCATCCTCGGGTATATCTAGTACAACGAAGTCAACTGGGTAAAAGAACTTTCCTATTTGCACAGGAATATCCTCTAAGACTCATATAGGCTGGACCGCAGAACGATAAGCCATCTGTACTATCATGTTAGTAACTGCAAACCTAGTCAATTTCAATTTCTTAGCAAGACTCAAAGGCATAACACTAATACTGGCTCCTAGGTCACATAACGCCTTCTCAATTGAGAAGGTACCAATATTACAAGGAACAGAAAAGCTACTAGGGCCAGCTAACTTATGTGGAGCAGTGTGAGTCAAATAGGAACATGACTCCTCAGTTAGTACGATAGATTGCACAGTATCAAGTGACTTCTTTTTAGACAAAAGCTGCTTCATAAATTTCTGGTAATCAGGGACTTGATTAACTAATTCTAGGAAAAGAACTTGCACATTTAAACTACGAATAACATTTTCAAATTTGTTAAACGATACATGTTCCTTTGTCGGCACCAATCTCTCTGGGTAAGGGGCTGTAAGAAGCAACTTAGCCCTCTCCTCTAAGTCTCTCATACCGGCATCAGTGGATTTCGGTTGAAAATCCACTACTTTGTCCTTGTTGTAGCTCGGACCTTCTTCAGACCGTCTCAGGAATGAACCATTAACCATCAGGGGGTCATAATTTGGAACCGAAACTGACCCATCAGCATTTGGATCTTGCCTCAATAATTTCGGAGTCGTCGTACCCCAAAATACGTGGTCCCTCAAGTTATCTGGCATTGGAGGACGAAAAGGTTCACGATCAGCAGTATCTTCAGTCGATCGACCATGTAGGTCAGTCGATCGACTGGCTTCCTCGGGAACAGAAACTGCACTTTTACGCGAGCTGGTCAATCGACCAGGCATGTTAGTCGATCGACTAACATACCTGCTGATCGTCTTTTTCTTGCTACTGTTCACTCCGGCCTTTTTCTTGCTCAGTTCCGCCTCATCTTTTTCAGTAACATCTTCGACCATAGCGGGCCCATCAAGGGTAGACCCACTCCTCAAAGTGATCGTATTTAGAGTCTCTTTTTTATCCGGCTGCGATGGTAAATGCCCTGGAGCTCGAGTTGCACTTTTGCTTGCCAGTTGGCCAATTTGACTCTCCAACATTTTTGTAGAAGTCTCTCTAGCTAGAGACTCTTTTTGCAGCAAACCCGACAAATTCTGAACCATGTTTTTCAATTCAGAAATATCAGAACCTTGAAATTGCTGCTGCTGAGGCACATAGGGAGGGTTTTGATACTGCTGCTGCTTATGAGGGGGCACATAACTCTGCTGCTACTGCTGCGGTGGTGGACCCGGATTAAGGACATTCTGGTTAGTCCACCTCAAATTGGGGTGGACATTAGAGGAATTGGGATAAGTACCCGTCTGCCTATAATGTTGGAAGGCAGCACATGTTTCATTCAAACTAGTACAAAATTCCGAAACATGTCCCTCTCCTCCACATCTTTTGCATGTAAAAGGACCGTCTGAAACTGCATTAACTTTATATATCCCTCCTTTTTGGGATCCCCCAAAATCTATCTTGTCGAATCTCGCAAAGAAGGACTTCTATTGCGGCTACAACAGGAGATTGGTGATCTTCTCGATTTCCTCTAGAATTCCCATGCTCAGCTTTATGGGTGGCCAGGTCATCGATGATTTTCCACCCCTTTGTCTCACCGCTATTTTCTTGAAATCTCCCATTAGCTGCAGCATCTAGAATAGCTCTCTAATCATCATAAATATCATTATATAATTGGTTGCACAAAAATCATTTCTCAAACCCATGGTGCGGAATAGTTCGCACCAGTCTTTTGAAACGGACCCATGCCTCATGAAAATCTTCATCAGGACCCTGTTTAAAGCTTGTGATCTAAACTCTAATCGCATTGGTCTTCGATGCAGAGAAATATTTCTTATAGAATGCTAAGGCCAGCGAATTCCAATCAGTAATCCCGTTAGCAGCTCGATCCAGATCTCGGTACCATTCCGTTGCAGCATCACGAAGCGAGAATATGAACATCGTCTCCTTTACCTGGTCCTGGGTCACACCTGCTGATGGGGGATATGGAACAACAGTAGTCAATGAATGTCTCCATATGTTTAGCTGCATCTTCATTTGCAGGTCCCCCAAATTGGTTTCTCTCAACCAAGTTAATGTAAGACGGTTTCGGTTCGAATTTCCTTTCCGTCCCGGCTGGCAACGCGAATCCCTTATAGAGATTTTCGGCTTTTGGCTCGAGTGATCAAGCTATACTTGCTTCTTCACCATATCTGGAGATGTAACCGTCTCAGCTGAAGAAGTAGAAATAGGAGATGAAGGTGGATCCTCCTCAAATAGCTCGTTCTCGTAGTAACTGGACAGAGTACTCATCTCTTCCTCTGTCAGCAATACTCTAGATGATCGTCTCAACTCACGCAAAGTCCTTTCGATCTCAGGATCTAACAGTCGTAATTCACCACCCTATGACCTGCGCATAAGAAGAAACTACAAGTAGAATATGAGAAGAGTTTAAGGAATAGATGTCCCTTAAACTTAGAAAAAGACTAAAATAAAAACAACTAAAAATTAAACAATTGCCTCCCCGGCAACGGCACCAAAATTTGATACCGTCGTAGAGTACCAAAGATAAATTTATAATCCAAACTACTACTATAGATAGCGGCAGTCAGGGTCGAACCACAGAGAGGCGATGCAATTAATAGTTGTCTAATTTTAGTCTAAAGTAACAGTTTGAGGGGGTTTGATTTGAACAGTTCTATTACTAAAGGCAATCAAAATTAAAATTAAACTAAAACAAATAAATGAGTGATTAAAGAAAATGTATGAAATCAAATATTGAAAGGATGCTAAGATGGTCGGTTCACTGTAGTTTTGACGGCAGTATCCTAAGTAAGTCTGAGAAAATCACGTAAGACGGGAAGAATAAGAAGTCCTCTCGGTCCATTCTTAATAGGTAGCATCTTTCGATCTAGCTACGGGTCCCTAATATCACTAGTGCTGACTCTCGCCCTGAAAAGTGATTTAAAAGCCTAAATTAACTTATCTTTAGATCTTATTAATTTAGTCGTCTTAATTAAGTAGTCTATTTCCCTCCCCTATCTTTCGATCTATCGGGTCGGTCAATTCCTAAGCATTCAACTAGTCGTGTGCACTAGATTCGTCAAATATAGCAATTAAATTAATTAAGTCGAAGCTGTTCTCACGTGAGCCGGTCGATCGACCATGCAAGGCAGTCGATCGACCATGACGCGACTCAGGCCAACCTATTCTACGCCGTCTACACTATAGGTCCCCTACATCTTAGCACAAAGGGTTTAGCTACTCATACTAGAATTAACAATAGTAACGAAACTAGAGATGAAAACAGTAGGATTCATAACTAAATTAAATGAATAATAAAACCGCGTAAAACAAGGAATTAAGGCTTTAAGGATTCTAACTAATCAATTCTAATCTAATAATGAATAACAACAAACTGAAATCAAGGAACGTAATTTACCGAATGAAAGCAGGAAGAATCTGAAAGCACGAACGAAAGTAAAGCAAATAAAACCGATTGTATTTAATGTTTATGAGATCTAATGCTAAACTTGATATTGAACCCTAATTATTTCCCTAAAATTCCTTGATTTTCCCTCGAAAACATCAGGTTACGTTATATAGATAGTCTTACGTAACTTATTCCTAAAACCTAACTACATTGGGCTTCGGAATTCTCGTCCTTTTAATTCACGCCAGAATCACGGTTTGGTCGATCGACCACAAGGACCAGTCGATCGACCAAACCTCTTTGAACAGAGCTCCTGATCTATTTTAGGAATCGCGCTCTGGTCGATCGACCATAACGGTCAGTCGATCGACTGCTTCATCAGGTAGTTGCTCCAAAAGCCTCATAAATTTGTCTTTCAGGCCTCGATACACGCACCAAGTTTACTTCCCGAGTAAATACTTAATGTCAAATAATATGCCAAGTACTCGGGGACGGATTTGGCTCATTTCATTTGGATTCTTCACATTTTCGCAATATTACACAAAAACACAAAAGTAGACGGAAATAGGGGAAATAGTAGCTTAAACTACACAAATGAGCTCTGAAATGCGTGTAAAATAGGGTTTAAAACATCATATTTAGGACACGCATCAAACTTCTCCAAACCAAACCCTTGCTTGTCCCCAAGCAAGAACTAGACTCGATCCTAGGACCTAATGGAACGAGTTCAATCTTAGAGCGAAATGCATGCTGTAAAGCCTAAACCAGTTTAATGCAACAACTAACAATCAATTAGCGATATGAATCATGCAAAAGAGTTATGTAGTCGTCAAAAAACTGCCGAACCGTCAACTATGGAGACTTATCATTATGGACTCTCACGAGTCGCTCATATCGCACGTAGGTACAGGTGAATATATGTAAAAGATAGAAAGAAGTACATATGATGACTCTCACCTAACTACGACCTATAAGAACATACCTGTAGTCTAATATGAAAATAATCTCTACAACCGTACATATGCATTCCAACCATAAAAGACCATGACACATGCCGAGGCACAATTTGGATATGTGAGGTATGGGCAGGAAGGGGCTAAGATAAATTTGGATAAAAACAGAGTTAAAAGTCAAGCTAGTAACTAAGGGAACCAAATTAATAATTCATTCCAACTTCTTGCTCAAGATTAAACGATAAAGCGGTGGTAAGCACGAATCTCACAATCTCCAATAGTAACTGTAATTCCCCAAATGATACAAATAAAACATGGGAATAAAATTTGATAAAGCGGTGGTAAGCACCAAGTTTGCTTCCCGAGTAAATACTTCATGTCAAATAATATGCCAAGTACTCAGGGACGGATTTGGCTCATTTCCCGCTGGATTCTTCACATTTCTGCAATATTACACAAAAACACAAAAGTAGACAGAAATAGGGGAAATAGTAGCTTAAACTACACAAATGAGCTCTGAAATGCGTGTAAAATAGGGAGTAAAACATCATATTTAGGACACGCATCACATATAGTTGCATTTAGGAAACATTTTGTGAAAACATCTATTTGGGAAGCTTGACAAGTGTATATAAGTCCCTTGTAGATACTTTTTCTTATTAAGACTTTGCTTGTTAGAATACTTGTAAAACACCCTAGGATGTGTCATGCTAGTATTCTTTGACCCATGGATTAAGGCCTAGTCAAAATTACCTTGTGGTGTGATAACTCCTTGGCTACCGTTTATTCCAAGGTGACCCTTAAAACCATGCAACCATCTTCCATGTTCTATCACATTTAGTCATCAAGAATGGGCATAAAAATTGTTCAAAATTTGAGTTCAAAGTCGAAATGAAAAGCTAAAAAAGTTTGCAATTGCATCAAAAGAAAAGAGGAGTAACAAAAATGAAAACTCCTATGCTTCAAATATAAGCACCCTCACTACAAATGGGGTGACTTTGAAAATGTTCAAAAGAAATGCAAGAAAAATTTGAAAAATTGTCAAGTGTTGAAAAATGCCAAACATCAAAGAAATGGCAAAAGAAAATGTTCTCAAAATGTTAAAATCCACAAATTGGGGGGAAAAACAACAACAAAAATCAAACTCCCATATGAAACTCAAGTTCTATTGATCCCTTTTCCATCGTATCCACTTTTGTGCATGGTAGAGAGGGGATGACCCTTCTTCTTGTCTAGGCATGAAGGGGAATTCAGCGATCCTCTAGTGTTTCTAACACCATATATAGGGAGTCTAATCTTGACAAAAACATTTAACAATTAAGGACAAAGGTACCCTAGCTTGACACAACTTGGAGGTGATTTATTGGTATCCTTCTAGGCTTAGTAGTTTGAAGAAACCGTATCTATAATGGAATGTGTACCTTTAGATTGCTTCCCCTCTAGATAATTTCCGCCACTTAGAAGAGAAAAGTGGCTATTCATTTTTGTAGATGCATCCATTACCTGTTTTGTGTGCTTTAATGCTTGGATGTATCGCCATTTTGGCAAGCCCCGCCTTGCCTTACAAGAAGGCATCCTACCTCATGGTTATCTTGTTGTGAGTTAAAGGGGCGGAGTGAGACCCCCTAATTATCTCACATCGGCTATATTAGTAGATGAGTTTGAATAAAGGTCCTAGTCTTTGTAACCTCTTTACTCGAGACGAGCAAAGGTTCGATTTGAGGATATTTGATGTGAGTCATATTTGAGCACATTTAGTCCCCAAATTAGCCTCGTTCCTATGCTTTATAGTGCATAATTGGGTCATTTACTATCTTTAGTTTCCAATTTTTCATATTCTTTGAGGTTTTGTTTCCTTGGTAGGAGAGGAGTGCAAACCTTGCATTTTCACGGCGAAATGGAGCTAAATTGATCGCATTCAATGACCAAAGCATCAAAGGGAAGACAATACTAGAAGGCCTATGTAGATAATAAAGTAGATTGCGCAATGATGAAAGGTTTCTTGCATCCTCAACAAGATCCCCGCGGATTGTTGAGGAAAGAAGAAAAGAGAAGTGCCTGTCTCACAATCCGAGCGGATTGCAGCCAACCCGAGCGTCTCCCTGCCCACAAATTCGAGCGTCCCGATGCCAAGACGCTCGTATTGAAGCCAAGCAATCCGAGCGTCTCTCCCATGATCCGCTCGGATCCCCTTACAGATTCCACCGTGCCAGCTTTCTAGACGCTCGGGACGAGCATATCTTCGTGGGACTAGCAAAACAGAGATGTGCATCTCCTTGGAGAGGATCACTTCCTCAACTTTTCTTAAAGGTCTTAATAGTCATTTAAACCCTTAGTAACCCTAATCTTTATACCTACTCTTTAGTATAAATACCCCTTTGTACTACCTAGATTAGGAGGGGGGATCTCAATACAATCTTAATCCTATCTTAATCTTGTTTTAATCTTATAATCAACTTTTAATCTAGTATTAATACAAATCTCATTCCTTAACCTTTCCTTAATTTCTCTATTGTTCATCATTTATTTTGGGTAATTAGAAGATTATTTGGGTTTATTTTCTTTTGAACATTTTAGCCACCCCATTTGTAGCGAGGGTGCTTATATTTGAAGCATATGAGTTTTTATTTTTGTTAATCCTCTTTTCTTTTGATGCAATTGCAAACTTTTTCTTTTCTTTTTATTTTTTGAACTCAAATTTTTGAACAATTTTTGTGCCCATTCCCTTTTTATTGACAAAATGTGATAGAAGTGGAAGATGGTTGCATGGTTTCAAGGATCACCTCGAAATAAACGGTAGCCAAGGAGTTATCACACCACAAGGTACTCTTGACTAGGCCTTAGTCCATGGGTCAAAGGATACTAGCATGACACATCCTAGGGTGTTTTAGAGGTATTCTAATGAGCAAAGTCTCAAGAAGAAAAAGTATCTACAAGGGCCATATATACACTTGTCAAGTTTTCCAAATAGATGTTTTCACAAAAAATTTTCTAAAATGTAAGTACATGCCATGATGCAACTAACATTTATACAACTTAATGCATATGCTTCTATCAACTAGTATGCTATATAAACTACATGCAACTCCTAAGATCACATTGGTTTGTACCGCATCAATCAAAATAAAGCCACATAGTCATTAACATAGAGAGGAAAAAGGAAATTGGAAAGATCATACCATGCGGTCTTCATATTCCTCATGCCTCGAATGTGGCATAGTCGATCCAATGTGATAAGAGGACAAACAAACACAAGTATATACACAATATACAATACTTCACTACAAAGGAAAGGACAAGTTTTTGGATTTTTAAATTTTTCAAATTTTTATGGTTTTTGTAATTTTTCAATTTTTATCATTTTTGATTTTAAAAGGTTAAGTTAGAATTTCCCATCCCCACACTAGTATGGGCATTGTCCTCAATGGCCAATACGATAGGAAATTATGCAAGCTAAATGAGAATGCATGATTTCCACACTAATATGCAAACCATATGACATATATACGAGTGATGCATTCTAATCTATCCTATATGATTCATGTTTTCTATTGTTCGGAGAGCTAATTTGAATTAACTTGCATCCCTTGTGTTTGAACTTCCCCAAACCGATCAAGACACTATTTCTGTTGGAATATGTGTCCTCCGACAATAATGCGATCACAACTGTCGATCATGATGATCACATGTTTAAGTCTCATTTTAAGAATACACGTGGGAAGTAATATTTTACAGTCAACTGGTCCACACATATCGGTAATAATTGGCTGACTAGAGTTTGACATTACTGTCGTGCGACGGTGGTGATCAGTTGATCCCCTTAGATCATACCTAAAGGGTAACACTCTTAATTGATTATTTAATTGATCGTACGACGATACGGGTTAATTAAATTACTTAAAATTAACGGACGATTTTGAAAGTAATATTTACGTGTCTCATTGTAATTTGATTAGATAAGATACAGTCTAAGTAATCGAATTGTTTTATTACTTGGATGAAATTATTGTTTACGGAAACAATTAAAACGGAATGAATAAATTATTATAAATACAGAATGTTGTAGTTTATAATTCGGAAACACTTTTTTGTACAAGTAATTATGAATTACTAGGTTAATTTTATAAGTGACATATTTTATTAATATGTTGATTTTTAATTGTTAAAAATACATTTTATACACATAATGTCATGGAACTTGTGACATGTGACAATTGACAAATGACAAAATATAAAATGGACTTCCCATTATATATTAGTGCCGAAAATAAAATGGAGGGAGTGTAATGTTTAATTTGTGTTAATTATTTAAGTGGAAACAAAATGATTACTACACATTCTAGCCATGCACACCTAGTTGCTTTTGTGAAGAGCATCTTGGTCATGCATTGGCCATTACCCCCCCCCCCCCCATATCCGGTTTTCCTAGAGCAAGGCCAAGGGTTTTTGCTCTATATTTTTCCTAATATACACTACATTAAATGTGTGTGGTTATTCATTCATTCATAACATCTAAAACTTAAAGAAATTTTAGAGAGAAAAAAATTACTCCTTCTTTTCTCCTCTCTTGACCGAAAAAGCAAGAGACCAAAATAATTTTGGGGTTAATTTTAGTAAGATTAATATTCTTCTAGTTCAAATAATATTAGTCTTTAAGAGGTTATCTTGGGTATATATCTTTGGGAGGGATTCTACCTTTGAATCCTTGTTCTTCCATTTGAAAGGAAAGCTCAAGAACAAGTGAGTAGGAGAACTCATTTGTGCCCATATATCCGAAAACTCAAAGTAAGGAAAACGATTTCTTCTTTATTCTTATTCATGTTTGCATGCATAAGATCGAAATTTAATTTTATGACTAAATTAATTGTCACATATATGAATATGTCGAAATATGAGATTAATAATTTGTAACAAGCGGTATCATGAGCCTTAGGTTGTTTGCATGCAAATCGGTTATTGTTTTTCCGAGTTATACGATTAACAAATAAAACTTATAAATTTGTGTTTATTATGATATATCACGAAATTTATTATGCATGTTAAATTTTCTGGTCCTAAAATGTTCTTAGTATATTTTGGTTTATTTATGGATTTTATTGTTCACTTTTATTAATAATGGCATTAAAAATGTGATTTTTATGATTAAAATGTCATTTTTGGACTAAAAATAGCTAAACTTCGATTTTTCCAGTGATTTTTGGATATGTTTTCACATATATTATCTATTGATGACCTGCAAATTGTCATTATAAAATGAGTTGTTATGCTCGAAATATGGATTTTTCAAATTAAAATCGTATTTAAATGGTAAAATAGGTTGATATGAGTTATATTTCGAATATGGTCATAGAAATTTAGTATGTTGTCACATGAAATTTTACAAGATGTGTGTAAAATAATTGGCTATAATGAAGTCTTTATGCATGATTTATGAATTTTTGATGAAAAATCACATAAATAGTGACTTTAATTAGTAAATATTGCTAAAACATACTTCATGACTAAAGAAAAACGTCACATGTTGCATTTTATCTTATATTTCAGATATAAAAATGAAAAGTTAATAAAAATAATTTTTCTCATATTTTTATGGAAATAATTGATAAATCCGATAAACCGCAACACTGTTTTTCTCGATAAATTTCGAAATTTTTAACCTAGGTTTTTGAATATTATGAGTGTCATGGTATTTTTTCCAGAATGTTAATGAGTTTAAATTTCAAATTTTGAAATTATTTGAAATTTTTATGATTTATTTGAAGTTTATGACATAATATTGTAATTTTGAGTCCATTTATGAACAATTATAAGAAATATAAGTTAATTATTGTCAATATGTTAGCGGAGACTAATTTTGAGTCCTAAGTTGGTTAGAGTAATTAACTTGCACATAAATATGAATTTATGTAATTATTGTGATTATAAAAGGTTAAATCACGCAAATCCGTAAAAACTGATTAATATACGATATTGGCTTCTTAAAGGCGATTTAGCATAAAAATTGGGCATGTTCATACATATTATAATGCTGCATTTTATTTATGATTGTCATAATTTTATTTTTATGTAATTTTGAATTATGTAATTTTACTTAGTATGGCCTTAGTTTTAGTTAATATTACCCGAAATGTATGGGAATATCGGTTCGGTTGTAATTTATTGTGATCTCGTATCACCGTTTTGTAATTTAATAGATTTATTTTATTTTAATTACAAATGTATAATATGAAATTATGTAATTTGTTATGGAATTTATTTATTCCGGAGTTCCTTGAAGACGGTGCCACTCGAGAAGGCGATCCATTAAAGAAATTTGTTGCCTTGAAATGCTTGCCAAGACCGAAGTTCAAGGGACCAAAGGAGTTGGTTTCCAAATTTGTAATAGTTTATTAGATTTTCTATTATAGGAAGTCCATACTAGGATTTTATTTTTTATGCTTTGCATTTTATTTATATGTTGCATGCATCGCTAAATCGCCATAACTAAAACATGCATTATCTTTTAATCGAGTTTATCGACCGTGTCAATTACAATTATCGTAGTTCACCGCTTTAGTTCACTTAAAACGTGATAGATAATAAATTGACATGATCTCTCGCTAAAAATAAACAGTTGAGACTTAGCCTTACCCAAAAAGTAGAAACCATGAAAACCTATTTCGTGAGGGAGTGCACTCGGCTTTACCGGGGTACAAACCTTGTTACGTAGGGGAAGTGGGTGATAAATGTCTACCCACCGAATTTATAAAGATGAGGGTTGTTTTCGGCTTTACCGATGCCCAAGTTGATGTAAATTTGGATCATGGACACATTTATTCGAAATTTGGGTTGAACTCAACGAAAGTATTCTCGACGGTTGCCGGATGTGTTTCGGGCTAAAGATAAATTTTAATGTAAATTTATCGACCAAGAGTTCTAAAAGTAGAATCGATTAAAAAGTTAATCCACCGAGTTATATTGATAAGGGTTGTATTCGGCTTTACCGATGCCTAAGTTAATATGAATTTGGGTCTTGGAATCATTTATCAAAGTTGGGTAGAGGTCACTAGATAAATGCAATAAAACTTGTTTAAACTAAATTTACAAGTATTATTATTATTGAAAAAACGACAAATGTTTTATTCTTTCTATTTTCGTTTTGTAGACCACTTTTATTTCTCATAACAAATGGCCGCTCCAAACATCAACGCCACACCTCTAACTAATACTTTATGGCTCCGATCCTTCATGGATCGTTGTAAACTTGAAAAGAATGGGTAAAATTTCTCCGATTGGGATGCCCAACTCAAATTAGCCGCCCAAGGTGACGACAAGCTTTGTTACGTCACCGAGGCCTCTCCACCCGAACCTAATGCTAGGTCAAGTGCCGCCACTAAGGAAGCATATGAGGCTTACCACAAAGAGTCCGCCGCAATGAAAAATGTGTTGATTTTTGTGATGAAGGCGGATCTCCAAAGGAGAGCCTTTAAAATGGGCACCGCTAATGAAATTTATTCCAAACTTGTGACAATGTTTTTACAAACTCCGAGGATCGTCCAATATGAGGCGGCCTCGGCATTCTTTGATCTCGATTTTAAGGAGGGCCAAAAGGTTAGCCCTCACGTGCTCAAATTGTTGGAGCTAGTCGAGACTTTGAAGATTCAAAAGTTGAAATCCCCAAAGAACTCATTGTAGATAGGATTCTACACTCCTTATCCAAAGTCAAAGCGTATGTTCAATTCCGGGTGAATTTTAACATGCAAGACAATGACGTGTCACTTGAAGAATTGCACAAGTTACTTGTGCAAGCCGAAAGAGATATGGGGTTAAATGTTGACCCACCTAAGGATGTGCTTAACATAAGCACCAAGAGCAAGGGGAAGTTCAAGAAGAATGGGAAAAAGGGTAAGAGGCAAGCTCCCATGTCCACCAAGGCTAAGATTTTTGAAGCTAGCACTTCCAAGACCAAGAAGGGTCCTCTTGACAAATGCCATTATTGTAATGGTGTTGGACATTGGAAGAGGAATTGTTCCAAGTACCTTGGTGACATCAAAGCTGGAAAGATCACTCCAGTAGGTAAATGACTATCCTTTCTTTTATGTTTCTAATTCAACTATGGTATTTTGATATAAAGTTGTGATAATGTATCCCCTTTTTATTGTAAATAGGGCCTCCTCCATGCAAAGACAAGGGAAAAGAAAAGCAAGCTTGAGAAATCATGAAGGAGCTAGGAGTAACTACCGATGAAGCTTCGCTTTTATTATTGTCTTTATTTTAATGTTATGAATTTTAGAACTATTTTGATTTCCGTGTTCGACATGGAAATGGTTGATCCTTTCTAAACAATGGTTGTATTTTGGATTTTGGTGGCTTGGTTTGCAACCCAAATCACCCTTTTTTATCGCATCTCCTTGTTCTAAAAATTCGTCTTTATATGCTTGCACATAGAAACATATGATCATCCACTTAAAGTGATCCAATAGACAACTATAATGATGGGATTCATTATATGTCCACAAGCTTAAGGCTTGTGTATGATCAATTATAAAGTGATGTTGAGTTGATGAACTCTCCTAAAGGAATGTAAATTACCAAGTACACTCATCAAATCTAAAACTATTAGTCAATCTATGAGATAGTCCTCCTTATACTTCAAAATCATTATTTGTGTCTCATAAGCTATCTTTGAATCTCTAGTGTATTTATTCTAAAGATAGAGTGGGAGAAAAATGAACACAAAGAACACAAAGCAAATTTGTATACTTGAGTAAATGAGATCTACGAAAGAAAGAATGATTTGTATACCTATATAGATAGTGTACACGAATATATGAGATCTATGGTCTCGAATAGATGAAATCTACATGGCAAAAGAGACCAAGTAAAGTAATCGAACGATCCCAGTGACTCACCACCAAAAGCTGCTAATGCAGGCAGATGGTTCGACTTCAGATTAAGATTTAGGGTTGGGGACTTTTCCCATTAACTAAACTAATCCAACAGCTGGTAACCCACCAACTGCTTCTTGAACAGCAAAAGCTACTAATGCAGGCAGATGGTTCGACCTCATCCAGAAACAGTGGATCGACCTCCTTTTGGATTGGAAATGCTTCCTTTCTTTGTTCATCTTTATTTACCTGGTTCACCCGGAACTGTCTGACCGGCAGCTCCAGCAGCAGCCGAATTTGAAGTTGTTACTGTGTTTGATTTAAAGAATCCCTCCGGGGGGAGATCAACTCCCTTTTTCCAATAATGAAGGAAGTAGCAGCTACTTTACCTGAGCTGTCCCTGTTTAAGGAGGTAAGGGTCCATTTTACAGACGTCCATTAGCCGGACTATTACAGATAAATATAATGAATGGAACCCGTCTACCCTGTAAAGGCTTCACCATCAACAACTTTATCATCTACCACAGCTGTTTCTTCCAAAGGTTACGTCTCGTCCAAGCACAGCTGCCCCTTCCGTGGGTTACGTGCGGGAATGCTATCCCCGCTAACAAGGTAACAAGGCATAGGAAAGATGCTAGGATTTATATTAGAAAGAAAGCCTTTGGATAGAAGTTTCTCCCCTCTCCATCATCGACAACTTGATTGGCATGATTTGGTTGAACTGGCGCTTGCTTTTCAAAAGGGACTGCTTCTTCGACGTTGACCTGTCTTTTGTAAAGGCCGGGAGCGAGAGGAACGACCCTTTCTTTCTACACCCTCATTCCGTTAACACACTCGCTACATGTGCTTCGCGAAAAACCACCTTTCGTTAAATATGCGAGCACTGACCGCCAACAAACTAGTTTCGTATCCTTCACTCGCTCCTCTCTCTAACGCTCGAGCCTCTTCTTTAATAAGGACACATCTTCTTTAACAAGGGGTTTAGTTGTGAAGTTTCCTAGTCTTTTTTTCCTGTATAGGTTTCCCTGTAAAGGTGGTAAAGGGCGCTTGCTTGGGCTTGGTTTCTAATTCCCTTGGCAATAAACAAGGCACTGTAGAATCTGGGTCTCCTTGTTCTAATTGTCAAATCTCGTACGCTATCTCGGATCGAACCTCTTAATTTCGATCGGCAAACAAGGATCGAATCGAACGATCCCAGCGAGCGCTGGAAACGGCATTCTCAAAATGAAACACTTTACATACATTGCATCTCCCTTCTTAACGGCAGAATGAATCTAAGGAAGCACGTGCTACAATTTCAAGGTAATACAGTAATACAGCTGGAAAAGATCCTCCCGTTGTAGAGGGTGGAGCGGCCGAGGCAAGATCGTCCTGTGCTGTATAGGCTAAACGTCCTCAACTGGGGTTTCCACATAATAAAAGGCCTCTAGGATACCATTCTTAGGGTCACACCATTAGGGAATATTTTTAAGGGGCATTTTCGCTATTTTGTTTGTAGCTTTCGAGTGAGAGGATAGAGCCAATCTTTCGAGTGTGAGCATAGCCTCAGTGCGATCAGTAAGAGGTCAGCTTATGCGACTTACCTTCATTCCTTTCTTACCATAGGTCCCTTAAAACAGAATATTAGCTGTTAATAAAGGGATGTATGTGGTTCAATCGGTGAAATATAAAACAAGTGCACTTGATAGCGTAGTCAGTCAGTCAGCCAACAAGAGGAAGAGGGGCTAGACCACCAACAACAGACTTTTTTTTATAAGGGCAAACTAGTCTCATTCCTATCACATACATTTGATCAAGTTGCATGACCTTTCCCGTCCTTCTCTTCAAAGATGTGCGCTGTAAACATCTTCCCCTGCTAGTAGGATGGATAAGCACCCTATCCTATATTCTCTATCTTCTTAGAAAGTTCTTCCAGTAAGTGGCTAAAGTCCCTATACTTGCTTATCCGCGTCTTCTTATCTGACTTCTTCTTAGTCTATAAACGTCGTACCTGACTTCTCTTTTCTATCATAAATCTCTTATGCAGCGAGTGGAGCGAGCGTAGTGCCCTTCTAATATAGGGGCGAGCGAAGTATACATAGCGAGTTTGATGTTGCAGAGTTGCCCTAATAGATTAAGGTAGCGAGTGAAGTGGCCTTCTAAATAATAGGAAACGAGTACAGTCTTCGTAACAATAGGGAACGAGTGTAGTATACGAAACGAGGGGAGGTTAGAGTGGGATGTTGCGAGTGCCTCTTTCATATCCACATCGACTCTCTAAAGCCCCGCCTTTCCTTCTTATCTTATTAGACACCATCTCTCTTCTTCGAAAGAAACGTCCCTATCCCTATATATGATGCTTATGATACGCTAGGTTTAAGATTCCACTTGTATTTGTAAGGCACGTAAACCTCTTATAGAGCGAGTGCTGAAGTGAGAGCCAACACCAACAGTAGTAAGAAGAGCTTCTTTTCACATTAGAGGAAAGTCGTAGTTCGTGTTCAAATGAAACTGGGAAAAGGGGCCTTGGCCTTAGTGAGCCTTTAAGCCTTAAGCCTTTTATACAGACAGAGTCTAATACAGGGAAGATAACTTTTTGGGACCGAGAACATATGATGCGTATGCCAAAGGAAAGCTTCCTGTAAGATAAAGGTTTCATTCATCTCGGGAAAGCCACCCTGCTAGTCACTTTACTACTACCTTAGACTACTGATCCAGCCAGCTACATACATAGAGGTAGAGTCTGCTATTGACATAGAAGCTCCTGGTGACATAGAATTCCCCGTTGACAAAGAGTCGTCCGCAGGAAGCCATCAGTTAGATTAGATACGCGCGCTAAGTTTAATTAGAGATGATTGGTCCGGCCTTGCCTTCACAGTGAGCCTTGTTCATGTTCAGCCTAGAACTTTGACTGAAAGAGTAGTAGTAGTAGTAGTAGGTTTTTCCCAGTATAAGATAGGTCCTTGGCTCGTCTCTTTACTTTCACATATGCAAGGCTTAAAAGCCCTATAAACGGAGTGTGTGCAGAGTTAGGAGCATAACAAAGAAAGTGAGGTTCGTAAGCTTTCTATACGAAGCGAGCAGCCCTATCATTTAAAAGTGGCGAGTGGAGGGAATGAACCCATCAAGCAGGAATTTCCCGCTTTTGAGGCGAATAATGCCCCTTTTGACCTCAAGTCCCGGCCCCCTAAATTTCTCATATCAGGCTTTTTCCCTTAAGAAAAAGAGAGAAGTCTTGTCTTATATAAGAGAGAATATACAATCTTAAGATTGGGAGGTGCTAGATTGTTACTTTCGAGTCAAACCAAGCAAGGGCTACAAATTTTAATGGAAAATTTCAAATTACAAAGGAAAGAAATAGGGCCCAAGCAACACACTTTCTACAATGCCAAGGCGAGGAGGGTCCGCGATTTAAAATGTTTCTTTAATCTTACTGGTATATATATAGTAGGACCCCTCTTTCCATCATCAACAGCTGGATCAACAACCGGTTCTTCGAACTTTCCAACAACCCTGGGTTCTTCTAATTCGTCTTCGACTGTTTGAACTCGACCTTTTCAAAGTAACTAAAGGAAGATTGGGGTTGGGTTAAGCATATAGCGATCACCGATCCTAAACCAGGATCAAAGTCAAGCGTTGGTTTCTTATTATATATGTACGCGCCAAGGGGGAGAAATCCTCAAGCTCAAGCGCAAACAAAAGTCAGTACGCGTACCAATATGAGCGATAGCGGTGCCAAGAAGTGTTGTTGTTATATTCGTCTCCTTAACGAATAGCATTCCACGTTACAAGCGAGTGTCACACGCAAGCGGCACATGCGCATCTGTTGTCCAAGCGTCATGCTCAGCCTAAGGAGCAAGGAACGAAGTGGAGGAATGAATCTCCCAGCCCTTTCCTTAACACGGCTTACGAGCCTTCATAGTTAGTATCACGGACAGTAAAACCATGCTCATCCAACCGCGGCAAGATCCTCTTAAGGCTAAGCCCTTGCAACTCTTCTTGTTCAAACCACTGGTTAGTCCCATTATTGTCTTAAAGTTACAGACAGAATGTTAACTATAAGTATTCGACTGAATAGATAGGATGCTTACAAAACTGTTCTAAGAATGTCTCATCTGCACCTTATCTTTGTGTAGCCTCTGTCTTCATATACCCCGGAGTATCCCATCAACGTGTTCTCCTAACGTTATTATATATAGTAAGCCAAGTAGAGACATTATAGGGCTCGCGCTTGTGCTAGTGTTTGTGCTTTCTGTTGTAGTAGTACTTTGGTTTGGGGAAGCTTATTTTGCATTTAACTTCGTTTCAACTTAACACTTAGGTGTTTCGCCCAATCATTAAACTGTGTTTTGGGGGATCTTTACCAGTTACTAGACAGGATGCCTTCTATCAGAAAGCCATGGTGGATGAATTCTGACTAGAGTAGGGTCCCTCGCCTAGTGGAAAGCCTGCTTTTCTTTTATGCCGTAATCCCTTAATGAGTCTATCTAGAAGGCACTAAGCCAGTTGTTGGAAGAAGAAGAGGACATCTTCAAAAGTCATAACCTTCAGGTAGTCAGCCTACTATGTTATGTGACCAAAGCACAAGTCTTTCTTGAGTGGCAGGAGAGATTGCAGTTGCCAAGCCAAATCCCAAGAATTCTCTTGTTTGACCCCCTTTTTTTTTCTTTTGAATTCATTTTCTTTTACTTTAATTATGAATCGAATATGAACCATTAATCCTCATTCTCATATAAGCCCACAATTTCTTATCTTCCTAGGGAAGCCGTTCTGTAGTCGAACCCTTTTATAACGGATTTATCTGGTAAAGTAAAAAGGAAGGTTGAGTCTCACCAGCAAAAGCTTATGAAACACTGCCAGCTGCCCATTTACCGGGGGTTGGGGTTGACGCAAACGAGTAACAACAAGCTCTTTAACGTTTCTATCACTTATATGGGTAAAAAGCAAGCAAAGTGTTTTGTTATTTTAGTTGATGAAAAAGCTTACTTATATCATGTATAAGTTTTATTGCACTGGAACGTTAAAGCAAGAAAAAGAGAAGCCAAAGCTATTAAATAGCTCGGCTGTAAGATGCTCTATCTTATTATCTTAGAGAAAGTCAAGCCCTCCCCAGGGGTTAAAACTTCACTACCACTGCTTACATTTAAAGTATTAACAAAGAAATCAAATAAGGAAAATTTAAATCTTTCTGCCAAACCGGGTGAAAGACGCATCCTCTCCTGGAGTTTCTTTTAGTCGAGCATTTCATACCTTTTTTTATCATACTTAACCCGCGAGTCCATTACCTTTAACTAAGCCGGGTCCATTAAGTATAGCATGCCCTTGCGAAGGAACCCGAGCTCGAGTAAACGACCTTTCCCCATGGAGAACTCGTTTTAGTAATAACCCTTTCTTCCTAGACAAACCTGGAGAATATGCTTGTGTAAGGTGGGACCCCAAGTGCCATCTTGAAACCATCTTCCTTAAACGGCTAAGCCAGCTACATCTGTCCTGTCTTTTTTTAAAAAGTCTTCCTTCTGCTGCAGCCCTACTCTTGTCTTGTGCTTAAACCTCATGTTAGGATTGAAATTCAATAAAAGAATATCGTTTCGCCAGTTACTTTGGAATTGGAAAAGGGGTGCCAAAACCCTGCCTTTTTGCATGATTTCTTTAGGCTTCTAACAAAGGATCTTTTTTTCCCAAACAAAAGGGATTTTTAACTCTTTAACTCACGGGCGGTACCTCGAACAGGGGCCAACCCTAACAACCACGATAAATCTTCCTGAGACGCATCATAAACATGTTTTCCCTTTTAGTAGAAGTAGAAATGTAAAATCTGCGTGCGGATCGGAATGAAGCACATGTCCCTTGCTTTCCGGAGATGAATCTCACCCAAGTGACGTCGTTTCGAGCCTTTCTAATAAGAAGTCATGGAATCTCATAAACCTCATTTATTTGAGTTGAGGTGTTTTAAGGCATCCCCGGTAACAAAGAGAATACCCTCGTTGATTCGAAAGCACTAATACAATACTAAGAAAGAAGCCTATCTTAATCCTTAATCTTAATCTACAGAAGCCTCAGTTTTAGCGTGTGACTTCGGCGCATAAAAAGAAAAATCCGTACGATATTACCACTACACGAGGAGACCAAAAGAAAGTTTGGAAGAAAATGACTAATGAAAAGTCTTAACAAGAGATTTGGCTAGTTTATGAACAATATTTGACCAAGAGTTTCAATATTGATATTTACTTAAGAGCCTAAATGAAACAAAGTTGCATCCTTGAAAATAAATGAGATTTATGACTAAAAGTTGCAGAGAAAGATATGCCGATATCTAAAAGAGCTAAGTTAATTGTTAACTGATGTGTATGGCGGGACGATTAATAAACGACCGGATGCGAATATCGACCCCATGAAAGAGGTTGTGCTCAATTTAGAGGACCAAGCAAAACCACGCCCAAGTAATGCATATTCGCACACAAAATTGGATGGGCTCAAATAAAAGAAAGGAAATATGTGCAATTAAAGCTCAAGACCCGCGAGAACCTTGATGCCGTGTGGGGACAGGAGAAATGCCGTGTGGGAACAATTGGAGGAGCTGAAATGTGGCGGCACCAAGGGGGGAAGAACCCAAATTTTATATTTTTGCATTTTCAACCTAGTTTGAATAAAAGTTGACAAAAAGGACTAGGTTGTGAGTTCTATGTATTCATTCATCCTAGAACTTACAAACTAGCATTAAATGCTTGCTTGGAGGCCAAGGCTTTTGTCCTATATAAAGGACCTAGCCTCCTCATTTGTAAATCATCAAAGAATTAAGAAAAACCCTTTTGAGAGAGAAACTTGTTGTTTCAATCTTTTTCAAAGAATCGATGATTTCGAGTCTTGCCTTGAACTAAGGACGCGCTCTGTAGTTTAAGTTGAATTACTTGACGCGTTTTCGAGTAATTCCCCATTGTTATCGCTATAGGTCTAGTGATAGCAAATATCCCATTGGTTTGATCTCTTCACAAGAAATCGAAGCAAATATAATTTTATTCTTGCACCAAAGAAAAACAAAAACAAACAAAAAGACTTCCGCTTCGCCCTATAACGCATCAAGTGACACGATCTGGTCGGGTTGCACCTAGTGCATTCGGATCTTCTGTCTCACTTGAATCAAAAATTAAGTCTTCCGCTCCGCATACGCTCCAAGTGGTATCAGAGCTTCGGCTCTTGATCACCCCAAAAAAATCAAGACGGTCCTAAGGAGGTCCCAATTAATTAGTAGTTGAATATCCAACGCGATTGGTATTCAAAGGTTAAACTCAGTGAGGTAGTTGAGGTTTAATCGATTGGATCTTGAAGGCACGGCTTGAGCAAAAAAAAAAAAAAGTCACTGTTCACGGTACTGTAAAAAAAAAAAGGAGTTTCAAAATTTCAAGCAACCAACATCAAAAATGAATTTCGACGATCCCAACTTTCTCAAGAATCTTCAAAGGGCTTTAAAGAATTTACAAGAAAACGATCCCAAGTGTCGATCGAGTAGGGTCCACTCGATCGAGTAAGTGGGTTTTTACGGGTTTTTGGCCGGGTTTTGATAGCAACGCGAGAAGGATATAAAAACACTTTTTGTCAGTTCCTTTTTTTACTTTTACCCTATTATAAGTTTCACAAAATATAAAACAAAGTTACGTTGCTCTTCTCTCTCTCACTGCTATCAAATCCCAAGGCTGCTGTCGTCGGAATCCAGAGTTCTTTACGCTGTTGAGACCGTCGCGTTGTGGGTAAGATCCTAGTACAGTTTTTGTATTGTTTCGTTGATTTTGGTTTAAACCCTAATGGGGTAATTTGGGAGTATATTGATATTAGATGGTGATTATATGATTGTATGATTGATAGGAGGTGATTTCGTAGAGGAACGTTTTTTATTTGTAGTTGTGACGATTGCGGTGATTGCATTTCCAGGTAGGGTTTCCTACTCAGTTATTGTTTACATGATATGAGTTATTTGCTGGTTGTTGATTGTTGGTTAATGGCATTTGTCTATATCGTTTTTTATTGGTAATTTTTGATGTTGTAGTTGGTTGTGGTTGTTTGTCTGTGGTTCGCGAGCTGCACCCTCGGCTGAGTGGAGTCACTTGCGGGAGTGGCTTCACGCCCTTAATTTGCCCTTTGTAAATCCCGCCACAAGAGGGTATGTGCACATTAAGGAACATGGGTTTGCGCTCGGTATTGATGAGCGGGGCTTAGGTGAGAACGGCTGCGGTCCCCCACTAGCGGTGTGGATTACTGGTTACGGCCGTAATTTGGCAGGACTAGACCTTCAGGCTAGTCAGGTGATTGGTGATGTGAAGGTGTTGGAGGATTGTGTGTATTGTTGTTGTTGTATTATCTTATATTGTGTAATCAGTAACTGACCCCGTTTAATTGTTTTAAAAACTATGGTGATCCATTCGGGGATGGTGAGCAGTTATTGAGCAGTTATGAAATGGATGCGTGAGGGATAGCTGGACTTGAGTCATCACGAGTCGTTTAGAAGTCTTCCGCTGTGTCATCAAACTTTACATTTGCTTTAGTTGGTTTTGGATTTGGAACAGTTGTATCACTTTTTACAGTTTTGGGATTTTGTTATGTAATCACTTTAACTTATCTATTTAAAGTACGTTCTATTATGCTCCATTTGATATTCATTGCCTCGGGCAATCGAGATGGTAGCCCTCTCATGTATTAGGTGGTCCTGGTAAGGCACCTTGGTGTATGGGGGTGTTACAAAGTGTTATCAGAGCGACGATTTTGGAACCTGTAACTAATGAATCTAATGAACTTAGAGAGTCAAACTAAAATGAACCCGGGTAGGAGTTGTTAGAAGCTAATGCAAAGACTTGGGAGACGTCCTAAAGTCGCGAACTCGCCCTACAACTTTGAACCGGTCACTATGGGGTGTCATGGGATCGTTATGTGTTTACTAATGGTATATGAATATGTTGAATAATGATATATGGTTGAATGGAGGATGTGGTGGAAAAAGGTGATGGTAGTTGTATGTGATAATGTGTTTGTGGTTAAGCATGTTGCATAATGGATGATTTATAAGGTGGAGATAATAGTAACATGTGAATAACAATGTTTGTGTTATATACGTATATCTTTTGTTACGAAAAGTTATTAAGTTAAAGGCATGCGGGTAGTTTGAAACGTCAGCATGATTCGATCAAGTGGGGGTAACTCCATCGAGTAGGGTGGACTCGATCGAGTGGGTTGAACTCAATCGAGTGGGTATATGACAACGTTGGGCAGTAGCTGCTGTTTTGTGTGACTCAATTTAGTAAGGGAATTATTCGATCGAATGAGGGCTACTCGATCGAGTACGTATGCGACTCGATCAAGTGCGTTTTTGTGTCAGTTCTGGTCAGGTTCTGGAGTTGGGGAAGTAGATCGAGTAAGTGGGCAACTCGATCGAGTGACCTCTACTCGATCGAGTGGGTATGGTTACTCGATCGTGTAAGTGTTGTGCAGGTCGTATATGCTTTCAGCCGTAGGCTATGTGCTTACGTTTATCTCTCCCCTTAATAGCTCAAAGATATGCCGCCATGTATGCTAGGGCTCAGGAGATGAGTGTTGATGAGCTTGCCAAGATGCTTGAGCATCAAGATGTGCTTACCGAGGCCCTTAAGAGGTTTGCGAAAGACAAAGATGCCGGGTTAGACTTTGCCAAGATGAGCACTACGATATCCCGCTTCAACCCAAAAGAATATATGGGTACTGGTGCGCCAATTTTGCTCGACAATTGGCATAGGGAGATGGAGAACATCTTGGGAGATGTTCATTGTCTCGAGGATTTCAAGGTGGAACAAGCTGCGTTCTACCTGAAAGATGCAGCAGATGAGTGGTGGGACAAGGAGTTTAAAAAGGGGTTGACCTATCAGATCTTTATCTGAAGTAGGGTAAGTCAGCTATACCATGGGTTGAGTTCAAGAGAGCTATGTGCAAGGAGTTTGTTCCAGAACATGTTCGTAGTAAGTTGAGGGAGAAGTTTGATTCTTTCAAGATGACCTCGGATATGACGGTGGCTGAGTACTTTCACAAGTTTAATGATAAATCGAGATATGCTGAGGATATGGGGCCGAGTCAGGAGAACTTGGCACTTCGGTTTGAGAAGGGGTTGACCTATCAGATCAGGTAGATACTACCGGTTAGGGTTCCTTACAGATGTTAAGGAATTTTATGAGAGGCCATTAAGAGTTGAGAGGTTGGTCGAGATGGCCAAAGAGAACAAGGAGAGGCATCCGGAAAAGAGAAAGGCTGAGAGTGAGGGTGGTGGTCAGTCTAGCTACAAGAGAGGTAATCATAACCAGGCAAAGGCTTACTCATCGGGACCGGGTTTCAATGGTGGAGTTTCTTATGGGCGTGGTCGTTGTAGTAGAACCAGTTGGAGTATATCGTGTTTCAACTGTGGCGAGGTATGGGCCACTAGAGACATGAGTGTACTAGTGCCGGGGGTAGAGGTTTCTAAAGACCATCGCATGGGAGCTTTTCGCAGGGTCCGACACAGAGCTATGCTAGCAACCGACCAGCTGGGTCATGGAATAATCAAGGAGGGCATGGTAACAACAACGGTGGGTCCAACCGTAATGGCGATAATTCTTATCAGAAACCGACGGCTAACAACAATCAGGGGTCAGCTGCCAAGCCATCTACTTCAACGAGTACAGTTCAAGGAGGTGGGCAAAAGACTAGTGGCAAGCTGTTCATGATGGATAAGAAAGCTGCTGAGGATGATGCACATGTGATCACTGGTACCTTTCTTGTTAATGATGTTCCTACTTTTGTTTTGTTTGATTCGGGGGCGTCACACTCTTTTGTATCGTCCGGTCATGCTAAGTCTATGGGTTTGAGAGAGTTTGAGTCTGTAAAAGATTAGGTTTTTATACCGTCGGTTGAGTCAGTGTCTTGTGGGAGGTTGTATAAGGGTATATGCATGATAGTTGGGCAGGTTGATCTTCCAGTGAATTTGTTATAATTTCCTATGGATGGTTTTGAGGTGATGGTTGGTATGGATTGGTTGGGTAAGTACAAGGCTAGAATAGATTGTCATCAAAAGAAAGTCTCTTTGTGAGGTCCTAAGGGAGTTAGTGTGTCTTATCGTGGGTTTGCTGTCAAACCTAAAGTCAAAGGGATTGCAGCGATGACCTTGAAGTCTTACCTCAGGAAGGGGTGTCCTTTGATTCTATGCCATATGAAACATCATAGTATGGTAGAGCCAACAACAACAGATGAGATACCAGTGGTGGGAGAGTTTCCAGATGGTTTTCCGTAGGAGATACTGGGTTTGCCACCCAAGAGAGAGATAGATTTCAGTGTGGAGTTGAAACCAAGGATAGGACTGATCTCTAAGGCCCCGTACCGTATGGGTCCTAAGGAGCTGGGGGAGCTGAAGAAATAGTTGTATGATTTGATACATAAGGGATACATTAGACCTAGTGTATTGCCGTGGGGAGCACCTGTTCTGTTTGTGAAGAAGATAGATGAGAGCTTGAGGTTGTGTATCGACTACAGGGAGCTGAGCAGTGTTACAGTGAAGAACAAGTATCCATTGCCAAGGATAGATGATCTGTTTGACCAGCTGAGTGGGGCAGGAGTCTTTTCAAAGATTGATCTGAGATCAGGGTATATCAGGTGAGGATTCGGCATGAAGACATACCAAAGACAGCTTTTCCATCAAGGTATGGTCACCATGAGTATGTAGTGATGCCGTTTGGGTTGTCTAATACGCCGACAGTATTTATGGATTCGATGAACCGGGTCTTCAGTCAGTTCTTGGAGAAGTTCGTAGTGGTGTTCATATATGATATCTTAGTCTATTCTAAGAAAAAGGAGGAGCATGAGGAGCATTTGAGGTTGGTGTTGCAAACTCTACGCAACAATCAGCTATATGCAAAGTTGTCCAAGTGTGAGTTCTGGCTAGAGAAAGTGGCTTTTCTGGGTCAAGTGATTTCTAAGGAGAGTGTATCTGTGGATCCTAGCAAGATAGAGGCCGTAGCTAAGTGGAAAGCACCTAAGAATGTGGCTGAGATCAGGAGTTTCTTGGGTTTGGCAGGGTACTATCGCCGGTTCGTGAGATATTTTCGAAGATCGCCAGACCTATGACTGCGTTAATGAGGAAAGAGAACAGGTTTCGACGGGATAAAAGTTGTGAGACGGCGTTCCAAACCTTAAAGGAGCGTTTGACCACAGCTTTAGTCTTAACTTTACCTCAAGGGTGTGAGAACTTTGAGGTGTATACAGATACTTATAAGAACGGGTTGGGTTGTGTGCTAATGCAGAACGGGAAAGTCATTGCCTATGCTTCTAGGCAATTGAAGCCTTATGAGGAGAACTATCCGACGTATGGTCTAGAGTTGGGTGCAGTTCTGTTTGCTCTCAAGATTTGGAGGCACTACCTTTATGGGGCGACCTTTAAGGTGTTTTCTGATCACAAGAGTCTAAAGTACATCTTTACTCAAAAGGAGCTGAACATGAGACAGGGCAGGTGGATGAAGCTTATCGGAAATTATGACATGGATATTATATACCATGAAGGGAAAGTAAACGTGGTTGCTAATACGTTGAGCAGGAAGAGTGTACATTCTCTATGCACAGCTATATCTTTGATGAGGTTGAGAGATGAGGTGGGTAATATGGGGATACATGTGATTCAGAAAGGGGATGCTAGAGGTGACTTGACAGTGGAGCCGGCTCTTTATAATGACATTCGCAGGAAGCAGGCTCTTGATTTTAAGATTCAGGAGTGGAGGGCTGGAGTAGAGAAAGAGACAGTGTATCGGTTCTCTATTCATTCTGATGGGAGTGTTCGGTTTGATGGGAGATGGTGTGCGCCTAAGGATGAGGAGTTGAAAAAGGTAATCATGACAGAGGCTCATTGCACACCGTATTCAGTGCATCCGGGTGGTGACAAGCTTTATAGAGATCTGAAGAAGACTTTCTGGTGGCCTGGGATGAATAGGGAGACAGCTGAGTTCGTGGCTAGATGTTTGATATGTCAGAGGGTTAAGGGAGAGCAGCGACAACCTCAAGGTAAGATTCGGTCTCTTGAGGTACCTAAGTGGAAATGGAAGTCTATCTCCATGGATTTCATAGTGGGTTTACCGAGGAGCCAGCAAGGTATTAACATGATATGGGTAATAGTTGACCGTTTGACTAAGTCAGCTCACTTTATTCCAATGAAAGATACATGGAGTAAGGTGCAGTTGGCCAATGGCTATAGGAAGCATGTGGCGAGGTTACATGGGGTGCCAAAGGACATTGTGTCAGATCGGGATGCGAGGTTCATTTCTCGGTTTTGGCAAGAGTTGCAGGAGATGATGGGAACTACCTTGAAGATGAGTACTGCGTTTTATCTTGCAACAGATGGGCAGACATACGATGTAGTTCGGTGGTAGTTAGGAAGATATGTTGGATTTGATCGAGTTTTCTTACAACAACAGCTATCATACGAGTATTCGGATGGCTCCGTTTGAGGCTTTGTATGGGAGGAGGTATAGGAGTCCGATTTGCTGGGATGATAGTGATGAGGCAGTGGTTTTAGGACCACAGATGATACAGAAGATGATAGAGCAAGTGAAGGTGATTCGGCAAAAGATGAAAGCGGCCCAGGATCAACAAAAGAGCTATGCGGACTTACACCGTCGGGACATCGAGTTTCAGGTTGGGGATAAGGTTCTTTTGAAAGTGTCACCTATGCGTGGGGTTATGCGGTTTGGTAAGAAAGGGAAGTTAAGCCAGAAGTTCATTGGACCGTATGAGATTTTGGATCGTGTGGGAGAGGTTGCTTATCGGTTAGCTTTACTACCAACTTTGGATCATGTACATAATGTGTTCTATGTATCTCAGTTACGGAAGTATGTGAGTGATCCTTCCCATGTGTTAGAGGTGGAGAACATCGAGTTGGATGAATCCTTGTCTTATCTAGAGGTGCCAAAACAGATTCTTGATCGCAAGGTTCGCAAAACTAGGTCTGGAGAAACAGTGTTGCTCAAGGTTTTATGGTCTAATCTCGAGGTTGAGGAAGCAACTTGGGAGGCGGAAGAGGTTATGAAGGAGCGGTACCCGTCTCTTTTTGATCAGGTATGTGTGGTTACAGGGACGTAACCATGTTTCTTTTAGGGGGTTAGGAGATGATCGAATAAGGTTTTGGTATGGTTTTATGTTGGTTATGGTACAATTAGTAGTTGCTTTGAGTCGGTATGAGTTGTGGTTGGGTTTTTTTTTGAGTTTTTGTTGCGTTGTTGTGTCGTATTTGAGTTAGTAAGTTTGTTTTTGTGTATAGATTTGAACCTCGGGGACGAAGTTCATTTTTAAGGAGGGAAGACTGTAATACTACGGTTTTATGTGCTGTTGGGTACTCTATTGAGTAAGGCTTACTCTGTTGAGTAAGTGAGTTTTGCGTAGGAAACAATGTTCTGTCTGATGGGTACTCGATCGAGTATGGGCAACTTGATCGAGTGGGGGCAACTCGATCGAGTAGGGGCCACTCGATCGAGTAAGTCACTTACTCGATCGAGTAAGTGGGGTTTTACGGGTTTTTGGTCGGGTTTTGATAGCAACGCCATAAGGATATAAAAACACTTTTTGTCAGTTCTTTTTTCACTTTTACCCTACTCTAAGTTTCACAAAAGATAAAATAAAGTTACGTTGCTCTTGTCTCTCTCATTACTATCAAATCCCAAGGCTTGTGTCGTCCGAATCCAGAGTTCTTTACGCCGTTGAGACCGTCGCGTTGTGGGTAAGATCCTAGTACAATTTTTTTATTGTTTCGTTGATTTTGGTTTAAACCCTAATAGGGTAATTTGTGTGTTTTGAGAGTATTTTGATATTAGATGATGATTGTATAATTGTATGATTGATAGGAGGTGATTTCGTAGAGGAACGTTTTTTATTTGCTGTTGTGACGATTGCGATGATTGCATTTCCAGGTAGGGTTTCGTACTCAGTTATTGTTTACATGATATGAGTTAGTTGCTGGTTGTTGATTGTTAGTTGTTGGTTAATGGCATTTGTCTATATCGTATTTGAATTTGTAATTGTTGATGTTGTAGTTGGTTGTGGTTATTTGTCTGTGGTTCGCTAGGTGCGCCCTTGGCTGAGTAGAGTCACTTGCGGGAGTGGCTTCATGCCCTTGATTCACCGTTTGTTGAAACCGCCACAAAAGGGGATGTTCACATTAAGGAACATGGGTTTGCGCTCGGTATGGATGAGCGGGGCTTAGGTGGGAACGGCTGCGGTCCCCCACTGACGGTGTAGATTACTGGTTGTGGCCGTAATCTAGCAGGACTAGACCTTCAGGCTAATCAAGTGATTGGTGATGTGACGGTGTTAGAGGATTGTGTGTATTGTTATTGTTGTATTATCTTATATTGTGTAATCAGTAACTGGACCCATTTAATTGTTTTAAAAACTGTGGTGATCCATTCGAGTATGGTGAGCAGTTATTGAGCAGGTATGATATGGATGCGCAAGGGATAGCGGGCTTGAGTCATCACGAGTTGTTTAGAAGTCTTCCGCTGTGTCATCAAACTTTACATTTGCTTTAGTTGGTTTTGGATTTGGAACAGTTGTATCACTTTTTACAGTTATTTAGGGATTTTGTTATGTAATCACTTTAACTTATCCATTTAAAGTACGTTCTATTATGCTCCATTTGATATTCATTGCCTCGGGTAACAGATATGGTAGCCCTCTCATGCATTAGGTGGTCCTGGTAAGGCACCTTGGTGTATGGGGGTGTTACAGATATGGTCGCATCTGGATTCCTTGATGTTTGCGATCGTGAACTTGAGCGAGCATTTCGAAAGCTTCAGATATTGTAGGCTCGTATCCCAATCCTAGTGGTATCTTTTGGGAGTGGCCTTCTTTGAAAGGTGGGAAGGTGTTGTCCCGAATAGGGTTTAGTGGCATTCCTGGGAAGTATCCCCGGGATTTGAGTATGTGGTTGACCACTAGGTTAGAGTATGGGTTGAAGTATAGAGGAGCAAATTCGCTTTCTACAAGTTTGATGATCTGAAATCCTCCTAACTCGTGTACTAGAACTGACACGACTTGATTGCTGGACATTTTCTCGATTACTACTTTGATAGGTGATGAAGTGATCGTCACTATCTGACCATCTGAAGGGATTTTGATCTTTTGATGAAGCGTGGATGTCACAGCTTTGGAAGCGTGAATCCATGGCCTTCTTAGAAGTATGTTAAAAGACGTCTCAATGTCCACTATCTAGAAATTGACCTTTCTTTCGATTGGTCCAGTGGCTATAGTAAGAGTGATGAGACCTATCACTTTGCGCCGCGTCCCATCGTATACAAGAACACCTCAATTGGTCGGGGTCCAATCAGACTCTTTCATGCCTAGCTTGTAAGCTTTTTTCAGTGATATGACATTTACTGTGGAGCCATCATCCACTAGTGTCATGGGTACATTCTTTTTGAGACATGTGACCGTGATATACAAGGCGTGATTGTGAGCGACACCGAAAGGGGGAAAATCTTCATCTGAGAAAGTAACTGGGTTACTTAGCTTGATTGAGTCCTGGAGGACTAGGTTGACCATATCATCTAGGGTAGAGTCGTGTGCTACGTTGAGTTTAGCCAATGCTTTTGTAGCAAAGCTTGGCGATGTGGAAATGAACTAGCAACTAATTGCCAAACTTAAAGATCAGCCTTTGTCTTCTATAGTTGCTTTGTTAGGTGGTCAGTGATTGAATCTTCATTGTTCTCTGTCGGAGATGTGGCATTTCCATTAGCGGCTAAATTATTTTTTTGCACTGGGATGACATTTTGATATGGGCGACCAGATCGAGTAAGATGATCTACGTCAAGATCCTCCAAAGCTTTGACCAAGGGATGTTCTTTGAGGTAAACATATTCGTCATCATCAGCCCAAATGACATTGATAGTTTTGAGCTCTTTCAAGCGTAGGATTTCAGATTTCAGATTTTAGATTGATAATCATTTGAACCAAATCCTCAATTACCGTGATGACTTTTTGCGTTGTAGATTCGTAGGATAGGGTGACGGTCGTTTGCGTGGCTCTTTGAGTTAAGATGTTTGATTGTCGCAGGGATGACACGACACCTTCCAGTTCAGCAACCTGTCTACTCACACCCCTTGCCCATGCGACAAAATCTGCAATAGTTGGTGTGATGGTAGAGTAGGCTTCTTCATAGTCGACCATATTGATCTCATCTTCGATTGGAGAGATAAGGTGTGAGCAATCTAAGGTGGATTCCTCATCTGAGATCATTAGAATTCCAAGAGGATTCTTTGTGTCGTGTCCCTTACCCCCTGTGATACTCATAATAAAAATTGTCATCCCAGAATTTGGACTTCTTTTCTAGGTCAGGTGTGGGTCATATTGTTTGGATTCTACCTTGTTTCATTAACCTTTTTGGTGCATTTATATACGTGTCACCGATGTCGGTGAACTTTCTTGGTGTATTGTTTTTCTTGGATGATTCGACAGGTTGACATCGTTGGTCTTACTTGTGGAACCGTAGGAACGACTTCCAGCTGATGTTGACCCTTGATATCCACGCCTCACAGTTTTGGACAAGAATCCTTTGCGGGTATCGTCTTCGATACTTATACCTAACACCGTTAAGTCTTTGAAAGATTTGATGTTTTGATACCTAAAGTGATTTGCATAGATAGGCCTTAAATTGCCACAAACTTTTCCACCAGAGTGGCCTCGTCTGGACGTTCGACAAGTTGGGTACTAGTCTTCCTTCACCTACTTAGGAAGTCGGTGAACCCTTCTTTTTCATTATGGGTAAGAACCTCTAGAGTGCGCATGTTGACTTGAATCTCAGCGTTATCTGCATATTGCTTAGTGAACTCGATGGCTGCATCATCCCAAGCAGAAATTTTCTTGTAGTCTAGAGAGTAGAACCACTGTTTGGGAATGGTGTCGAGAGATGAAGGAAATATCCTTAAGAACATTTCTGATTTGATGCCTTTGATAGACATGTAATATTTGAAAGCACGAATGTGGTTTAGAGGGTTTTCATGCTCCTATTAAATTTTGGGATGTCGGTCATGTTGAAGTTGGTTGGTAGTTGGGCATTCACTGCTTCATACTTTCGGCTATTTTCCTTGTAAATGTCATCTTCTTTGAGGTACATCAGCTGCTCTTCTAAGTATTGAAGATGCTTTTCAGCTTTAGTGAGGATAGGTGGAGAATCTTTTTTAGGTTGATCATCGTGCAAAGGAATGCCAGGAATAGGACCCTCCACAGGAGGAAGTCTAGCCTCCACGACTACAATGCGACCTTCAATTGTTTGGAGACGAGCATACGCGACGTCTTGACTAGCATGAAGACGAAGTAGTACGGCCAAAACGTGATTATTACCATTACCATCAGGTTGACCCTGGACGCTTGCTGCACTTTTGTTTGTTCCGTCCATCTTGGACTGAAAATAAGAACCGACGACGAATCAAGACACAATCGACTACTTTGCACACTTACTCGAACAAGAAAAGACTCGTGTACTGACTGAAAAAGGACACGTGTCTGTCATGTGGGTTAAAGAAAGATTATATTGAAATGTTGCCCTAAACAATCATTGCGTGTAATTGTAGAAGTGTTGATTTTGAGGTTCGATTTTTGAAATGGTTGATTTTTGAAATTTTGACAGAGTTTCGACTTGATTTTGTTGACTTTGAGCTTTTTAGGCCATTTGGAAAGATTTACATTTTGCATTTTGAAGAAAGGTTTTGAAAATTTCGTCATAGTTTCGTTTACAAAAGGTGATAACATACAAGTTACAAATATACATAGGTATTATAACGGTATGCTAAGTGCTTTTAGAAGAGTTTTGGTTTAAAGGTTGGGTTGCCACACCAAGCTATCGTACCGTGGTCTCTGGAGAGGTCCGTGCCAAACATGAGTTGGGTCGGTTCCTAGTCCATTCGCTCGAGTAGTGAAAGCCCTTGATACAAACATGAATACGTATCGTGGTATGGTTGACGTCAATCGCTATCCATCTTTGGGTGCAAATAGGAACTTGCGCCGTCCAGACGGGACGATTGGTCGAATTGGTTGGGTTAAGCCTGAAGGAAAAGTAGATCTATATACTAACATATTCATATATGTTCCATTTTAATTTGTCATAAAACTAACAAGTGATCTTATGCATGCAAACTATTTAACAAAGTAAAGAAGAATTAATCCTTACATTGGAATTTCGGTTCATGTGGGCACAAAAGAGATCTCCTTCTCTTTTGTTCTTGAACTTTCCTTTTGGATGAACAAAGACCCAAGTGTAGGATCTCTCCCAAGGATTTATACCCAAGACACACTCTTAATAAAATTAATATAATGTATACTAGATAATATTAATTTTGTAAAGAAAAATTGACCCAAAAAATATTTGGTTATCTTACCCAAAACCGGTTGAGAGAGGAATGATAGAGGAAATTTTTTCTCTTTCTAAAACTCTTGTTTTTAGATGATATGAATGAATAATATCACTAGTTATTTTTAAGTGAATATTAGGCAAAAATAAGAAGAAAAATCTCATGGATTTCTCTTCCCAAAACCGGTGGGAGTGGAGGAAAAATAGAGCCAATGCATGCTCATAGTTACCTTCACAAGAATATGTAGGTGTGCATGGCTAGAAATAGGTTTACATAATTATGTTTTCCATTAACTTTAATCAACATAAAATATATGTTAAATCCTCCCACTATTTCGGCCAAATCGAGATAAAATGGATTCCATTTTATCTTTGTCAATTGTCAATATGTCACATGTCAAATGTTGCATAAATTTGTTGTGCATTTTTAACATATTAAACATCAACGTATTATTATTAAAAATACGTCACATACAAAAATCGACTTAGTAATTCATAATTACTTGTGCCAAAATATTTTACCAATTATAAATCACAACAATTTGTATTTATAATAATTCATTCAAATTTAATTGTTTCCTTAAACAATAATTTCATCTGAGTAATGATACAATTCGATTACTCAGACCGTATCTCATTTTAATCAATTTCAATGTGATACGTAAATTTTACTTCCAAAATCGTCCGTCAATTTTCAAGTAATTTAATTAACTCGTAACATTATACGATCAATTAAGAGTGTTATCCTTTAGGTATGACCTAGGGGATCAACTGATCACCACCGTCACACGACAGTAATGTCAAACTCTAGTCAGCCAATCATTACCGATATATGTTGATCAGTTGACAGTAAAAAATATTACTTCCCAATTGTATTCTTTATAATGAGATTTAAACATGTGATCATCATGATCAACAGTCGTGATCGCATTATTGTCGGAGGACACATATTAAATATTACTTCCCAATTGTATTCTTTATAATGAGATTTAAACATGTGATCATCATGATCAACAGTCGTGATCGCATTATTGTCGGAGGACACATATTCCAACAATCTCCCACTTGTCCTCGACAAGTGTGCGTCACCAATTCTCTTGTCCTATTACTATCTCCCACTCAATGCAAGGTGTCTTTCAGGTCGTACTTGCAAGTGATCATATCGAGAGTGGTTTCCTCGATCTGGAGAATAACTGATTGACCGGACTTATCTATCATAGATACTTTCCGAGCGTGGCCACGCATTTCCAGTTCATTACTCCTCGAGTGGCCCTGAGATATTGTTATAACCCTGACTAGGGGTGGACAATTCCTATCGCACTCATTCCCTTCGACTAGCCACAGCCATCATAACCCAAAATATGCCCATTTGACCCCATTTACGAAGGTCGTAGTAACACAAATCAAAGTTAATCTGAAACTGTGCCATCTTAGGCGAATAGTCTTTAGTCAAAAGAATCGACTCATTAGAATACTATAGCAGCTCTCGCCACGACCAGGCTATATAAATTGCCAGAACTCTATAAGCGGTCATAAGGCCCGACAAAATGTTCCTAACAGTCTGCCTATGTGATCAACTAGTCATCTCACATGACTCTATGGCATTTGAACTTGCCATCAATCGCATCACACTCTAGTCACTTCGAGACGTCACCTCATACAAGTGACTATGGGAAAATACTATGTTAATCCGTGTTCACTTTAACGGGGTTCAATTGTCATTACAACCCGTTTGGATGTAACAATGTATAAATTGAAGATAAAAGACAAATGTGATAGTGAACATGAACAAAAACAACACTTTTATTTCATTTCAATATCTAACAAAAACTTGGTACACGTTTAAGTCCCATGGACGTAACATGTCCATCATGCTTAGCCTGCGATAAAGGCTTGGTGAGCGGATCGGCTATGTTGTCATCCGTCCCAACCTTACAAATCGCAATTTCCTTTCTCTCAATGAAATCTCTTATTACATGATATTTTCTAAGTACATGTCTAGATCTATTACTAGACTTCGGCTCCTTAGCTTGGAAGATCGTCCCACTATTATCACAATAGAGAGTGATGGGATCATTGGCGGTAGGTACTAGTTTTAGACCTTCCGTGAATTGCCTGATCCAAACAGCTTCCTTAGCAGCCTTCCGATCCGCAATGTACTCAGCCTCCGTTGTAGAATCCATGATTCTGACTTCCTTGAAGCTTCTCCATTTACGGCACCACCATTGAGCATAAAAACGAAACCAGCTTGTGATTTCAAGTCATCTCTATCTGTTTGAAAACTTGAGTCCGTGTATCCATTAACACGTAACTCAGTATCTCCTCCAAACACTAGGATAGAATCCTTAGTTCTTCTCAAGTACTTAAGGATGTTCTTGACGGCTATCCAGTGACTCTCACCTGGATTTCCTTGATATCTACTCGTCATGCTCAAGGCATACGAGACATCAGGACGTGTGCATATCATGGCATACATGATTGATCCAACAACGGAAGCGTAAGGGATCCACTTCATGCTTTCAACATCATGGGGTTCGGAGGGCGATTGAGAATTTCTCAATATCGTCCCAGTTACCATAGGTACCGATCCCCTTTTTGATTTGTCCATGCTGAAACGTCGAAGAATCTTATCAACATTATATTCTTGACTTAGTGCCAATATCCTCTTGGATCTATCTCTATGGATCCGGATACCTAATATGTGTTGTGCCTCTCCTAAATCCTTCATTTGGAAGTGGTTACCTAACCACTTCTTAACAGAAGACAACATTGGAATATCATTTCCAATGAGTAGTATGTCATCGACATACAAGATTAGGAACACAACATTGCTCCCACTAAATTTCATGTATAAACATGGTTCCTCAATACTTCGAGTGAAACCATTTTCCTTTATAACATGATTGAATCGATGCTTCCAACTTCTAGATGCTTGCTTAAGACCATAAATGGATCTCTTAAGCTTGCACACTTTGTTAGGATTTTTAGAATCAACAAAACCTTCGGGTTGTATCATGTACACCTCCTCTTCTAAATGCCCATTTAGAAAAGCGGTTTTGACATCCATTTGCCATATTTTATAATCATGAAATGCGGCAATCGCTAACAAAATCCGTATGGACCTTAGCATGGCTACGGGGGCGAAGGTCTCATCATAATGGAGACCTTGGACTTGGGTAAATCCTTTTGCCACTAGCCTAGCTTTGTAGACATCATCATGTCCTTCTATGCCATTTTTGACTTTGAATATCCATTTGCATTGAAGGGGTCTTGCCCCTTTAGGCAAATCTACCAAGTCCCAAACTTGGTTTTCATGCATAGAATCCATTTTGGACTTCATGGCTTCAAGCCATAAGGAGGAATTTGGACTAGAGATTGCGGCCTTGTAGGTGGCGGGCTCGTCACTTTCCATAAGCAACACATCAAGTGTTCCATCTTCCTCGATAAGTCCCACATATCGATCGGGATGGCGAATTACTCGACCCGTCCTTCTTAGTGGAGGAGGTACAACCGCGTTAGACGACGAAGGAACTTCTTCTTGCTTCTCTACCTCGGTTTGTGGCTTGAAGTTCGTCAAGTTCAAAATTTATCCCACTCTGTCTCTTAGAAATAAATTCTCTTTCTAAGAAGGCAGCCTCGCAAGACACAAACACTTTGTTATCTTGAGGTTTGTAGAAGTAGTATCCTCGAGAGGTCGAGGGGTAACCTACAAAGATGCATTTTTCGGATCTTGGGGCAAGCTTGTTGTCGTTCTTAGTCTTGACGTAAGCATCACATCCCCAAATCTTCATATAGGATATATTGGGGATCCTTCCCGTCCACATCTCACATGGAGTCTTTTCGGTGGACTTTGTGGGACTATTGTTCAAAGATCGAATTGCGGTTTGAATCGCAAATCCCCAAAACGAGTTCGGTAACTCGGTTTGACTCATCATGGATCGAACCATATCAAGTAGGGTTCGATTCCTCCTTTCGGCAACACCATTGAGTTGTGGTGTTCCGGGTGGAGTAAGTTGTGATATAATACCACAACCTTTCAAGTGTGAATCAAATTCAAGGCTAAGATATTCTCCACCACGATCGGATCGTAGTGCCTTAATCCTTTTGTTCAATTGGTTCTCTACTTCGTTTTGAAATTCTTTGAATTTCTCAAACGCTTCACTCTTATGCTTCATTAAATAGACATACCCATGTCTACTCAAGTCGTCGGTGAAAGTTATAAAGTAGTCATAATTTCCACGAGCGGTGATACTTATTGGTCCACATACATCGGTGTGTATGAGTCCTAATAACACTAGCTCGTGTCCCTTTACCACTAAAAGGATTACGAGTCATTTTTCCAAGTAGGCAATATTCGCATGTACCATATGATTGATAATCAAATGGTGTAATCACATTAGTCGAAATTAATCTTTTGATGCGATTCTCGTTTATGTGACCTAATCGACAATGCCAAATGAACGCTTCACTTGGGTCACTTGATTTGAGTTTATTTGATTGAATGTTATAGATATCATTAGTCGGATTTGAGGTCTCTAAAATGTAAATGCCATTGATAGAGGAAGCTTGGCCTATAACCAAGTCGTTCCTAGAAATAGTACAACGATTGTTTCTTAATGACAAAACAAAACCGTCCATGTCTAGCATGGCGATTGAAATAATGTTTTTAGAGAGTGTAGGCACATAAAAACAATTATGTAAATACAACTCAAATCCATTAGGCAAAGCTAAAACATAAGTTCCTTTGGATTCGGCCGCTACCCGAGCTCCATTTCCAAGGCGTAGATCCACATCTCCCTTGCTAAGCCTCTTCACGTCTCTTAAACCCTGTAAATGATTACAAAGGTGAGAACCACAACCGGTATCTAGTACCCATGTCGTAGTGGAAGTATAATTTATATCAATAACATAAATTTCCTTAGGAATTTTACCTTTTGGAGTGATGATTCCTTCCCTTATATTTCGCAAATATATGGGACAATTCCTAAGCCAATGTCCCATGCCATAGCAATAATGGCACTCATCATTAACTTGCTTGAAGTTTTTGATTTTCTTTCCCTTCTTCTTGAACCTTTTGCCCTTTGAAGCAAGAACTTGATTGCTTGAGCTCCCACTAGTTTTGGCATCTTTATCTTCTAGAGAAAAAGACCCTATATATTGTATGAGGTAGTCTTCCTGAGACGGACTCACACGAGGTCTAGTAGTAGTAGGTGGTTTAGAAGAAGTGATGAAGTTAAGGTTTCCATCCGAACCTATCCCAAAATGAAGTTCTCTAGTAGTGTCGAAATCATTGTTGGAGCAAACGTCGTCAAAAACATTGTGGTAAGACTCAATAGTTATCGGTGCGGTAGCATTTGATGGATTCATTGTAATGAACTACAAATATGGAGGAAAAGGAAATATTAACATTTGTCTTTTTAAATCATATTTGCAAATTAACAAGATATGAACATTTATATAGTGACCTCTACCCAACTATAATAAATGATTCCAAGACCCAAATTCATATCGACTTAGGCACGGTAGGGCCGATACATCCTTTATCAATATAACTCGGTGGATTAACGTTTAATCGATTCTACTTTTAGAACTCTTGGTCGATAATATTACATTAACAATTATCTTTAGCCCAAAACACATCCGACAAGGGCACGGTGTGGCCGATACATCCCTTATCAAAAACTTTTGTTGAGTTCAATCCAAATTTCGAATAAATGTGTCCATGATCCAAATCCACATCAACTTGGGCACGGTAGGGCCGATTCATCCCTTATCAACATGAATTCGGTGGATAGACATTTATCACCCACTTCCCCTACGTAATAAGTTTTGTACCCCGGTAGGGCCGAGTGCACTCCCTCGCGAAATAGGTTTTCATGGTTTCTACTATTTGGTAAGGCTATGTCTCAATTAATTGTTTTAGCGAGAGGTCATGTCAATTTATTATCTATCACGTTTTAAGTGAACTAAAGCGGTGAACTACGATAATTTTAATTGACACGGTCGATAAACTCGATGAAAGAAGATGCATGTTTTAGTTATGGCGATTTAGCGATGCATGTGACATAAAATAAAATGCAAGCATAAAATAAATCCTAGTATGGCCTTTCCTAAAATAGAAAAACTATTTAACTATTACATATTCGGAAACCAACTCCATTGGTCCCTTGAACTTCGGTTGTGGCACGCATCTCGAGGTAACACCGTCTTTATGTATCGCCATCTTGAAGAAATCCGTCTTTGGGAACTCCGAGATAAATTAAATTACATAGCAAATTACATAATTTCCTATTATACATTTGTAACTAAGATAAAATAAAATAAATTTATTAAATTACAAGACGGTGATACGAGATCACAATAAAAATTACAACCGAATCGATATTCCCATACATTTCGGGAAATACCAATTAAAAGCTAAGGCCATACTAAGTAAAATTACATAATTCAAAAATTACATAAATTAAATTATGACAATCATAAAGAAAATGCAGCATTATAATATGTATGAACATGCCCAATTTTAATGCTAAATCGCCTTTAATTAGCCAATATCGTATATTACTCGGTTTTTACGGATTTGCGTGATTTCAACATTTTATAATCACAAAAATTACATAAATTCATATTTATGCACAAGTTAATTACCCTAACCTCTTAGAACTCAAAATTTAGTCTTCACTAATAATTTGACCATAATTAACTCATATTTATAAAAATTGTTCATTAATGGACTTAAAATTATAAAAATAAGCTATAAACTTCAAATAAATCACAAAAATTTCAAATAAATTCAAAATTTGAAATTTAAACTCATGAACATTCTGGAAAAATATCATGACACTCATAATGTTCAAAAAACTTAGGTTAAAAATTTCGAAATTTATCCGGAAAAACAATGTTGCGGTTTATCGGTTTTAACCAAAATAATCATAAAAACATGTGAAAAATTATATACATTAACTTTTCAATTTTAGATCTGAAAAAGATAATAAAATGCAACATATGATGTTTTTCTTTAGTCATAGAGTATGTTTTATTAATTTTTTCATTAATTAAGTCACTATTCATGCCATTTTTCTTCAAAAATCCATAAATCATGCAAAAAGACTTCACTATAGCCCATTATTTTACACACATCTTTTAAAATTTCATGTGACAACATACTAAATTTCTATGACCAGATCCAAAATTTATCTCATATTAACCTATTTTTCACCTGAATCCGAATTTAATAATGAAAAATTCATTTTTCGAGCATAACATGTCCAAAAATTATGAAGGTTTACAGGTTATCTAAAAATAATATATGTGACAACATATCCAAAAATCACTGGAAAATTCGAAGTATAGCTAATTTTAGACCGAAAATGACATTTTTACTCATAAAATCATATTTAAAGTCCATTATTGTATAATATGAACAATAAAAATCCGTAAATTAACCAAAATATCCTAAAACATTTTAGGACCAGAAATTTTAACATGCATGAATTAATTTCGTGATATATCATAATAACACAAATTTTACAAGTTTTATATGTTAATCTTTATAACTCGGAAAAACTTTTAACCGATTTGCATGCAAACAACCATGGCTCTGATACCAATTGAAGGAAAAGTAGATCTATATACTAACATATTCATATATGTTCCATTTTAATTTGTCATAAAATTAACAAGTGATCTTATGCATGCAAACTATTTAACAAAGTAAAGAAGAATTAATCCTTACATTGGAATTTCGGTTCATGTGGGCACAAAAGAGATCTCCTTCTCTTTTGTTCTTGAGCTTTCCTTTTGGATGAACAAAGACCCAAGTGTAGGATCTCTCCCAAGGATTTATACCCAAGACACACTCTTAATAAAATTAATATAATGTATACTAGATAATATTAATTTTGTAAAGAAAAATTGACCCAAAAAATATTTGGTTATCTCACCCAAAACCGGTTGAGAGAGGAATGATAGAGGAAATTTTTTCTCTTTCTAAAACTCTTGTTTTTAGATGATATGAATGAATAATATCACTAGTTATTTTAAGTGAATATTAGGCAAAATTAAGAAGAAAAATCTCATGGATTTCTCTTCCCAAAACCGGTGGGAGTAGAGGAAAAATAGAGCCAATGCATGCTCATGGTTACCTTCACAAGAATATGTAGGTGTGCATGGCTAGCAATAGGTTTACATAATCATGTTTTCCATTAACTTTAATCAACATAAAATATATGTTAAATCCTCCCACTATTTTATTAAATCGAGATAAAATGGATTCCATTTTATCTTTGTCAATTGTCAATATGTCACATGTCATATGTTGCATAAATTTGTTGTGCATTTTTAACATATTAAAAATCAACGTATTATTATTAAAAATACGTCACATACAAAAATCGACTTAGTAATTCATAATTACTTGTGCCAAAATATTTTACCAATTATAAATCACAACAATTTGTATTTATAATAATTCATTCAAATTTAATTGTTTCCTTAAACAATAATTTCATCTGAGTAATGATACAATTCGATTACTCAGACCGTATCTCATTTTAATCAATTTCAATGTGATACGTAAATTTTACTTCCAAAATCGTCCGTCAATTTTCAAGTAATTTAATTAACTCGTAACATTATACGATTAATTAAATGATCAATTAAGAGTGTTATCCTTTAGGTATGCCCTAGGGGATCAACTGATCACCACCGTCACACGACAGTAATGTCAAACTCTAGTCAGCCAATCATTACCGATATATGTTGATCAGTTGACAGTAAAAAATATTACTTCCCAATTGTATTCTTTATAATGAGATTTAAACATGTGATCATCATGATCAACAGTCGTGATCGCATTATTATCGGAGGACACATATTCCAACAAAGCCTTGGAAGGGTGGCTAAAACGACCTAAGAAGGTCGAATAATGAAAACTGAAAACTGTCTCATATGAACTATTCCCTAACCTTGTTCAAGTTTCACCGTAGGTAACACTAGACTTAATCTAAGTGTATCTTCCCCAGCGGAGTCGCCAAACTATGGACACAGTCACCCGCGTCGTGCGCACCAGCGCGTTGGTTTCGAGGCGGCGACACTTCTCCCATGGAACTTCGGCGCGAGGCCGAGGCACGTTATGGGCTGTTACCGATTTGAAAGGCATTAAAACCGGTGAAAGGTTTGACAAGCCTGCATTTGTGGAGTCGCCACCAATTTTTATGGAAAATTGGAACCGTTCGAATATTTCGCGTCATGTCAAGACACAAAGTAGTGACATGAATACTAAGAAATTCGTTACCCTTAGCATTCTATGTCTAGAATGACTGTCGTGATGCCAATTAACACAGATGTTCACAGAGATCTTCAGTAAGGGGTGAGGGTACGTATTAGGAAGCTCGTTTATTTGAAAACCTAATCCCGCCGCCTCGATAGCGGCCTCTACTAATGATCAGGGAAGTGGTTTATACTCGATATGTTGTCAATTGTATGCATGCAATGCAACGTCTATGGATTATTCCTAGCATGTGAATTTAGACTAAGTCGGTGAACAAATAATTTAGCAATTAATTGATTCGAAGTTGGAAGTTAGGTTTGTAATACCTCGGATTTATGAGTTATTGGGTACTCTATCGAGCAGGGCTTACTCTGTCGAGTAAGTTAGTTTTGCATTCTGGAGTACGTTCTGCCTGATGGGTACTCGATCGAATAAGGGCAACTCGATCGAGTAGGCGGTACTCGATCGAGTACCTTAGTTACTCGATCGAGTTTGGCGGGTTATACGAGTTTTGGTCGGGTTTAATAGTAACGCGTGAAGAGATATATATATAAAGTATTTCCGTCAGTTCTTTTACTTTTTACCTAAATTCTAAACCTTTTTACAAAGAAATCAAACAACGTTGATTTCTCTTCTCGTATTGCTATCAAATCAAAGGGCTAGGGTTGTCAGATTTCGGAGTTCTTTATACCGTTGAGATCATCGTATTGTGTGTAAGATCCTTGTACCATTTTTATGTCAAATCATTAGTATTGTTTAAACCCTATTTGGGTGAATTGGGGATTATTGGGATATTTGATGCTATAGATTATAATTGTATGATTATTTGATTATAGGAGGTGATTTCGTAGAGGAATGCTTTTGATCCGCTGCTTGTGATTGATATTCGTGATTCTTTCCTGGTAGGGTTTCCCTACTCAGTTATTGAGTAAATGATTATAAGATGGTTGTTTGGTTGATTGGAATGTTGATTATATCGTAATTGGTTTTTGGCATTGGTTACATTGGTATTATGATTGGTTGTTGTTTGCCTGTGGTTCGCGAGGTGTGCCCTTGGCTGAGTGGAGTCACTTGTAGGAGTTGCTTCACGCCCTTGATTTGCCCCTTGTGGTTCCCGTCACAAGGGGGATGTGCACATTAAGGAACATGGGTTATTCGCTCGATGGAGATGAGCGGGGCTTAGGTGAGAATGGATGCAGTCCCCCACTGGCGGTGTGGAATATCTGTTGCGATGGATATTGTGGCAGGGCTACACACTTTAGTGTGTAGTCATATAATTGGCGATGTGATAGTGTTGGAGGATTAGGATTGTGTAACTGTCTATTGTTTTGTCTTATATTCTTTATGCAGTAACTGACCTCGTTTAAATGTTTTGAAAACTGTGGTGATCCATTCGGGAATGGTGAGCAGTTGTCTAGCAGGTATATCTTCGATGCGCGTGGGATTAGCTGGGGATGGAGTCACCACGTGTCAGAGTCATAGACTTCCGCTGTTGTCTCATAACATTTGTTACTTTAGTTGGTTTTGGTTTGGAACAGTTGTATCCTACTTTTTAGTTAATGTTTTGATGCAATCACATTCAACTTATTTACTTAAAGTACATTTCTTGATGGTCACTTTTTATTACTATGCCTTGGGTAACCAAGATGGTAGCATTTTCATGTACAAGGTTGTCTTGGTAAGGCACCTTGGTGTATGGGGGTGTTACAAGGTTAGTTACATATGGATATGCCATATAAATAAATCATACAAAAGCAATATGAAATAAAGGAAATAAATTACAAAAAGAAATTACAATTGATGATTTGAATTTATGTCACAAATACGCCCAAAAGTAAGAATTGAAAATAAAATAAAAGAAACGAATTTAAAAGATGAAACTACGTCGAATTATTAGTGATAATACAAAATAATAGTCGATTAAAGCCCTAAACTAAAGCTACGTATGAACAAGACGAGTTCAGAGGCATAAACCACCTCAGAACAGGCGCAGCATCTGCTGCGTCCCTTGGAAGAGACGCATCAGACTGTGCATCTGTTCTTGAGTGGGTTCTGACGGTGAAAGTCAGACTCGTTAAATCGTTATTGTTCGTTGGTTAGTTAATGTGATTATTCTTATATGACTCGAGTAAAAGTGACTTAATCATATTACATGCATATGAAACCGTCATAAAGCGATAAAAAAACGAATAAATAAAGCATTAAAAGTTATGGTTATTTTACGATGTCGAAATCGAATTATATACAAAACTTCGAATTAGAGACAGTTGAAAGCAAAAGAGAACAAAATCTGAAAAGTAAAGAGAAATATGTACAAAAGACGAATTATAGGGACTTGACATGAATGGATTGAGTCTCTAAAATTCGAGTTTGAATTTGTGACGAACACCCGCAAATATTAGTTACAAGGTATTTAAGTCGGAAATTATTGAAAAGGATTGATAAAAACAAATTTTATAAACTGAAGATATGAGAATTAGAAGAAATAAAGAAAGAAAACGAAAGAAAATAAGGAAACAGACACTCGAGGAAGAAGAAGAAGAGCAGCAGCAGAGAAGCAGCCTCTGGAAGAGGCGCAGCAAATGTTGCGACTATTCCAGATGGCGCATCTGCTAATGCATTTCTTCTAGGTTCTCTTTCACTGCTGTTTTGAAAAAATAGGTTTGAAAGGATGATTTTGAAAATCGTTTTGAGCGTGCTTGTGATATAAATTCGTACATTAGTTAATACAAAATAAAATATAATAAATAAAATTGGGATTTACACCCTCAGACTTACATGTTTGATGAAGCGAGATTAACTAAGTTGTCGTTTTAGTGATTGCTCGACTCGATTTAATATAAAAGTGCCCTCTTAAGAGGATTTAGAACAAATTGATTGAGTTGATTAAAGTGTAGTGGTCAAATTGGTTGGTCTATGCAACGTGACTGGTACTCAGAATTATTTGAGCTTATGTGGTCGCGTAGAGCAAGGACGTAGGCGTCGAAAAGCAAGAGCTCGGTTTGGAGTGCAAAGGGCGAAGAGAAGGGCAGACACTAGCGTAAGAAATATGTGAAGCGGAGGCCTCTATTTATACTAATCACGTGAAGGAATTATGGTAAAAGTAGAATTAAGAAAGAAGTCCGGAAGAAATCTGAAAACTGGAGAAAAAGCAGCCCAGAAAAAGGCGCAGTAGGAACTGCGACCCTTCCAAGGCGCGGTACCTGCCGCGTTCTCTCTTAGGCAGTTTCCTCCTCAGCAAGGAAGATTTCCAAGGTTTTATTTAGGAATTAGGGAAGATTTATGCTTTCTTATTCCGCAAGGTAGATATTTTCGTGATAAAAGATAAAATTTAGGAACAATATTCCGGAAAATTCCAGAATATTCTGACTCAGTTTCAAGACGGTTTTAGAAAATGGAAGCGGTTTTTTACCCGGACTCCAAATGAACTCTAATTACAGTCAAAATGATCGTATCGGTGCGTAGATGATGACTATGAGGTTGACTCGATTGTTTGAGCTATCACGTATTGACGAACTTACGAAATGTCATAAATTGCTCCGCATGATTAAACATGCAGACCAATCATCACTGGGTGGTTGGCGGGAGGTGTAGAAACGAGGTGTCTACAACATATAACAAGAAAGAAACACAGATAAAACCACACAAGTTCAGTAACTGAAGACCAACATACAAAACATTGTACAACACAAGCACCAATCACCTAACTAACATGAAGGTATAGTCCTGCCAGATTATTAGTCGCAACCAGTAATCCACACCTCTAGTGGGAACCGCAGCCATACCACCTAAGCCCTGCTCAACACCATAGAGCGAATAACCCAATGACCATTAATGTGCACATCCCCCTTGTGATGAGAACCACAAGGGGCAGAACAAGGGCGTGAAGCCATTCCCTAAAATGACTCCACTCAGCCGAGGGCGCACCTCGCGAACCACATACAATTACAACCACATAATCAGAAATACCACACACCACACATGATAACTAATCAACAATACTAAGTAGGAAACCTACCTTTAGCAATCAGCAGCCAAACATCGCATACATTCATATAAAAGCAAGGCAACCTCCATCAACACCTATCATAACCAGTAGGAAACCCCTATTACTAACAACCATAACCACAACGAAAACTAAGGATGATGATAATGACTTACCTATTCTTGGCATTCCGGCAAGAAGACCGTGACCCGAATCAAGCCTCCGTCCCCATGGTGTTTCCAAGTGTGAGGGATCCCAAAAAGGTTGAAATATGGTGAGGGAGAAGATGTGTCGTCGATTAGGTTTTGGGAGAAATGAAAACGAAAACTGATTTGGGTTTACGACTTCACGATTTATATGTTAACGTTGAACCCACAATACTCAATCGAGTATGGAGCTTACTCGATCGAGTGGCGTCTTCTCGATCGAGTCATAGGACTACTCGATCGAGTAGCCTACACTAGATTGAGTTCCCATTCCCCAAAATCACTAAGTTCCAAGTCTGTTTGTCTGAAAGGTTTCCAGAGGTCAAACATGCGTCTAAGGTCAGTCAACAGGAAGTCAACGAGTCCCTAACAGGGCGAGTATTATACATGTGGTAGACACAAGTGTATGAGTTACCTTATATTAAATGATTTATGAATTGTCATAAAATCGTGACATATGCTAAACATGCAGTCCAATCATCACTGGGTGTTTGGCGGGAGGTGCAGAAATGAGGTATCTACAGCTAGCTTCTCCAGCGGACTTTCCTTCATTGTTTTGAATTCCACCATTCCCTTGCCTCTGATATGATCCTCCTCCGTATCCCTGACTATTACTGTAGTTCCTTTGGTTACTCCACTGCTCCAAATTCCTATTGCTCCCAACACTCGGTGACGGGGTTTGATAACCCCCTTGATTTCCATCTCCATTATTTCCCCTGAGTGCACTTCTACATTCAAAAGCCATATGCCCCATTTTATTACAGTTGGAACACCTCCACCCTCGCACTGGAATCTGGCCATGACACATTTCCCCACTCAGCGCCACACCTCCACCATAATTAAATCCCCCAGCTGAAAAGGTTCTATATGGGTTGTGGTCCTGTTTCTTACTCGCTGCTCCTCCCTCACTTACAGTTTCAACCTTATGCTTTCCTCCTTTCTCTTTCTTCTCTTCCTTTAGCATATCAGATATCCTCTAAGTGTGACCTGCTCTCTGGTATACTTCTTCCACGGTAGTTGGCTCCCCAGCTATGAGCCTCTTTTTAATTTCTGTTGATAGCCCCTTTTCAAATTTCACAGTCAAGATCTCAGGTCCCATATTCAGGTCACTCACATAATCAGATAGCTCCATGAAACGATTATGGTACTCCTCAACTGTCATCTCCTCCAACATCTTAAAGGAGTCAAACTCAGCCCTCGTCCTATTGCGAATATGTTCAGGTATGAAAGTGTTCCTTAGCAGCATTTTAAAATTCAACCAAGGAATATGTGCCTCACCCATCTCCTTATAGTCATCTCAGATCGCTTACTTGTTTTGGTTCCACCATAACCCTACCTTTCCCTTCAGATAATAGACCGCCTGATCTACTTGCAGTTCAGTTGGGCAATTTAACAACTCGAATAGGTTGTCCAATTCCTGGCACCAATCCCCAAACACTGATGGCTCCCCTACCCCATCATACTTGGTAGGCATATGACGAGCTATTAGTGAGCTTATCTTTGAAGCATCCACTTCTGTGGTCTTCTTAGAGTTTTTCGGTGCCTCAGTCAAAGCCTCGTTCATCTGAATCAATCTCTCTATTTCTTCGACACTCATGTTGGCAGCAACTGACACTTTCTTTGGAGGCATACTTCTTTTCTATAAAATATAACAAACACAAACAGTTGCTTGTTAAGCACTTATAATGAAACCACCACAAATTCTCATTCTTACCACGTTGTATAGGCATATTAACTCAATTAACATGTTCTCATAGCGCTAGAAATACGAACTATACTTGCCCTAGGTTACGATATAAGTAGATAAGGGGGCGAAAATGTGCCATACACGGCCTAGGTCGATCGACTCAACCCCCAGGTCGATCGACCTGGACCTCCCAACATGTGGCAATCTGAAATTTTCTTTACTACGGCAGTTTTTGTGCAAAACAGACAACTCCTCATAAGCTAAAATACAATATATCAAAAAACTCGAATATACATGCCAATTATCATATTGAAATTGTTCTACACATTCTTGAATCAATCTTACCAAATTTGCTTACAACACCTTAATACATTCTAGCAAAAAATTTATTTGCATCATGAGTATTAACATGTTCGGTATTAATTCATACAAATTAAAATTTTCACTTATAGGCAGAAGTTCTCACATATTAATAAAACATGTGTCATACACATCTAATCTTCCCATTATTAACACAATTATAGTTGCTAATGAATTAATTGTTAACTGCTCATGTCCTCATGTAAGTCACCAATTCATATTATCATTCACATGTATTCATATCACTAGACATGCCATACTACTAAATTCACACAATCATATAATTCTTTCATTTCAACATATTTATGTCATATTGTACAATTATTTCAATTCACATAACAATCTCATTAAATCATTATGAAAAATAATACACTCATGCATATTACCTTATAATACATCACATACTTACACAAACTCACCTTCCTAACAACTAGCATTATGGATAGTAATCTGACATTATAAACATGCTTAACAAGTCATTCAATGTCACCCATGCTCATTTTGTCTCATTAAACTATCATATCTCCCGTTCCAAACATAAATACTTCAAAACACGCAAATCTCATAACAATCTTCATATTTCTAACTGTACCACAAAATGCTTGACATGTTAAACCACACAACTCTTTCATACTCCATCTCCCTAAGATAACTTAATACCATCATATCATAGCATCTGAATTCTTTTTAACCATGTAACAACTACTAATTGACTCACATCATTTCATAACTGAAGAATCACATAACACAGCACTCTAACTACCCACTCTCTTTACTCTTTTCATGTTATCCGGTTCAGCACTGTGAGGGTTAGGGTTTGGAGTGAGGGGCCCTACTCATCCAAAGCCAAATGGGGCTCCTGACAGTTCCTACCCGGGGTTCATTTTATACGACACTTCCTAGGTTCATTAAATTCATTGGTTATGGCCCTAAGATCGTTCGCTCTAATACCACTTTGTAACACCCCCATTTAAGCAGGAGCCTTTAACAAGACATTCCCAACTAAATGGAACTGTTACTATCTCGGTCACCCGAGGTAGTGAATAGCAAAGTAAAATAATACAAGGTACTTTAGAATTAAACTGAATTAAAACTGAAATGATTAGTACATAATACAACTGAGTCATAACAAAGTTTAATACAGCGGAATATCTATAATATTGATTAATTAAACTTGTCATCTAGACTCGATCTCCACTCCTGTGTGTTACGCCCATTGCCCCGCAGCATAGCAACATCCAAAAATATCAAAATATGCCAAACATACAGCTCCCCATTCAATCGGAAATTATTGAATGGATCAGCACATGCCACCCGCAAATAGACGACAAATTTTGACACAAGACACAAACCAAGTCAACCGAAGGTTGAGTAGAAATAAACTAAACAACAGTATAACTCAATATAAATAAATTGATGCAGTGGCATAACTACGGAACTCAACTTCCATCCTCTCATCCAATCATCCTGAATAAAAATTACTGTTATCACTTGCAGTGGCACAACTCCCAGGACACCATGTTATGCTCAATTTTTTACCTAGCAGTAGCACAACCTCCTCGGAACCATGCTATGCTCAACTATCTGGCAGTAGTAATTTTGTACCATGTTCAACTGGCAGTAGTATCCTCTATATTATGCCCAACTGACAGTAGCAACCCTCTTGCTATGCACAATTGGAAGTAGCACTCTCCATACTATGCACAACTCATCTCAATACTCGTATCACGTATCAATAATAATTTGCAACATCATTAATAATAATACCAACGATAATAAATAAAGCATCATCCAACAAGAATAGTATACAAAGCATAAAAATCATATTTACTGTCCATACTACTCGCAGGTCGACCGATTCATGCTCAGGTCGATCGACCCACTAGCCATATGTCCCTGTACTAATCGTCTGGCTCAATTCTGACAATACAACAACATAATGAATACAAACCACAGTTGAGTAGGATATTCCTACCTGTAGTGATTCCACGAACAACAATGAGACAGATTACAACCGCTTATTCACAATTCACACCTGATTACGCATTAACAGAGTATTTGATCAAAAATACAACTCGTCACACAAATTAAACCATTTAATTACCTTAATCGATTAGCCTAGGGCATAATTAAACGATTACCAGAACGATGAAGATGTAGGGATGACTTACCAACGATATATATGAATGAAATTGGTCCCGACTCGAAACTTGTGTCCTCTTCTTTTTTCCCTCTTCTCCCTCGGTCTTACATGATGTAGGTGTAAGTTTTCAAATTTGTAAAAAGTGTAGGGTTTAGTCTAAGTGGGTATATATAGATTTAAGTAGGAAATAGAATTAAATTAAGAAATTTATTATAAAATAGAAAATCTTTCCGGCTAGCTCCAGGTTGATCGACCTGCGCCCTGGGTCGATCGACCCACACACAAAAAGTCGCCTATTTAGTAACAGACAGGTCGACCGACCTCATGCCTAGGTTGACCGACCCCCAACCCCAATGCTCAGCTAAAAACACTACAAAATTACTATACAATCTCGAGTATTATAGAGACGGTTTTATGAGACAGATTCTTGGTGGTTTCGAGTATATTATAGAGTATGCTAAAAGGTAGGATTTTCCTACTCGGTTTCGGTAATATGAATGTGTTCATATATCATTCTTGTTGTTGTTAGTCATACATGGTAATTAGATTGCATTATAACATGAGAATTTATAATTGTGTCTTAAGAGATGAGTGTGGTTGTTGGGTTGCATGATAACATGTTAATGGGGGAATAAATCTTGATGTATCACATTGATTGTTGGCTCACATGAGTACATGGTAGTATTGGCATCCAATTCATACGAGAAAGAAGCATGTTAATAATTGTTGTACATGTAAAAGTATCATGTTGGCATATTATAATGCATATTATGATATATGTGATTGTGGTGGATGTTGGAGATTGATGATGGACTTGTGGTAGTGATAAATGGTTGTTGAGGAGACGTAAGACGGGTAGGGAGACCGTTTTATGCTCGGATCGCCTCTTAGAGCTTCCCACTGCAAGAGGGACATGCTCGTTGTTGGAGTATGTGTCCTCAACAATAGTGCGATCACATGTTTAAATCTCAAATTAAGAATACGAAAGGGATGATAAATAAATAGTCAACTGATCAACATTAATTGGTAACGATTGGTTTGCTAGAGTTTGACGTTACTGTCGTAGGACGGTGGTGGTCAGTTGATCCCTTAAAGTCACACCTATAGGATGATGCCCTAATCAGTAAAGTTAATTAGTTGTATATTGATGCAAGTTAATTAATTCCTTAAATAAGAACAATTTATATTTATGAGAGGAAATATGTATCTTATTGTAATTCGATTTAATAAGATTCGATTTACTGGATTAATATATTAATTTACTAAATTGTGTTGAGGTTTTATAAATATTTCAAGGTAAAGGTAATTAGTTATTTACATTTACAAGAGGTTGAAAATTTAACTAACTAACGATTATGGGACCCATTATGTGTTGATATAATGATAAAACATTACTCAATAAGTTGAGTGAATATATGTTTATTAATTCGTCACATAATTGTTGTATGATCAAATTAATATTTAATTATGCAAGATAATTAAACATAAGACTTATAAGCATTTGTGGGACAAATATTATAAGACAAAAATGGACTCATATACACGTAAGTGTACCGACCAAAAATGGTGTGCATGCTTGATTTTTGGTTTTGTCATTTTGTTGTTGGAAAGATGCTCCAACATCTTATGACACACTTTATAAGCTAGCCTACTACTTACATATAAAAATATTATTGCAAGTGATATTTGGAGAAGACAAAAATGCTCTAAAAGAGCATTTTTGGACGGTACACCAATGTGATGAGAACAATTTGTTCTTCTCATATATTTTTACTCTACCATCTCTCAAAATAATACACATGTAAAAATCCCTCTCTCATACTTATTTTCTTTCTCTAAAACTTGAGAAGTTTTGATCCAAATTGTTCAAAAATACTACTAATATTAATAATGTAATATATGAGTATTAGTAGTCATTTTTAAGGTAGACTACTAAATAAATATCTAGCAAATATTATTTAGTAGTGAAAAGGGCTAATCTTGGGTGCATCTCTTGAGGAGGGTTTCTACATTTGAGACCGAGGTTGGAGGATCTTCCATTGACATTTAAGCTCAAGAACAAGTGAAGGTAGGAGACCTTCCTTGTGCCCAAAATCCGAAAACAACAATGTAAGAACCATTGTTTTCTTATTTTATTTCTTATTTAGTTATGCATGCACTAGATCCTTAGAACACATATTAATATGTTAATTAGTTCACCATTAGAGATGTATAATAATAGGTATATGAACCTAACAATTGGTGTCAGAGCATAGGATGTTGCATGCATAATCGATTTATAGTTTTTTCGAGTTATTAGTAACATAATTAAAACTAAAAATTTATGATTTATTAGATAAAGCCACGAAATCTTAATGCATGTTGTATATTCTGGTCCTAAAATGTATTTATGTCATTTTTATGATTTATGGTATTTTATTGCTCAATTTAATAATTTTTAGTGATTTTATTACATTTTTATGATTAAAATGGTATTTAAAATGCTAAAAATAGTTAAACATAGTCTCTGTCCTTGAAATTTTTATATGACCTCACATGCATAATTTACTTATTGTATGTAAAATTTTGTATAAATTTGATTTATTTTGCGTGATTTATGATTTTTTATGAGATAAAAATGAAATAAATGGAGGTAAAATGGTTAAACGTAGTTAAACTTTGAAACAGGCCATAAAATTTTAATATGTTGTCACATACACATTTTACTCACTGTGTGTAAAATTTAAGATTAACTTGATTTATTTTGCATGATTTATGAATTTTTTGAGTAAAAATAACATAAATAGTGACTATTTTAACATAAATAGCTAAAACAAATTACATGGCATGATAAAATTATTTTAGATTGCATTTATATCCCACTTATCAGATCTAAAGTTGTAAAATTGATTAGATTAATTTTTCGTATAATTTAGATGTTTTATTTGATAAAACCGATAAATCGCATCTACATTTTTCTCGAAATAAATTCGAAAATTTTAACCATGATTTTTGACATTATGAGTGTCATGGATATATTCTAGAATATTCAAAAATTTCAAATTCAAATTTTGAAATTATTGTAATTTAATTTGGATTTTTTTCATAAATGTTATGATTTTGGAGTCAAAATGAGCATACAATTATATCAAGTTGAATTATTATCAAAAATTGAGTGATGAATAGTTTTTGAGACCTAAGAGTATTAGGATAATTAACTTGGACTAAAATTAGATTTTAGTATTAATTTACGATTTTAATAAGTTAAAATCATGAATTTCCATAAAACCGGGTTATATGATTGATATAAGTTAAAAAGGGCGATGTGGCACATAATTTGGCATGATAGACACATATTATAATGCTGTATATTTCATTTTTGAAAGTCATATTTTATTTATGTAATTTTGAATTATGTAATTTTATCTTAGTATGGCCTTAGTTTTAATCAATATTGCCCGTAATATAAGGGAATATTGATTCGGTTGTAATTTAATGTGATCTTGTATCACTTTTATTTTTACTAGTTTTTCATATTACAAATGTATAATAGGAATAACTTTGTATTTTATTATTATTTGTAATTCTGAAGTTCCTTCAAGACGGTGCCATTCGGAATGGCGTTCTGACAAAGACGGTGTTCTTGGGAGGCGTGCCACTTGAAGATTCAAGGGACCAAAGGAGTTGGTTTCCGAATTTGTAATAGATTATTTGATTTTCTATTTTCGGAAGGTCATACTAGGAATTTACTATAATATGTTGCATGCATTGCCAAATCGCCATAACAACACATGCATATCATATCGAGTCATCGACCGTGTCAATTATGATTATCGAGAATTCGACTTTTAGTTCACTTAAAATAGATAGATAATAAATTGACATGACCTCTCACTAAATTTTAAAATTGAGATTAACCTTACCAAATAGTAGGACCCATGAATCCTCGTAACATTTGGGGTAGGTTCGGTTTTCCCGAGGTGCCTTCATTTATCATTGGGTAAGTGGGGTACTAAAACGTTATTACATGCGAAATTTGGTTGGTCTCAACGGGATATTATGACTAGTCTTATGTTCCGGGGCTAGAGATGGGTTTTATGAAAAACATCGACCGAGAGTTCTAAAGTAGAATAAATTAAAGAGTTAATTTACCAAATTTGTATAACGTATGGGATGTATCGGTTTCCCCGTGCCCATATTTGTATAAAGATGGATCTCGGAATCATTTATTATAGTTGGGTAGAGGTCACTATATAAATGCTATACTTGTATTTTCAAGTATTATAACGATAAATGTTAATTGTTTCCTTCATCTCCGTTTTTGTAGTTATTTATCCGCAATGGATTCATCTAATACTCTTACACCGATCACCATTAATTCGTGGCTCCAATCATTCAATGAAAAATGCTCATTGTATGACAATGATACGACTAGAGAACTACGCTTTGGCATTGCTGAGGATGGAAATCTTTGCTACATTACCACCTCCACACCTCCCACTCCCATATTCATGCCCACCTCTTTTGTAAGAGGATCTTGTGAGGAAAATCTCACAAATTCCATGACATCCTTGTTTGTAGAAGCAAGGAGAAATATCATATTGAGTGGGAGTTCTAGCAAGAATGTCCTTGCAACTGAAAAGAGTAATGGTATTATTAAAGGAAAAGCAAAAAAGGGTAAGAAACTCAAAGCCGGCGATGAATTGGAAATGGATAGTGAGACTACCACAACCAAAACCAAAAAGGGTGCCCAATTCTACGATGAATGTTATTATTGTAATGTCATGGGCCATTGGAAGCGAAATTGCCCCAAGTATTTGGGAGATATCAAAGCTGGACTTATCACTCCAGTCGGGGTTAAGTAATGTGGAATCACTAAGCAAGGGTGACTTAGATCTCCGATTGGCAAATGGATCTAGAGTAGCCGTCATTTCAAAGGGAACCTATTTGATTGCCTTAGCTAAGTGATTTTAAGTTGCATCTACATAATTGTTATTATGTACCCACTTTGTCTAAAAACATTATTTCCATTTCTATGTTAGACATAGAAGGATTTTTCTTTTGCCATAAAAAACAATCGTTGTATTTTGTTTAAAAAAATGACTTGGCCGTGAGCCAAGTCACTTCTCTTAATGGTAATTATGTTTTAGATATATCTATATCTTACAATCCAAAAGACTCAAAACAAGTGATCCAAATGATATATACATTTGGTATTGTCGATTAGGTATCATAAATGAGAAACGCATTAAAAAGCTATTGTCGACTGGAATTATTAAGCCATTTGATTTCTAATCATATGGAGTATGCGAATCTTGTCTCCTTGGAAAAATGATTCGTGCCGCCTTTAGTGGTAAAGGGAGGCGAGAATGTGATTTGTTAGGACTAATGCATATCGATGTATGTGGTCCAATGAGCATCACCGGAAGGGGAAATTATGACTACTTCATCACTTTTACCGATAATTTAAGTAAATATGGGTATGTTTACTTAATCAAATATAAAAGTGAAGCATTTTAGAAATTTAAAGAATTTCTAAATAAAGTAGAGAACCAATTGATCAAAAGATTTAAAGCATTACGATCCGATCGTGGTGGCGAATATCTAAGTAATGAATTTGATTCTCACCTATAGATTATGACCTTGTGTCACTACCTATAAAATCAAACTAATATGAGTCGGATTGAGTTGTCGAACTCACTTTTGGGGATTTTCAATCCAAAACGGACACATTATTTTAAACGAAAGGTCAACCTGCAGATACCTAAAATAGCAAGTCTATTTAACAAATAACATGGGTCAGACACGCATATTACATGAATCAAGCTGCCATAATGGAGCTGGTCTTTTATGAGCTAACACGTCAGTCTAGACGAAGTTCTATTAATTCTCCATATATATTTGTAACTCACAAAGCTATCTCTTATGAAGATAGAAGTATTTCTAAGAGATAGTGTGGGAGTAGTTCATCACAAACATGTCTTATAGTTAACGTGTTGCTTTTTGAAAGTAATGGAACTATAATCTATTGAGATAGAAGGGGAATAAAGTACACATGTCTTACCGTTAATATGTTACTTTTCGAAAGTAATGGAATTATGACCTATTGAATGATCAATTGCGAGTAGTCCCAAATCGACTTCGTTGCATAAAAGCCATAACATTACAATCCAACAAAAATTTTTACTCAAGAGTAGATTTACTTTAAGGCGATGGTCTCTTTAAAGTATAGATTGACATGAAGATGTTAATCAAGATAAATCATGTTAGGAATTGCCACATATCATTTTAATGAAGAATGGCAAATGATATTAAAAATTCGCTTTTCTAAAATGGGAATTTAGAGAAGGATGTATACAGAACACAAAACCTTAGATAAAGATCTAAAAATCCTAACAAATTATGCAAAGCTTACTTAAGCGATCCTAGAATGGTTTTAAGCAAGCATCAAAGGATTGTAATAGTCATACTTTTCGTTCATGTGATAATTGAGAATGATTTCATTCACATTGTTGAAGAATCATGTTTATACATGAAGTTAAGTGGGAGCCAGAATTATTTTTCCCATGTCTTATATGTTGATAACATATACTCATTGAGAATAATGTACCAATTCTCTCCTTTGTCAAAGAGTGATTGGGAGACTAGGAAAGGGTGCAATGTATTCTAGATTTTTGAATCTATGTGTTAAATTTGAGAGAATATTGTCATAAAGTCGAGAGCCTTATGATGATAAGATTTTTCATCTCTGTTTAACATCAACAAGGTTGAGTAGGTTATTCATATTGATAAAAATGGAATTACTATGATAGAGTCATAGTCATTCACTGAACCTAAATATGTTGTTGATCACATGAAATCGATTGCTAATGTTTCTGCTATTAGAACGATCATGTATGCCATCATATGCACGTGCCGTGATGAATCAAATGCTTGGAGCATAATAAGTCAATAGTAAGTTAATTCGAATGAAGGTCTTTTAAAAGCCTTAAGGAACATCCCTTAATATTCTTGAGGAGAATTGGGGATTCGTTCTTATGTTTAGATGATATACTAAGTTGTGTGTTGAAGGGTTACACAAACTCTACTTTCCAAACCTATAAGGATTTATCGAAATCCTAGGCTGATTTTATTGACTTAGGAGTAAAAAACTAGACAAATAGTTTTAGTTTCAACCATTGCAAGTTCTACAAACAGAATCTAAGTAAATTGTGATAAGATGGTCAACGTAGGGAATGAGAATAGATCCCTTTACCAAAGACTTTATCACAAGTTATATGATAACAGTGGGAGCATCTTCCAAGTACAAGAGCCCAAGTCTAGTAGGAAGACTAGACATCTACCTAGATAAATTCATGTCATTAGAAATAACATTGAATAGGAGGAAATAGCAATTCATAAAGTTGGTATGAATGGATACATGGTATATCCACTTACCAAGCTTTTATTGCGATTTAACTAGTGTAAAATGTACACTATAGATTATGAGATATGAAGTAGTAATAAAGTATTGACTATTCATATATGATAATCGCATTTATCGTTTGAGTTTCTTTAAACTCATTCATTACTTTGTTATATCCAAATGGGTTGTTGAGACAATATTGAAGTGAACTGGATTAACATAGTATGTGCCCCTGGTTACATATAGGAGGTGACGTCTCGAAGTGACTAGAGTGTGATGCGATTGATGGCAAGTTCAAGTGCCATAGGCTCATATAGCATGACTAGTCGATCACATAGACAGACTGTATGGGACACTCTGTCGGGTAGTGACCGCCTATAGAGTTCTGGAAATTCATAAAGCCTAGTCGTGGCAGGAGCTACTATAGTATTTTTACGAGTCAATTCTTTTGACTAGAGACTATTCGCCTAAGTTGGCACAAATTTCTGAATGCCTTTGATTTATACTCTACGACTGTCATAACTGATGTCAAATGAGTATATTTTGGGTCATGATGAACTGTGGCTATACAAAGGGAATAGTGTGATAGGAATTGTCCACCCCCTTGTCAGGGTTGTTTAAAATCTCAGGGCCACTCGGGGAGTAGTGAACTGAAAAATGCGTGGCCACGATCGGAAGGTATCTACGGTAGATAATTCCGGTCAGACAATTACTCTACACATCGAGGAAACCACTCAAGATATGATCAAATGCAAGTACGACCTGTAAGACACCTTGCATTGAGTGGGAGATTGTAATAGGACAAGAGAATTGGTGATGCACACTTGTCTCGGACAAGTGGGAGATTGTTGGAGTATGTGTCCGCAACAATAGTGCGATCACATGTTTAAATCTCAAATTAAGAATACGAAAGGGATGATAAATTAAATAGTCAACTGATCAATATTAATTGGTAATGATTGGCTTGCTAGAGTTTGACGTTACTGTCGTAGGACGGTGGTGGTAAGTTGATCCCTTAAGATCACACCTATAGGATGATGCCCTAATCAGTAAAGTTAATTAGTTGTATATTGATACAAGTTAATTAATTCCTTAAATAAGAACAATTTATATTTATGAGAGGAAATATGTATTTTATTGTAATTCGATTTAATAAAATTCGATTTAGTGGATTAATATATTAATTTACTAAATTATGTTGAAGTTTTATAAATATTTCAAGGTAGAGGTAATTAGTTATTTACATTTACAAGAGATTGTAAATTTAACTAACTAGCTATTATGGTACCCATTATATGTTGATATAATGATAAAATATTACTCAATAAGTTGAGTGGATATATGTTTATTAATTTGTCACATAATTGTTGTATGATCAAATTAATATTTAATTATGAAAGATAATTAAACATAAGATTTAAAAGCATTTGTGGGACAAATATTATAAGATAAAAATGGACCCATATACACTCAAGTGTACCGTCCAAAAATGGTGTACATGCTTGATTTTTGGTTTTGTCATTTTGTTGGAAAGATGCTCCAACATCTTATGACACATTTTATAAGCTAGCCTACTACCTACATATAAAAATATTATTGCATGTGATATTTGGAGAAGACAATAGAGCATTTTTGGACGGTACATCAATGTGATGAGAACAATTTGTTCTTCTCATATATTTTTACACTACCATCTCTCAAAATAATACACATGCAAAAATCCCTCTCCCATACTTATTTTCTTTCTGTAAAACTTGAGAAGTTTTGATCCATATTGTTAAAAATACTACTAATATTATTGTTGTAATATATGAGTATTAGTAGTCATTTTTAAGGTAGACTACTAAATAAATATCTAGCAAATATTATTTAGTAGTGATAAGGGCTAATCTTGGGCGCATCTCTTGAGGAGGGTTTCTATATTTGAGACCAAGGTTGGAGGATCTTCCATTGACATTTAAGCTCAAGAACAAGTGAAGGTAGGAGACCTTCCTTGTGCCCAAAATCCGAAAACAACAATGTAAGAGCTATTGTTTTCTTATTTTATTTCTTATTTAGTTATGCCTGCACTAGATCCTTAGAACACATATTAATATGTTAATTAGTTCACCATTATATATGTCTAATAATTGGTATATGAACCTAACACTCGTGTGGTGTCACGACGCCTGGCAGGGGTCTGTTTAATGTCGGGGCTCGATACTACGGGTGTGTCCTGAGTACCTGTTTTACGGACTGCGGCCCGACTGTTTGGTGGGCGGTGCTTCGATGCCGTCACTGGGTTGTTGGTACCATGGCTACGTCCCTGGTACCGGTGCGTTGGTTGCGGAGTTGTGGTGTTTTGTGTCTTGTGCATTTCATTTGTGTGTCGCATAATCATATATTCATATACATGTGCCGTGTCTTGAATATTTATATTACTGAAACTGACGTGTGTTGGTTGTGTGTAAACTGTCACCTATTTCCGAGGTGGAATGTGTTGATCCATGTGATATTTTCGATCATTAGGGGAGCAGTTTGAGTACAGGTTTGGTTTTGGTACCTCACGGGAGACGGGACGAGCTACAGACACTTGGAGTTGAGTTGCATAGCTAGTTGTTAGACGACATAGATGGTAGTAGAGTTGTATAATGTATAGTTCACACTTGTTATTCATTTATTAGTATGTAACTCATTAAACATGTCATTTATATTTAAAATATTGCTTAATTGTAGTTCTGATTCACTGCCTCCTGAAACCGAGATGGTGACATCTCCCGATTACCTTGGCCGGGTAAGAAGCGGGTGTTACACAAAAGCTCTTCATGTCGTCTCATCTCCTTCATAATGCATCGCCTGCTACGCCCTTAGATCTAAAGGTTGTGGTTTTCGGATTTCAAAGGAGGTTGTTGTGGTAGTCGCTACTGCCGGTGGACGACGGTGGTCGTTGATTTGTGATGAACAAAGAAGATAAGGGGTGGATGTTGTGAAGTTTAATGTTGGTCTGGTAGGTTTATAGTGATTGGTGCGTGCCGTGGTGAGCAGCGCAACTTGGTTGTCAGAGGGAGTCAGCGCCAGGGAGTGACCGCAGGAGGAGTGGTGGTCGAAGGGAGGACCGCCGACGGTCGACGGAGTAATGAACGGAGGGAGAAGAGATGAATTGGGGTTTTTTTTGGAATTAGGGTAAGAATTAAGGTGTCTTAACCCTTAAAAACATAAGTGTGACCTGTTGTTCAGGTTGTCCATCGCCTTAGAGTGTTATTGAAAGTATGTAGTATAGGATGGATTAAATTGAAATTACTGATAGGATGGAGTAATTTAAGCAAGCCACCCATAGGATAAATTACTCTTATGAAATAACCTTAATCAATATATATATATATATATATATATATATGTGTGTGTGTGTGTGTGTGTGTATATATATATATGTGTGTGTACATATATATATATATATACACACACATATATATATATACACACACACACATATATATATATATATATATATATATATATATATATATATATATATATATATATATATATGTGTGTGTGTGTATATATATATATATACATATGTATGCATATGTATGTATACATACATATGCATACATATGTATATATATATATATACACACACACATATATATATGTATGCATATGTATGTATACATAGATATGCATACATATGTATATATATATATATATGTGTGTGTATATATATATATATATATATATATATATATATATATATATATATATATATATATATATATATATATATATATATATAGGTCGAGATCCGGTGAGAACCACTAGTATAATGAGAACCATGAGAACCACTTATAGCCATCCGATCTAAATAATCCTACGGAAGGCTGAGATTGACTCAACCATACTCCAAAAGTCCAAATCATCGCAACACCCCCCTAAACCTTCTGATCTGCTTCATTTTCACAAAATTATTTTCTCTATCATCGTTCTTTCTCTCTCTTCGACTATCAAAACGTTCCACCATCACTCTAGCTCTTCGAATATGATATTCTTTCGCTTCCCCCGATCGTGACATACCTGAAGAACAAACTCTTCGACAATTAACTTTTCGATGATTATTCAATCAATGAATCCTATTAATTCGAGGTAAAGTTTCAAAATTGATTATCATTTCTGTGAAATTAGGGTTTCGTGAATTAGGAATGAAATTATGGTGGCCGAATTGGTGACTCGACATTTAATGGGATCGAGTGAATTGGTGGTTGAATTGATGTCCGGCTGATTAGAGGAGCAGGACAGGTTATGGTCCTTATGGAGTCGGGTTTTGACCTGAAATTGAAGCTGGTGTTAAGTTTCGATGCTGTTATGACTCGAGTCTGGGGTTGATGGAGTTTTGTGGGCTCGGTTGAGTCGTGGGGCAGGTGTGAATGGAGAGGGAGGAGATGAAGGGATGGTGACGGACTGCTGCGCTGTTGGTGTTGAAGCGATTGAAGGAAACGAGGCTGCTCGTGGTTGTTGATGCCGCTGATTGGTGATGAATGGTGGTGTTCGAAAATGGAGGTGGTGATGGAGGATAAAAATGGATTATGGTTGTTAATGGTGATTGAATGAAGATGGTGATGATGCGATGAAGCAGGGGAGTCGGTTGTGATTGCAGGTTGAAGCTGCTGCTTGTTTGATCAGGAACAATAATGATGACCATGGAGTATCGTGTACAGTTTCATACCCCCAACGCCTTATGTCCCTTTTATTACTTGCTCTATCCCTTCTTACAATTTAACTTCCCCTGGTCATTTGAGTCGTTTTAAGTCGTTTTAACTTCCCCTGGTCATTTGAGATCATGAGTACCACTGCCAAAGTGACATTTGCACAAGCAATGACTTTACCAAATTATTCACTCTTTCTGTCTCAGTCATTTTGTTTACCTTTTATATTCGTTGTGAGCGGTGTTTTAATCGAAAGTAAACAAATGACTGGAATGGAGGGAGTACATCTATTTGCACAATCAATGGTTTGTAATTGCCTAATGGGCGAAGATCCAAGGTTTTGGGTCTGGCTCTTTCACTATTAGTCCGTATATTGAAGGACTTTGTGTTTTTAATCTGAGTGGAAGTAACCCTTATATCTTATAGATGAAGTGGGTTTTAGTATGTGGCGTGGTTGAGTTCAAGAAACTTACATTTGCTATGTGCTATGGTCATTGCTTGTGCAAATGTCATTGCTTGTGCAAATGTCATTTTAACTTCCCCTGATCAGGAACAATAACGATGACCATGGAACAATAGCTATGAGCTAGCCGCCGAGTAAAATACATGCGTTTCTGATGAAATAGTCCTCTAACTCAAGCTTAAGCTCTTCTTTCTTCGGCGTGTTACTTAATTTGAAAGCCAATTAGCTCAAATGGGAGAGCATTGTGCAATGCACAAGATGTGGGTTCGACTCCCATATTGGCCATGAAATACCAAATCTTTCTTTTATTCTTAAGAATGAAAAATAGTGTAATTGATAATCCCATTTAATTCAAGTATGGCATGTATGGTAATAGTTTTGGTTTATATGCTAGTCTTTGAAATGCTTGTATTGAACTTCTGATAATTGCAAAGCTATTTCACGAGCTCATTGCCATTGTTGCTGCTCGCTTGAGTCCAATCAAGGTTTGCGCGCCTTTATAGCCTCCTAAATAATTGTATTGTATTGCTTGCATCATGACACGTTCCTATCATTGGATTTGTGATTTAACAGGCTATATGGGACTCGAACCCATATCTTTGTACAAATTTGCACATTGCTCTACCATTGAGCTAATAGCCTTTAAAATATGTTAAACAAATACGAGTACGAAATAAATGACATAAGTACCCTGAAATGTTTCTCACATATTAGTAAGATATGTAATGTATACACTAAAATGCGTTGTAATTACATAAAAAGGCCGGTAAATACATTAAATCTCCTCCACAGTCATTTCCCTTATTTCATGTACATAGAACCTTATTTCATACACATAGTACCTTATTTCATGCCATAGAAAACTTCCGGCTGAAAAGAGTTCAACTTCTTCTTGTACTGGTCCAGTGTTGCTTCAAAAGATGCTACCCGTAGTTGAGGCCCAAAAGGATTATGCTGCAACATTACAATAAGCAGATTTAAAGCAGCTTTTCTCGACAATAGTAGCCTTGTCTTCCAACCTCCCAGCAAAGAATCGCCGCCAATTCATTCCACTGACCAATTGAAACTAAATGCTCTTCACACACTCGGACCACGCTCGAAGCACCTTACTTCTTGTATAAGGACACGTCACGACAACGCTCCATCAATATTTCAAAGATAGCTTGCTTTGTTCTCAACCGAGAAGACTTTGAGCTCCCGTCAACATTGTCGTCTTTAAATGCCTTAGAAACCAATTTCCCTAGCACTGCCACAAGTGAGTTCCTAATCTTGTAAGATTCCCCGCCAAAATGTGGGACTAGAACGCCAATATTGGTTGATACTAACTTAGGCAACATCTCAGAGAGCTCTACTAGAAAGCGCCCTATGTTTTAAGACTGCAGTGTCCTTGGTGTAGTCCTTTGGATTCGTTCTTCCAATCTCTCTTATAAGCGATATTGCTAAGCTACCATCAAACAAATTTATTCTCGGCCCATCGCATCACCATCGAAGTGACGACAAAATCATACTTGTGGAGCATATGCATGATTGAGGCAGATGATTGTGCTAAGTAGTGATACTTGGTAGCACAAGTCCCAATAATGCGACATAAAGCATCCTTTGCATCAGAATCTTTCAATCATGCGGCATTCTCAAACAAAGTAAATGCATTCCTAAACATGAGAAATTAGATAGTGTCATAGAGATGCTACGATAGAATCGCAAAATGAAATTATTTATGTCATAAATAACTCACTTGGTAAGGAAAGACAAGTAATTCTCATCCGGATCTGAGGATCCAAATAGCAATGACAAAGTTGATCTCTAGTGAATTCGCAATCAAATTCAGGATCCGACCTCGTTGTCCTTCCCAATTCCATGCATTTATCGTTATTTTCTTGCGACTGTTAGCTGCCGGCTAAGTCACACGAGAACATTGAAATCATTTATCACATTCTTAACCAATAATCATTAGTATCACATTATAACCAACTGATGCAATTGAAGAACTTTTTAATGCACATAGAACCTTATTTCGTGCACATATAATCTTATTTCATGATCATATAAAATTAACATCCTTAACCAACACTAATTAGTATCGTAATATAACCAACTGATGCAACTGAAGAACTTCTTAATGCACATAGAACCTTATTTTATGCACATAGAACCTTATTTAATGTACATATAAAATTAACGTCCTTAACCAACAGTAATTAGTATCATAATATAATCAACTGATGCAACTGAAGAACTTTTTAATGCACATAGAACCTTATTTCATGCACATTGAACCTTATTTAATGTACATATAAAATTAACGTCCTTAACCAACAGTAATTAGTATCATAATATAATCAACTGATGCAACTGAAGAACTTTTTAATGCACATAGAACCTTATTTCATGCACATTGAACCTTATTTCATGCACATATAATTTTATTTCATGCCCATTTAACACTTATTCCATGCATATACAACCTTATTTCATGCACATAGAATCTTATTTCATGCACATATAACCTTATTTCATGCACATAAATAATCAAAAGAGATAGTAATGTGATAAGAAGTTTTATACCAGAAATAGTGGTAGGTATGTACCGTTTTCACCAGGCTAACAGCTAACTGCAGACGTAAATGACCTTTCTAAATGTTAAAGAAAGACCGTGGCAGAGTGCTTTTCCCGATTAACAAGAAAGCGGTAGAAAGGAAAGCGGGTAACGCAAGGCAGCAGGGGCAACGCACCCAGCTAATCCGATTAGATTTACATCTCGTAGTTCCGAGAAAGGCGCCCAGAGAGACAGATACGTCAACGTAAAGCTTATTTGTCACTTCTTCTAATATATATATTAAAAGAACAAAAATATGAACATCAAACTTGCAATCTTACACAATATAACTTGCATTTTACCATTTTCCCCTTGATCTTTACGAATGCAGTAACTAGAGCTAATTAGGACATGTATAAAGTTACACAATCCAAATTCGATAAAATTTACAACAGCATTGCTGCAGGTGACTCAGAACACTCTTATTTTGACACTCAATCCTTTATACAATATTGACGTATTACAAAAGAACTACAACCAAATAGGGTAATAAGTTAATGCCCAACAAACAAGGTCCTACAGCTCAAAAAAGCTAACTGGTCTATGAAGCTGCTACACAACAACAAGAGGAAAGAAAAATACCATTCCCGAGTTCAGCATGCGTTGTAGCTTCACTATATGAGCATCCACCAAGAGCTCGGCGAAAATCACAAGATTCATTTGTTCCTGTCAAAAACAGAATTATTACAAGAATGAATATAAAACTCTTCAAATTAGCAATCCACTTGAGCAGTCTAAACTAAAGCAAGTTACCTCTGCAGAAGAACAAGGAAAACATCTAAGACAGGCTTACTTAGAAAAAGTTACACAATCCAAATTCGATAAAATTTACAACTTTATAATATCTGAAGGCTCCATCCCAAAATCAATTAGCGAAAGGACTAGCTCCCAAGCGGAAATCTAATCTCACATCTGAGACACACATTATAAATGACAAAAAGAAAAACAATAATTACTTTGGGTTCATCGGGAACCGTCAAAGCGATCTTGAAGTCGTCGTTGAGTGACTACGATTGATTTTCTTGGACCCATCTTTACATTTTATCAAACTAGATTCACCCTTGAAATAATTCTCATATGATACACCAAATTAAACATTAAAATCACCAATTTACACATAAAAACTACATTATTCAGTTTCCCTAATATAATCCACGAAATCTCTAATTTCACAAACATAAATCACCATTTAACACATTGATCAAGCCCTAAATTCATCTAATTCAATCGACAAATAAAAAGAACTACTAAGAGAAAAAGAAATAAACCCTAATTTCGTAGAAATTAATAATCAATGTCGAAAGTTTACTTCGTCGAATTAACAGGATCCGATTATGATCGTCGAATAGTTTAATTGGAATGTTTGTGACGATGAATGTAGAGAAAGAAGCAGCTGAATGATATCGAATTATGTTATATTCGAAGAGAGAGAAAGTCAATTTGGTAAAGTGAAAGAGTCCTGAGAGTTTGGGGTGCGTTGGTAGCAAAATTAGAAAGTTTGTTTCTTGTTGATCTTACCGTCAATTATAAGTTTGATTTAAAAATTTGGTTCTCATGGTTCTCATTATACTAGTGGTTCTCATAGGATCCCAAATCTATATATATATATATATATATATATATATATATATATATATATATATATATATATATATATATATATATATAATGCGAGAACTTTTCGAGCGATATTAGAGAGTCCAAATTTTTTAAAGATCCTAACAAGAATAGATTTCTAAACAAATTTACTAAAAAGTTATCCTAATAAAAGTAGATTTCTTAATATTTAAAATCAATACATATATATAAAGTAGGAACATTTCGAGCGATATTAGAGAGTCCAAATTTTTTAAAGATGCTAACAAGAATAGATTTCGAAACAAATTTACTAAAAAAATTATCCTAATAAAAGTAGATTTCTTAATATTTAAAACAAAATTTAATAAAATTATCCTAATATAAGTAGATCAAATATATTTTAATAATATTATCCTAATATAAGTAGATTACAATTATCAAACAGATAATAGAACTTTGTAATAGGTCAAGTTATCATTTTTATTTTTCTACCACTTATGGTCTCATACATTTGTAGTTTGTATTCCCGCATCAAAATTTAAGAAGCTGGCGTATAAATAATGAATTTATTTGATTAAAGTATTATGTTAAGATGATGTAGTACATAGTTACACGAAGTATAAACTACGGTTATTCCATCAAAATATACTCACAAAATAATCATTGGAGTGTGTATATAAATCTGTTGGAGCTTGTGTCCTCCACAAATTAGTGTGATAACATTTATAAATCTCTTATAGGATCACAAGGGTATACTTCGTATTTTATCAGTTGATTAACGATTACCTAATAACGGTTGGCTTGCTAGAAAGTTTGACGTTATTATCATACTGATGGCGGTGATCAACTGGTCCCTAAAAGTCACACCTAAAGGATGTGTTTGAGAGATGTGATTATGGAAATGTAATCACATTGATGCCTGATATGACTAAAAGGTTAGTTCATGTATTTGACTAAACAGTTAGTCAATGTGATGATGAGACGATTATTTAATGCCGATTAAATAAATGACGATTTATAATTAATACACTTTATATACATTTTTATAAACTACCAAAATAAGTAGATTTTGTTGGAGCTTGTGTCCTCCACAAATTAGTGTGATAACATTTGTAAATCTCTTACAGGTTCACAAGGGTATACTTCGTATATTAAATCAGTTGATTAACGTTTACTTAATAACGGTTGGCTTGCTAGAAAGTTTGACGTTATTATCATACAGATGGCGGTGATCAACTGGCCCCTAAAGGTCACACCTATAGGATGTGTTTGAGAAATGTGGTTATAGAAATATAATTACATTGATGCCCAAAATGACTAAAAAGTTAGTCAATGTTT